>NC_084842.1:5177777-5922777 GCF_033115175.1 Lepus europaeus | reverse complement strand
CCCGCATGCTTGAGCCACACCACCTGCTGCATCCCAGGGTGCACATCGTCAGGAAACTGGAACCACAAAGCAGGGCCAAGACTCCGACCCAGGCACTCGGATACGGGGTGCGTGTGTGTCAAGCCACGTCTTAGCCACTGTGCCAACCGCCCAGCGCTGTGTTCTGCGTCTCCCCTCCTTCCCCTGGGGTCCCCTCCCGACCCTCCTGCCACAAACTGCAAAGCTGAGACCGTCCCGGCCATCTTCCCCTCCCCTGCCCTGACCAGCCCCACGGGAAGAGGCAGGAGACGCAGCCTGGGGCTGCCACTGAGGACACTGGGGCTCCAGGGCCTGGCAAGCCTGCCCCCCTCCTGCCCCGGGCCTGCACGGGCACCACCCCTTCCTGTCCCGGGGTGTGGCTCTTCACAGGCATCCCTGTGAGTGCTGAGGGCCTGCCACGGGCGCTGTCCCTGGCGTGGCCCTGCTCACCTGCAAGCCCTGGCCCACTTGGGCAGCCGCTGTGGCGTTTGACCCTCTGAGTGGAGACCCAGCCAGAGCCTGGGGCAAGGGGTGGGGATCGGGGGAACAGGGCTCTCACTGTGCCCGTTTCAAGGACCCAGGCATCAAAGGATCTTATGCAGCCGTCTGGGAACACATTTACAGGGAGTGGAATTGCTGGAGTGAAGGGAGACGCCGGGGCCGGGGGTGGGGAGCTGCTATGTGGGCACGCACACAGGTGCACGAAGCCACATAGACCTGAGCACAGGCCCGTGTGCCCGCACATACATACGCACACACTCGTAAACACGCGTACACACATATGTACACAGCCACCTACAAGGAGCCTTCAAAGAGTTCATGGAGAATGAGTATTATGGAAAGATGATGCATAGATTTCCAATTTTTGAAAAAGGTCGATTAATTTATTTGAAAGGCAGAAAAGGAGAGACAGAAAGAGGTCCTCCATTTGCTGGCTCACTCCCCAAATGGTCTCCAACAGCCAGGGCAGGGTCAGGCCAAAGCCAGGAGCCAGGAACTCCATCCAGGTCTCCCACATGGGTGCAGGGGCCCAAGCACTTGGGCCATTATCTGCTGCCTTCCCAGAGGCATTAGCAGAGAGCTAGTTGGGAATTGCAGCAGCCACGACTTGAACCTGCTTGAACCCGCGCTCCCACAGGGGATGCTGACCGGCCCTCTGGCCACGTTCTTAATGCCCTTGGCACTTCAGCTTGCTCGACTGTAAATAACGGGTGTGGTAAAGGGAAGTGACCATGACCGTGTGTGCAAGGGGAACAGAACCGGCGCGGTGAGAGCTCTCCTGGCCAGCGCAGGGCTCCCAGGACTGGAGAAGATTGATGGGAAGAGCAGATAAGGACGGGGCGCGGGGAAGCTGCCGCCTCCTTGCAACGTCTGAAACCGGAGCCTCCGCGGCCCCAGGAGGGGGCCCAGCCAACTGGACACGGGGAGGTGCGGAGGCTGGCGTGCCCTCCCCTGCTGCCCAAACATGGACATCCACGCCTGCCCTTCGCTTCCCCCAGCTTCAGCCTGAAGCCCTCGCTAACAGCTGGGACATAAAACAGCAAAATCAGCCCAGAGTGAAACCAAAACTAAATTCCTGGGCGTCCGGGCTCCAGCAGCTCACCCGCCCCGAGAGCCTCAAAGGCAGTGTCTGGGCCCTGGGCCGAGAACCTCCTGCTGCCACGCCTCCCCCAGCCCCACGCACGCACGCACGCAGGGCCTTCAGGGCCCAAGGGCAGCTGACGGGTCCTGGGAAGGAGAGCCAGCAGCCTCCTCCCACGAGTCTGGCCTGCTGCTTGCAGAGCCAAGACACAGAGCCCTGAGGCCAGAGAGGGAGAGGGAGAAACAGACACAGGCAGAAAATGAGTGAAGTGGGTGGGGGAGACAGAGAGAGAACAGTGTAGGAGAGACAGAGAGAGAAACAGTGTAGGAGAGACAGAGAGAGAGAGACAGACAGACAGACACAGGCAGAAAAAGGGAGAGAAGTGGATGGGGGAGAGACACAGAGAGAAAAGGTATAGGAGAGACAGAGAGAGAGAGAGGCAGAAAATGAGATAGAGGAACAGAGAGACAAAGGGAAACAGAGAGGCAGAAAAGGGGGGCACCACAAAGATGAGGAAGACACAGAGAACGGGAGAGAAGCAGAGGGAGACGGGGAGGGGGCTGACACAGACACCCCCAGGGGCCCATGAGAAATGGACTTTCCTGCAGATTAAAATCCCGCAGTGCCAGCTACCCAGGGGCCTGAGCTGGTCACTACGAGAGCGACCCTGACCCATGGCTCCCAGGCTAGCGGGCGGCGGTGCTGCAGAACCAGGCGGGAAGCTGGATGAGGAGGCGCCTGGGGACGGGCTGGTGTGCAGGGTGAGGAGCCTGGATGGCGTGGGAGGGGGCAGCTTCCACAAATACAGGGAACTAAAGGCAGCGGTGTGGGGGAGAGTGGGGCAGAGCACCGCTGCTCTTCACTGTTTTAACCACATCGCTTTGACCCAAATGACTTTCTTTTCTTTTTTTTTTTTTTTTTTTGACAGGCAGAGTGGACAGTGAGAGAGAGAGAGACAGAGAGAAAGGTCTTCCTTGCCGTTGGTTCACCCTCCAATGGCCGCCGCGGCCAGCACACTGCAGCCAGCACACCGTGCTGATCCCAAGGCAGGAGCCAGGTGCTTCTCCTGGTCTCCCATGGGGTGCAGGGCCCAAGCACTTGGGCCATCCTCCACTGCACTCCCGGGCCACAGCAGAGAGCTGGCCTGGAAGAGGGGCAACTGGGACAGAATCCAGTGCCCTGACGGGGACTAGAACCCCGTGTGCCAGCACCACAAGGCGGGAGGATTAGCCTATTTGGCCATGGCGCCGGCCTCCAAATGACTTTCTAAAGCAATGGTCGGCACTCAGAGATGCCAGTATCCACACTGGAGCCCAGGTTCAAATCCTGGCTGCTCCACTTCCAATCCAACTCCCTGCTAATGCACCTGGGAAAGCAGTGGAACATGGCCCAAGTGCTTGGGCCCCTGCACCCATGTGAGAGACCCAGATGGAGCTCCTGGCTCCTGGCTTCAGCCTAGCCCCACCCTGGTGGCTGCAGGCATTTGGAGAGTGAACCTGTCCATAGAAAATCTCTCTCGTTCTCTCTCTCTGCTTTTCAAGTAGATGACAATAAATAAACAAATATTAAAAAACGAAAATAGTGGTGAGAGCTGGAAGTAGACTTAGCTGTGGACAAACATGTAAGTTCATACCTCACGCTCCAAGCCCACACCTCACCCTTAAGATCCCGCCTGGCCCAGGACCCCGATGAGCCCACACACCCCACACCTGCCCTTCTCTGTCCCACCTCCTGCCTATGGTAACCTGTAACTTTCTCCACTGAAGCCTTAAAAAAAGATTTGTTTATTTATTTGACAGGCAGAGAGAAAGGGAGAGGAAGAAAGAGGGGTGAGAGGGAAAGAGAGAACGATCTTCCCTCTGCTGGTTCACTCCCAGATGAGCAGGGCTGGATCAGGAACTCCATCCAGGTCTCCCAAATGAGTGGCAGGGACCCAAGCACTTGGGTTGTGTTCTGCAACTTTCCCAGGTGCATTAGCAGGGCGCTGCATTGGAAGTGGAGCAGCCAGGACTCGAATTGGCATCCATATGGGAAGCTAGCTTTGCAAGCAGAGGCTTAACCGGCTGCATCACAACACTGGCCCCAAAGCTCACCACAGTGCCAGGCAGCAGATGATATAGGGAGACGGCACAGGGGACCCCACGAGGGCCGCAGGAGGGTGAGCCCCACCCCGACACACAAGGGAGCAGACACTCAGCTGAGCACACCCATCACTTAAGCAGCCTGTGCCCCTTGTCCCCATCTGGGAGAGAGAATTCTGGCCACCTGGGGGAGCTGGAGGGGGTCGGTGAGATCCTGCACCTGCAGGCCTCAATCAAAGCTACTCTCTCCCCTGTGAATTCCTTTCCAGTCGTCCACACCCCTGGGTACAGTGCTGGCCTTGCTTGGGTGTTTGGCCTAGTGGTTAAGGCGCTGGTGGGCAGGAAGTTTGCAGCCCATCTCACGGTGCCTGGACTCAGGCCCCGACGCCAGCTTCCTGCTGACGTGTCCCTGGGGGGCAGCAGTGATGGCTCAGTAGTTGGGTCGCCACCACCCATGTCGCAGTTCCAGCTTTGGCCCTGGTCCGGTCCTGGCCACTGAAAGCATTTAGGGGGTGAACTTGCAGATTGGGGGGAAGCCCCCACTCTCTCATCTTTGCAGCAGTTGCTTCTCTGCCTTCTGGGACCTGAAAACTCCGCCCCCAGTGGGGCTCCCGGAGAGGCTGCGGGGCTGTGCCTGGGCCGTATGGTCCCATTCTCTCTGAGAAAAGGCTGTGGGTGGAGTAGCCCCTCCTGTGAGCCTAGAACAGATCACTGACTCCAAGGAGCCCCAATACCAGACAGGAAGTGGTCCCTCCTGGGCGTGGTCCCCTGGGCACCCCCCTCCCCCCAGGAAAGGCCCTCTCTGCGTGGCCCAACGAGGCTGGGATGGGAAGGCCTCCTCCAGCCCTGATCCATCTTCAAGACCCTGGGCAAGGAGACCCCTGCTTCCCCTACAGGGCCTGGGTGGGCACAGCGCTGCCTAGGGGTGGGCCAGGATGGGGAGGGTGGCGTTGGAGGCCCCCAGCCCTCAGCCTCCTGCATCTGACTCCCTCCAATATCGTGAGTCTCCCGCTCTATCTCAGGCACCAACCTCCTTCCTGCCAGGGGCCAAGGACAGCGGGCAGCCTGGGAAGTGTCTATCTTCCAGGTCAGCTTAGCCCTTCCTTCCTGCTAGGGACAGAATGCCTTCCCCTCACCTACAAAGTGCACGTGCTGGAAACTGAATCCCCAAATCTTTTTTTAAAAGATTTCTGGGGGGCTATTTATTTGAAAGGCAGAGTTCCAGAGAGAAAGAGAGATCCTTCCATCCACTGGTTCGCTCCTCCAAATGGTTGCAATGGCTGAAGTTAGAGCAGGCTGAAGGCAGAAGCCAGGAGCCAGGAACCCCATCTGGGTCTCCCACATGAGCCCAAGTACTTAAGCCATCTTCCACTGCCTTCCCAGGCACATTAGCAGGGAGCTGGATAGGATAGTGGAGCAGCCAGGACTCGAACCGGTGATCATATAGGACGTTCTCCCAGCCTGCAGAACCAGGAGCCACCTAAACCAGGCTTCTAACACAGCAGGAGGTGGGCTAGGACTCTTCCTGGAGAGGCCTGCTCTGATCCCCCACTGCCCCATTATTCTCATCCACGGCCCCCTTCCCCTTCCTGGCACTTGTCACAGTTTCTAGTGCCCAGGTCACGTGTCGAGCAACCGTCTCTCCCACTGGACTGCCAGCCGCAGGAGGGCAGCGGCGTGTCTTTGCTCATCACAGCGTCCCCAGCTGGCCCAGCGACAGCTGACTTTTCAGGTTCCCTCCCCAGAGCTTATCCTTTGAGAACTCTCTCCAGCCTAGTAAGCCACAGTTCCACTCTCCATATGGGTCATGGCAAACACCTAGGGGATATTCTTTTCTAAAATGTTTATTTCTTGACTTGAGAGACAGACAGACAGAGGTCATCCCTCTGCTGATCCATTCCCCCAAATGCCCGCAATGGCCAAGGCTAGGAACCCCATCCGGGTCTCCCACAATGTAACCACTTGAGTCATCACCTGCTGCCTCCCAGGGAACAGGTTAGCAGGAAACTGGAGCCAGAAGCAGAGCTGTTGCTTGAACCCAGGCACCGGTATCTGAGTGGGGTTCTCCATCCCTACGCCAAATGCCCCCCCCTCCCAGGGGTATTCTTGGCACTCGGTCAGCACTTGCTATGTGTCAGAAAATCCAGCCAAACTCCGCTCTCCCGGTGTCCCAGGATTCCACCTCCCCTCCCTTCCGTCACCATCCCATCTGTCCAGGATCTCTGACGCCCTTCCGGACAGAGACCCTGGCCTTCCTGCTGTTTCCCACCTGGCCTTCCGAGCCCCCTCCTCAGGCTCCTGAATTTGCTAGAAGGGCTCGGAGAACTCGAGAAAACGCTTATGTTTTCGGGTGTGTCATCGAGGCTATGACTCAGAACAGCTAACCAGATAAAGTGCACAGGGCAAAGTACGGGGTTGGGGGAGGGTGGGGTGTAGAGTGGGGGTGCATGGGAGGGGTACGGAGCGGACTCCCTCCCAGCACCTGCGCGTGCTCACCCACCTGGCAGTCTCTGGATCTTATTGGCTAAGAGTTGACAGAATTCAGTCTCCAGCTCCACCTCCCCTTTGCCAAAGGTCAGTAATCCAGTCCTGGGGTGGGGAACATCTGGCCCCAGGGAGCCACAGACGGCCCAAGAAATCTGGTCTGCTCATGCCAAGGCAATGGCAGTTGGCACTCAACATTCAATACATCTGTAGCAGGCTAATTCTTAGGAAAGAACGATTTATTTTACTTATTTGAAAGGCAGAGCTGGGAGAGGGGGGGAGAGGGGCGGGAGCAAGAGGGAGAGGAAAAGGGAGATGGAGAGGTCTTCCATCGCTGGTTCACTCCCCAAATGGCCACAGTGGCCAGAGCTGGGCCGGGCCGAAGCCAGGAGCATAGACCTGCATCTGGGGCTCCCATGTGGGTGGCAGAGGCCCAAGCCAGGCACTTGGGCCATCTTCTGTTGCTTTCCCAGGCGCATTAGCAGGAAGCTGGAAGGCAAAAGGAGCAGACAGGACTCCAAATGGCACTCCTAGGGGATGCCGGTGTCGCCGGCGGCTTAACCCGCTGTGCCAGGCTCCACGGCTAATTTTGAAGATGCTAATGTCACACACACACACCCCCAATGGTGTGAAAACATCCAATGGGACCTTGGCAGGAAGAAAGGTTCCCTGCCCCATGCTGAGGCCTTCTTCAGGGGCCCACCCCCACCCTCATCTGCGTAAACTGGTTGAGGCTAGAAAGGGATTTGCAGGAATAACAAAAACCACTCCTATCACTCAGGAAATTCCGAGTTAGGAAGCTGCGTTAGGAACCAGGGCCAAAGACCACACAGGCCTGCGTCACACCACGCAGACACTCCAAGGTGGAAGCCGCCGTTGAACAGATCAGATGGGAGGCCCGGGCTGGCCTGGGCTCCTGCAGGAGCCAGGGGAGCAGACAGGAAGACAGGAGCTGAAGTTTCGCATTGCCCCCCCCCCCCCCCCCTGCTGAAAGTAAACTGCTTATCTGACCTTGCCAGAAATCGGGAGCGAGAGAGATAACAGCCAGATCCCCAGGAGGCCTGGCACGGCTGACATCTCTGCTTTCACCTTCAACAAGGGAAAGAACTCTGCAATGGCTGATTCGCTTTTCGCTTTCTGCAACACCAACGTTCTCTACTCAGTCCGTCAGAACACAGAATGAAGTACTGGCTGATTTTTTAATCAAAAATAAATAAATAAATAAATAGATGCCCACTAAGCTCTTCAGCGCTGTTGTGACGTTGCCTGCTGAGACTGCTGCTTTGGTTTCCATTTCGCAGATGAAAAAACTGAGGCCGAGTGGCATTAAGTGATTTGTGACGGGTCAGTGGAGAACCAGGACCTGAATCCAGCTTTAGCCTCTGGGCCCTGGGCCCTTGGGTTCACTCATAATGCAGTGATCACTCATAATGCAGTAGACTCCGTGGGCTGGGAGAAGGTGAGCAGATCTCACTTAAAGAAGCAGAATGATGACATTTTTCCGAGGTGATGTCTAAATCATACCCAGGTACCTTGTATGTGGTGAAACCTGACCACCAAAGAGAAACCGTCGCAGGCCCAAATATTTGCGTGGCTCTCGGCGTGCTGATTCATTCCTGCTGGCTGAGGCATGAGCATTATCCCTCTGTCTTGGTGAGCGCACAGCGGGAAGGTCCCACAGGACTGGCGGCTGTCCCCGAGGGAGCTGCAGGACAGGGAAGAGAGCTGGGAGCATGGCCCAGGAGGGCCATCCTGGGGTGGCACAGCTGCGGGGCCCTGGGAACGCGGCAGGGGTGGCGCAGGGGCCAGCACCGCTGACCTGAGCCTGGGTCGCGGGATGGGCAGACAGGTCCGGAAGGGAGTTAGGAGACCTAAGCAAGCAAGCTGGGCAGCCTGGGGAAGACCCTCTGGCAGAGGGTAAAACAGAACGACTCCTGGTGCTGGGAAAATGCTAGCCACCGCTCGCGGACACCAGACACTGGATACCTGGTCGCACTCAGGGGTCTCCCACAGCGCCCCCTGCTGAAGCAATCCTTCATGGCCGTATTTTGAGGTCCGCATGAGCTCATTCTTATTTATTTTTATTTTAAGAGTGATTTTATTTGTTTGAAAGGCAGGATGGTGGCAAGAGAGAGGAAGAGACACAGAGAGAGACTGAGAGACAGAGATCTTCCATCTGCTGATCCACTCCCTCAGATGGCCACAACAGCCGGGGCTGGGCCAGGCTGAAGTTAGGAGCCTGGAACTCCAGCCAGGTCTCCCATGCGGTTGGCAGGGGCCCCAAGCACTTGGGCTGGCTTCCGCTGCTTTCCCAGGTGCAATAGCAGGGAGCTGGACTGGAAGTGGAGCAGCTGGGTCTTGATCAGGTGCAAATGAGCTCATTCTTGAGGAGCAGGTTCTAATAGTGCCTAGTGCATAGTAGGCTGTTGGTAGGTGCTAGTTCTCTCTACGACTCCTGCTAGGAGCTCTGTCTGCTCTAGCCCAAGTGAGGGCAGCGGGCAGCTATCACCTGGCAAAGGTACATTTCTTGCAGGAGGAAGACTGTGCATGTGAGCCCCCGGCCCCTGAGGGACCAGAGACACAGGTGGGCTGCACTTCCAGGTTGCACCACAACCTGTGCTAAGCCTTTGTCCCATGCTCCGGTCAGACACCATTCAGCCTCAGGCTGTTACCATGGCACCTTATCCCCACCGCCGTGAAGAGCTTAGCATCTCCCATCAGAGTGCATTTCATTGGTCGGGCTCCCCAGGCTACGTTCTCTGAGTTGGAACTAGGGTTAGGTCATCCGATGACCACAAAGAAACCTGAAAACAAGAAGATTTGGGCGGGTGCTCACTCGCTCCTTGTACGGCTGCGGACAGGCACCCATAGGAGTACTTAGGGAGGAATCAGAGGAAGAGTACCCACCCCTGGACTCTGGGCTCCTGGCCACAGTAGCTCTGTCTCCTTATCTGCACTTGCAAAATGGGAGAGGACCCCGCCCCACCGGCCTTCCCCGGTGGGTGTAGAAGCCAAACGCGAGGAGCCCACAGGACAGGAGTGTTTGGTCCATATCTCCACCAGGCCGCCGGGAGCCTGGCATCACTCAATGTCATTCGGCAGAATTCCTTTCTGGCTCCTTCTCAGCATTCAGCAACAGGCAATCAGGGCAAAGCTGAGCGGCCCCTGCCAGGGGCCCCTGCCCCTCGCCCTCCCTCAGGAGAAAGCCATCCCTGCTGCTACAGGCTGCCCTGCCCGGCTCTGCCCTTTCCTGAGGAATGCGCTGTTGCCCACCCGCCCAGGGCTCCCGCTGGGGCAGCCCGGTCCCCTCTCCCTCCTTCCATCTGCAGTCACTATTTATTTATCTTTGGAAGTTCAAGGAAGCAGAGCCTGCAACTGGGAGAGCTCTGTGGAGCCAGGGAGGGGAAGCTGAGGGGCCAGCGTCAGGCCCCAGGCCTGCAGCCGGCAGGGGGTGTGGGGGCTCGGCCAGCCGGCCGCGGCGGGCCTGCGCACACGGCAGCCTGGCCACGCGCAGGAAGAAGGGGGTGGTCATCTTTGGTGGGACCTTGAGGCAGGGGAATGGGAGCTGGGGCTCCTCCTGGCAGCTCGGGTGGGGAAAGTGAGGAGGCAGGCCCTCTGGGCCGCACTGTTCCTTTCTCTCCGCCCCGCTGCCCTGCTTGTCCAGAGTGTGAGGTCCTGCCAACACCCACAGGCTACACTCATCCCCTGCCCCCGCCGTCAGGGGCAGACCCTGCCCAAAGCCGTGCATTCACGCAGTCTCCCGCCACAGGTGACGCTGGCCAGCAGGCTGGGCCCCATTTTGACCCCAAAGGCAGCTCCCGAGGGGCAGTGCTGAGTCTATAAAGGCAACGTCCTGACTCCGTGTGCAGTGTCTCCCCACGCCCACACCCCTGCCCCGAGGCTGCTGCTCCCCAGGACTTCCTCCCCACTCACAGTCCCCCAGAGACACACCCACTCACACCACACACACACATCACACACCCAAGACACATCTCACACACACCCTAGACACACACATCACACACACCATAGACACACCACACACACACATCACACACCATAGACACACCACACACACACATCACACACACCATAGACACACCACACACACATCACACACACCATAGACACACCACACACACATCACACATACCATAGACACACCACACACACATCACACACACCATAGACACACCACACGCACACATCACACACACCATAGACACACCACACACACATCACACACACCATAGACACACCACACACACATCACACATACCATAGATACACCACACACATCACATACACACATACACATCACATACACCATACACCACACACACACCCCACACACATCACACACACCATAGACACACATCACACACACAATACCACACACACACACCACAAACACCACACACACACATCTCAAACACACACATCACACACACCACACATATACACACATCACACATACCACAGATACACACACACCACATATACCACACACACACCCCAGACACACACATCACACACACCCCAGACACACCACACACCATAGACACTCCACACACATACACACACAAATTGCATACACTACACAAACATCACACCACACACACATCACACACTAGACAGGTCACACTCACATACACACACACCACACACACACATAACACACACATACACACACATATACATCACACATCACATACACAATACACAACATGCACACATCACACACCACACACACATACCTGACACATACATCACACACACCACAGACACACCACACACATACATGCACACCACACACACTCACACACCACATATACCACACATATCATATACACCACATACGCACACCACATGCACCACACACATACCACACACACATACACCATATACACACCACACACACACATCACACACCACATACACACACATACCCCCTACATACACCATATATACCAAACACACACCACATACACCCTCCACACACATACACCACACACACCACATATACCATGCACACAGACACACCAAACACATACCACATACACCCTCCACACACATACACCACACACACCACATATACCATGCACACAGACACACCACACACACATATACCACACATTCCACATACACCACAGGCATATACTACATACAAACATATACACAATGCACACATATACCACACACACACCACATACACAGCACACACACAAACACTACACATACACACATATACCAGAGACACATACCACATACACACACCTCACAAACACCACACACACCACACTCACATACCACAACTCACATATATACCACCCACACACACATACCTCATACACAGCACACACACAAACACTACACATACACACATATACCACAGACACACATACCACAGACACACACCTCACAAACACCACACACACCACACACATACACCACACACACCACACTCACATACCACAACTCACACATATACCACACACACACCCCACAGAGACACACGTACACCACACTCACATACCGCATATACACACACATCACACACACCACATACGCCACACACTCACACCACACACACCACACACCACATGCACACAAACACACTACACCACACACCCCACAGGGAGGCGAAAAGGTAGGAGGGCAGATCCAGCCGGGTCTGCCGCGGCCTTTGCCCTGCCTGGCCGGAGAGACAGGCACCCCCTGCTGTGGAGGTCACTGCCCTCTCCGGGCGAGGTCCCTGCAGCCCGGTCCCCAGCATGCGTCCTCCGGCGGCGGCCTCGGACGAGCCTGCGGGCGGGCGCGAGGCCGTGAGACGGAGCCGACCCCCAGGCCGGCTGGTCAGCTCAGGGGCCAGAGCGAACCCCGGCGCCGAGGGCCAAGTTCAAGCCCAGACGCGACGCCCCGGCCTCGAAGCGGAGGAAAGGCCGCGGCGGCGCGGGGCGCAGGCCGGCCGAGCACGAGCGCGGGAGGCCACGGCTCCCGGCGCGGAGGTCAGCGGGGCGCGGCGCGGGGGAAGGGTCCGGGCCGGGGGTGGGGGTCCGGGCGCCTGGGCTCGGGCCGGCGCGGGGCCAGGGCGCGTCGGGAGGCGCTAGGGCCCGGCGGACGGGTGGGCGGCGAGCGGAGGGCGGGCGGGGCCGGCGGCGGCGGGAGCGGCGCGGCGCCGGGCTGCCTCCATCCATGGCCCGGAGCGGCGGCGGCGGCAGGAGCCGGGCGCGATCCGCTAGGTCCCAGCGCAGCGCTGCGGGAGCAGGCGACGCCGAGAGGCCGGGCGTCCCGCGGCCCCCGAGCCCTGCGCCGGGAGCCGGGCCGCGCCGCCGAGGGCCGCCCAAGCGGCGCTGACAGCCGCGCCCGCGTCCTCCCCGCCGGGGCGCTCGCAGGACATGCCCCCGGGGCGCGGCGCCGGGGACCCTGGGGCTCGCCTCTGCGCAGGGCCCCCCGCCCCGCCCCCGGGCGTCCCGGGCCCCCGCTGAGCGCGCGTCGCGCACGCCCGGGTCCCTCCCGCCGGCGCGCAGCCGGGCCCCAGCGCTGTGGGTCCCCGCGGGGCGATGGGTTGATGGGCGCCTGGGGACGCAGGATGCGGGGGGCGCCGGCGCGCCTGCTGCTGCCGCTGCTGCCGTGGCTGCTGCTCCTGGCGCCCGCGACTCGGGGCGCGCCGGGCTGCCCGGTCCCCATCCGCAGCTGCAAGTGCTCGGGGGAGCGGCCCAAAGGACTGAGCGGCGGCGCCCCCAACCCGGCGCGCAGGAGGGTGGTGTGTGGCGGCGGGGATCTCCCGGAGCCGCCGGAGCCCGGCCTGCTGCCTAACGGCACCGTGACCCTGTAAGTACTTCACCCGCACCGGTGGGCGAGCGGAGGGCCGGGGACGGACGACCCCACCTCCCGGGTCTGACTCCAAGCGCCAAGCAGGGAGGCTTGGGTTGGGGGGAGATGGGGACTCCAGGAGGGTGGAGGGAGGCAGGTGCGCCCCAGAGGCACGGCAGGCGCCGGCTCACCTGCACAGGTGAAGCGGCATGTGCGCTAACGGGACGCCCACGCTCCCCAAGTGTCCAGCTTGGGCTAAGGTTTCACCCTTCCGGGACCTGAGCGACAGGGAGCAGGCGAGGTCGACGCCCACGGCCCAGGAGGCGACGGCGTCCCAGACCCGACAGGGGGACTCCACCCGGCTTTACCGGGCGGGTCCGGCTTCTCCGATCCGGAACAGCCCAAGCGGCTTTGGGCGCACCAGCGCGCTCCCGGCCGGGTCTCCCGGAGGGTGGGCCCCGAGAAGCCGGTCCCTGGAATGCGGGCGCTCAGCCCTGAGGGAGGCCTGCGCCCCTCTGCCCCTTCTCGCCCTCGCCTGGAAATGTCTCCGCGCTGGCTCTGTCTGGATCGACTCCGCGCAAACCCTACGAAGAGGGAAACCCGGCTGAGGGGAGGCGGGCGCCTGCCAGTCTCCTTCCGCAGTTCGCATCGCGGCCGGGGCCTCCTTCAACCCTGGCCTCGCCGGCGGCCAGGGAGCGTGGCCGCGCGCGCGGGCCGACCCCTCGCCTCCCCCGCAGCGCGACCGCCCGCGCCGCCCACGTGCTGGGAGCTCCGCGCGCGCCGGGTAGGGGCGGCCGGGGCCCCAGGCGACCCCTTCCTTTCCCGTCCCCGGTCTAGCCGCACAGCCGTTTCCCCTGCCCCGTCCCCCTGACCCCGGTGGCCCCGGTGTCTCCACCGCCCCGTGCCCGCAGTCGGGGCTGGCTCGGTGCGCTCGATTGTGTCCAGAACAATACGGGAACGCCTCTAGTTGGGGGCGCTCAGAGGCTGCGCGCTTCCTGACAGGACGCAACTGGTCAGCCTCTGACGTGGGCCGCTGGCCTGCGTTTTCCGCGGCTGGGCTGTCCGTGTGCGTGTGTGCCTCGGCGGGTGGAGGCCGCCCGCCGGCTCGCTCCCGCAGCGCAGGGCTCTGGCGATCGCCCGCGGGAGCCGCCACCTGTGGCTGCCCAGGCCGGGTGCCCGTGATCGCCCACTTGGTGCTGAAGGGGCCAGGCAAGCCTGGGCATTCCTCGGCCCACTCAGTTCTGCGGGAGAAAAATGCTGGCTGCGGTGGAATGGCCGAGCTGGTTCCGTGCGTCCTGGCCACACCAGAGTCATTCAGCCTTGAGTGGCTGTGTGTGTGTGTGTGTGTGCGCGTGCGCTCTGTGGCTGTCCTCGCACACATGTGTGGGATACTGTCTCTGCTGGAATCCTGACATAGCAGAGGCAGATGGGAGGGGGGGGTGCGAAAGGTGGTTTTTGCAGTACATCTTAGAATCATTTGGCCCCTAATGCTTTCCAGCCACGGCTAATTCCCCTCGCCACTGCTCCGAGGAGAGTCTGGGGCCAACTCTCGGTGACACAGTGGCAGCGAACTGGACTCCTCCCTTGCCTTCCTGTCTCTCTCTCTTCCCAGGCCGGGGACCCAGCTGGCTCCAGGACCTTTCAAAGCAACAGCTCCCCCTGAGCCTGGGCAGACAGTCCCACAGGGACAGTGTTCGGGGCTGGCCGGGAAAGCCCTGGGAGCCTGCTGGCCTGTGGGCCTGGAGTGTGACGAAGGCTCCAGCTGTGGACACGCCTCTTAGCTGCCAGGATGCCCAGGGCACCACGAGCTGGGAAGAGACTCTCGGGGTGCTCAGCTGAGAAGCCCCTTCTCGCCCCCACCCCCCATGCATCCTGCCTGCCTTCCAGTCTGATGGCCAAGTAGGAGGTGGTGTGTCACCTGGACCAGTGGGTTTTGCCTTGCGGATCTTTCGTCCCCTGTGCCCCACTGAGGACCCCTTCTCGCCCCACTCCCCACCCCCAGGCCCATGAATCCCTGGGGTTCCACTTTGGGCAGCCCGGCAGACACGGAGTGGGAGTGTCGGAGCCTGGGGACCGTGCCCGCATAGAAGCTGCTGCCCAGGGAAGGCCCTCAGGAGGTCAGAGGTGATGTGGTGGACAGTCTTGCTTTCCTCTCCCAAAAACCCTTCCTCCACCTCCGGCCTGGTCTCTCCACCTCTGCCTCCGTGCCCTCTCTCCCCCACCCTCGGCTTTTTTTTCCCCCTGGTGGACATTCGTTTGCAGTTTTCCAGGAAAGCAGAGCATTGGCTTCCTTCCTGGCCCATCTGTCTCACCTCGTCCCCCCCGTCTCACGCCCAGTGTGCGGGGCAGCTGCGGGCACCAGCACCCCTGTTCCGAGCAGCAGCCTTCATGGCCCTTGCCTCTGAGGGGAGGGGTCCCATAGCGGGTGGCGAATTGGAGTGAGACCCTGGGTGTGGGACAAGGAACCAGAGAGGCGGCTGGGAGCCACCACCCACATCCCAGACAGCCACCCCGGGGCTGCCCTCTCTGGAGCTCTGGGAGTTAGAGTTAAGAGAAGGGGCTCTCAGAATAAGGCGCTCCAGGGAGGCCCCGGAAAACAGAAAATTCCAGAAGGATAAGCCAGGAGGACCTCCCAGGACGTGTGAGCAGCCCCTCGGAGGACCCCAGGCGTGTCATAAATTCTTGCTAGAGGGGTCTTAGAGATAAGGCAGCCCAGCCCCACACCCAGCAGCTGAGCCAGCTGGGGCCATGGTGTGAAGATTAGGGCACTGGGTTCCCGTGGCCGCTCCTGGCAGGTGAGGGCTCCCCGGTTCACCTGGCTGGACCCCTTAGGCATACAAAGGCTGCTTTAAAAAACTCTGGTTCCTTCCCAGCAGGACCCAAGCCCTTTTGACCTGGGAACATTCCAGACTGGGTGAGGAGGGGGCAGGCCCAGGCCAGGCCACTCCCCTTCTCCCCCCCCCCAAGGCAGGCACACCCTCGCCACTGGGGGGGGTGCCCACCCTGCAGGCTGCCCCTACGAGGGGAGAAGGGGCCTGGTGTTGGCTGGGTGCTGTGGCTGGCAACAGTGCATGTGTGTGTGTGTTGAGGGGGAGGCAGGGAAATGGTTAGGGAGCAGGGTCGCCTTTGGACCTAGGGCTCTGGCTTCAGCGCCGCCCCCCAGGACCCAGCTAGGGGAGTTGGGGCACAGTGTGCCCGCTGCCATGCTGGAGGACAGCCGAGCGATGCCGGCTGGAGGGGCGGGCCCCGCTGGCTTCCCCCACCCCCTTCCCTTCCACCCTCTTTCCCCCATATGGTTCTCATAAGATCTGGGCTCAGAGACAGCAGCCAGAGGAAGTGGCTGTGTACAGAGAGCTTTTGTGAGAGAGGAGGGGGAGGGGGCGGGAGTGAAGAGAAAGGAGGAAAGAACCGAGGGAGGAGGCCCCAGACAGACAGACGGAGGAGGAGAGGGGAAGCCAGGAGGCTCCAGCCGGCTCCCTTGCCCTCCTGGAAGGCCAGGGCCTCAGTGGCAATACCCTCAAGTGGGCTCCCGGTCCCCCAGTCTGGAGTGAGGGGCCCAGGAGTAATCTAACCCCCCCCCCTGACTTTTCCCCAACTTACTTGAGGAGCTGGAGGCCCAGGGGTCCCAGGACCTTGGGACGCCCTGTTCTTGGGCTTGCTCTCAGGTGCAGGCCTGAGGTCCCCAGGGAGAGTACTGGGCAGAGGGCAGGGCCCTCTGGGGTTCCCTGGTCCGTCCTCTGTGCCACCAAGAGCTTGGCATGGCCCTGGTGCGGAGAGGCACAGCAAGGACTTCCTGGGCCTGAATTCTGCAGCCCGTGTGCTGGCTCCCAGCCACTCCTGAGCCCCAAGGGTGGCCCTTCCTGCTGTGGATCACCCTCAGGATGGGCAGGGGGAGTGGCAACCCCTGCTCCTGGGGTGAGGGGAGTCTGAGAATTCCACCCCCCAAAGGCCCAGGCACAACAGTGTAATTTGAACCTAACCATAAATTGACCCTTAAATTTGGGGTCATGTTTTTAAAGGGAGAGAGTGTTTCTAAGTTTATCCCACATGGGAGTCATTGGGATAAGAACCCTCTCCTGCGGCGGGGGGGGGGGGGGCAGTGGCAGGAGGGGAGGAATGTTCCAGCCGCCTCGGAGATGGCGCCACCCTTGCCCACCTTGGAGCCTGGCTTCGTCCCCACCAAACCCCAGAGAAGGGACACAAGCTGCCGAGTGCCACACAGCCTGGACCAGGCCAGCTCGGGCAGAGGCCGCCTAGGCCTCCCGGGGAGCAGCCGGAGAGCCAGGGAGGGCAGGCGAGGGAGGGCATCAGCCCTCGGCTAAGGGACCAGAAAGAAAATCCGGTGGTGACCGCTAGGAAGGGCTGCCGAGGGGCTGTTTATTTTCATTCCCCCAGCCCAGCCGCTCTGTTCTATTTAGAGCTCAGACATTGACGGGATGGAGCTGCCTCCTCCCCTTCCTCCCTCCTAGGGGGGCCCCCATCTCCTTCCCAAACTCCAGAACATTCCTGGGCCATGGGGGAGGGGACAGGGACGGGCGCTGAGCTAAGTTGGGCAGTCTCCCAGGACCCGGCTCTCCCAGCCCCTGCCTCGATGTTCCCCCTGGGAGATGGGGGGGAGGCGGGGGTGTGCAAGATGGATGGGGCCAGGTGAGGGCAGGAACCAATCTGTCAGAGAGGAGCAAGGGAGGCGGGGCTGGCCCCAGAGCGAGGCCTGAGGAGGGAGCACTGGGCCTGACAGCTCCCAGCTGGAAAGGCTGGGCTCCCTCTGGGAGCCCCTCTCCCGCCTCCCTTCCCTGCCAGGGCCCCTCGCCTTGCTGGGGGGAAAGGCCACCAAAGATGAGGAGAGGGCAGGAAACCCCCAGAGAAGGGCCACACAGCTCCGGGTGGGACAGCACGGGGCTCCTGGTGAGCTCGGGCCTTGCAGGTGGGAGCAGGGGGCAGGAGAGCACCGGAGGGGACAGGAGCTGCAGAGAGCTGGGAGCTCTGTGGCATCTTGGGTCTCCTGGAGGTCCTCGCCCTGCGTGGCAAACGTGACGCTGCACCAGGCAGCAGGGCTGCTGCGCACCACCTGTCGCGGGGCTGCAAGCATCCAGGATTCAATGGAAATGCAGGCTCGTGGCACTGGGAGCTTGTAGCTCAGGCACAGCAAGAGTCAGCAGGCAGAAAGAGATCACAGCGCCAGGCTTGGGGCGGGCGTTTGGCCTGGTGGCTTAGGCGCTGCGTCCCGTATCTGACAGGGCGCCCGGGGTCCAGGCCCCGTTCTGTTCCTGCTTCCTGCTCAGGCACACTGGGGAGGCAGCTCTGGCTTTTCTGCTTACCCTGGTCCACTCCCACCCCTAGCGTCCTGGGCATTCGGGGATTGGACCAGGGGCGCTCTGCCTCTGCCTCTCTAATAAAGTAATTTTAAAAGATCTATGTCCTTGGGGCCGGCACTGTGGCATAGCGGGTAAAGCCGCCACCTGCAGTGCCGGCATCCCATGTGGGCACCGGTTCGAGTCCCAGCTGCTCCTCTTCCGATCTAGCTCTTTCTTATGGCCTGGGAAAGCAGTGGAAGATGGTCCAAGTCCTTGGGCCCCTGCTCCTGCATGGGATACCTGGAAGAAGCTCCTGGTTCCTGGCTTCAGATCAGCTCAGCTGCAGACATGGTAGCCACTGGGGAGTGAACCAGCAGATGGAAGACCTCTCTCTCTGCCTCTGCCTCTCTGTAACTCTGCCTTTCAAATAGGTAAATAAATATTTTAAATAAATATATATCCATACATATGGTCTGTTACTGATAAAAGCAGGATTGGAAGAAGTGGAATGCGTCCATGGCGTGCAATCCTACCCTCACTCCCACCCCCAGGACCAGAGCCCCACCCCACAGAGAGGCACTGACCCATCATGGCAGATCCACTGCTAAGTTTGCCTCCATGTGGGCACGAGCACAGGGCCCCACACCTGTCCCCTAGTATCCCACCTGCAGGGATATTGCACAGAGAGACTGGCCCAGAAAGTGGGATTTATTTATTTATTTATTTGAAAGACAGAGTTACAGACAGAGAGAAGGAGACACAGAGAAAGCTCTTCCATCTACTGGTTCACTCCCCAAATGGCCACAATGGATAGATCCAGGCCGATCTGAAGCCAAAAGCCAGGAGCTTCATCTGGGTCTCTCATGTGGGTGCGGGGGCCCAAGCACTTAGGCCATCTTCTGTGGCTTTCCCAGGTGCCTTAGCGGGGAGCTGGATTGGAAGTGGAGCAGCCAGGACTTGAACCAGTGTCCATATGAGATGCTAGCGTCACAGGAGGAGGCTTGGCCTACTGTGCCACAGTGCAGCCCCTTCTACAGCTTTTTTTTTTTTTTAAGATTTATTTATTATTTTAAAGGCAGAGTTACAGAGAGGCAGAGGCAGAGAGAGAGAGAGGTCTTCCATCTGCTGGTTCACTCTCCAATTGGCTGCAACAGCCAGAGCTGGGCTGATCCAAAGCCAGGAGCCAGGAGCTTCTTGCAGGTCTCCCATATGGGTTCAGGGGCCCAGGGACTTGGGCCATATTACACTGCTTCCCCAGGCCATAGCAGAGAGCTGGATTGGAAGTGGAGCAGCTGGGACTCGAACCAGCGCCTATATGGGATGCCGACACTGCAGACAGCGGCTTTACCTGCTATGCCACAGTGCCAGCCCCTTTACAACATTCTTGCACGTGCTTCCTCTCACTGGCAGATGGCTCCAGGAGGAGATGCCTGCCGTGGGCCCAGGGAGAGCGCCCCAGTGGCTGGGCTGAGCAGCCTTTTAGCTGAGAGACAGGTGGGTGCTCTCTCCTAGGTGTGGGAAAGGAGGGAGGACGCAGACAGTGGAACTGGAAGTGGCAGGAAACTGCCCCGGGCCGGGGAGGACCAGGGGCTGCGCAGAGAACTCCCCGTCCATCCTCAGCCACAGCTCTGCCCCCGCACTCAGACGTTGCAGCCCCTGCTGGAAGGTGGAGACCCGCGGTCTCTTCCCTTGTGGAGGCTGAGAGGCTGGACAGGATCAGAGCACCAAAGAAAACTAGGGAGGAGAGCTGGGGAGCTACTGCATGCTTTACTGCGTGTAAATGACTGATAACAACCCGATCCTGTTTGTAGTTGAAAAGAAGCTACTTCCTCACCCGCCCCCCAGCGGCTGGACTTTTAAGCCAAGCATAGCAGTGTTGGAAGTGGATTGGGGTAGGGGGGCTACTCTGAGCTTTCATAGACCAGGTGCACGTGTGCACACACACACCCCCCACCCCGTCAGACACATCGTCTTCCACCTTCTACAAATAGAAACGTGTAGATACTGCATGTCATTTCTAGCAAATATTTATTTGTGGTTTTGTTTTTGTTTTTGTTTTTGTTTTGACAGGCAGAGTTAGAAAGAGAGAGACAGAGAGAAAGATCTTCCTTTCCATTGGTTCACTCCCCAAATGGCCATTGCAGCCAGCGAGCTGCACCAATCCGAAGCCAGGAGCCTCCTCCTGGTCTCCCATGCGGGCGCAGGGCCCAAGGACCTGGGCCATCCTCCACTGCCTTCCCGGGCCACAGCAGAGAGCTGGACTGGAAGAGGAGCAGCCGGGACAGAACCGGCGCCCCAACTGGGACTAGAACCTGGAGTCCCGGCGCCGCAGGTGGAAGACTAGCCCAGTGAGCCACGGCACTGGCCGCAAATATTTGTGACAGTGGGGCGGGGGGAAGACAGAGAAAAAGAGAGATCTTCCAACTGCTGGTTCACTCCCCCAAATGCCTACAACAGCCAAACAGCTGAGTCTGGACCAGTCTGAAGCCAGGAGCCTGGATCTCCATCCGGGTCTCCCACATGGGTGTTAGGGGCCCAAGCCATTGGGCCACGTTCCACTGCAGGGAGCCAGATCAGAAGTGGAGCAAGGCCGGCGCCACGGCTCAATAGGCTAATCCTCCACCTGCGGCACTGGCACACCGGGTTCTAGTCCCAGTCAGGGCGCCGGATTCTGTCCCAAGTTGCTCCTCTTTCTGTCCAGCTCTCTGCTGTGGCCCGGGAGTGCAGTGGAGGATGGCCCAAGTGCTTGGGCCCTGCACCCGCATGGGAGACCAGGAGGAGCACCTGGTGCCACAGCGTGCCACTGGAGCGGCCTTTGGGGGGTGAACCAATGGAAAAGGAAGACCTTTCTCTCTGTCTCTCTCTCTCTCACTGTCCACTCTGCTTGTCAAAAAAAAAAAAAAAAAAAAAAAAAAAAAAAGAATTGGAGCAGCCAGGGCTTAAACCAGCAATCATATGGATGCCTGCATTGCAGGTGGCAGCTTAAGCTACCGCACCACAACACCAGCCCCTGCGTATCATTTCTGCTTGTAGTGCTAAGGTGTTCAATAGGCCTGGGTGCACAGTGGACATTGAGGAGGGTTTGAGGAATGCATGCTTGCATGCATGCCTAGGTATGGATGATTGTAGCAGACTATTTCCTGAGCTCACACTAAGGAGCAGCCACCCCCAAGTCCACATGAAGGCAAACTGAGCACCCCAAGAAACACCTGCCTCGCCCTTCCTTAGACTTTCGCCTGCAGGGGGCAGGTCAGGAAGGGGAGAGGAGAGCTACTTGGTTGCCCCCTCTTGTGTGCTCAGCCCAGCATCCAGGCTGAGTTCAGGGGCAACTGCAGGCTCTGACCCTCTGAAGCCCAGGGGTGGAAGCCCCTGCCTGCTTCCTTTTCTGCTCCTACAAGGAGGTCTTTGCATCTTCGTGGAAAATGCTCATTATCTTTTAACTCAGTTTTTTCCACAAACACTTTGAAATCCTATTACCAGTTCAGGCTGACCGATCAGGCTCCTAGCCAAGGGAAGGAATAGGAGGGGCGGCCAGGAGCGGGGACAACACCTGCACGTCCTCTCCAGCCTCGGTGTCCCCGGCAGTCAGGCAGAGTGGATGTGAGGGGCAGGCACCCTGCTCTGGGAGGCCCTGCTGTCGCATCCACCGTCTGCAATGGGCCGCATCCTCCTTAACTGCCTGTTAACAAAGGACAGCGTTTGGTAGTCACACAGTTAAGCGTTTTGTCCGTCCCTTCTGTGTTTGCAGCTCTTATGTTTTATTTTTTAAAAGATTTGGTTTAGGGGCTGGCACTGTGGTGTAGCAGGTAGAGCCGCCACCTGCAGTGCTGGCATCCCACGTGGGCACTGGTTCTAGTCCCGGCTGCTCCACTTCTGATCCAGCTCTCTGCTATGGCCTGGGAAAGCAGTAGAAGATGGTCCAAGTCCTTGGGCCCCTACACCCCGTGGGAGGGAGACCCAGAGAAAGCTCCTGGCTCTTGGCTTCAGATGGGTGCAGCTCCAGCCTTTGCGGCCATCTGAGGAGTGAACCAGCAGATGGAAGACCTCTCTCTCTCTAACTCTGCCTTTGAAATAAATAAATAAATAAATAAATAAATAAATAAATAAAAGATTTGTTTTATTTATTTGAAAGGCAGAGAGAGAGAGAGAGAAGGGTGGGTGGGGGGAAACAGAGAAGAGAGAGAAATTGTTCATCTACTGGTCCACTCCCCAAATGGCCATAAAAGCCAGGGGTTGGCCAGGCTAAAGCCAGGAACTCCATCCAGGTCTCCATCGGGTGCAGGGGCCCAAGCACTTAGGCCATCTTCTGCTGCCTTCCGTAACACATTAGCAGGGAGCTGGATCAGGAGGAGCCAGGACTTGAACCAGCGCTCAGAAGGGATATTGGCATCACTGGCGGTGGCTCAACCCACTGCACCACAACACCGGCCCCTAAATTTTAAAAAGTTTTAAAATATTTTTTTAAAAAGTTTACTTATCTGAGAGGCAGAGACACAGTGGTAGCATGGGCAGAACTCCCATCTGCTGGTTCACTTCCCAAGTGCTCCTAACAGCCCTGGCTTAGGGACCAGAGCAGAGATCTCAACCCCGGTCACCCACGCGGGTGGCAGGGACCCAATCACTTGAGCCGTCACCACTGCCGCCCAGGGTTCACAGCAGCAGCAGGAAGCCGGAGTCTGGAGCAGAGCCAGTCTAACCCAGGCAAGCATCCCAACCAGTGTCCTAACCGTTAGGCTGAACACCTGCCTGCATTGATATTTGAAAGGGAACAAGCGTTCACATGTCCTTGTGGGCCTTGGAAATGCCCAAAGGCTTTGGGTGCCATGTCTGCAAACAGGCAGGGAGTTCTAGTTTGTGGGTTAGGGGCTTCTAGCGCTTTGCTATCAGCAAGCGGATCACCCCTCCCCCTCCCCAAGACACTGCCGTGGTGCCAGCAGCAGGTGTCACAGATGGGGAGAGCCTGAGTCCGGATTTCCAGGAGGGTGTAGATCCTTAGTGTCCAGAGATGTGGTCATTTTGTCTGCTTACGGTTTTCTGCTGGTTTTTTTTTGGGGGGGGGTGCTGTTTGACATGTGTGACTCACGTGCACATGTGAGAACCATGTTGTTCAGGCGTGTGCTGGCTCCATGCCCCACAGAGCGGTGCCCACAGCACTCCCGCGAGGTCATCTTTGATGTCCAGTGGTGTCTGGCAAGTTCCTGTGGCTGCCCAGAGGCCGCAGGGCCTCTCCGTAGTCGCCAGCCGCTCGCTCCCTTGGCCTCCGGCCTTGTTCGTGGTAACTCTGCTGCTCCTCTTCCCTAAAATAGGGCCCCAGCCTGGAGAGAGTTCAGCAGTGGACTCTGCGTGTCCCCTCTGGGGCCAGATCCCACACTCTAGAGCAGAAAGCAGGGTGCTCCAGGGACCGGCCCGTCTCCCAGGAGAAGCTTCAGGGCGCAGGGTGGTAGGAGGCCAGCGAGCCCAGCTCTGAGGGACAGGGCTAGCGTGCTTGGGCAGGGACCCCCTCCGCCTGTCCCCAGCTTCCTGAGGTTGCAGGGCAAGAGGCTGGTGCAGGTTGCAGAGTTTAAGGAAGGCTCAGGCCGAAACTTCTGCCTCTCCTGTCCAGTTGTTGGGGCCACCCTGCCTGTTCTTCTTCCAGGAGACAGCCTAGAGTGGTGGGAACATTTTCCTTCCCGTTGGATGAACTGTGTATGCACGTGTGTGTGTGTGTGTGTTCATCTATGTCGTCAGCCATCCTGTGGCTGTTTCCCACCTGCTCCTACAAATGCCAGAGCCAGAGCAAGCATTTGGCCTGGGGGTTCAGACATCGGTGAGGACACCCGTGTCCCACATCAGAGCGCCTGGGTTCAATTCCTGACTCCACTCCCTACTCCAGTGCACCCTGGGAGGTGGCAGTGATGGTTCAAATGCTTGGGTCTCTGCCAGCCACATGAGAGACCTGGATTTTGTTCCCAGCTCCTGGCTTCAGCCCAGTCCCACCCTGGTTGCTGTGGACATTTGGGGAGTGAATCAGAAGATGGGAGCTCTGTCTCTCTGCATTTCAAATAAATACAGTAATTAATTAATTTTTTAAAAAGCTACCGGGCGGCTGGCATTGTGGTACAGCCAGTTAAACCACTGCTTGTGACACTGGCATCCTTTATCAGTTGAGTCCTGGCTGCTCCAGCTCCCTGCTAATGCACCTGGGAAAGCAGCAGAAGGTGGTCTAAGTGCTTGAGCCCCTGCCACCCGTGTGGGAGACCCAGATGGAGTTCAGGGCTCCTGGCTTCAGTCTGGCTCATCTTGAGCTGTTGCTACTCCTTGAGAGTGAACCAGCCAATGGAAAATCTCTCTCTCTCTCTCTCTCCTCTGTAAAATAAAACACCAGACCATGTAGCTTTTTTTTTTTTTTAAGATTTCTTTGTTTCTTTATTTGAAACGCAGAGTTACAAAGAGGCAGAGGCAGAGAGAGGTCTTCCAATTGCTGATTCCCTCCCCAAATGGCCACAACAGCCAGAGCTGGGCC
This sequence comes from Lepus europaeus, assembly GCF_033115175.1. Classification (NCBI taxonomy): domain Eukaryota; kingdom Metazoa; phylum Chordata; class Mammalia; order Lagomorpha; family Leporidae; genus Lepus; species Lepus europaeus. The sequence goes on along the minus strand of NC_084842.1, from coordinate 5,898,000 downwards.
GATCCAAAGCCAGGAGCCAGGAGCTTCTTCTGGGTCTCCCATGCAGGAGCAGGGGCCCAAGGACCTGGACCATCCTCCACTGCTTTCCCAGGCCATAGCAGAGAGCTGGATAGGACGTGGTAGAGCTGGGACTCGAACCAGCGTCCATATGGGATGCCAGCATCGCAAGTGGCGACTTTACCCGCTACGCCACAGCACCAGCCCCCCAAGTACTTTTTTTAAAAATAATTTTATTTGAAAGGTTCTAGAGAAACAGAGAGAGAGAGAGAGAGATCTTTCATTGACTGGTTGACTCCCAAATGCCTACAGCAGCCAGGGCTGGGCCAGGCCAAATCCAGGAGCCAGGAACCAGCAGCCCCATGTGGGCCTCCACCATGGGTGGCGGGGACTAAAGTACTTGGAGCATCCTCTGCGGCCTCCCGGGGTGGAGGAGACAGGGTAGCTGGGACTGGGGCCGGGCACTCTGATATGGGACACCAGCATCGGAAGCGGTGACTTTAGCGCTGCCCCCAGTGCCTGCCCCTGGACCCCTTGCACTTTGTGTCCAAAATCACTGCCTTGCCATGCCCTCCCCACACAGACCCATAGGGGGCGCTCGGGAGACCAGAACCCACAAGCATGGCCGGGACCGCTGTCTGAGTGGTCAAGGTCTCCAGCCACTCTTAGGTTGTGAAGACCAAAGATCCCAAATCTGGGTGCCTGGAGCCCTGACTCTGCCAGCCATGCACCTGAGGTCTGCAGAGGGGCTGCCCATATGGCAAAAAGAGGGCTGGCTGGAGGAGGGCGAGATACCACCTGCCCGGGCCTGGCCAGAGGCTGAGGGGACCGGCACTGTGTCCTCTGCAGCAAGAAGAAAGCTCATTTGCAGATGCTCAGGGCTGGAGTGTGTGCCAGGCCCAGCCAGACCGGAAGCATGGGCTGCAGCTGACCCCCACCCCCGCTCTGCCCTCTCCTCTCAGCAGACACAGAGGCCACTTCAGAGAGCCTGGGAGAGGGGGAGAGAGAGAGAGAGGTGGGTGGGATGTGACTGGGAGCCAGCCTTGGGGCCAGCCGGGCCAGGAACTAAGTAGTTCCGGGTCAGGGGCCCATCTTCACCGGCCCGGGTCAGGGACGGGTCTCCCATCCTGTGCTCTGCTCCACTGGGGCGCTGGCAGTGTGGCTGCCCTGCACGGACACGTGCCAGGAGTGTGGAATACACACCGGAGCCTTCCCACGAGGATACGGACGGAACATCCCACTAGTCATTGCATACATGTTGGGTGCGTTGGGTTCCTGGAGCTGGAACGATCAGCAAAGGATGTTTTTACAGAAGATGTTTTGAAAGATCACTGAATTTGTGGCACAGCAGGCTAAGCCCCTGCTTGGGATGCTGGTATCCTGTATTGGAGCTCTGTTTCAAGTCCCAGCTGCTCCACTTCCCATTCAGTTCCCTGCTAGTGCGCCTGGGAAAGCAGCGGAAGATGGCCCAAGTGCGTGGGCCCCTGCCACCTGCATGAGAGACCTGGATGGAGTCCCAGGCTCCTGACTTCAGCCTGGCCCGGCCCCGGCTATTGTGGCCTTTTGGGGGAATGAACCAGCAGATGGAAAATCTCTATCACTCTGCCTTTCAAAATAAATAAAAATTTAAAAATAAATTCCTATACTCTTAAAATTAATTTTAAGTCCTTTTTTTCAGATGTATTTCATTTTTTCAAAGACAGAGTGACAGAGAAAAAAAAAGATCTTGCATCTGATGATTCACTCCCCAAATGGCCACAACTGCTGGGTCTGGGCCAGGCCAAAGCCAGGAGCCTGGAACTCCATCTGGGTCTCCCACATGGGTGGCTAGGGCCCAAGCACTTGGGCCATCATCCACTGCTTTTCTCAAGAGCTTTAGCAGGGAGCTGGTTCAGAGGTGGAGCATCTGGGAATGGAACCAGCATTCATATGGGATGCAGGTGTCATAGGCGGTAGCATCCTGGCTCTGGCCCCATGAACGTCTTGAATTACCAAGGTAATGGTGTGTGTAACATCTTGGAAACTCAACAGCTTATGTCCCCACTACCTCCTGCTACCCCCTTGTCACCGTTCATGCCTGGCAGGTAGACATCGTAATGGGAGGGGTCTGTGTGGAACAGGGAGCAGGGAGGAAGGAGGTGAGGGGGTCTCTACCCCTTCCCATGGACCCTTCCACTCTGGCCTCCCCAGGGGCATGACTGAGCCCCAGAAGCGTCTTGCGGATAGAGCAGCTGGAACGTCCTGTGTTGGGGCCCCTGGCAACCTGCCTTGCCACATTCACCCACCCATTTCCAGGAAGCTTCGGAGCGGACTCTCGTACAGCTCCTCTTGGCCTGATCCCTACCCCTTCCCACTCTCTCCTGGTCCAGCTCCGCGGCCTGCACCCCCTGGCCGTCTCGGATCAGTTCTCCACTTCTCAGAGCAGAGCGAAGAAGGGAAGCCCTTTGCCTGAGCCCGGGCCCAGCTCAGAAGCTCATTAAAGCTTTCTCCCAAGCAATTAACCGGAAGGATGAGCCCTTTGGCTGGTCTGGAGCAGCGCCCACTCCCAGTAGGGGGTCTGGCAGAGAAAGGCTGAGTGGGTGGGCGGAGATGAGTCGCCTGCTCCCCCCCCCCCCCCCCCCCCCCGCTGCTGTTGCTGGGGAGGGGGACTCCTTCCTCCTCTCCTAAATCCAACGGAATCAGCCAAGGGCAGGGGCAAAGGCTGGAGCCTGGCTGGAACCCTAGCCTACTGCCAAGGCTGCAGGGAGACCTGAGGAAGCCGAGGCACGGCACTGGCCGTCGGCTTTGGCTTTGACGTCTGGGAATGGGCTCCCCTGAAGGGAGCAGTGGAGACAAGTGTCTCCCACCTAACTCAGGACCCGCAGGCTTTATGTCCCGCCCGGAGCCAGCTGAGACCATCCCCTTCCCACCGTCCTCAGGAGAGTGGGCCAAGGACAGAACTCCAGAGGGCCTGTTGGGGCTCCCCGTGGAGTCAGTCCCCGGTATCAACCTTACCCTCCCCTCCTGACTTCACACCGCGCCACACCACCTGCACACGGAGCCCCAGGACGGCCCCAGTCCACATGGGGAGACCCAGGGCAGGTGGGGTGCTGACAGTTGGCTCAGGCTGGCCTGGGATTGGCTGCTTCTCCCTACAGCCTCCTGGGGTGGAGGGTGGGGCTGCTTCCTTGGCCGGCATATTGAGGTGGGCCCAGCATGCAGGTGCCCGCTCCCTGTCCCTTCCAGCCAGTCATGGCGCCTCCTCCTGTCTGCCTCTCATCCCTTCAGGCTCCTGAGCAACAACAAGATCACTGGGCTTCGCACCGGATCCTTCTTGGGCCTGTCCCTGCTGGAGAAACTGTAAGTGCCGGGGCCAGTTGGGGGGGGTCACCCCAGGGAAGAGGATGAGGAAGGGAGGAAGGGCTGGTTGCTGAGCAGTCCCCAGAGTCAGACCCTCCTGCACCTGCCCAGAGGTTGACCCCCAGGTAGGGGACAGAGGAGCAGGGCCTGGGAGCAGGAGTGAGCAGCTTCCTGGCCAGCGCCAGCACAGAGGATCCAGGCAGCTTCGCTGGGCTGGGCTGGGCTGAGCTGGGCTGGGCTGGGCTGGGCTGGGCTGGGATAGGGGGGGCTAAGGGAAACTCATTAACGCTCTTTAATGAGCAATTAGCTGTGAGGGCTCAGCCCTCCCAGCCAGGGGCCCAACTTGAAAGGGCTGAGGGCGGCCTCTTTCCTTCTCAGAAAAACAAATCAACAAACAAAGGCCCGGGGAGGCAGGGTCCTGGGCTCTGGGGTGGGGAGGAAGCTGCTCTCTCTGGCCTGCCCCACCCACCCTGAAGGAGGCTGCAGCCGCTGTGGGCCCAAGCAGTCCAGCCCTCCACTGCACACTGCAAGGGCCCTGCTAGCCCCAGAAGAACCCCCTTCGTAGAGTTGGGGACCCCAAGGTCTGCTTGCGGCCAGCGTGTGGGAGAGGGTTAGGGAGGAGGAGCTGGTGGTAGTGGTTAATTGTTCAGATGTCCCCAGCCACTCAAGAATGTTCCAGAGGCTTTGGGGAGGGGCTGGATAAGCCTGCCTCGGCCACGGATCCCTGAACCATGTCCGTCCACAATGCCTGCTCTGCTGGCACGCTCGGGGAACCATGGCCCGGGTGGCAGGTTTCCCACCCCAAGCCCTTGGCTTCTCTCTGCAATGCCTGCAGCAAGCCCCTCGGCCCCCAGTGGTTCTGTCTTCTCCCCAAACGTTTCGGATCGGTGCGGTGGGAGATGAGAGAGAAAAAAGCGCTGCGTGCTCACGGGGAGCGGGATGCTGTCTGCCTCGGCCCTGCTGTTTGGATCTCTAAGCAGGCAGCCTGTGTCCACCCGCCTCTCGCCGTCTGCGAGGAGAGCTTGGTGGTCTGGAAGGGGCCAACCCCACACTTATGTCTGGGGCAGAAGGACTGTAAGCGCTGAGCTGGGGCCTCTGCGGGGCGGCGCGCACATCCAGCTCCCACACTGGGTCCCTCTGGCCACGCGCCCCTGCAGCTCAGAGTGGAGAGAGGGCTGCCACTGCGTGCAGCTGATGTCTCCTTGGGGGCCCACACACAGGGAAGGTTTTGCCCTCCTACAAGGGGTTAAGCGTCAGGATGAGGCTTGGTCTTGGAGCGCTGAGCTGCCAGAAGCCAGGTGTTCCTTCCAGGGCGTTTTGGAGCGAGGCAAAACACAGCTGCCTCTCCAGCCTGCGTTCTGCCTCGCGAGGACCGGCTTCTGAGCACGGCTGCCTTCCTCTTCCTCTGCACCAGCAAGCCCGTCTGACTCCATGCTGAGTCACGGGTATGGGAAGAGTGTTGGGCATGAGAAAGAAACCCGGAGCAAGAAGTCCCGGCCCTGGGGTGGGGGCGTCCAGCACCGAGTTAAGTCGCCATTGGGGACCCCCATTTGCGGTATTGGAGCACCTGGGTTTGAGTTCCGGCTCCAGTTCCAGTTCCAGCTGCTTCCCTGGGCGGCAGCCGGGATAGTTCAAGAACGTGAGGTCCTGCCACTCACCTGTGAGACCTGGATGGAGGTCCAGGCTCCTGGCTTCAGCCTGATCCGGCCTCAGCTGTTGCAGGCATTTGGAGGTCTGTCTTTGTCTCTTGCTGCCTTTCTTTCTTCTTCTTTTTTTAAACTTTATTTTTCTCTCTCACCATCTCTTTATTTCAAAAAAAATATTTTATTTCCTTATTTGAGAAGTAGAGTTATAGACACAGAGAGACAGAGAGGTCTTCCAACCAATGGTTCACTCCCCAGATGGCCGCAATGGCTGGATCTGCGCCGATCCGAAGCCAAGAGCTTCTTCTGGATCTCCCACACAGGTGCAGAGGCCCAAGGACTTGGGCCATCCTCCACTGCCTTCCCAGGTCATAGCAGAGAGCTGGATCGGAAGAGGAGCAGCCGGGACTTGAACTGGTGCCCATATGGGATACCAGTGCCGCAGGGCAGGTGGGGGTTTTACCCACTATGCCACAGCGCTGGCCCCTCTCTCTGCCTTTCATAAAAAAATAACAATAATAGTAATTGCCAGCCTTGAGCCCAAGCTTGAGCCCTTGGCCTTAGGAATCACCCTGTGCCTTCCTCCTGCAGCATGTGCCCTCCTGTGCTGGGCTCAGTTCTAGAGAATGGGAGTGAGCACAGAGGAGCAAGTGCCTGCCCTCAGGGTAGGCGGCCTCCCGATGGGACCCAGAAAATAGCTGTGTGTCCTAGAAAATAGCTGTAGTGCTAGGAGGAAAAACAAGGCCAGATATGGGGGACAGGGGAGGCCACTCTATGAGGGGAGGACAAGAGCGCCTTGCTTGATGCTCAGTGGCAGGGCACAGCCCTTGCAAAGGCTCCTGGGTCCAGGGAATGCGGGGAAGAGTTAGAGGAACAGCGGGAGTGCAGTGTGAGTAGGCAGCCAGGAGGTCAGAGTGAACAGGACACAAAGTGGGGGGGGGGGGGTGGCTCTTTGTAAAAGGAGGGCGGTGTGAGCCTGCAAGGTGCATTGTGCATTTAAGATTCTGTGACTCTTGGGTGTGTGTGAGCTTGCAGAGCTGCACAGGAAGAAGGCACAGAGCCCTGTGATGGGCTGGGGCTGTGCTGTGTGCGCTGGAGGGGCTCGGGGTCTCCAGCCTGGCCCGCCGCCTCTGTGATGCTGGGACGCGGCCTGGCTCGCATGAGTGGGGTGTGGCGAATCCCAGGGCTGCAAGCGCAAGTGCTGTCGTCCTGGGACAGCTTCCCTGCCGGGAACCTCAGTGAGGGTGGGGCGCAGCACCTCCATTAGTAAGGGCAGCCTCCCCCGGTTCCAGTCGTGGGCGTACTACCCCTCCACGGCCATGTCTGCATGGGTGTCACAGCCCAGCCAGGTTCCCACAGACACCTTGGTGGCACAGGCACTGTCCCACGGTGGGAGACACCCGCGTTTCCCTCGGAGGAGTCGGGTGGCCTGGGTTGCCTTTCACAGCACACGGTGATTCCCGTGGCCGTCCAGGGTTCGAAGCCCGCAGAGCACCCGACCCCTGGACTGCGGGCCTACACATCAAAAACAAGGCGCCAAGGCCCTGTGCAGCATGGGTACGCAGGAAACCCTACTCCGTCTCGGACATCATCAGCATGTCCCGCGGGAGGCGTGGGCCCGGGTCTCCCAGTGTCCACTTCACTCCCTGTGCTGAGGCCCACTCTGTGCTGAGAATGAGCTGTTGAGTGTGCGTGCAGGGGGCGCCTTGACGGCCAAGAGTAGGGGCTCAGAGACATCCACGCCATGACTGTTTGGCAACGTAGGACCTGGAGGGGGCCAGACTGGACACACGTCTGTGGGAGTGGGGCAGGGAAGGCCCCCCAGGCATGGCTGCCGGTGGAACCCCAATCAGAGATGATCTCATGGGGAGACTCTGGTTCCTGGGAGGCTGGGGTAGGACGTATGAGCAGGCCCAGCAGAGGAGTGCACAGAATGGCCCAGCGAGCACAAGGCTCGCTCGTGGGTCCCTCCCCTCCGTAACCCTCCGCTGTCGGTGCTGCCCGGCCCAAGGGTGGCTCAGGACATGGGAAATCTTTCTGGGCTGTGCCTGAAACCAGGGACGGAGCTGCCATGGGGCAGACACACACCCTCCCCAAAGAAGCCAGGGTGCGTGAGTGTGGTGATGGGCGTGGCCCGGGGGGGAAGCCTTGGGCGGGGAGCCTGGTCAGCCCTGGGATGATTTGCCATTGCCTAATGAGATTAATGAGCCCCAGGGGCTGGTATGCAGCGGGTGCTGGGTCGCTCATTAGAAGCAGATGCTCATGGGAACCACAGCGAGGGGGTGCGGAGGGGGCTGGCTCACACACCAGGTGGCTTCCATTAATCTGGGGCGGGGCCGAGGACCAGCACCCCCGCTCTACACGCCCCCCCAGCCGGCTGTGTCCTGGAGGGAGCCTGCCCTTGGCCCTGGAAGGAGGCTGCCAGGTCCAGGGACAGCCTCTTGTGTGCTGTGGTAGCCCCAGCGCCTGGCACAGCGTATGTGCTCAATAAATCCTCGTTGGGCGACAGCAGGGACAAGTGGGCCCCCGGGGTGGGGGAGGGGCTGGAGCTGGGAGGGAGGCTGGACCACGCAGGATTCTTCAGACCGCCCCTTGGTCTCTGTACCTGCAGGGGAGGTCTGGCCCCCTCACAGCCAGCCTAGGCATCCTCAGGAACCTGGAGGTCTTGTAGGACACGGGGAGAGCTGCTCTGTGGCCTCGGAACCTATAATTTGGTTTCCAGCCCACGAGCAGGGAGGTCTGTCGGGGGCCAGAGGGAACCAGCTCTGGGCCAGCCCACCCTGTTGGAGGGTAGGCACACGCGCGCGCACACACACACACTCAGCAGCTCTGAGATGTAATTTGCATACCATGAAGTCCGTGCGTTTAGTGCAGAGCCGTGGTTTTAGTATCCCCTCCAGAGCTGTGTGATCGTCATCATCTAATTTTAGGGCATTTTCGTCATGTGCACAAGAAGCCTGGGACCCTTAGCGGTCACCCCCCACTCCCCCTCTTCCTGCCTCCCCAGCCCCAAGCAACCGCTAAGCTGCCATGGATTTGCTGTTCTGGACGTCTCCCAGAGGTGCAGTCATGCCATATGTCATCTTTCAGATATTCGTCACTCCGCATAATGCTTTCAAGGGGCATCTGGGTCTTAGCAGGTACCAGGGAGCTTTGTTCCTTTTCAAGGGCAAGTACTATCCCCTTGTGCGAATATACTACACGCTGTGTATCCATTCCTCAGTGGGCGGACGTCTGCGTTGTGGGTGTTAACGAGTGATGCTTCTGTGGGCTTTCCCCCGCAGGTGCTTGTGGGGATGGGTGCTCACTTTTCTTGCGTGTGTGCCTGGGAGAGGAGCTGCCGGGTCCTATGGCCACTCTGACTGCTCCACTGTCTCCCTGTTGAAATTCCCATCAAGGATGTAGTCAGGAGCAGGTGTTTGGCCTAGCCATTAAGATGCTGGTTAAGACGGCCACACCCCATATCATGGTGCCTGCATTCCAGTCCCAGCTGTGTTCCCAGTTCCAGCTTCCTGTTAATGCTGACCCTTGGAGGCAGCAGGTGACGGCTCAATTAGCCAGGTCCCTGGGTTGAGTTCAGACTCCTGCTGTTGGGGGCATTTGGGGAGTGAACCAGTGGATGGGAGTTTCTCTCCCCCACCCCAAACAATAATATATAGTGAGGGTTTACATGTCTCCGCATCGTCATGCGCCCTTGCTGTTGTGAAGTGATATTGGTTGTGGTTCCGGTTTGTGTTGCTGTAGTGATTAATGATGCTGAGCTGCGTTTTTTGGGCTTGGTGGCTGATTGTATGTCTTTCTTTGAAGGAATGCCTGTTCAGATTCTTTGCCCATTTTTTTTTTCTCAGTTGGGTTATTTGTCTTTTCTGAGTTGTAAGAGTTCTTTACACATTATGGATAGAAAGTCTTCTATCAGATACCTGGTGTCCCCCAACCCCCACCCCCCACCCCCGCCTCGCATTTAAATATGTATTTATTTGAAAGGCAGAATGACAGAGAGAGAGAGAAACAGATCTTCCTCCACTGGTTCACCCTCTAAATGACCACAACAACCCGGGCTGGGCCAGGACAAAGCCAGGAGTCAGGAACTCCAACTGGTCTCCCACCTGGGTGACAGTGACTCAAGCATTCGGGCCATCTTCTGCTGCCTTTCCCAGGCCCATTGGCAGAGAGCTGGACTGGAAGCAGAGCAGCCGAGTGCTGAACTAGTGTTCTGCCACGGAATGTAGGCATCCAAGTGGCTGCCTAACCCGCTGCCACCAGGGCCCGCCCCTCCCCCATCTTCCGCTTTTGTGATGGTGTCTTTTTTTTTTTTTTAAGATGTATTTTGTTTATTTAAAAGACAGTTACAGAGAAAGGTAGAGCCAGAGAGAGAGAGGTCCTCCATCCCCTGGTTCACTCCCCAAATGGCTGCAAAGGCCGGAGCTGAGCTGATCCGAAGCCAGGAGCCTCTTCCGGTCTCCCATGTGGGAGCAGGGGCCCAAGGACTTTCAGGCCATCCTCTACTGATTTCCCAGATCCATAGCTGGATCGGAAGAGGAGCAGCTGGGACCAGAACCGGCGCCCATATGGGATGCCGGCGCTTTAGGCCAGGGCTTTAACCCATTGCGCCACAGCGCCGGCCCCATAATGGTGTGGAGATTTAAAATCTTATGAAGGTTTTAAACACACCTTTAAAGTGTGGAGGTTTTAAACCTTATGTCCAGCTAGCCAGTATTTTATTGTTCATGTTCCCAAGTTCACTCTTTTTTTTTTAAGATTTTTATTTATTTATTTGAAAGGCAAAGTTACAGACAGAGACACATTGAGACAGAGACAGAGAGAGGTCTTCCATCCACTGGTTCACTCCCCAAATGGCCACAAGGATCAGAGCTGTGCCGATCCGAAGCCAGGAGCCAGGAGCTTCTTCTGGGTGTCCCATGTAGGTGCAGGGGCCCAAGCACTTGGGCCATCTTCTACTGCTTTCCCAGGCCATAAACAGAGAGCTGGATTGGAAGAGGAGCAGCCAGGACTTGAACTGGCACCCATATGGGATGCCAGCACTGCAAGCGGAGGGTTCGCCTACTGCCCCACAACGCCAGCCCCCCAAGTTCACTCTTACACATTCCACTTTCTGAGAAGGGTGTATGAGTTGTGGTTATGTCACCACTAAAATGAAACACCTGAGGCAGGCTAACTTTGTACAAAAAAGGGCTGAATTGCGGTTCCTGGTTCTGGAAGTTCACAGTCCAAGATCAGAGGTGTGTTGGGGGGAGGGTCGTGAGCTCAGCCCAGGGATAGCATCTTGCTGGCAGAGCCGAGAGGTGGCACAGGATATCACATGGCACAAGACAGGGAACGTGCTTGTCTGTCCATGTCCCTGTGTCTCTTAGACTCCAGGATCCAATCAGGAGGCCCCACCTTCACAACCCAATCCCCACCCTCTGCCTTCAGACTCCCTCGTGGGACTCAGTCCCCCACCCCCCCAAACCCTTGCATTCAGGGAGAAAAATTGTCAAACCACAGCAGCGGGCAGAGGGCAGGACTTGCTCCCAGGAATCCTCCCCCTGCTTCTGCCTGGGAGGGTCCTTCTCCTTCCCATGAGCATAGCTACAGACAGAGAGGGTGCGCATCGACTTGAGGGGTCCTGGGCCAGCATGGGCATCAGAGGACGCTCGGTCACTACACTGAGTCCCTCCCAGCTTCCCAGAACAGGGCTCTGGAAGTGGAGACTCCACGTCATCTGTGTGTGCTTGGGCCAGCTGCCGCAGCCTGTGATCTCACCCAGATTAAACAATCCAGAGCAGGTGTTCTCTGTAAATTTTTTAAAAAATATTTATTTGAAGGGGAAGGAGGGAGGGACAGAAAGAAAAAGAAGTTATCTTCCATCCCTTGGTTCACTCCTCCATGGCCACAACAGCCAGCTCTGGGCTAGGCTGAGTCTAGGAGCGTCATCTGATTTCCCACACGTGGGTGGCAGTGGCTCAGGCACCTGGGTCATCACCTGCTGCCCTCCCAGGCGCATCAGTAGGAAGCCGAATGGGAAGCAGAACAGCCAGGGCTGGAACCAGAACTCCAATACGGGCTGCCAGCGTGGCGAGCAGTATCTTGAGCCCCGGCGCCACTCCGCTGGTCCCTGGAGCAGGTGTTCTTAGCCTGAGAGCCACAGGCTGCGGAAACGGTGTGCACAGTGCTGGCTGTAGCGTGGGCGCCCTTGGCCGCCATCAGGTCTTGAGAAGGGTATGCTAATGAGAAGGTGCCAATAGCCAATGTAGAGGGGACATACAGGTCCAGAGGCTGCCAGGTTCTGTGGTTCCATGGCCTCCAGCCCCAGGAGGCCCCGGGCACCCCTCAGGACTGGGCCACTCCTCAGGCACCCAAGGCACCCATGGTTACCCCCAAAACTCCTGTGGAGGGGTGCGAGGCAAGGGGAAGGATGCCAGCGCTGGGTGGCAGTTCCCTGCTCAGAGAGGCCCCGGCCGGCTGCGGGAAATCCAGGGCAGGGAGAGGGGCTGGGCCCCGGGGGCCGCCTGGCTCCCATCTGCAGAGCATCCGTGGGGCAGGCTGGGGGGGGTGTGCTGCAGAGGGGGCCGGAGGAAATGAGAACGAACGTGAGTGGGGGGAGGGCGAGGGCTGCGGCCCTTGGCAGCCCTTGAAGGGGAGCGACACAATGAGCAATGTGTCTCTCCCTGCCCATCCTGCACGGGGCGCGAGGCAGAGCCCTGAGAATGGCCAGACCCCGAGGGGCCAGGGGCACGGTGGGGGCCGCACAGAGGGACAGCTGTGAAGGGAGGAAGCTGTCCATGCAGGCTGTGTGCCGCCAGGCCCGTCCGCGCTCAGAACACCAGCCATTTTTCGCCTGGCGGGGGGGGGGGGGGGGGGGGGGGGGCTGGAAGGATGAGGACCCCTGGCTGAGGGAAGGCCTGAGCCCAGGGTGCTGGCTCTGTCCCCAGCTAAGACACAGGCCCCCTGGTGGGACACCCCTGCTGCAGGGAGCCGGCTCTGTTAACCCCTTCCTGCCCGTAACCCAGAGATGTCCCTGAGGCTTTGACAGGCTGAGCCATGGATGACAGCTTGTCCCAGGAGTGCCACCCTCAGCCCTAGGATCTCCTGGGCTTGGAGGGTGGAGGTGGGGTGGCGGGGCGGGGAGAAAGGCTGAGGATGAGGCCAGGTTTCCGGGCCCCTCTGTCCCTGGCTGCACCCAGCACAGAGGCCAGGTGAGGGCCAGCACCCACCTCGGTCCTCAGTGGTCTTCACTGACCTGCCAGGTGGTGAGCAGGCCCCCTGGAGGTGGGATGGGGCCTGTCCCCCTGCCCCCGTCCAGCGTGGAGCCCCAGCCATTGTCCCCTCCTGACTGGGGGCCACACCTCCCCCACCTCTTCCCTCCTCGCTGCTGTAGGCCCCTCTGTGAACCAGCCTGAGCCCCTGGGCTCCCGTGGGAGGCGGGCTGTTGATTGGTCACGACTTCTGTGGGGTGGGTCCTGCTGGGACAGCCATTTCCAGATGCCCCCAAGAGCAGCAGCCCTGCGGGACCCCGAGACCCCCTTGGGCTCCTGGTGCAGTGCTCGCTCCGGACCCGGTTGGCACCCGGTCCTGGACCCAGCTCTCCCAGGCCTTCTAGCCTGCCTCTTAGTTCCCACGCCTTCTCTAAGGTGTTTCTGACCAGTGCCTCACCCCCTCCCCCAACCACCACCAGGGGAGCCAGGGAGGCTGAGACCTGTCCGAGGGGCGTCCCTAACCCACCGTCCCCAGCCAGTGCAGAGCAGAGATTTCCAAGGAAACCAAGTCCCTGCAGAACCCAATGGCAGGGAGGGCCACCCTGCCCTGGACAGCTCCAGGGTGGCCCCAAGGGGAGGGTGGTGAGGCCTCTGTGTTGCCTCCCACAGGGACCTGAGGAACAACATCATCAGCACAGTGCAGCCTGGGGCCTTCTTGGGCCTGGGGGAGCTGAAGCGCTTGTGAGTGGCACGTCCCAACTCCCCCTGCCCCAGCCTGCCCCTCACCCCTGGGGAGTGCCCTGGGATCCCCTACACACTGCCCATCTCTCTGGCTCCACCTCCCTGCTCAGGGCACTGGCCCATCTACTTTTGGTCGCACCCCACTCCCATACACACACACAAGCCCCAGCCACCCCTCCACGCCCACGCACGCGGGGTCCGGGTGCTGCCGCCGTAGCCTCACGCCCCTGAGGTTGTGCGTGCCTCTCTAGAGACCTCTCCAACAACCGGATCGGCTGTCTCACCTCCGAGACCTTCCAGGGCCTGCCCCGGCTCCTGCGACTGTGAGTGCGGGGCAGGGGAGGCCCCTCAACCCCCAGAAGGAGGCCTGGGCCAAGGCGAGAGGGGGTAGTGGCGGAGGGGAAGGAGGGTCCCCTATACAGGGTGGAGGAAGTAGAGGAGGAGGCCATCTCCTCTCTGACCCAGGGACACCTTAAAACCCCTCCTCTCCCCCTACCTCACTATCCCCTGCCCCTTGCAGAAATATATCTGGAAACATCTTCTCCAGCCTGCAGCCCGGGGTCTTTGATGAGCTGCCAGCCCTTAAGCTTGTGTGAGTGTCTTCCTAGCCCTGCCCAGGAGGGAGCCACATGGCAATGGGGGGGGGGGGGGGCACCACTGGAGCAGGCAGAGCAGTCTGTGCCTGAAGCCATCACGCGCACTGAACCGTTTGTGCCCAGGGGAGGGCCTGCACACCTCCACGCTCGCCCTCCCCCCCGGGGCCCCTCCTGGGGCCCCACCCCCACCCATGAGCCCACACTGACCCGCTCCCTCTTCCCGCCCTGCAGGGACTTTGGCACTGAGTTCCTGACCTGTGACTGCCACCTGCTCTGGCTGCTGCCCTGGGCGCGGAATCACTCAGTGCAGCTGTCAGAGCGCACGCTGTGTGCCTACCCCAGCGCCCTGCACACCCAGGCCCTGGGCGGCCTCCGGGAGGCCCAGCTCCGCTGCGGTGAGGGGCTCCTCCCCACCCCTGCCTGCCTCTGGCCCCAGACCTTAGCCCAGGCTGGGCCCTGAGGGTGGTGAGGGCTGGGCTGCTCCCTTTCCCTTTCCTGGCTTCTCTTACCTTCCTTCAGGGTTGCTAGTTTGTGTTCCCAACCCCCTGGGTGATGGGGGGGGGGGGGGGAGGGGGAGGGAAGGGCACCTGTGCTTTGTCCCAAGAACACTTGCTCCTCCTTGGCTCTTCTCTGGCCTCTTCTCCTCACTCCCCCCCCACTGCCTCCCCCGGGGTCTGTCTCACACTCAGGCCCCCTGCTCCGTGTCTCCTCCCACAGAGGGGGCCCTGGAGCTGCACACCCACCACCTCATCCCCTCCCTGCGCCAAGTGGTCTTCCAGGGCGACCGGCTGCCCTTCCAGTGCTCCGCCAGCTACCTGGGCAACGACACCCGCATCCGCTGGTACCACAACCAGGCCCTCGTGCAGGGCGACGAGCAGGCGGGCATCCTCCTGGCCGACAGCCTCATCCACGACTGCACGTTCATCACCAGGTACGGCCCTGCCGCGAGCCCGCCCGGAGGGCCGTGCCCAGCCGCGGAGGGCGGCTGTGTGGGCCCAGGACTGAGCCCTGAGTGCTCTGAGTGGAGGCCCACAGTCAGACAGGGCAGATTAGAATCTCCCTCGTGGAGCGGGGGAGCTGGATGCTCAAGCTCTGACCGTATCCACAGCATGCAGGAGAGAAGGCGTGTGTGTGCTCACAGCCTGGCTCAGAGAAAGAACCGAGGCTGAGGCTCGTGCCCCAGTGCAGGGGACAGGTGGGGGGGCGTGGCTGGCCTGAGAGTGCCCCCACTGAGCCAGCCCGCCCGCCCTGCAGTGAGCTGACCCTGTCTCACATCGGCGTGTGGGCCTCGGGCGAGTGGGAGTGCTCCGTGGCCACGGCCCAGGGCAACACCAGCAGGAAGGTGGAGATCGTGGTGCTGGAGACCTCCGCCTCCTACTGCCCCGCCGAGCGCGTCGCCAACAACCGCGGGGACTTCAGGTGCAGGCCCGCTTTCTCTGCAGGGATCCGGGACCCCTGGCCTGCATGCTGCCCCGTCCCCTGCCCCCTGCCCCAGGGGCTCTTGCCCCTAAAAGCACAGGTGGCAGGGGCTCCCCATCTTTTGCCTTGGTTGCAGCCTGAGATGGAGCTCACGCACCCCCTCATCATGCAGCCCAAAACCTCGCCGTCGCATTTCCAGGGACCTTACTCTGTGTCTAAAGTCACCATCTGATGGGCAGGGCGCTGTCCAAGAACAGAAGGGTGCCTGGGGGCTTCCCTCCATTAAGAGCCCCGTCTGCCAGGTGCCCAGGCCCTGTTCTCCCCACTGTACAGCTGGCAACACTGAGGCCCAGAAAGAATCCTATCACCTGTGACAGCACCGTGCAGATCTCGGGGACCCCTGGAGCGTCAGAACCCCCTTTCCTGCACCCCCCCCCGGAGCCCCAGGAGCCTGGCATTTGGGTTCTGAGGGCAGCGGGGGGTGGGGGAGGGTGGTGCCTTGCTCCAAAGACCCTGGGTCATTGGCAGCTTCCCGCCTCTGTCCCCAGGTGGCCTCGGACGCTGGCTGGCATCACCGCCTACCAGTCCTGCCTGCAGTACCCCTTCACCTCGGTGCCGCTGAGCGGGGGTGCCCCGGGCACCCGAGCCTCCCGCCGCTGTGACCGAGCCGGCCGCTGGGAGCCAGGGGACTATTCCCACTGTCTGTACACCAACGATATCACCCGGGTGCTCTACACCTTTGTGTTGGTGAGGCCAGGGGAGGAGGGCGGGGGCCCACCAGCGCCGGGTCTAGGGGACGGGGACGCGGAGAAGCCTGCGGGGCCCCAGGGGCGGATCCCTGGCCTCCAGGCTGCTAGGCTGCGCCTCAGCTCCCCACGGCGTGCATACCTGTGGGTGGACGGGGCCCGGTGTCCCCTGTCAGTTCCACGGGAGTCCAGTAGTTTTGGCCCCACCAAGGCCATGCTGCAGAAGCAGCTCAGGCCTCCACCCGACTTTGTCCACCACCGACACATCAAAGCACAGCCCCACTGCCCATCCAAGTGGGTGGCACAGGCTGTGGCGGTCACCTCCTCCTGTCTCGGTTAGCCCCAGCAGGTGGACCACACACACCCCTCACCCCCACCCCGGCAGTGTTACCCTGAGCACCAGCTCCCAGGGGCAGGTCCCCCCAGGGACAGTTGTGGGCAGGAGAGACAAGGCAATCCTCTTTCTCCCCTACCCCCAGATGCCCATCAACGCCTCCAATGCGCTGACCCTGGCCCACCAGCTGCGAGTGTACACGGCCGAGGCCGCCAGCTTCTCAGATATGATGGACGTAGTCTATGTGGCTCAGATGATCCAGAAGTTCTTGGGTTACGTTGACCAGATCAAAGAGGTAACGGGGGAGCTCGGGGGCCCGTGAACCTCCCTGCGCCCCAGCCCCCAACTCGCTCAAGCCTCGGTCCTGACCCACTCCTGTGTCCCAAGCCCCACTCCCACCCTCAGTGACAGCCCTGCCCGCCCACTCCCGCAGCTGGTGGAGGTGATGGTGGACATGGCCAGCAACCTGATGCTGGTGGACGAGCACCTGCTGTGGCTGGCCCAGCGTGAGGACAAGGCCTGCAGTGGCATTGTGGGAGCCCTGGAGCGCATTGGCGGGGCTGCCCTCAGTCCCCACGCCCAGCACATCTCTGTGGTAATGCGCTCCCCTCGCTGGGGCTTCGCGATGGAGAGGCCTCAGAGTGTGGGGAGGGGCAGGGGAGTAGCCCTCCCCATCCAGAGATGGGAACACCCGCCCCCTCCCCAGGGTGTGCACCTGCCAAAGACTCCGCCAGCAAGGACAGCTACCGTGAGCAGGCCCTGAGCCATGCTGTGTCCCATTCGGAGTGGTCCGGGGGCAGTGCAGAGGAGAGGGGCTGGTGAGGGAAGAAACAGAAGGGGGTGAAGGGACAGGAGGGGCAGGCCCTGAGAGGAGGGTAATTGACATCTCCCGTTCGCTGGAGTCTGCCGGTGAAGCAGCACAGTGGCGCGTCTTCTGCGTGGTCCATCCCGGGCTGGGCACTTCGGGAGGGACAGAGCGCTGGACATGGGGCCTGCTCTTGCAGAGCTGAGCGAGACAGAAGGGAGGATGGGAGGCTCAGTGGCAGGTGCGAGGGAGGATGCCAAGGGGAGCGCGTGACCAGTGCCCTGCCCCTAGAACTCGAGGAACGTGGCCTTGGAGGCCTACCTCGTCAAGCCACACAGCTACGTGGGTCTCACCTGCACGGCCTTCCAGCGGAGGGAGGTCAGCCTGCCCGGCGGGCGCCCCAGCAGCCCCGGCCACAGCCCCCAGCCTGAGCCCGAACCCCTGGCTGAGCAGCAGCTGCGCTTCCGCTGCACCACTGGGAGGCCCAACGTGTCCCTGTCTTCCTTCCACATCAAGGTGGGGACTGGGGGATGGGCTCCAGGACAGTGCGGGGAGCGGGGGGGCAGGGGGGGACTGGGGGGCGTCCCGAGTGTCTCTGAGGAGCTCCCATGTCCCCCCAGAACAGCGTGGCCCTGGCCTCCATCCAGCTGCCCCCCAGTCTGTTCTCATCGCTGCCGGCTGCCTTGGCTCCCCCGGTACCCCCGGACTGCACCTTGCAACTGCTCGTCTTCCGAAACGGCCGCCTGTTCCGCAGCCATGGCAACACCTCCCGCCCTGGAGTCGCAGGGCCTGGCAAGAGGCGTGGCGTGGCCACCCCTGTCATCTTTGCAGGAACCAGTAAGGGACTGAGCACCCCCACTCCCACCACCACCAGGCCTCCCACATGCCTGTCTGGGCCATGTCTGTGCCCCACAGAGGCTGCTGTCTCACTGAACAATGCAAGGCTCAGGGAACACCCCCGCACAACTGTAGACAGAGTCCCTGAGCGGGCAGCCCTGGAAAGAAGCCTTCTCGGGAGGCCATGGTGGGCGGGGGGGGGGGGGGGGACTGTGGGACCATCGGCATTTCCAGAGACAGCAAGGAAGACAGAGACAGGGCAGGAGGGAGCAGAGGGGTGCGGGCGGGACAGGCCATGGTGCACCAGCACCTCGCTCAGAGCCTAGATGGACGCAGCTGCAGCCCAACCCCAGAAACCTGCCTTGTCCTCACTCCCCCAATGCTCCTCCTTTGCCCTCTCCCCACCAGTGAGCCCGTCCACTCCCCCCATGCCTGGGCCTGTCACAGCCCTCCTTGACCTTCTGTTTGCCAGATGCCCCCACACTGCACATCAGAGAGCGCCCCCTCAGCCCTGCCCAGCCTCCCAGCCCCGCCTCTAACTCTGCCCACCTAGCACAGCAGCTGTTTTGCTGTCCCGCCCCCTCGCCAGCCTCCCTGATGGCCTGCTGTGTCTCCGTGTGGCTTCGGCAGGTGGCTGCGGCGTGGGAAACCTGACGGAGCCCGTGGCCGTCTCGCTGCGGCACTGGGCCGAGGGTGCCGAGCCCGTGGCGGCCTGGTGGAGCCAGGAGGGGCCTGGGGGCTGGAGCTCTGAGGGCTGCCAGCTCCGCTCCAGCCAGCCCAATGTCAGCTCCCTGCACTGCCAGCACCTGGGCAACGTGGCCGTGCTCATGGTGAGTGCGGCAGAGGGCCGGGGGAGGGGGAGTTTCGGGAGGCGGGAAACAAGGGGCCACTGAGCATGTGCAGGAGATGTGTGGGTGCCCTGTGGCCACGGGGAAATAAAGGACAGCAGCCCCACGCAGATGCAGCCTCATAGCTGGCGGGACGTGTGGGGACCTGGCCTCTGGTCCGGGCCACACCTTTCAGGTGAAGACAGGGAGAGAGGTGATCTGAAACTACCCAGCCTGGCCTCCACAGCCTGCACTTCCTCGGACCCAGAGTCAGTTTTTTTTTTTTTTTTTTTTTTTTAAAGGATTATTTATTTGAAAGGCAGAGTTACAGAGAGAGGGAGAGATCTTGTATTCGCTGGTTCACTCCCCAAATGGCTGCAACAGCTGGGGCTGGGCCAAGCTGAAGCTAAGAGCCAGGAGCTGCTTCTGGGTTTCCTGTGTGGGTGGCAGGGACCCAGACACTTGGGCCATCTTCTGCTGCTTTCCCAAGCCATTAGCAGGGAGCTGGTTCGGAAGTGGAGCAGCTGGGACTGGAACTGGCACTGATGTGGGATGCTGGCGCCACAGGCAGTGGCTTAACCCACTGCTCCACAACACGGGCCTGGGACCAGGGTCCACGGTGTGACTAAAACTACCTGAGAACAGATCTCCGCTGTCTCAGCCCCCTCTCGCATCCCATTCTGTACCCAACTTTCGCAGACTCTGAGCAGGCAGGCGGCGGTGTCAGAGGACAGAGCTTCCCCCTCTGTCCTCATGTCTGAGAAGTTTCCAGAAAGGGCAGGGGACTGGGACGGGGAAGGCGGCAGTCGGCTCCTGCTCCCTAAGGCTGACTTCCTGAGCGTGGACGCCTGGTGCTGATATCCTTGCCCCCCAGGATGGACGAGGCTCCCCAGCTCAGGACGGGGGCCGGCAGCGCTCAGGAAGCAGAACTCCAACCCAGGGCGCTGGCAAGGTGTGCAGGCCGCTCACTTCCCCTTCCTGCCCCTCCCCCAGGAGCTGAGTGCTTTCCCCAGGGAAGCAGGGGGCGCTGGCGTGGGGCTGCACCCGGTCGTGTACCCCTGCACGGCCCTGCTGCTGCTCTGCCTCTTCTCCACCATCATCACCTACATCCTCAACCACAGGTGGGCGCTCCTGCAGGGAGGGCGGGTGTGGGGACAGGCAGTGGGTCGCACCAAGGACTGGCGGGGGCCACGCGATACCCTCAGGCTCTCGTTAGCATGCTTTTTGGTGAAGGTCCTGGGGTTGGAAACACACTTGGGGAGTTGAGGACTTCACGTCCACGGCCTCTGCTGCGTGTGGGCACGTGCACACCAACAGCCATCTGTTCGTGGCCCCGCCCCTCTGGCTGTCCTGGTGGGCTTGGGGCCCCCGTGGGCCTGACCTCGGGCTGTCTCGGGGGCAGCTGCATCCACGTGTCCCGGAAGAGCTGGCACATGCTGCTGAACCTGTGCTTCCACATGGCCATGACCTCGGCCGTGTTTGCGGGAGGCATCACACTCACCAACTACCAGATGGCCTGCCAGGCGGTGAGCAAAGCGGTTGGGGATTGGGGCGGGGCAGGGAGATGCATGGGAGGAAAAGTGAGGCTCCGCAGAGGGGCCCAGCGCCATCACTCTGCAGAGAGAACGAGCCGTGGGGGTGCAGGCGGGAAGTACTACGTGAGACAGAGTGCTGGGGGGAATGTCGGGAGCTGCGGCCCAGTCCCCCAGCCTCGGCGCTGACCCTGCAGGTGGGCATCACTCTACACTACTCCTCACTGTCCACACTACTCTGGATGGGAGTGAAGGCCCGAGTCCTCCACAAGGAGCTCACCTGGAGGCCGCCCCCTTCACAGGACGGGGACCCTGCCCTGCCTGCTCCCCGACCCATGCTCCGGTACGTGCTTTGCCGTGGAGAGGGGTGGCCCCAAGTCTGCAGGACATCACTTTCCCAAGCCAGAAGAGGCAAACCCTGGGTGCTGCCGGGTTACCCAAGGCTGGGGGTGGGGGAGGGGGTGCATCCTGCAGGCTTCTTGGGCTTGACAAGGCCAGGGAAGGCAGTGAGTCCCAAAGGGCACGGGGCAGGGGTCTGAGAACCCGAGTGGCGCTCTGACGCCTGCACTGTTTGGGGTCAGAAAGAACTCCATCCCTTAGAATGGTCTTGGCCCCAGAACCAGCTGGGCCTGCTCTGCAGGGGGCCTGGCAGCCCTGACAGAGTCAAAGGGCAAAGAACATGGCGCCGAGACGCCTCCAGGTCAAGGGTGCCTCTCCCACCCCCAGGTTCTACCTGATTGCCGGAGGAATCCCACTCATCATCTGTGGCGTCACTGCAGCTGTCAACATCCACAACTACCGCGACCACAGTCCCTAGTGAGCACCACGCCTGCCTGCCCTCCTGCCCTGGCGGGACAACCGGCCGGGGTCCACCCCGCCGGTGACCCGCCCCACACTCGCGCCCACAAGCCAGCGTCTGTCTCCACTCCCGTAGCCCGCATCCCACGCCCCCTCCCTGACGCCCTGCCCGTGTCTCCCTCAGCTGCTGGCTGGTGTGGCGTCCGAGCCTTGGAGCCTTCTACATCCCCGTGGCTTTGATTCTGCTGATCACCTGGATCTACTTCCTGTGCGCAGGGCTGCGCTTGCGGGGGCCTCCCGTACACAGCGCAAAGGGTGCTGGCAGCAGGCTGTCCGCGGAGCCGGGGGAGGAGCTGAGAGGTCCCGCACGGCTCAGGAGCAGCGGCGCCCTCCTGAGCGACTCGGGCTCCCTTCTGGCAACCGGGAGCACAGGGGTGGCGACCCCTGCGCCCCCGGACAGCGACGGCCTCTATTCTGCAGGGGTGCAGCTCGGGGCGCTGGTGACCACGCATTTCCTCTACCTAGCCATGTGGGCCTGTGGGGCTCTGGCCGTGTCGCAGCGCTGGCTGCCCCGCGTGGTGTGCAGCTGCCTGTACGGGGTGGCGGCCTCGGCCCTAGGCCTCTTCGTCTTCACCCACCACTGTGCCAGGCGCAGGGACGTCAGGGCCTCCTGGCGCGCCTGCTGCCCGCCTGCCTCGCCCGCGGCCTCCCACGGCCCTGCTCGGACCCTGCCCGCCGCCCCAGAAGACGGATCCCCGGTGCCGGGAGAGGGGCCCGCAGGCTCGCTCAAGTCCTCCCCGAGTGGCTGCAGCGCCGGCGCGCCCCCGGGGCCCTGCAAGCTCACCAACCTGCAGCTGGCGCAGAGCCAGGCATGCGAGGCGGGCGTGGCGGTGTGCGGGGAAGGGGAACCAGAGCCAGTGGGCTCACGGGGGAGCCTCGCTCCCCGCCACTCCAACAACTTGCACCACGGCCGCCGAGCGCACAAGAGCCGGGCCAAGGGGCACCGCTCCGCGGAAGCCGGCGGCAAGAACCGGCTCAAAGCCCTGCGCGGGGGCGCAGCGCCCGAGCTGCTGTCCAGCGAGAGCGGCAGCCTGCACAACAGCCCGTCTGACAGCTACGCGGGCAGCAGCCGCAACAGCCCGGGCGCCAGCCTGCAGCGGGAGGGCGAGCCGGCGCTCACGCCGTCCGAGGGCAGCGACACGAGCGCCGCGCCGCTCCCCGACCTGGGCCGGCCGGGCCAGCGCCGCAGTGCCAGTCGCGACAACCTCAGGGGCGGCGGCGGTGGCGGCGCGTTGGAGAAGGAGAGCAAGCGCCGCTCGTACCCGCTGCACACCGCCAGCCTCAATGGCGCCCCCAAGGGGGGCAAGTATGACGACGTCAACGTGACGGGGGCGGAGGCTGCTGGGAGCGCCTGCATGAAGACGGGCCTCTGGAAGAGTGAGACTACCGTGTAGGGTGGGCGTGGGCCATGTATTAGGACAGGCTGGCCGCTCGGGCTGAGCCCCTCCCACTGCGGCCCAGGTGCCCATGGGTGCTCACCTGTAGCCCTGGCAGGCTGGGGATAAGGAGAAAGGCAGACGCTGGTCACTTGTCCTGAAGGCCATGTCCCTGCTGCAGCGACAGACAATCCCAGAAACACGCATAACCTGTTTCCGTCCAGCTCAGGCCAATTTGGACAGTCAAGCTAGGGGTACCCTGGCAGGGAGGCCCAGCCCAAGGAGGCCCCTGCCTCAGCACCCCCAACCCAACCTGACATCAGCCCTACCAGGAAAAGCACAGATGACCAGGGACGCTGCGGACTGGGTTGTCCGCTCACTGCCTTCCCCTGCAGGTCGGCCACTCAGGGCATGGCTTCTCCCCAGCTTCTGGCAAAGGGAGCCAGCCTAGCAAGGAGCCAGGTGCCTAGGACCAATGGGAGGGGACCAGGTGCTGCTTTTCAGACTAACTATGCAAGAGGGGAGGGCGGCAGATCTGGGGACCAACCAGTCCTGTAGGGAGGGCAGGTGGGAAAGGGCACGGCTGGGGCTGAGGCACGCTTCCCAGAGGAGAGGCCCACAAACTACACAGCAGAGCTCAGAGCAGGGCACAGGAGACAGGTGAGGCCCTACTCCTGGGAGCCAAGTCTGCCTGGTGCTCGCCCATGACCCGAGGGAACCGTCCTGGGGTCCCGGGCAGGACTGAGTCACACGCTGGCCCTAGCACCACGACCGATGCTCTGAGGAAGAGCTGCACCGTGAAGGCTGAAGCCCTTGGGCCGGTCGGCGAGACCCGAGTCTCATCCGGGCCCGCACCGCCGCAGCGTGAAGGAGAGCGTCCTTGCCTCTGGGAGGCTGTACCGGAAGCTCCGGCTCTGGCTCTACCAGGGGAGCCTGCCGGATGCCACACAGCGTCCCAACTCACCCCACCCCCGCTCAGCAGGGGATTGTGCCTTCGCCACTGTTCAACACCAGCACTCGTGTTTTTCCCACCCTTTTACCACAGGACCAAATGGTGTCCTCGTGAGGAGCGGTGAGAAACCCAGGGGCGGGCCAGGTCCCCTCCCGGCCTTCGTGTCAAGCCGGCCCGATCACCAAGTGAGAGGACGCAGGGGAGGCGGCCCACGCCCGCTGGAATGGGTCCTGTTATTTATGCTTGCTGCACAGACATTAGAAGGAAAAAAAAAGCTTTGTATTATTCTTCCACACATGCTGGCTGCTGTTTACATACCCTGCCAATGCCTTAGCACTGGAGAGCTTTCTGCAATACGCTGGGGGAAGGGGAGGGAGGCAATGAAAAGTGCCAAAGAAAACATGTTTTTAAAGGCTCAAGTTTTATACAATAGAATGTTTTCTAGCAGATGCCTCTTGTTTTAATATATTAAAGGTTTGCAAAGCCCTTTAAGCTATAACCTTAGTGTACCCACGGTCCTTTTGTTATGAGACCCAGGATCTCATGACACCATACACACGAACCTGCCGATGCCTGGGAAAGGACACGGGCCCCAGAATCCCCTGGCTCCTGCTGCTCAGAGGGCCAACGCCGGCACCGCTGGCAATGCCAACTGCTCCACAGGCAGCAGGGACGCCCCGCTGGGCCTCTAGAAACCTCAGGAGCACTGAGTCCAACTCAAACCGGGAGCAAGGGACTGACACGTCCCCAACCGCTGAAGAGAAAGGCATCCCACAGGCCAGGGGCAGACGCAACTCGCACCCGGCACCGATGGATAGGGAGCACCCTCCTGAGCCCTCCCTGCACTCTGGACTCCTACCCCGAGCCCCTCTCATCCCTTCCAACGACAAATAGCGCCTGTGTGCTCACAGACACTCACTTCCCCAGATGACAGGCCCATCACCAAGCTGTGGTCAGACGAGATGAGGTACCCCCAGGCTCCTGTCCCACCATGGCTGTGCGTCAAGGCGGGTTGGGAACACTCCTGGTGGCCTGGCTCGAAGCCTGGGCTCTCTGAAACTCCCGCACTTCCTGGGGGGTGCGCAGATACTGCTCTATTTCACTGTCAGAAATGTCCTCATCTCCAGTGACCGTGGACACCGACGGGGTGGGAGGGATCCGCTTGGGGGGCTTCAGCATGCAGGGGGGGAGCAGGGGGGCAGGACTGGCTGGCCGCTTCCGCTGAGGCAGCCCTGAGGAGCTACCTGGCGCCGCCTCCTCTTCGCCCTGTCCCTGCTCCGGCCCCTGCCGTCCCGGCTCCCGGGTCTCCGCTTCCACAGCTCCGTCCCGGAAGGCCGCCCGGACCAGCGTGTGGCGGTGCTGCAGGAGGTCCCCGATGTGTTTCACCACGGACCGCTTGTCGAGGTTCAGGACCTGCAGCCAGGCCAGCTGCTCGGCCATCCGCAGCAGCACAGCCAGCAGCTCCTGCAGGCGGGAGGAGGCAGGGTAGGGCAGGTCCACGCTCGCCAGTTTACAAAACTGGGCCAGGGAGCACGTCAGCCGACCCGAAGGCCGCAGCGACTGCCAGGCCAGGAAAGTGGCCGCCGTGATGACAGGCAAGGGGTGCCGCCCGGTCACCAGCCACGTCTCATTCGCCAGCTCCACCAGCTGCAGAGTTCGCGCCAGCATCTTCTCCTTGTCCTCCACGTATTTGGCCGGCACGGAGGCGGAGGCCTGGAACAGTTTAAAGCTGAAACAACCACAGTGAGGGTCAGGCCTGCGGGGCTGAGTGAGGAAAGGCGGGCCATTCAAGATGGGGCCGCTCCCGTCCTCCCGGGGCGCTCGCGAGGTGAGGGTGCTGAGAACCAACAAGCTGTCTTCCCTCGTTAGGCGAGAGGCAGACCAACGCCAGCCATCGTGAGCGCTTTCCAAAGCGCTCGCTTCATCTACACCAGGTGTGGGGAACGGCCGGCCCGCAGGGCCCACGAGGCCTGGGACATCCCTTGGTCCGGCCCTCCCAGGGCAACCACAGGCTGGCCTCCAGGTTCAGTCATCAGAACATTCTGTTCAGCCCGCAGACGTTATAAATATGGCTCTGCCCAGCCCTGACATAAGCAAACACACTCCCTGTTTCGCGCGCCTATAGCTGAAAAGTTCACCCACAGTCACCCAGCTAGGGAGTAACCACGCTCCAAATCCACCAGTGCCCTTGGAAAACGACAGGGCCGCTTCCCAAGCAGGAGAGCTCCGTTTCTAACCTGTCTGTGATGAACCGACACCTGCTGGGCTGCCCTGGCAGACAACCCACCGAGGCCAGGCTGCCGCACGCAGCCCCTGAGCAGCCCTGTGCCAAGGCTAATACCCACGCACCCTACGTCATTAGGTTGCTGGGAAGGCAGAGGGGTTTGAAAAGTACAGCACTCTAGAAACGTACAGTGCTGTCAGCCCCCTCTAGTAGCGGGCACGGTACAGGAAGTTTTCCTCCCACGCCCTTTTAGGTGGGCTGTGGTCAAACAGAGACAGCCACAGGCAGGACTTCAGGTCTCGGGCCCCGCCCCGCCCCACCCCAGGCACCTGCTACAGTAGGTCTTCACCAAGTCTGCCAGGCACAGGGACGGCACGTCCAGCCCCAGCAGCTTCACCATCTGCAGGTAGGTGCTGGAAAACACGTCCAGGTCTGCGTAGAGCAGGGTGCAGATGGTCCCCATGGTGAGCGGCCAGTTATGCTGCCGGCAGGTGATGAGGACACAGCACCCAACCAGCACCTCCTTCTTCTGCAGCCTGGCGGCGCGGATGCCGGAGTGCCGGTACGCCTGCTGGTAGTAGGCGACCGCCGTGTCCTCAAACGTCGGTGGCAACTGCAGAACGCGGCACAGGTCTCTCACTCGGCGGAGACCTCGGGAGACCCACGGCAGGATTAGAGCGGGCATGGGAGCGCCTGTGCAGCGCCCGGCATGTTCTGCTAAGCTAGCCTCGGATAATGGACGCGCACAAAACTGATCTTTCTGCACCCACAGCAGTGACGCTTGGGGCAGTCATTGCTTTTACTTTTTTAAGTAAAATATTTTTTTTATTTATTTGTTTCATTTGAAAGGCAGAGTTACACAGTGGGAGAGACAGAGAGACAAAGGTCTCCCATCTACTGGTTCACTCCCCAGATGGCTGCAATGGCCAGAACTGGGCCAGGCTGAAGCCAGGGGGCTTTATCTGGGTCTCCCACATGGGTGCAGGAGCCCAGGGACTTAGGCCATCCTCTGCTACTTTCCCAAGCACGTGAGCAGCCGGGACTCAGACCGGCACCCATACGGGATGCTGGTGTCACAGGAGGCAGTTTAACACGCCGTGTGCTCATTCTAAAGGCGCAAACACCTCAGTGGCAAGAAGTCTCACTTCAGCCCACTGCTGTGTGAAGGCTGGTTTGATCCAGGCTCCTCGAGGCAACCTCGAACACGCCGAGCAGACCCAACGCTCAGACGGACTCGCTGCCACTCTCGGAGCCGTCTCCAGCCTACTCTACCCGACACGAGTGATGCTGAAAACAGGAAAGGGAGGCTGCTGGGCGGGGCCCGCGGGACAACTCCCTTTAAAGCCGCTGTGCTATAAGGTTAACTCTCACCTCGTTGCTGGCTGCGGCTCGCTTGCTCGCTTTCTCCTGTGCTTCGGGAATACGTGACTTCTGTAAGATCACGGACAAGAAACAACACGCTCAGCCCTTCTGCATCAGAGCCCTGCTCCCTCACCACACCAGGGCCCGGGGGCAGAATTCCAGTCTCTCAGCAGCTCTAAAATTTAACTTGTATTTTATTTTCATCTACTTGGAAGGCACAGCAACACAGAGACAAAGACGGAAAGACAGAGCGAGAGATCTTCCCTCTGCCGGTGCACTCCCCAAATGCCCACCACAACCAGGGCCAGGCCAGGCTGGGGTCAGGAGCCTGGAACCCCACTTGGGTCTCCCACAGGAGCCGCAGGGACTGAGGCACGGGAGCCATCATCCAGGCAGCATCCGCAGGGAGCTGGATCTGATGCAGAGTGGTCGCTGGGACTGGGACGGGCTGCCGGCGTCCCACGCAGCGGCTTAGCCCGCTGGGACACAAGCCCAGCTCCCTCCACCCCTGTCCTGCCGGCAATCTGTCCACAGCAGTCTGAGATCGAGCAGGGTTGACACCGCAGCAGTCTCCCTAAAGAGCACCACATTTTCAGTCTCTCTCTTTTACACCCAACCCAAGCAATTTTCCTGGCTGCGGATTTTTGGATCTTGGACTAGTCAGGGATTTGAAAAGCAATGGAAAGGGAATTAAAAAAAAAAAAGAGTGTTTGTGCCAACGAAAAGTTCTTCGGTTAAACTAACCCTAACCCTAACCCTAACTTGCTATAGTTGCAAGGAACTGACCCACGACCGTCCACCACGACCAGACCGGGCAGGTCGAGCGGAACTGGTTTCTGTTTCGTTTACTCAACGTTCGTTGTACCCAGGACGAATGCCAGGAACCTGGGTGCGTGGGGAACCCGCGAATGGGAGTCCCTGGCCGCCTGCAGAAGCCCGACTGCTCCCGGATTCAGGGCGGCGCGGGACAGCGAGCAGGAAGGTAGGGAACGCGCGGTATCCATCCCCACGCCCCACCATCGACCCAGGCCCCGCACAGGTACCTCGGAGGTGGCCCTCGTCGCTGTAGGTGGTGGTAAGGGTCCCCTCAGTGACCACGCAGCCACAGTCGGAACACACCAGCTGGCTCTGCGAATAGTGCGAGTCTTCCACAAGCTCAGCCGAGCCGCACTCGGGACAGCGGCCTCCGCCCGGCATCTCACAACCCGTAGCAACGGCCGCCGCCGCCGCCTCGGGAGAGCCAACGGCAACCGCAGCGCAGCTGGAACTGGAAGGGGACCCCTTTAACAGCTGCACCTTCCTCTTCCGGCCAAAGAGCCGCCGGGATAGGTACTTCGCTCCGGCCCCGCCCCGCGACGGAGAGTCACTTCCGGTCTGTGCCTGTGCAGACTCCGGTAGGAACATGAGCTAGGAGAGAAGGTTCCTGGACTAAACTGCTCCGGTTCTCCACGTAGTTTGAGGGTGGATCAGACTGGTGGCGTTCAATTTGGATGAACGTTCTACCTTTATGGACAAAAATTTTTGTCATCTCCAACAACCCTCGCGCTAAAGCGCTATGGGAATCGCGGATTCTCCACTTCTTTTTCGTTGATTTTGGCTGTAGTATAGTCTATCTCTAAAAGGAAAAACTATGTGGCAGGAAAGCAGGACATTCTAGTCTACTTTCCCGGGCTGCTTCCCAAGGAAAAGCGATGCCTCTCTTTAGAGTGTCCTTTACCCAACTGTAAAATGAGGGCCGATGTGACACAGCGGGTTAATCCTCCGCCTGCAGTGTCGGCATCCCATATGGGCGCCGGTTCAAGTCCCGGCTGCTCCACCTCTGATCCAGTTCCCTGCTAATGCACATGGAAAAGCAGCTGAAGATAGTCCAAGTGTCTGGGCCCCTGCACCCACCTGGGAGACCCGGAAGATGCTCACCTGGCCCAGCTCTGGCCGTTGCACCTATTTAGAGAGAGAACAAACGGATAGAAGATTCCTTCTCTCTCTCTCTCTCTCTCTCTCTCTCTCTCTCTCTCTCTCTCTCCACTGCCCCCTAACTCTGCCTGTCAAATAAATAAAAATAAATATAAAAGAAAAAAAATGAGGACATTGAGTTAAAATCCAGGGGGCAAACTCCGATGCTTTGGGAAAGCCAGAGAAGGATTTTCTGCCAGAATTTGGAGTGAAAGAATGTGGAGTGGTGAGGTTTTTGATAGATTCAAGGGCATACGCAGATCCAGGAGATTTTAAACCCCTGGGCTTTTTTTTTAAAAAAAAGATTTATTTATTTATTTGAAAGTCAGAGTTATACAGAGAGAAGGAGAGGCAGAGAAAGAGAGAGAGAGAGAGAGAGAGAGAGAGAGAGAGAGAGATCTTCCATCTGCTGGTTCACTCCCAATTGGTTGCAACAGCTGGAGCTGCGCCGATCTGAAGCCAGGAGCCAGGTACTTCTTCCAGGTCTCCCACGTGGGTGCAGGGATCCAAGCACTTGGGCCATCTTCCACTGCTTTCCCAGGCCATAGCAGAGAGCTGGATCAGAAGTGGAGCAGCCGGGTCTTGAACCAGCACCGATAAGGGATGCTGGCACTGCAGGCGCAGCCTTACCCGCTGCGCCACAGCCCCGGCCCAACCTTGAGCCTTAAGATGCTCCAGGATTCTGGCTCTGAAGCTCCTAGTCTGCTATGGTCTAGTTCAAACCGGTTCCAAGAAATCTCACCTCTGGCGGTGACATTAACCAAAACCGACCTTACAAATTAGAAATCTGGTGTCGTGGTCTGACTGTGTTCCCCAGAACTCATGTGTTGGGGAAACAACCCCCAGTGCAGCAGTGTGTGTGGAGGGGGGGTGCCTTGGGAGGAGGGTTTGGGTTATGAGGGCCCTGACCCTGCGAATTGAGCCAAACCTGCAAGCAGGGTTGGTCCTTTAGCCCTTCCACCTTCTGCCACGTGGGGGCAGCGTCGGCCCCTAGCGGGATGCAGCCTTCAAGGCTGCATTTTGGAAGCAGAGAGCAGCTCTCATCAGAGGGTGGGTGCCTTGACCTTGGGTTTCCTAGTCTCTAGAACTATGAGAAAATAAATGTCCATTCTTCACAAGGTACCTGCTCTGTTGTAGCAGCAGCACAAATGAAATAAGACAGATTATATATTATGTTTGAATATAAGCTAGAAACAGATTTTTAAAAATTTATTTGAAAGGCATATGACAATGACACACCCACAGAGGAGGAGGAGGAGGAGAGAAAGAGAGAGAGAGAGAGAGAGAGAGAGAGAGAGCAAGCTTTCATCTGCTGGATCACTTCCCAAATGTCTGCAGTAGCCGGCAATGGGCCAGACTGAAGTCAGGATCCGGGAACTCCATCCGGATCTCCCCGATGGATGGCAGGAATCCCAGTACCTGCGTCATTTTCTGCTGTTTCCCAGGTGCATCAGCAGGAAGCTGGATTGGAAGGCGAGGCGGGACTCAATCCTAGGCGACGACTCCCAAATGGGATGCGGGAGCCCCAAGTAGCAGTGTAAGCCACAGTGCACATCCCTATATGTTCTTTGTATGTGATTTTTAGTTTTTGAGAGGTGAGGGGTGGGGAGGAAGAGCGCCCCCGTCCCTGGTTCAATTCCCAAATGTGCACAACTGCAGGGGCTGGGCCTGTCAGAAGCCGGGAGGCAGAAACTCAATCCAGGTCCCCCATGCGGGTGGCAGGAACCCGATTACTTGAGCCATCACTCTGTCCTGCGGGATCTGCATTAGCAGGAAGCTGGAGTTGGGAGCCACAGCCAGGACTCAAATCCAGGCACTATGCAGGCATCCTAGCCAATGTCTTAACCACCAGGCTTAGGCACCTGCCCCAAGAGTATATGTTCTTGTAAGTCTAATAGCACTCATTAAAAATAGCTGCGTTTATGCTCGAGCTTTGTGTGATCGGTTGTATGTGAAAAAGAAGAATGTTGAGCTAACTAGCCAGCCAGAGAGCAGCAGAGTCGTGGTGCATGGGGAACTCGCGGTGGAGTTCTGTCTCTCAGCCGACAGGGGGAGCTGCAGACAGGCCCCTGGCATTTGCAGATGTTCGGAGCAGTGTGGGGTGGACAGTACTCTGAGCACCCCTGCCGAGAACAGGAAATGCAGATTGAGGGATGATAAAGGCGTCTGCCCCGCCCCTTGACCAAGTGTCCTTGAGGAATAAGATGCAGGTTAAAGCTGCTTTCTTTGTCCTTTTTTTTTTTTTTTTTTGGCTTGTCTTTTAAATTTTTTTGTTTAGTCTTAAAATGTATTTGAAAGAAATACACAGGTAGATCTCCCATCTGCTGGTTCACGACCCAAATGCCTGCAACACCCAGGGCTGGATCAGGTCACAGCTGGCAGAGACCCAGGTGCTGGAGCCGTCACCTGCTGCCTCCCAGGGTGTGCATTAGCAGGGAGCTGGAATGGGGAATGGGGCCAGGAGACTTGCACCCCAGCACTCTCATATGGGATGTGGGCATCCTTAGTCACTGCACCGAAAGCCTGCTCCCCGCAATTGCTTCCTTTAGAAGATCAATAGATTGGGGCCAATGCCATGGCACAGCAAGTAAAGCCACCGCCTATAGTGCCAGCATCCCATAGGGGCGCTGGTTCGAGTCCCGGCTGCTCCACTTCCAGTCCAGCTCCCTGCTAACGCACTCAGGGAAAGCAGAAACAGATGGCCCAAGTGCTTGGGGCCCTGCACCCAAATGGGGGACCCAGATGGAGTTCCAGGCTCCTGGCTTTGGAACTTTGTCTCTGTTCACCTCTCAAATTTAAAAAAAAAAATTTTTTTTAAGTGGGATATCGATTCCGCTTTCCTCAACATTGCTCACGTGAGGTGGGAGGGTGGTTTTATGGTCTGCACCCAGGTTAAAGGGCAGAAGAGTGGTTCTCTTTTCCAAGTCTCCCTGTACTGAAAGCACTGGTGCAGAAGAGCCTTGTCCTCCGGGGCACAAGCAGGGCAGGAGCCTGCCAGAAGGTGGCGCTCTCCACTCAGGAAGGAATCTGCTGCCGTGGGAGTTCGCGTGGTCCAGGACAGACCCGCTGTCCTCAGGGCCTCTTCCGGCGCTACAGACTCTTCCGACTGTTGCTGCCGTCGTGATGCCGAGCGCCCAGAGGGGCTGCGTTGGGGTAGGAAGCTCCTGGGGAAGGCAGCCCCTGTGTGATGCTGACGTGGAGGGGAACCCGGGGCAGGGCCTGCAGGCAGCGCCCCTAGCGCAAGCTCCCCCAGCTAGATGCGCACCTTGCTGGGCTTGGTTTGCCTCTCCTGTGCCCCACCCCATGTAGGCCCCTTGGGGTCCTGGCAGCCCCTCCCACAGGGAGGGTGGGCGCTCCGCAGAGAGCTCCTGCCAGCAGCCGTCCCAGGCAGGCAGAGCAGGTGCATCAGTGAGAGTCAGGCGCCTCCTCTCTGCTCCGGAGACTGAAGGTTTGTGACCCTGCGCCAGGTCCACCCCGGGGCCCCAAGGACCGCCTGGCACAGTCACTCCTCCGCCTCACAGCCTGGGCAGAACCTCAGCTCAGCAGAAGCTGCACTGGGCCAGGACTTCCTCAGTTTCCCTTCTGCATTTACCATCCCTGCATACCCTCACCCCTCACCCCAGGCCGAGAGCAAAGGCACCTGGGAACTCTCAAAAGGCGCTTGGCGAGTGGGGGCTCCACGGGCTGCACAGGCCACCTTACCTCCTGTGGCCTGCCTGGCCATCGTGAGGGTCCTCAGAGGGGACTGGGTTAGGTGGGCTCCCTTCTCCCCGCCCGCCCCATCCCCCACAACGCCGAGAGAATTGCAGACGCTGTCTCCTGCCCCCCCCCCCCCCCCCCCCCCCCCGTATGGTCCTGGGCCGCAGGTCGGTGAACTTCCCATAAAAGTCAGCTACCTCCCGCTGGGAATTCTGAGGCCAGTAAGGTCTAGTGTGCCACAGATTCGGGTCTGTAACATGAAATCAGCTAGTGACGGTTACAGACACCGCGAGCACGGCTGTGTTACAGAAAGCTATTGGGCCCATGCAAGTCTCAGGTGTCATGAAATACGATTTGGCTGTATACATTAATTAAAAAAAAAAAAAAAAAGTGTGCGGATCAGTCCTGGCTGGCAGGCTGGAGGCAGACCGTGGCTTCCTGCCCTTGCTGTTGGGCCCAAGTCAGACAGGAGGTGGAGTCCTTGCTGAACAACTCCCAGTTTGACCTCCGGCAAAGTCAGCTTCTGATGCCCGAGTCTCCATTTCCCCACTGACCTTGATGAGAATTAGAAATCGAAGCACAGGAACTCAGTAGGTGGTCTTGTTTCCCTTATGTATTTGAAAGGCAGAGCAACAGAGAGAGGGAGAGAGAGCGGTCCTCCATCCATTGGCTGCCTCCCCAAATGGCTGCAAAGGCCAGGTCTGGACCAGGCTGAAGTCAAGAGCCAGGAACTCCTCCCTGGTCTCCCATGTGGGTGGCAGGGGCCCAAGCACTCGGGGCCGTCCTCTGCTGCCTCCCAGGCGTATCAGCAGGGAGCTGGATCAGAAGCAGAGCAGCTGGTTCTTGAACCAGTGCTCCCATATGATATGCTGGTGTTGCCGGTGACAGCTTAACCTGCCACACCACACCACCAGCCCTTAAAAACCGGCCTGCTTTTACAGTCGAGGTTTAGACGAAGCGGGCAGTCGGAGGCAGCTTTTGCTCCTGGGATAGCCACATCAGTGTCACCGATCTCTTCCCTCCAGGGCTCAGGGCACAGGTTTTCGTGTAAAATAAAGTCTAAAGGCCCGGCAAGGACACGCTGCTCTTTTTGGCTTTGGCATATACGGGCCCCACAGGGCAGACAGCAGACAGACAGTGCCCCCAAGGCAGATACCTGAAAAGAAGCACAGACCACAGACCTGGAGGCTTAGAGACTGGGTTCAAGGGCGGGGGGAGTGGGGGCTGTGCTGCTGACCTTGGCCTTGGAGGATGGCCACAATGCCCTGGAAGCCAGCCGGGCCTCGTTCTGCTGCGGAGCTGCTGATTACAACCTGAGCCAGAAGGGAGCTGGCTGGCTCTGCAGCTGGGGCAGGTCCTCCCTCGGAGTCCCTGTCAGCCCTTGTTGTAGACTGAAAGCCATGGAGACCTGCTCAATACAGTGTGGACCCTGGGCCTCGCCCCCCTGAGAGTGTATCTGTTTTAGGGGTGGGAAAATCCTGGGACTCCAAGTCACAAGTCAGGGCCAGCAAAACACAGCCGCCGCATGCCACACCAGCATTCCATGTCAGAGCACAGGTTCGAGTCCCAGCTGCTCCACTTCCGATCAACTCCCTGCTAATGCACCTGGGAAAGCAGCAGATGATGGCCCAAGTGCTTGGGTCCCTGCTACCCAGGCGGGAGACCAGGATGGAGTTCCAGGCTCCTAGCTTCAACCTGGCCCTGGATATGGTGGCCATTTGGGAGAGTGAATCAGTAAATGGAGATCTGTCACTCTTTCCAATAAAGAAAACTCCTTAGTAACAGTGGTCACCTCTTGCTAGTGAGGGAATGGTGATTTTCTTTTCTTTTCTTTCTTTTTTTTTTTTTTATTTGACAGACAGAGTTAGACAGTGAGAGAGACAGAGAAAGGTCTTCCCTCTGTTGGTTCACTCCCCAAATGGCCGCCACAGCTGGCGCTGCACCGATCTGAAGCCAGGAGCCAGGTGCCCCCTCCCGGTCTCCCACGCGGGTGCAGGGCCCAAGCACTTGGGCCATTCTCCACTGCCCTCTCGGGCCACAGCAGAGAGCTGGACTGGAAGAGGAACAACGGGGACTAGAACCCAACATCCATATGGGATGCCGGTGCCACAGGCGGAGAATTAACCAAGTGAGCCACGGCGCCGGCCCCCTTTTTTCCTTTTCTAACAACCAATATAATGTGTTTTTAAAAAAATATTTATTTATGTATATGAAAGAGTTACACAGAGAGAGAAGGAGAAGTGGGAGGAGGGCAGTCTTCCATCCAATGGCTCACTCCCCAATTGGCTGCAATGGCCGAAGCTGTGCCGATCCGAAGCCAGGAGCCAGGAGCTTCTCCTGGGTCTCCCACGCAGGTACAGGGGCCCAAGGACTTGGGCCATCTTCCACTGCTTTCCCAGGCCGTAGCAGAGAGCCGGATCAGAAATGGAGCAGCCGAGTTTTGAACCGGCGCCCATATGGGACGTTGGCACTGCAGGCAGTGCCTTTACCTGCTATGCCACAGCGCCGGGCCCTATAATGTTGCTACTTAGAAACAACTACCAACAGCGTTGAGTGGACAGGGGAGTGGAGCGGGAGAACAGCATCACTCCTCCTGTGGAACAGAGAGCAGGGGGCTGGAGTCAGCTAAGAGCACTTGGCCCCCAGGCCAGGATGGCTGGGGGCTGGACTTTCCTATGGCTCTGGATTCTGGAAAGTTCACTCTTCATGCCGTCACATATACTGTGCTCACTTCCCTCCTCTTCTCTGTGGGTTTTCCAAAGCTTTCTGTTATCTCGGAAGGTGGGCTAAGGAGACTCCGAAGACGGCAAGCGCTGGGTCTCTCCCTGGGCTGGAGTCTGGGGAACGCACCGGCCTGTCCGTAAGAACTGCTAAGTTTGGTGGCAGTAGCAGGAACCACAGAGAACGCCCAGCGCAGGAGGGACGAATCTTGGAGGACAGGCGTCGTTTACGTCGGCTTTCCTTCCTTGGAGACCCTCTTTCTAGAGGGGTGGGTGTTTTTAAAATAATTTTAGAAAGGTACATATTTTAAAGGCAGAATGAGAGAGAAAGAGAGAGATCTTCTATCCATTGGTCCCCAAATGACCACAAAGGCCAGAGCTGGGCCAGGCTGAAGCCAGGAGTCTGGATCTCCATCCAGGTCTCACATATGGGTGGCAGCGGCCCAAGCACTTGGGCCATCTTCTGCTGTTTTCCGAGGTGCATTAGCAGGGAGCTGGATCAGAAGTGGAGCAGCCAGGACTTGGCTGAACCGGTGTTCATGTGATGCTGGTGATGCAGGTGGCAGCTTAATCCACTGCACAACACTAGCCTAAAAGGGGTTGGTAAAAAAAAAAAAAAAAAAAAAAACAGCCTGGGGAACAGCAGGTTAAGCTGCTATTTGCGATGCCAAAATCCCATATGGGCACCAGTTTTGAGTCCCAGCTGCTCCACTTTCCTTGCATTTCCTGGAAATGTACCTGGGAAGACAGCAGAAAATGGCCAAGTGCTTGGGCCCCTGCCACGCATGTGGGAAGACCCGGAGGAAGATCCTGGCCTTGGCCTGGCCCAGCCCCAACGTTGCAGACGTGTGAGGACTGAACCAGTGGAAGACCTCTCTCTAGAATCTCTAATTCTACCTTTCAAATAAATAAATCTAAAAAAGAAAAGAAAATCAAACCTGGAAGGCCTTGAGTTGTTTGTTTTTTAAAGATTCATTTATTTACTTGAGAGTCAGAGTTACACAGAGAGATAGAGAGAGAGAGAAAGAGAAAGAGAGAGAGAGAGAGAGGTCTTCCATTTGCTGGTTCACTCCCCTATTGGCCGCAATGACCAGAGCTGCGCCAATCCGAAGCCAGGAGCCAGGAGCTTCTTCCAGGTCTCCCACGCCGGGGCAGTGGCCCAAGGACCTGGGCCATCTTCTACTGCTTTCCCAGGCCATAGCAGAGAGCTGGATTGGAAGAGGAGCAGCCGGGACTAGAAACGGCACCCATATGGGATGCTGGCGCTTCAGGCCAGGGCGTTAACCGGCTGTGCCACAGCACCAGCCCCAGCCATGAGTTTTAAGAGAAGCTGTTTTCATGTCACTGTACACGGTGGTCCCAACAT
The DNA here is from genome assembly GCF_033115175.1 of Lepus europaeus. Lineage (NCBI taxonomy): Eukaryota > Metazoa > Chordata > Mammalia > Lagomorpha > Leporidae > Lepus > Lepus europaeus. The sequence continues at coordinate 5,861,478 of NC_084842.1, read as the reverse complement.
GGAATTGCAGATGGGGTAGCACAAGGGAGGCACCCAGCCCCAAGCAGCAGCTTCCCGGGCACCGCTTGCCTCTGCCCGTAAGAGAAAGCAAGCATCTCGCCCGTTCCAGGAGGTCTGCGCCCCACCGCGGGGAGGGAGGGTGGTGTGTAGGGGGCAGGCAGAGCTTCACCTGGACACCCCGTGGATGTCCCAAGCACCCTCTATTCAGAAATGGATGACCCAGGAACCCCATCCCCGGGGGGGCCCCTTCTGAAACCCATCGGAATCCAACCCTTGCTCCCCGGGGGAAGGCTCCACTCCCTGGGAAATCTCGATCAAGGACGGGGCTTGGTTCACACGCTCTGCCAAAGGCACCCACGCCAGAGGAACAGCTGACAGCATGGAGCGCAGGGGGCGGAACTTTCAAAGCAAGTTTATCTGGTGAACGTCCCATCCTCTCTGGGAGGCCCCTAAAAGCAAGAATCTAAGCGGGACCCCACGGCCGGCGCCGCAGCTCACTAGGCTAATCCTCCACCTGCGGCACCAGCACCCGTTTTAGTCCCGGTCGTCGGGGCGCCGGTTCTGTCCTGGTTGCTCCTCTTCCAGTCCAGCTCTCTGCTGTGGCCTGGGAAGGCAGTGGAGGATGGCCCAAGTGCTTGGGCCCTGCACCCGCATGGGAGACCAGGAGGAAGCTCCTGGCTCCTGGCTTCAGATCGGTGCAGCACACTGCCTGTGGCAGCCATTTGGGGGGTGGACCGGTGGAGGGAGGACCTTTCTCTCTGTCTCTCTCTAACTCTGCCTGTCAAAAAAAAAAAAAAAAAAAAAGAATCTAAGTGGGACCCCTGTTGGTCACCCCTCCCCCATCCACTCCCACCCAGGAGAGGTTTTCCAGGACAACACAGGTTCGTTGCATCCACCCTGAGCCACACACAAGCGCGTCTTTGAAAGTTAGCACTGTTTTTATTTAGTGTTGTAGGAAATTTTGGGTGACTTCTTACACGTAAAAATCAGAGATCCAAAATCCCCAAAGTAACAAGGCAGGAAATAATAACTCCCCACCCTTGGATACCAGCGCTGGGTAGGGCCCTCAGCTAGGAGGGGGGTGGGACTCAACTTCCTAGCTCCATGCGGGATACACAGAGACCTGGAGGCCGGGGCCCCACCCCAGCCCCAAGGGATCATCCATCAGTAGTTCTTAAAAGAAAACAAAAGGGCTGACAGGGTGAAGGGACCCAGGGAGCCCAGGAGGGGAAGATCCCGCGTCATCCAGTTCAGGTGCCTCTCACCTTCAACACGGAGCGCAGGTGTCTCTCGTCCCCCTCCCCCCACAGGCTCCCACGCGGGCCAGGCTGCACCTCACAGAGCCTCATTCCCTGGACCTCTCAAACACATCATGCGGGGGGCATGCAGGTGCTCGGCCCAGCTGAGGGCACACTGGCTCTCTCCTCCTCAAAGCCTTTCCCGGGCGACCCCGCCCCTCCTGAGCGCTCAAGGACTTGTTATCATCAGCCGGACAACCTCCAGGTGAGGTACTTGGCGAGCCAGCTTTAGTTCCGCCAAGTGGCCGCCGCCAGACGCCCTTCAAGTCAGTTGGCCTTCATTCTCCAGAGTTCCCAAGTGGCATTTCAGACATGGGGAAGTCACCTCCCTGGCAGGTGGTAGAAGATTCCGGACAAACCACCCCTCCAGGACCACACAGGTGCCCATGCCCGCCCTTCAGCGGGGAGAGACGCCAGTCTAAGTGCACCTGCCCCTACCCCGCCTCCAGCACACTTGGGTTATCACAGTACAAATACATTTAACATCAAGTAAAAACATAACATGGGACAAATAGATAACATACATTTTCAGAGTTCAAGTGACTATACAGGGTTTTGGTTTGTTTTTTTTAGTGGACATGTAGATAAGTTTCATAGCACGATAAAAGCACAAGGCATCCGAGAAGCTGACAGCAGCCCCCAGTACTGCGGGAGAGAATTCAATTAAATAAAACGACATTGCTGCTGATCCTTAAAAGTGAATTGGACAAATCAAGTTACGGTTTCATCCTGCAGATTAAAGTGCTCTGAAATCCTGAAATGCGGTTTCTGCTACCCACCAGCCTGCCTCCTGACTGCAATCCGACAAGAGTGCAAGGGAGAGATTCTGATTCAATCAGTCCCACCCCACCCGTGCCCGTGGCCCTGTGGAATCCCTCCACACCCCCGAGACAGACAGCAAGAGCAGATGGAGCGCCTAGCCCCACCGGGAGAGCCGATGGGTGACAGGCACACGTTCTCCTGAAATTTCCTGAGGAATCTGTACCAGCGCTGTGAGCTAAGGCAGCAAGTACCCTATAAAAAGTGGTGTGTCACCCTGGCTTTTTAAATACAGCAGTGCGAATCCACACAGCATCTTCCTGCTCTTCTCAACGCGGTGCCTTAAAGCAGGTTAAGGCCGAGGCACATCTGGTTTGCAACTGGCTTTTGCCAACGGATGCACACAGCACTAAACCTCAAATTGCTGCTCCCCCCACCCCACCCCGCTCTCCAGGAAGTGGTGTGGGCTTCCCTGCGAGCTGGGGGAGGTGCACAGGCAAAAGTGGCCAGGGAATCCCGGCCCCCCAGGAGTCTACCCACCCAGAGTGCTGCTGTGGAAAGTGCCGGGCACTGCCTCACCCTGCCCCAGGCACGGAATGGGCCGGTCTAGCCAGCAGGGACCCCTCTATTGGGAGCAGGGGGACTGGGGCCGCGCCCTCGGCTGCTGGGATGATCCCTGGTCTGCTTTCTACCGCTCCAGCAGAGAGAGGGGTCCAGGACCTCTCTCCCACCAGAGTGGGAGCGCAGGGGAACCTGGGGTTTAAGGCAGCGGCAGCTTGTGCTAACAGACACGCTCAGAGGGGTCCCTCAGCTCTCCTGCTCCAGTTTAAAAAAAATAAATAAATAAGGCCCGAGTCTGAGTGGCTCGGAAGGCTGATGTGGGATCAGGGTTTTCAGCATCTGCGGCCGAAATCCCCAACGTCAAGAAAGGTCGTCGGGGGAACACAGCACCAACTGCGCGGCCCTCTGATTTCACTCCGATGGCTGGAGGGTACAGATTAGGGGAAAAAAAGAAAGAAAAATCTCCATATTAAAGAAAGAAAACCCCACAAGCAACGCCTCTCTGGCTCAGATCAGATCTGCTGACCGTATCTCTGGTGGGCATAAAGCATTTACAGCCGAGTTAAAGGCACGGTGGCATTTAAGACGAAAACCCCAGGAATGCACAGTAGAAGGAACCCGGCTTCCGGTGGCAGAGCCGGCCAGGGCGGGGACGGGGGCGGGGCCTCAGGCCGGCGGGGCGGGGCCTCCGGTCACAGCTTGCCCGCCCTCCGGCCCGCCTGCGCCTGCGCGGGGATGCGGAGGATGTTGGGCGTCTCCTCCATGACCCTGACCAGCAGGTTGTCGATGTAGTCCTCCAGCTCGCGCACCTGGAACTCCTTCTTGCTTATGGTCTCCTTCTGCTTGAGGACCAGCTGGATCAGCTCATCGTGGGTCAGCTGCGCGTAGGCGGACGCGGGGTCCGAGGGGCTGTATTTCTTTGGGGCCAGGGGGAGAGGGGGTGGAGAGAAAGGGAGAGCATTACAAAAGTGGCACAGAAAATCGGATCTCTAAGATCTCTCCGAAAGCGGTTGTTGACGGATCTTCTCTGAGAATAAGTATTTTACAGACTGGGGGCCTTGCAAGTGTGTTCTTGGTTTTGTTCCCTTCTGTTTTAGAACTCTTTTTTTAAAAAAAAAAATTACATATTTATTTGAAAGGCAGTGCTATAGAGAGGCAGAGGCACAAGAGAGAGAGAGAGAGAGGTCTTCCTTCTGCTGGTTCACTCCCCAAATGGCTGCAACGGCCAGAGCTGGGCCGATCTGGAGCCAGGAGCCAGGAGCCAGGAGCTTCTTCTGGGTCTCCCACACGGGTGCAGGGGCCCAAGGACTTGGCCTATCTTCTGTTGCTTTCTCAGGACACAGCAGAGAGCTGGATCGGAAGAGGAGCAGCTGAGACTCGAACCAGCGCCCATATGGGATGCCAGCACTGCAGGCAGCGAGTTTACCCACTGTGCCACAGCATGGGCCCCTAGAACTCTTTAAAAATGTAAAAGTCAGGGTGGGCCTTGGACCTAGTGATTGAGCTGTGGGGTGGGACACCTGCAACCTGTGTCTCAAAGTGCCTGGGTTCGAGTCTTGTCTCTGCTTCCGATTCCAATTCCTGCTAGTGCAGACCCTGGGAGGCAGCAGGTGACGGCTCAAGTGTTGGGTCCCTGCCACCCACGTGGCAGACCTGGATTAGCCCAGCTCCAGCTGTTGTGCTGGGCAGTTAGGGAATGAACCAGAAGACGGGAGCTCTGTCTGGTTCTCTCCCTCTCTCTCTCTGCCTCTTAAATAAATACATACATACCAAAAAAAGTGGTTTTAATGTAAAAACCATACTTGATTTCTACTTGTGCCCCACCCACCGGCCGAGGCACCTGGCGAGCAGGCTGAGGCAGTCACATGACAGCACCCACCTGCGGTCGCTTCCTGTAAGGAAACTGAAAAGTTCAGAGGAGGAATGCATGCTATGGAAAGACTACGAGCAAGCAAGGTGCATCGCATCGCACCGAGTCTCCCCGCCAGGAGATTCATGAATTGAAAGAAACAGGATCCCTGGGGCAACCTCAAGACAAAAGTTTGCCTGCAGCACTCTGGGGCGGTAACAGTGATGCTTGCCCTGAGGGGTAACAGTCCCACCTGCCTACCAGGCGGGCTGAGGGCGGACCCGCTCCAAGGAGCGGCCAAGCCGAGGGCCACATCAACACTCACTCTACACAGAGACGTCCAGCAAGCCAGAATTCAGAGGAGGAGTCCCATCCCCCCATCCGAGCCAGGAACTAAAGCCCCACGACCTTGGAACTGGCTTGGAAACACACACTGGTGTTTGCATCCATGCAGCAGGTTCCTTTCTTAAGAGTTCCAGAGAGAGAGGGAGAGGGAGAGGGAGAGCTTCCATTTGCTGGTTTCCCCCAAAATGACAGCAGTAGCCAGGGCCAGGCTGGGCCAGGTCAAAGCCAGGAGCCTGGAAATCCATCTGGGTTTCCCACGTGGGTGGCAAGGGTCCAAGTGCTTGGACCATCATCTGCTGCCTTCCCAGGTACATTAGCAGGGAGCTGGATGGGAAGTGGAGCAGCTGGGACTTGAACCGGCCCTCAAAGGGGACACCAGCATTGCAGGTGTTGGTTTAACCCACTGTGCTACAATGGTGGCCCTTGCACAGGGCAGGTTTTCACTCAACCCAGGCTGACCACAAACAGGTGAGATGTTTGACTACTTTGCTGGGACGGCTTCTCCCTTAACTGGTTAAAGGCATAATTCATAGAGTGCCCCCTATGGACCTCAAAGCCTCTGTTTTGTTTTGTTTTTTTTTTAAGATTGATTGATTTGCAAGGCAGAATGAAAGAGCACAGGGACAGAGAGAGAGAGAAAAAGATCTTCTATCCAGTGGTTCATGCCCAAGATGGCTGCAACAGTCAGAACTGGGCCAGAGCCAGGGGCCTGGAACTCCATCCGGGTCCTCCACTTACACCATCACCTGCTGCTGCCCCCCAGGATGCAGGAAGCTCCACTAGGACTTTTTTTTCTTTTTTACACAGCTCTAACAATTCCAATGTGTGTCCAGCTTTTCTGTTTAACAACAGATCAGGGCGGGGAGGGGGGGTGTCTAGCTGGCGTCACTACTTGTAACTGGAAGTGTCAAAGCCACCTGGATAAACAACATACTCCGAGTTGTCAATCATCGGTAAAGAATGGAGGCCCTGGAATGCTAACCAAGGAAAACAGTACCGCAGTCACCGATCCGGCCGGCAATCCGTAACTGTAGCTGGGCCGTCTCTTCCACAGCATTCCAGAGTGGGTATTTTGGTGCGTTCCATCTGATGCCTTAGTACAAAGCACCTATTATACGGCAGGCCAACAGCAGGCCTGCAGGAAACGTCCCCTACTTACAAGGCGGGGTCCTGGCTTAGAAATCTCCAGCAAAACAAGCAGCGGTTGCTTTTGCTTTGAGGAGAGTTATTCTCTTGGCTGGGGCCAGGAGATGCGTTCCTGATTAGACCAGCTTTGAACAGCAAACGAAACGGGAGCCGGGGGCCTGCGAACTTCCCGAAAGCAAGGTGTTTGCTTCTCCCTGGGGCCACAACGCATGCTGCGTTCCTTTGAACACGGTTTCCTGTGTGCCATGCTTCTGCCTGATCCTGGTGAATAGCACTGATCTCTAGGAATACGGCTGCTGTCCCTTCTACCTGCAACAACCAAGGAGATGCCAGGCTGGGCTGGTCAACTTGGAGTGCACTTGGAGGTCCGGGGCCGAGACGTAGCAGGTACAGCACTCAGCCTGAGCGAGACCCAGCACCTGCACTGCCAGGGAAGAGAAGGCAACCGGGCCCTTCTGCAGCAGCTACTGGGCCTATTTTACCCCAAACCGGGATCTCTGACGATCCTTCAGCCCAGCTACCCGCGGCAGAGGCACAAAGAAGCACGAGGAATAACCACCCACTGGCACTTCCAACACACTTTCAGGGGCGCTCGTGGCACAGTGGGTAAAGTCACACTTGCAACACCAGCATCCCATACAGACACTGGTTCGAGTCCTGGCCGTTCCACTTTTGAGCCAGCTCTCTGCTAAGGCACCTGGGAGAGCAGTAGAAGATGGCCCCTGCCCCAATCCACGTGGGAGACCTGGATGGAGTTCCAGGCTCCTGGCCCAGCTCTGCCTGCTGTGGCCATTTGGGGAGTGAGCCAGTGGACGGCAGAACCCTGCCTCACTCACTCTTTGTTTCTCTTCCTCTCTGTCACTCTGCCTTTCAAATAAATCATTTTGGGAAGAAGCTCCTGGCTCCTGGCTTCAGAACGGCTCAGTTCTAGCCATCTTGGCTATTTGGAGAATGAACCAGTGGTTGGAAGACCTTTCTCTGTTCCTACCTCTCTCTGTTTCTATTTTTCAAATAAATCTTTAAAAATAAAAATGCTTTCAGGAGCTGGCATTGTGGTGCAGCAGGTTAGGCTGCCACCCATGATGCCAGCATCCCAAATCAGAGCACTAGTTCAAGTCCTGCCTGCTCCATTTCCCAGCCAGCTCCCTGCTCACGTGCCTAGGAAAGCAGTGGAAGATGGCACAAGTGCTTGAACCCCTGCACCCACATGGGAGACCTGGATGGAATTCCTGGCTCCTGGCTTTGGCTTGGCCCAGCCCTGGCTGCTACAGTCATTTGGGGAGTGAACCAGTAGATGGAAGACCTCTTTCCTTCTCTCTTTCTCTCTGTAACTGCTTTTCAAATAAATACATAAATCTTTTTTTATATAAATCTTTAAAAAAAAAAAGAAAAAGAAGCAAAACTATGAATGGTATTTCAAAATTTGCACCAATCTTTTTTTTTTTTTTTTTTTTTTTTAGGATTTTGTTTGAAAGGCAGGAAGGGGGAGGCAGAGACAGAGAGAGAGATGGTCCATCTTCTGGTTTACTCCCCAGATGGCTGCATAGAGCAACGCCAGGAGCCCGGAACTCCAGCTAGGTCTCCCACGTGGGTGGCATGGACAGAAGCACTTGGGCCACCTCTCCTGATTTCCTAAGGGTGCTGCATGGGCCTGGATCAGAAGCAGAACAGCCAGGACTGGAAGCAGGCCTCTGATACGGGATGCCGGCATGGTAAGCAGCAGCTTAACCTGCTGTACCACAGCACCAGCTCCAATAAACTTCTGTCATTCCTTGTTCCCACCAACTTTGGTTCAGAAGAAAACATTACACATGCCTCTCTATGTATAGACAGAGAAAAGGGAGCCGGCAGGAATGATAAAGCAAAAGGAGTCAAGTGTTAACAGCTGGCGAATCTGGCTGACGAGTCTGTAGGAGCACTTTGTACTGTTCCTGCAACTTTTAGGCTGGAAGTTATCTCAATGAAGGTACATAAAGCACACATCTATGCAGTAATTACAAAGGAAGAATAAATGCTACAGTCTCGCTGAGCGATAAGAAAGGAAACCGGAGAAAGAAAACATCTGACGGCCTGCATGGGTGAGCCTGTGGGTGGTATTCCCTGCTCATTAAACAGAAGCGCCCGTGGCAGTCATGTTGCCTGGGAGGCACCAGAGACTCGACAAGAAAGGAACAACTGCAGGAGAAAGGTGATGACTCGGGGTGGGGGTGGGGTTTCAGGGCTTCCAAAGACCCCAGATGTGCGATTATGTAACTGCTGGCAAACCTACAGCCCGAGGAGGTGTGTACAGGGCACTTCGAAAAGTCTGTGGAAAACGGGGTCCAGGCATCTGACAGAACAGTTAGGGGCTGCTCGGGCACCCACATTCCAAATCGAGGTGCCGGGGTTTGAGTTTCTGGGAGGCAGCAGCCATGGCTATACGTCCTTGGGTCCTTGCCACCCACGTGGGAGACCTGGATTGAGCTCCTGGATCCCACCTTTTGGCCCGGCCCAACACTGAGTGCTGTGGGCATTTGGGGAGTGAATCAGTGGATAGAAGAGTTCTCTGTATCTCTGTTTCTCTGCCTTTGAAATAAAGGCAACAAAATTGTTTGAAATCTGTTTTCAAGTTTGTGGGAAAGGGAATTAAAAGATAAAGTTATTTTGGTGCAAAAAAGAAATGCTTTAAATGCACGTCTGCGTTTTCTGCAAACTCTGGGAAGGTCCCTGTCTAATGGTGATCATTCCAGACAAGGGTGCTCCGCGGATCTCGAACTGAAGCCATCGGCCGGCTTCCTGGAAGACACACCTTCATCATGGCTTCGTTGATCAAGTTCTCACTGATGATGGCGGCACTCTTGGGGGCCGTCGCGTTCATTGGCTTCACAGGATGCAGCCTAAAGAGAAGGGAAAAGGGACGCTTACACCTTTGTAGGGCTACAGCCAGAAACCACCTGTCCCAAAGGCGGCCGCCGGGGAAGGTCGAAAGGCGCGCTCTGGCTGTCTCGGTTCCCGTTGTCTCGGTTCCTGCAGGGGGGGGAGGCGGGCGGGCCCAGGCAGCCAGTGTGCAAGCCAGCAGGGCGCATTCTCCTGAGAGTCTCGGGTGGCCTAGGTGTGGAGGCAGCTACAGCTCAGGCCTCCACGGCGTGGGGGACTCCCTGCGCGGCCTCCTGGGCAGGCGCTGTAAAGGCACCCAGCGCAAACAGGCCAGCCGCTCGTGGTGCAGCTGGCCGGAAGCCCTCAGCGCTGTGGGACTCTCCAGCCGCCTCTCGGACAGCAGCAGTTCCATAGCTCGGAACCTGGCCATGCAGAGCAAGCCCTGCGGGGTCCCCACCACAGCGGTCAGCACTTCCAAACAGGGGTCCTGGCGGGAGGAGAAGGGGTGGTCTCTCCGCGGGCACTCTCACCTGTGCTTGGCTGCCCCGCGGGCCGCGCCTGGCTGAGCTGGGAGTGGCTGTGTCTCCGAGGGCGACACCCAGGCCTGGAGGGGCGGCTTCCTCTTGCCGCAATCCACTTTACCCACGGAGCCCTCTGCCGCCGCCCTTTTTGGAGCTTCTGCCGTACTGGCGCGGTGTGTGTCAGGGGGCGGAGGGCTGGGGACGCAGCGTGCAGTGGACAAGGGCTCAGCAAAGCAGGGGCCAGGCGCAGGGGAGGCCGGGCCCGGGCGGGGAGGCCTCTGCTCCTCCTCACCACGCGCCTTTAGATCCACGCCCGAGCTCGGGCCGAGGGCGGGCTCCTGCATTCCGGAGGCCGCCGGGACGGGGGCCTGGGGCGCATCCGTCCTGGGGACGGTGCCCTGGGAAGAAGCTCCCGCGTCCACAGCCACCTGCTCGTCCACCTGATCTACCCTCTCGTCGTCCGATGCGACTTCAGGAATGGAAGGCAGGCTCAGGTTCAGCTCGGCCAGGACAGGTGCCAGGTCGCTCGGGGAGTCGGCTGGGAACCCGTGGCCGTCCCTCTCCAGGGCGCTCGGTGCGCGACGGGAGGAGAGGGCGAGGGGCCCCGGCCCAGCAGACCCCGCAGCCTCGCGCTCCAGGCCGGGGACCCTGGAGGGCTGTGCCCCGCCATCAGCCAGGTCCCCGGCAGGATGCACATCCCCTCCCGCCGCCGCCGCCTCCTCCTCCTCCTCCTCCTCCTCCTCCTCCTCCTCCTCCTCCTCCTCCTCCTCCGTACACAGCTGCTCGGAGAATGACACACGCTTCTCTGTCCTCCCGCGGCCGGCGGGGACGGCGGGGGCCGCATCTGTGCCACGTTTCTCCATCTCCCTCGCGGGGGCCAACGCGGACCCCAACGCGGACCCCGGCGCTCCCGCTCCTCCGCCATCGCGGAGCCGGTTCCCTGCACGCAGTGCAGACCGACTCCCCAAGCCCAGGTCCCACCCCGCGGGAGGCTCCTGGGCAGGGACTCGCGCACACAGGGCCTCGTTGGCCTCCTCGGCCTCCTCGGACGGGAACCGCACAAGTTCCCCCTGCTGCCGCGCCTGGCGTGGGGCCCTCCCGGCGGCAGCCAGGGTGTCCGGAGCGGGCGTCGAACTCTCCTTTGCCGAGGCTGTTCTAAGGGGCCCAGGAGGCTCGCCCTCGCCGGGAGAAGGCCAGCTCTGGATCGGGGTGGATGTGGAAATGGGAGCGGCTATGGGAGACCACAAGGAGGAGGAGGAAGAGATGGAGGAGGGCTCTGCTTCGGGAGGGGCCTGGGGAGAGGCCAGGGGCGAGCTGGGGGGAGAAGGAGGCCTGGCTTTGGGTGGCGCCTCTGGAGACACGTCCACTCTGCAAAAATGACAAAATAAAATCTGCCGGTCAGTTGCAGATGCAGAGCGAGAGACAAAAAAAAAGTAAAAGCTAAAAGGGTTTTCTGCATTTGGGAGCTCTCTCTTAAAGATGGCTAGGGAAGAGGCACCGACACGTGACACACAGAAGGGCACTTCTGTGACCGAGCGGGCCTGCCCCACGGAGCAAGGAAAGACCCAGGAGGGCAGCGGCCTGCGGTTTCTCCAGGTGACGACACACACAAGCCCTGGCCTTCAACACCGTGAGTAGGGTACCAAGAAGCAGCAGGCAGACACAGAAGAGGAACCGTGCGTGCGTGCACACGTTTGTATGTGTCAGGTCCAAGGAGGCAGAAGCTCCAAAAAACAAGTCTCTCGCCCCCAAGACCTCAGAAAAGCAGAAGCAGAAGCCTCGAGGGCACGCAGGCTCATGCAACCACGGGCGGAGGAGGAAACACACAGAGAACCCGCCGCAGGTACCAGCACCCAGCAGGCATGCAGCAAGGGTGGGCGGGCACTTGGCACAGCAGCTGAGATGCCACCTGGGACACCTGCGTCCTACAGTGGCGTGCCTGGGTGCACTGCTCGCTCGAGCTTCCTGCTGATGTACACCCTGGGACGCCTCCCTCAGGGACGCCTGCCCCAGGCAGGCAGTGACCTGACGGCTTGGGTCACTGCCCCTCATGTGGGAGACCCAGATAAGAGTCTCTGGCTCCCAGCTCCAGCTGTTGCAGGCATGCGAGAGTGAACCAGCAGATAGGAGAGCTCTGCCTGCCTGCCTCTCCCTCTGTGTCTGCTTTCAAATCAACAGTATGCAAGGACGTGCCTCCCTCCCAGGGAAACGTCCGTTGAGAATTTAATCGGCAAGGCTCCGGCACATGCCGCAGCACACAGCTACTACTCCCGATCTGGACCGCTCCGAGTCCACTGCAAATCACGCATTCCACTGGGCTAGATCGTCGGACACAGAAGATGGACACGCCATGCCTGCCAGGCAGGGGCTCTGGGCTAGGGGAATGTCAACGCAATTCGGGCAGGGCAGGCAGGCAGGCAGGCGGTGGAGTAACCCCGGGGACAATGCCAGGTTTGCTCCAAGGGCAGAAGGCAGGGCCTGCTGAGTGCCAGGCCACAAGGGCGGAAGGGCCCAGCGGGAAGGGGATCCACACTCACCGGGGCTTGACGGCCTTGGTCTGGGGCGCCCTCGGCGTGGGAATGGGCGGCTTTGGTCCAGCCTGGGACTCTGGGTCGGCTTCGGCTTCTGTGATCTGCACATCTTCAAAGAGGTTCAGGGCGTGGCCCTGAGCAGAGGCAGTAGCCGTAGCACCCCCCGTAGGCCCCGGCTTGCCCTCCTTCTCCTTGCTTTCGCCCTCACCGCCCTTCACTGCGTCCTTCTTCCCCGTCACCAGAGACAGCAAAGAGGCCTTCTTGCTCTCCTGTTTCTTGCTCTCCTGGGTTTCTCTTGCAGCCTCCATGCTGGCCAGAGCCCTGTCTTCCTGGGCATTCCCAGTGACTTGCGGTCGGTAGGACGGCAGGGTCATGGCCTTCCCAGAGTCCGGGGCGGGGGACTCAGAGAACCACCGGTCGGCGGCCGCCCCGCCTCCATCGCCAGGCTCCTTCCACGGCCTGGAGGCCAGGTTTTCAGTGGATGAGAACAAACGCTTCTTCCGGAAGCCCTGGGGGGACGGCGAGGACGAGGCGCTGCTGTCCTTGGCCTCGCTCCTGGCTTCCGGCTGCTCCAGGTACACGTGGCTCCCGTTGATACAGACGTTCGAGCGAGACAAGACGTCATTTTTAGACCGAAGGCCGCCGAGGAAGGGGAGGCTGAAGTTGATCTGGCTCGGCTGTTTCGGATCTGCACTGGCTGTTCTCTTGTGAGATGAGACTGTGGGAAGAAGCGCAAGGGGGAACATGGTGGGGGAGGTAAGCCAGGGGCTGCCGTCCTGTTTGGGGTCCCGGTTTGAGTCCCGGCTGCTCTGCTTCCGATCCAGCTCTCTGCTGATGCACCTGGGGAAGGCGGCAGCTGGCGGCCCAGGCAGCTGGCGGCCCAGGTGTTTGGGCTCCTGCCTCCCACGTGGGAGACCTGGATGGAGTTTCTGGCTTCTGGCTTTGGCCTGCTCCACTTCTAGCTGTTGCAGCTATTTGGGGATCGAACCAGCAGGAACAGGGTTTGGCCAAAGCTGGGAGCTAGGAACTCAATTCAGGTCTCCAATGTGGGTGGCAGGGACCCAACCACGGGAGCCATCACCACTGCTTCCCAGGTCTGCATGAGCAGCAAGCTGGAATCAGGAGCCAGAGCAGGCATCAAACCATGACAGGGGATGCAGGCAATGCAACCGGCAGCCTAAACCTCCAGGCCACACGGCTGCCCCTCGATACATATTTTTGTTTTCCTAAGACGTGCAGGGGGTGGCGGTACTGACACCTAGCAAACAGGTCAAAATGCACAAGTAATTCAGAGTTAAGGGCATGAGAGTCCCTAGGCGCCATTAGGGATGTATCCCATGGGGTTAAATACTACCCGATGAATGAATGGAATATCAGATCTACCATAGCGCTCTAGGGTTTTACCCTTAAAACAACAGACAACTCAGGATGTACTCATTTGGTCAGCTCTGAAAGCTGGGACTAACGTGCATGAATTACAGTGCAGGACATTTTGGGAAGAGAGTTTATACACATTCAGAAACCAAAGGGCTCAGAAACCGAGTTAGGGACAGGTGTTTGCACAGGGGTAGAGATGCCATTTGGGGTACCTGCATCCCACCTGAGAAGGCCTGGATTCAAGTCCTGGCTACACTCCTGACTCCAGCTTCCTGCCAACACAGAGGCAGCAGGTGAGGGTGTAAGTACTTGGGTCTCTGCTGTCCATGGGAGAGACCTAGACTGAGTTTCCAGCTCCTGGCTTTAGCCTGGTCCAGCGCCAGCCATTGTGAGCACTTGGGGAGGGGGAGTGAACCTGTGAATGAGAGCTCCCTCTCTCTCTCTGCCTTTGAAATAAATAATTTAAGATTTATTTATTTATTGACAGGCAGAGTTACAGAGAGAGGGAGAGACAGAGAGATCTTCCATCTGCTGGTTCACTCCCCAAATGGCCACAACGGCTAGGGCTGGGCCAGGCCAAAGCCAGCAGCCAGGAGCTTCTTCTGGGTCTCCCAAGCGGGTGCAGGGGCCCAAATACTTGAGCCATCTTCTGCTGCCTTCCCATGAGCATTAGCAGGGAGCCAGATTGGAAGTAGAGCAGCTGGGTCTCAAACCGGCACCTATATGGGATGCCAGTGTTGCAGATGGCTTAAAAATGCTGGCCCCAATAAATAAAAATTTTAAGAAAGAAATCGAGTCGGCCTCTTTGCTGAGATTACCCATCACCATCATCATTTTAGGGACCAGGGAGCTGAATAAAGATCTCCAGATTGGTCTCCCTCTCAAAGCACAATGGACGAGGGCAGAGAGGCCGGGGCGGAGGAGGCGGGGACTCACCATCAGTGGCAGAGGAGGGCTCGTCCTCATCGTCATCGCCCCAGCGGGACTGGAAATCCCCGGGGCGCAGCAGCACCTTGTCCGGCTTCGAGGTCGGCAGGACAGACATGGACTGGGAGAGCGGCGTCTTCTGCAGGTTCGACTTGGAAAACAAGGTCTTGATCTTGGACTTCTTCTTCTTGTCTTTGGAAGGAGCCTCGTCGTCGCTGTCCGCGGAGACCATCGTGCTGGGGATGATGGCCGAGGCAGTGTCAGAGGCGCTGTCCTTGCTCTTGCCTTTGATCTTGTCCTTGAGCTTCCCGAATGGGTTCCGAGACTTGTCCTTCACGGACAGGTCGAACATGCTGGCCGTCATGCTGTTCCTCATGAACTGGATGTCCACCTCGATCTCCCCTCGCTCCTTGTCCTGCTTGCCAGGCTTGGATCTCAAGCGGTACCACCTAAAGGGAGACAGGTGAGGGGTCACCTTGGGACAGAAGCGCCCGAAACAACGCCCCACCTCCCAGTGACGGCCCTCCTCTCTGCTCTTCCAACCTCATATACACAAACACACTCAGACTTGGCCTTTCTCTTACCGGCTGAGGGCAGAACCTGTGCTGTTATTTATTTATTAAGATGTATTTATTTATGTATCTATCCAAAAATCAGAGTTAGAGAGACAGAGACAGAGAGAGATCTTCCATCTGCTGGTTCACTGGTCAAGTGGCCACAACAGCCAGGCCAGCAGGAGCCTGGAACTTCATCGAGGTCTCCCACATGGGTGGCAGGGGCCCACACACTTGAACCATCTGCTGCTGCTTTTTCCCCAGGCACATTAGCAGGGAGCTGGATCGGAAGTGGAGCGGCCAAGACGTGAACCAGCGCCCATACGGGATGCCAGCATTGCAGGTGCCGGCTTTACCAGCTATGCCACAGCGGCGGCCCCTGAGTTCTCGTTTCTTTTTTTTTTTTTTTTTTTTTTTTGACAGGCAGAGTGGACAGTGAGAGAGAGACAGAGAGAAAGGTCTTCCTTGTGCTGTTGGTTCACCCTCCAATGGCCGCCACGGCCGGCGCGCTGCATCCGCGCTGATCCGAAGGCAGGAGCCAGGTGCTTCTCCTGGTCTCCCATGCGGGTGCAGGGCCCAAGCACTTGGGCCATCCTCCACTGCCTTCCCAGGCCACAGCAGAGAGCTGGACTGGAAGAGGGGCAACCGGGATAGAATCCGACCGGGACTAGAACCCAGTGTGCCAGCGCCGCTAGGCAGAGGATTAGCCTGTTGAGCCACGACGCCGGCCGTGAGTTCTCATTTCTGAGAAGGCAATGATGACACCTGATGTACTACTTAGTGTATGATCACCTAAAACCCTGATTCAACAAAGAGCTATTTCTAAAAATAAAGAGACAAACGTTCCATCAAATCACTTCTGATCCATGTACTTTTCCTCAACAGAGTAAGGATGCAAAGATTATACACAAACAGCTAAGAAAGTGGCAATGGAGCTTACAGGTGGATCTCAGAGAGGGGCAGGTCTGAGCCCTTCAGTTAGGTGCCTGCCTCCCACTGCATAGTACCCAGGTTTGATACTCCAGCTCTGACTGCGGCCGCCCAGCAATGCAGACCCCAGGAGGAGCTGAGATGACTCCAGTCACTGGGCTCCTGCTACCCCATGGGGGATACAGATTATGTTCCCAGCTCCCAGCTCCCAGCTCCAGCCCCTGCCCAGCCCCAGTCATTGAAGGCATTTGGGTAGTAATCAGCAGATGGAAGATACTTTCTCTCTTGCTCTCTCTTCTTTAAAGAATAACTGAAAAAGACACAGTTAAAAATGAAAGGGGAGGGGAGGGCTGGCTCTGTGGCATAGCAGGTAAAGCTGCCACCTGCAGCCCCGGCATCCCATATGGGTGCCGATTTGGGTCTCAGCTGCTCTACTTCCAATCCAGCTCTCTGCTATGGCCTGGGAAAGCAGTAGAAGATGACCCAAATGCTTGGGCCCCTGCACCCATGTGGGAGACCTGGAAGAAGCTCCTGGCTCCTGGCTTCAGATCGGCACAGCTCCAGCCGTTGCAGCCAACTGGGGAGTGAACCAGTAGATGGAGGACCTCTCCCTCTCTCTCTCTCTCTCTCTCTCTCTCTCCCCCTCTCCCTCTCTCTGTGTAACTCTTACTTTCAAATAAATAAATAAATCTTTTTAAAAAATGAAAAAAAAAAAAAACCCTCCTAGAAAATCAGGAGTCTGTAGGAAAGAATGTTCTCTGCCAGGGAGAGATGGAACATTCAAAAAGGGGTTAAAAAAAACTAAAACATTTCTAAAAGGGGATGGCAGTTAGCCTAGCAGGCAAGACACCCACATCCCACACTGCAGTGCCTGGGCGCCACACCCATCTCTGGTTTCTAACTCAGCTTCTTCCTCTAGGAGACAATGCTGATGGCTTTAGTATCAGGGTCTCTGCCACCCATGTGGGAGGCCTGGATTGAGTTCCTGTGATCCCACTTCAGCCTGGCCCAGTCTTGGCCATCCTGGGCTATTTGGGGAGCCAACAGTGGATAGGAGCGTGTGCTCTCTCTCTCTCTCTCTCTCTGCCTCTCAAGCAAACTGATTTTTTTAAGGTTTTATTTATTTGAGAGGTAGAGTTACAGACAGAGAAAGGGACAGAGAGAGGTCTTTTATCTGCTGGTCACTCCCCAAATGGCCACAACAGCTGGAGCTGGGCTGATCTGAAGCCAGGAGCCAGGAGCCTCTTCCAGGTCTCCCATGCAGGTGCAGGGGCCCAAGGGCTTGGACCATCTTCCACTGCTTTCCCAGGCCACAGCAGAGAGCTGGATTGGAAGTGGAGCAGCCTGTACTAGAACTGGTACCCATATGGGATGCCAGCACTGCAGGCAGAGAATTAACCTACTGTGCCACAGCACTGACCTCGCAAAATTGATTTAAAAAAAAATAATAAACATGGGGCCAGCACTGTGGCACCATTCCATATGGGCGCCAGTTCAAGTCCTGGCTGCTCCACTTCCAATTTACCTCCCTGCTAATGGCCTGGGAAAACTGAAAGATGGCCCAAGTGCTTGGGCCCCTGCACCCGCATGGGAGACCCTGAAGAAGCTCCTGGCTCCTGGTTTCAGCCTGCCTGGCTGTTGCGGTCATTTGGGGAGTGAACCAGCAAATAGATGATGTCTCCATTTCTCCCTCTCTCTGCGTGTAACTGTGCCTTCCAAATAAGTAAATGAATCTTTTAAAAAATAATAATAAATGTGTCATACAGTGACAAATACAACATAACTCCACGTACATGAACTACTCCAGGTAGTCAAATTTGCAGACAGAAAGCAGGATGGTGGCTGCCGGGGGCTGGCGGGGTGGGAAATGGGAGTCAGTGTTTGAGGGGCGCAGAGCCCGAGCCGGAGAAATGGAGCAGTCCTGGCGGCGGACTGGTGGTGCCAACCACACAAGGATGCATGCGGGCATGAGGTCACAGCTGTGCACCTGAGACGGCTCCCACGTGATTTGTATGTTACATGTATGTTGCCGCAGTAAAAGACCGGGAGACTTTGGAAAGCAGGTATTCTTCCTCAGCTGAATCATTAGAAAAGGGGGCAATGCAAACGTGATTCAGGTATTTCACTCGGCCACTTGCAAGCAACTGCAGCACATGCCACAAGGCCAGCCCCAACCCACGGCGTCCACCTTCCTGGGAGCCCAGTAGGTATCTTCGGTGGACCAGGGGGGAACGTGTGCTCCATCAAGGCAGGACCCTTGGGGGCTGAGCACCTGCCCGGCCTCCGGAGGCCCGGCTGCCCGCTGCCGCTCAGACTCAGAACCCACATCCTGACGTTTTTCCAGTGACCTACTTTGCAAGAGCTGAGGGCCAGACTTTAAGGAAATGATGGTTTTGCCCACACGAGCACAACTTCCTCTTTCACCTTCAGCAGGGGCTCGCTCACAGGGCAGGTCACTGCCCTCCTGGGAGGGGGGACAGAGGAGGGTAGAAACCTAACCCATCCACAGCACCCATGGCACACCTGACACAGTGCAGTTAGCGACACCCTCATGTATGGCTCCAAGAACGGCTTGGGGTGGACAGTGTACCCACTTTACAGATGCACACACTGACACTCAGAAGTTAGATTCTTGGATCCTAGGTCTTGCACACTGCTATGGGGACAGCCTCTGCATTTCCCCAAAGCTCCTACTCCTTCTCATCCACCCAGATTCCCACTGTAATTTAAATCCCCTCGTTTGTCTTCCATGGCCCATCTTTCGGAACACAGGGAGCAGAGAGCTCACCACTCAGTTCCTTTTGAGGAGAGTTTAACTTTCTAATTTCGATTTCTAATTTCAGGGACCGCTTTCCGGGTTTCACAAAAATCTTCCAGTGGGGTTGGGGCGCGACGGTCCCAGAAGCTAAAAGGTCCTCTTGAACAGCCCCCAGGCTGCCCCGTTCTCAGGGACCCGGCCTGGGATGGTTTGCATATTTGTCGGTTAGATGCTGAGAGGATTATTTGTATTTTTCCCCTCTGACCGGCACGTGGTACACGGTTGCCTTGGCAATGAAGGGTGTTTGGCTTTTGTAAACACCCGTTGTGGGCACTTGAAAGGAGAAGGTGTGGAAGTGAAGACACAGGCTCAGATGACCTCACCGGCAGGCGGCGTGGACAGCGGGAGGCTCGCCAGCCTCGCCGGCCCGTGCAGAAGCACCCCAGGCTCCTTGGAGGCGGCTGTCGGCTGGTTCCTGGGCTCATGGCTGCTCCTCTCGGAAAGGACTGATGCCCAGGTGTTGTGTTCTGAAGCTACAGCCCACCCCGGGATCCTCCCCACCTGCTGCCCAGGTCCAGCGCCCAGGGAGCCCAGTGGGACTGGTTCTGGAAATGTCTAACACCAGCAGGAGGCGCCCAACGGAAGCCTCGCAGAATCTTGCTGCTTATTTTCCCAAGCAAACTCCCAGAGCCGCAGGGCCTGGCTGCGGGAGGGTGGGAGATGCAGGCTGAACCTCGGGCCGGTGAGCGTCCTGTGTCAGCACTGGAATTTGAAAAAGCCCTTGCTACAGAGGAGTCATCTGGGTCTGCGGAGGGACACGTGACAGGGGCGGGACCTACTGAGCCGACTGAGGTCCACGTCGGGAAACAGCTCTCATGGAGACATCCCGAGCTAGAACGCAGCGGTGGGTCTGAGCGTTGAAGATGGGTTTGGCTTCTCCGTTCCTGCACCCCACGGAGGCGGTTCACAAATAATGAGGTCCCCACGTCACCCCCTGCAGCATGTGACGGCAGCCTGGGCGTGCCCACCGCTGCCTCTCCCCCAGGCCCAGAAAGCTTGGGTTATCTCTGAAATCAGGGCTGGGTCCGTGTCCCTGGTCCAAAGGGCAGGGTGCAGGGAGAAAGCCATAATCCCAAGGCAGCAAGTTTACTTTTAAGCCCATATTCAGAAAATATCCTGCAACCTACCACAGACACGCAAAACAAAGGGTCCTTGTATATAAAAAACAATTACTTTTGGGTGCCGTGGCTCACTTGGCTAATCCTCCGCCTGCGGCACTGGAATCCCATATGGGTGCCGGGTTCTAGTCCCAGTTGCTCCTCTTCCAGTCCAGCTCTCTGCTGTGGCCCGGGAAGGCAGTGGAGGATGGCCCAAGTGCTTGGCCCCTGCACCCGCATGGGAGACCAGGAGAAGCACCTGGCTCCTGGCTTCGGATCAGCGTAGCTCTGGCCATAGCGGCCATTTAGGGAGTGAACCAACGGAAGGAAGACCTTTCTCTCTGTCTCTCCCTCTCACGGTCTGTAATTCTACCTGTCAAATAAATAAAATAAAAAATAAAAAAAAAAACCAATAATTACTTTTAATTAAAACTCAGTCCTTCGGAAATTAAAAAAGGATCTCTATGTAGAAAGTGACAGAGAAATTTAGATAAACGATGTTTTTAAGTAATAAGAGGCATAGAGTAATAGTCAAATCACACAGAGTGGTATAAAATGGAAAGTCCAGTCTTCCCGGGCCTCAGGCCTCCTTGCAGAGATACCACTGTTATCAGGGTCATTCCCTTCTAAGTGACAGCCCGGGCATAAACAAGCAAAAATGTCCCTTATCTAAATAGGCTGCCTTCCTTTTTGTTTTAAGGTTTTTTTTGTTTTGTTTTGTTTTTTTGTTTTGTTTTGTTTTTTGTTTTGTCACACACAAGATATGGCAACAGCTAAAATATGTACAAAATGTTGCTTAAGTCTTGTAGACTTTGAGAAAGATGTCTTACAAACAGAAATAAGGGAATGTGTGTAAGAGTAAGAGCGAGAGGGCGAGAGAATATGAATGAACCAGGTACAGGTAAGGCCGGCATGGGGTCTGCCTGTCTCCGAAGGGGCGGCATCTGCTTCCCCTGCAGCCACTGGGGAACAGCAGGTGCCTGCACCCGCACTGTGGAATCTCCAGCGGACAGCTAGAACCACCCAGCCGTGCCCAGTCCTCTAAAACCCAGGGAAAGCTGACCGCAGGGGCCCAGAAGGGGGGCTTCCCTGGAATGCCGCAGGGCGGTGCCGGGCAGTGCGAGTACTGCCTGGAATGTCACTGACTCCCAGCGGCAGACGGTCGTGAGGACAGACGTGTTTCTCCCCGCCCACATTCCTGAGGGCGGCGGGCGTAGCGCACTGAGAGATCCAGCGAGCGCTCTCATCGCACACACGGCAGGCAGCGCAGGGGCCCAGCGGCCCGTCCCCCCGTCCCCCGGGACAGACAGCAGGGGAGGACACTCCCTTTGCTGGGCACAGTCTGGACTTAGCGCGATGAGTGCGCGTCGGGTGGCTGTGGCAGACATGGAGAGCCCGGTGGGGCCACCGCCTCGTTCCTTCCACGTGTGTCAGTCTCCAGGGATGTCCGGAGCCAGCCTGGGCTCCAGGGTCACAGCCGACTGCCTACATCCCTCGGGCCCCCTTCCCAGGTCAAATCTCAAGTGGGACTTGCAGCCTGAGTCACCCTGCAGTAACCAGGCACCACAACACAGGGGATTGTGGCCTCGGGTGCGCCCAGGCCTGCGCCGGTATGGGGGAGGCAGGACCAGCTCAATATGGCTCGGATGAAGAGACTTCTTCAAAAATCGGTCCATGGATGGCCCTCCCCCAGGGAGTCACCGTGAGGCTGAGCATCACGTGGTCAGCCACCCACACCCTCTAAAAAGGTGGCAGGAGAGGGGTGGTTCTGCTTGGGGGAAAGGCCCAAGAAGCCACGCACCGCAGCCAGCAACAGAAGTGTTTGCACCGGTAAAACATCACCTGCATTTTGACAAGTCTTGTTACAGCGTCACCCGATTTTGCATGTAGAAGTGGCCTTGGGCTGGCCCTGCCTCCCCGGCCCCTGCCCTCTGCCACCAGCAGCTGCTTGGAAGGCCTGCCAGTCATGTGAGCACGGAGTGGCTGTGGCTCGGTGCACTGACCCAGAATGTTAGGGGAGACATCCATACTTGCAGCCACCAAAATCCATCCTAAGGACAGGTAAATGACATGGTGGAGGGGAGAACGCAAGTCAAAATACACGTTAGAAGTTTAATGTTGTTTAGAAAAATCGATTCAATCCTTTGTTAATCTGACCATTACCTTTTTATACAATCTTTTTAAAGTTCTTTTCCTTTACATTTTTCTAAAAGATATTTATGTATTTGAAAGGCAAAGTGAAAGGGAAGAGGGGATAAGGGAGAGAGAGGGGGAGAGGGAGAGGAAGAGGGAGAGAGCGAGCGAGCGAGCGCACTGGGCGAGGCTGAAGCTAGGAGCCTGGGACACAAGGCCATCCAGGTCTCCCCACGGCTGGCAGCAGCCTGGGTAAATGGGACATCCTGTGATGCATCTCGGTCGGGCACATCAGCAGGGAGCTGGCTTAGACGCTGAGCAGCCAGGGCTAGAACCAGCACCACATGGCATGCTGGCATTGCAAGGGGTGCCTTAACCCGCTGCACCACAAGGCCAGGCCCTGGTTAATCAACGGATTCAGGTGAGCTCTCGAAAGAGAATTTAGGATATCGACAGTTCTGACTGTACTAAGTACCCGAACTTATCCATCAAATGTAAATAAAAATGATTTTCATTTGAAAAAGGCAGGAAAAGACTCACAAAATTGGTTTGTATTACATCATTTCTTCCAAGTTAAAAAATATGCGAGAATTTTATGAGCATCTTGGTCAGCGTATGCTTCTGTGACTTATCAGAACACACAGTGATCCTCTCAGAATCCTCCAGCATTTCTTCCTAGGTAAGAGAGACAGGAAACCGAGGGCTCCCAAACTCACAGGGCAAGAGGGTGCAACTTGCTTAAGTAGTTGAAGAATCAAGACATGTTTTCTTTTGGCCTCCAAAAAAAAAAAAAAAAGTGAAGGTTTTGATATACAAAGCTTTTGGGGTATACAGAAAGTAAAAACGCCATTACAGCCTCGGGGGAAGTGGTAGCCCCAGCGGTCACCCACACCAATCAATCACAGCCACTGTGATGCCGGAAAACCTAACTGCAGTTATAGGCTTGCTGGCAGGAGCCTGAGCAAGAAGGGCGACGTGGCAGGAGCAGAGTCACAGCGCCCACTCTTCGGGTGGTGGGTGTCCTGGAGTTTGTATCACAGCTGTCTTACAAAACAAACACACCTATCAAATCCAGGAGCAGTGCGACCCATCCTGAGCAGCTCTGGTTCTGCAGGTACTCCGGGGTCTCACTCATCTTCATCATGTTTCCCTTCTCCTCTTTTTACCTTTCCTGCTTTCTCCTCATCTTTCATTTATCTGTTAAGATTTATTTATTTACTTGAAAGGCAGAGTTACAGAGAGAGGAACAGAGTGAGCTTCCATTCACTGGTTCACTACCTATACGGCCACACCATCTGGGGCTAAACCAGGCTGAAGCCAGGAGCCAGAAACTCCATCGCAGTCTCCCACCTGGGTGCAGGGGCCCAAGCACTTGGGCCATCCTCCACTGCTTTCCCAGGTGCATTAGCAGGGAGCTGGATCGGAAGTGGAGTGGCTGGGTGAAGCGAGAACTGGGGCCCATAGCAGATACCGCCATCACAGGCGGTGGCGTAACCCACTGTACCACGATGCTGGACTCTCTGCTTCTGGTCTTCATCTTCATGGTTCCCAAGTTCTTCTCTCCCTTCTGTATCTTCATCTTCGCCTCATCCTCTTCTTCATTAAACTCTTCCTCCTCCTCTTCATTCGCACCCCTGACTGGCGCATCTGAGTCAGGGACTTCCGGTCACAGCCATCCAGGGCCAGGTGGGCAGGGGCCTGTGGTCTGGCACAGGCCTGTGGGTCTCACAGGACAGACCCAAGCCTTCCCAACAGCTTCTTCAAGGCTCCCAAGGTACTGATACCTTTTGGGTTATTTCCCCAGAGGTTGTGATGCATCAGATTTGGAAATTTTTCCACTCATCCCTCCAGACCTCAGAAGACTCTGCTCTCAGGTGGGCCCAAGCCTTTTCAATTTAGGGAGCCTGGGAGAATCAGAAACCAAAATCAAGCCTACATCTAAGGGCCTCCAAGTTCACAAATTCAGCTGCTCAACTCTCAATCTCTCCATCATCTGATATGCAGCTGTCAACACAGGTTTTCTAAGTGGAAAGCAAGGATAAGTTCCTTGCAAGATAAGACTTAGAAAATATAAAGGGCCAAGAATCTATGATTCTCTGAGAATTAGAAAAATGAACTCACTTTTTAAAAAAGGTTTATTTGAAAGGCTGAGATACAGAGAGGGAAGGGAAGGGAAGGGAAGGGAAGGGAAGGGAAGGGAGAGACAGAGAGAGAGAGAGAGAGAGAGAGAGAGAGAGAGAGATCTTCCATCCGCTGGTTTTGGGTCAGGCCAAAGCCAGGAGCTTCATCTGGGTCTCCCATGTGAGTGCAGGAATCCAAGGGCTCGGGCATCCTCCTCTGCTTTCCCAGGCCATAGCAGGGAGCTGGATGGGAAATGGAGCAGCCAGGACTCAAACCAGTGCCCATATGGGATGCCGGCTTTACCTGCTATGCCACAGTGCTGGCCCCAAATTAACTCATTTCAAACATGTCGTTCTGGCTGGCGCCACAGCTCAATAGGCTAATCCTCCACCTGCGGCATCAGCACTCGGGTTCTAGTCCCGGTCAGGGTGCCGGATTCTGTCCCAGTTGCTCCTCTTCCAATCCAGCTCTCTACTGTGGCCCGGGAGTGCAGTGGAGGATGGCCCAAGTGCTTGGGCCCTGCACCCCATGGGAGACCAGGAGAAGCACCTGGCTCCTGGCTTCGGATCAGCACGATATGCTGACCACACTCTGTCTCTCTCTCTCACTGTCCACTCTGCCTGTTCAAAAAAAAAAAAAAAAAAAAAAAAAAAAAACATGGGATTCTATCACTCCTGCAATCACCTATTCACCAATTCTTCATAAAGCTTGGCCTTCCCTAAAAAAGCCACAAATGTTAACTCTCTATCATGGGACCTGGTGTCCACCTCTTGCCCAAGTGTACACGCCACTGAAGCATCGCATGTGGTCTGCCAGAGAACAGTTTCTAAGGGCAGCCGTGGGGTCCTCACGTAGAAATTTTAAAAATGAAACAAGAAGGGCCCACATTGGGGCGCAGCAGGTTAAACCGCCACCTGTGTTGCCTGCATCCCATAAGAGCACTGGTTCGAGTCCCAGCTGCTCTGCTTCTGATCCAGCTCCCTGCTAATGGGCCTGAAGAGCTTGGGCCCCTGCACCCATGTGGGAGACCAGGATGGAGTTCCCAGCTCCTGGCTTTGGCCTGGCCCAGCCCTGGCTGTTGCCATTTTTGGAGTGAACAATGGATGTCTCTGTCTCTCCCCACCTCCTTCCCTCTCCCTCTCTAACTGTTCCTTTCAAAGAAATGCCTCTTTAAAAAAAAGGGGGGGGGGGGAGACAATCGTTTGGTTCATCATGCCTTGGTCAGTTGGTCAGTCCAAAAGGGAGCTAACAAACTTCAGCACAACTAACATCAAAGAACACGCAGCCCGCTCCTCCCCCCATCACACAGCTTGGGATGGGGCTCTGGAGAGCAGACCATCTGTGATGTATCTTATGATCACAGCCAGTCCAGAGGAGAAGAAAAAAACAAAACCAAAAACTCAAGGGGCTTTCCCGTGGGAAACCCCACGGAACTGGTGCTGTAGGTGGCAACACCCCTGGAGAGAGACACCCCCCCAGGCCCCACCAGGCACTGTTGCCCTTTGCTTGAGAGACCCAGTTCTTACGACAACGAGAGATCCTTCCGGGAGCCCTGAGTGCTCCCCCTGGTGCTCAACACATTCTTTTTTTTTTTTTTTTTTTTAATTTATTTCATTTATTTGAAAGAGTTACAGAGAGAGGCAGAGCCAGAGTGAGAGAGAGGTCTTCCATCCACTGGTTCACTCCCTAAATGGCCGCAATGGCCAGAGCTGAGCTGATCCGAAGCCAGAAGCCAGAAGCCTCTTCCAGGTCTCCCACACAGGTGCAAGGGCCCAAAGATTTGGACCACCTTCCACTGCTTTCCCAGGCAAATCATCAGGGAGCTGGATTGGAAGTGGAGCAGCTGGGACTCGAACAGGCACTCATATGGGATGCTGGAGCCGCAGGCTGGGGCTTTAACCTGCTGTGCCACAGCACCAGCTCCAGAATATATATTTATCATGAGCTCTTTGAAGATTGCTCATTGCATGGATTTCAAAATTTTTTGGACCAAAATGAAATTTAAAAAAAATATATTTATTTTACTTATTTGAAAATCAGAGTGACAAAGAGAGAGGAAGAAGAGAGACAGATCTTCCATGTACTGGTTCACTCCCCAAGTGACTGCAGTGGCCAGGGCTGGGCCAGGCCAAAGGCAGGCGCTTCATCTGGGCCTCCCAAGTGAGTGCAGGGGCCCAAACACTAGGGCCATCTTCTGCTGCTTTCCCAGGTGCATTAGCAGGGAGCTGGATCAGAAGTGGAGCAGTGGAACTTGAACTGGTGCCCACAGGGGTGCCAGCACTGCAGGAGGCAGCTTTACACACTGCACCACAATACCGGAGCCTGAAAAGTTACGAGATGTGGGTGTCCCAAGTGGCAATTTCACCTGTTGCAACACAACACCCAACACAGAAAGATATTTATTTTTTAATTCCATTTTCCAGTTTTTGAAGCATCTTGGTCTATTACTTGTTTTCCTTTTCTTAGTCCTGTGACTTCATCAGCTGTGCTAAAACCCCTACATGAAATTATGTCAGCCATGCCATTACAACAAAACAAAGGCCTGGCCTGTATTGAAACATACGTCCTTGAAGCCACTTACAGACACACCCTGTCTCAGCCGTGTTTCCTAGTCATTGGCCAACACGGGTGCCACTGCCCAGCCTGCCTGTGTAATGGTGACCTCGCCCTGGTCTCACGGTGACTGCTGGGGAACAAAGCAGCTGCGTTGCCGGGTTCACTGTCAACACCACCAGGCTTTCTTATTTCATTGGTCACTTCCTGTCCATCATCCAATCCATCACAAGTGAACCTCCAAATTTCTCTCCGAAACCCACCCACGCCTTTCCCTCTCCCCAGCCATCATGTCCGCCTCCTGCACTACAAAGACAGCTGCTCAGCTGGTCTGATCCCAGGCGAGGCCAGGCTCCAGTCCATTCTCCACCCCAATGATCACAGTCATCTCTGACAAACAAATCGGATCTGGTGTGATCCCAGGCAAGGCCGGGCTCCAGTCCATTCTCCACCCCAATGATCACAGTCATCTTTGACAAACAAATCAGATCACGCCTCTCCGGGGCTTTAACACTCGGTGACTTACTATTCCTCTGAAATAAACCACAACTTCCTGTTAGGCCTCATTGTACACAGTGTGGCTACCACAGGGCCCTTGCACAGGCTGCTCCTGCTCCGTCAGGTTGTGTCCCTCTACTCTGTACCAAAGAGATTCCTCTGCCTTCCCTTCAGCTATCTGCAAACTCTTTCTTCTAATCGTGTCCTTCCTACTCTTTGCTTTTGATACCCTGTTCCCTTGCTCCACAGTACTCAGCACGATAAATGGTTATTTATTTCTGTGCTGGTTTCACACGGCCCCCGCCCCCCATGGCTCTGAACTTCCTGAAAGCAGGGCTCCGGCCTGTCTTGTTTGCCGTGTGTATGCTGAATGGCCAGCACCTGGCACAGAGGAGGTGCTAAGAAACGTTTACTAAGGGGCTAGTGCTGTGGCACAGTGGTTAAAGCCCCATTCTGTAGTGCCAGTATCCCATATCGGTGCTGGTTTGAGTCCCGGCTGCTCCTCTTCCGATCCAGCTCTCTGTTATGGCTGGGAAAGCAGTAGAAGATGGCCCAAGTCCTTGGGCCCCTGCACCCACGTGGGAGACCCAGAAGGAGCTCCTGGCTCCTGATCAGCTCAGCTCTGGCCTTTGTGGTCATTTAGGAAGTGAACCAGCAGAATGGAAGACCTCTCTCTCTGTCTCTACCTCTCTCTCTGTAACTCTGTCTTTCAAATAAATAAAATAAATCTTTAGAAAAAAAAGTTTACTAAAAGAAGGCACAAACTTGAGGGACGAGAAGGGGGAAAGGCAGGCTTTCTCCATGCTAACTGCTTTGCAAAGGAAATCATAATTAATGTCATCCAAAACCACGGCGCCTCTTGCCCGGCACCTGAGCGGCTCTGACGTCACTCCCGGGTTTACTCATTTCGCTCTGTTGCTCTAAGCAGGTCAAGGCTGTTTATTCTGAGCCCTGAGCGTCTCCCATGCTGGCGTGGGAGGGGACTGTGTCTCCGCGAGATGCGGCAGGGTTTCCAGTAAGGCCCAGAGTTATCTCGAAGGGAAACTCCAAGAGAGAAAACACTTCACTGTCACAACATCGCTCAGATTTTCCAGCTCGCTACCAACAGAAAAAACCCGTGTGCTGAGGCAGCCGGCAGGTGAACGCCACCTGCGGACAGTCTGTGAACTACAGACTGCGACAGTCACGGAAGTCTGCTCAGCAGGAGTAACTCCAAGACAAACAATGAGCCCTGACATTTTCCTAACTTGGCTTTCCATCGATATACTTCAGCATCTGCTCACAAGTACAGCTCTTCAAAATATCTAACCTGCTGATGACATGTGAACCCTTTCATATGTACCTGAATTCACTAGCTGTAAGAAAATGACCCTCCCTCACTCACAGTCTCTCCACCGGGACTGTCACCATATTAAGTGTCACCATATTCAGTTACACATTAGCCTTCCAGCCACCAGGCTGGGCACACACTATAATCCGTCCTGAAGAGCCCAGTTCCCCAGTGTGTTGCTCTTAGGATCCAACAAAGGTGACGCTGGTCACCTCCCAGAGTCGCACCTGTTCTGTGATCACGATACCAACTCATTCTCATTTAACCAAGGCCCACTGAAACCCCAGGGCTGGAACAGATGTGTACGCCCCGGTATCACTTCATTTCCTCTTTTCCTATACAGAAGGACCACACCCTCTTCCCGATGGGTGTTTGAAAGGTGAGTGTCATCACACTACAGCTGAAGTTGGGGAGTCCTGAGTCATGATAAAAAGTACATTCTCATGGTTCCAAGTAAATACAGTAGGAGGGAGCTTGTGAGAAAACAAGAGGCGCTCTCCGCGCGGGAAGCCCTTCCTGCCTGGCATTCCAGCCTGTGGATCACAGGGAAGTCACGCTCTGTGACAGCAACTCTTCTTCCCTAGAGATTGAGACACAGGCATGGGGCCGGCTCTGTGGTGTAGCGGGTTAATGCCCTGGCCTGAAGCACCAGCATTCCATATGGGCACTGGTTCTAGTCCCGGCTGCCCCACTTCCCATCCAGCTCTCTACTGTGGCCTGGGAAAGCAGTGGAAGATGGCCCAGGTCCTTGGGCCCCTGCACCCACGTGGGAGACCAGGAAGAAGCTCCTGGCTCCTGGCTTCGGATTGGCGCAGCTCCAGCCACTATGGCCAATGGGGGAGTGAACCATCAGATGGAAGACCTCTCTCTCTCTCTGCCTCTTCTCTCTCAGTGTAACTGACTTTCAAATAAATAAATAAATCTTTAAAAATAAAAAAAAAAAGACAGGCACATGATCTCTTCACCAAGATTTTAGCTTGTTTTGTTTCTGGTTTTTTATAAGATCTAAGAGGGGAGTGAAACCAATAACAACTAGTTTCAATGACTTTCCCAGCCCAGCCCGTTTTTTTCATGGAAACTTCTGCCTCTCAGGGCTGTCTCAGTCTCAGTCTGAGCTGTCTCGGGGATACGCCAGGGCATCCCACAGGCTCTGTTTAACTGGACGCTCCCTCTCAACCCCACACCTTGGCAAGTCCCGGGAGCAAGGTGGGAAGCCAGCAGTTAAGTCTACCCGGAGGACCCAAGGAGCCTTGCTCCACAGCTACAAGGAAACATCGGCTAGCACCCTTCTACAAGGCGGAAGTGCCGGAGCGGCGATCGGCTCCCCCGCGAGACAGCGATAACCGTCTAGCCTTAGGGCCCCACTGGAGAAGATGAGGGACACGCAGGTGCGGACTGAGCCCTCCCTGACAAAGAGCTGCAGGGGTTTTCACCTCTCACCAAGCAGCCACAGAGCCTTCTGAATCCATGCCCAGCCCCCATGACCCTAGGAGCTCAGCGCAGCCTGCAAACATCAATTACGTGTGGCAACCCTGCCCCATTGAGAAACAGGGAAACTTGGGTGTCTCGAGATGGAGCAAGCCCACGCAATGAGTCAGAGCCACAGTGGACACGGGACATGAGGCTCCAGAGTCCCCCTCCTCAGCACACACACCCACCTGCGTTTCAGGGCCATCCAGCACTCCCCTGAGACACAGCAAACACGGAAGTGCACATCCACACACCCCGGGATGGGGCAAGACCAAGCTTGGCCAACAGCCAACAACCCAAGTCCCCTGCCATCGCTTGGCCCCTTCCTCGGTGAGGCGCTGCTCACCTTATGGCCTGTAAGGTGCTCCATCCACGCTCACGCCAAGGCTGGCTATCTGACTGGAGCTCAGAATCCCCTACTCATCTCCGGCCAGAAGAGCGTACCCGAGACTGAGCCGACAGTGAAGGGAGCCGAGCAGCTACACCCTCCGGCTTCTCCTGCCTCCCCCATGTGGGAAAACCAGAACTCTCTGTGAAGATCTAAAATACATTCAGGGAATCAGGAGCTTCCTAAACCCTAGGGTTCGAATAGCAACTCGCTTGCACAGTCAGGGTCGGGGGAGGTAGCGGGAGGAAGTGAATCTAATCAAGGCTGGGCCTGGTCTCCAGGCAAAACCAAAAGTTCCATTCGGTTAAGCACTGCCCTTCCAAACACCTGGGAAAGAGACCAAGTACATCGGTAATGTCTCGGAGTGTCGGAGTGTATGGGGGTTTTCTCCAGGTTTCCCTGACCCGGACAGAACCTGCCACCCCACACAGGGGAGCTGCAGGGGAGCAGTCATCCACCAACAGGCCCACAAAGAAGAACTCGACAAACTCCAGAGAGAAGCCAAGCTGGCTTCTAATCAGCCAGGGCGGGCCTGGGAGCCATCTATCTCTTGGGAATCCCAGGGCAAAGAGCAAATTGTTGTAGCCTTCCAGCTGCGGGGCCAAACCCTGCACAACAGCTCCCTGGGCAGGTGCAGAGTAGGCGTGGGATCCGCCCCGCCGGGGCAGCATTCCCCATTCCCCACCCTGCCCCTGGATTCAATTCTAGGGCCGGGGGTCCAGGCCCCCACCACTCAGGAGGTCTTCCCTGTGGGCCAGCGCGAGTCCGCGTCGAGGGAGGCACCGCGCCTGCCCACACAGTTTCGGCTCATCGAAGGCTGCCTTGGTGCTACCGTGGGCCGGGCGCGCCGGCCCTGCTCTCACCGGGGCCCCCGGACTGGGAGCGCCAGGGCAGGACAGCCTCACGGGAGCTGGAAGAGGCGAGAATCCAACGATCGGCCGAAGGGGGCCGAGGGTCCGCTCGGTAAGCCTCCCCCGCCAGGCCCGCACTCACTGCGTCTTGCGGCGGCCCTGGTCCCGGTGCAGCTCCCGCAGGTCCACCTCGGCGCGGCCCAGGAACTTGTCGAGGCCGAGCAGCGCGCGGTGCAGCACGGTGAGCTGCAGGGTGGCGGCGGCCGCGGGCGCCGCTCCGGAAGCCAGCAGCGGCGGCAGCTCGAAGGTGGCCTCCTCGCGCCACACGGGTGCGCCCAGGCTGCGCTCGGACACCGACGTGGCGTACTTCTCCTTGCCCACCTGGATCACCGCGTACGCGTCGCTCGTGCCCCCGGGGCCCTTGGCCCGCAGACCTCGTGCCTGAAGCACCGTGACCTGCACGTGGGTCGGGGACCACACGGCCCCCGGGCCCCGGCCCGCCGAGGCCGCCAGGGACATGGTGACGGTGCGGGGGCCCGGCCGAGCGGCTCTCTGCGGCTCGCCCGGCCGCCTGGGCACTTTGAGGCTTCCGGCCACGCCCCCGGGTACGCCCCCTCTGGGACACGCCCCCGGGTACGCCCCTGTCCGGTCACGCCCCCTCTCCGACCCGCCCCCGGGCGCTGCACCTGCGGGCTCCCGGCCGGCCTGCGCGGCTCGGGTGGGGGGGGGGCCGACTCCCCCGCCGCCCGGGGCGGGACTGGCCAGGGCGGGGCGTGCAGAATTCAGAGTTGAGAGAGGGCCGAGGAGGGGACTGGGCCCCTCAGTGGCCAAGGTCGCACGGCCCCAGCAGAGCTGGCCAAACCGCTGCGGTGGGAGGCAGACCGACGGGCGGGGCGGGGCGGGGGTGGGCTTGCGCAGATTACCTCACGTCTGTCTCTGTGTCTCCACCTGTAAAAGGAAGTAAACAATCACCTCTGTAGGATTGCTGTTTGAAACACACACACACACACACACAACACTAGGGATTAAGGCTCTGAGCAGGGTGCCCCGGGCGTGTTTAGTTGTCCATAAGCTGTGACTGACGGTGCCCCATTCACTGCGGTTCCTGCTTCAGCCGCGCGTGCTTTGCGGCGGGGGAGGGCGGTGGGGGTGCAGGGGGGCCCAGGAGAAGGGGGGATCTCGTGAGGGCCTGAGGAGGGGTGGGGCGGGGCAGGGCGTGAGGTCTGGGGAGTCCCCTCCGCCCCCAAGGTGAGGCTGGGTTGGGAAGAGGGAGGAAAGCAGGAACTGAGTGTGGTGTTGCCAAACCAAACGTGGAGACCAGAGCCCTTCCGCGCGCCGCCTTCCGCGGTTCTCCCGCAGAGGGCTCCGGCTCGGTCCTGCCCCAATGTCTGCTGGACCGGCCGCGTCCCTTGCATTTCTCAGGTCCTAGCTCAAAGGCCCAGCCGTTCAACTGTGGGCCACAGAGTAGGAAGGTCTAGCAGCGTCACAGCGAGGGAGAGGCCGGAATTGGGGAGCAGAGCTGAGACCTGACTCCCTGGCTTCTTCCAGGTCCCTCAGAACCATGGTCTTGGGCTGCCACTAGTTTCCTGCCTGATCGCTGGGATCTGCAGGTGTGGTCACTAACTTGCTGGACGTGCCGCCTGGCCACCAGCTGCCTTAGCTTTAGCCTCGTGAGGATTTCAAGGCATTCCTCTTAGGGCCCCACCCACTCTCTGCCTCCCGAACAAACATGCCTGTAGCCCAGATAACCTCCCTCCGTGCAGGCCTGCACTCCATTTCCCCTTGGCTGCCCCGGCTACCCTCTCTGCCCTCACTGCCTGCCAAGGCCTTTGTCAGACTTCACTCACAGCAGGGCACGGCCGTAGCAGTGAAGCCGCTCCCTCTCCCAGCTTCCTCCTGATACGCACCCAGGGAGGCGGCACATGATGACTCAAGAAGTTGGTCCCAGCCACCCACGTGGGAGACCCCCAGGCGAGTTCCTGGCTTCTGACTTCAGCCTGGCCCAGCTCCCTAAATGGCCACAATGGCCACGGCTGGGCCAGGACAAAGCCAGGAGCCAGGAACTCCACCAGGGTCTCCTACGTGGGTAGCAAGGGTCCAAGCACTTGGTGCCTGCCTGGATACATTAGCAGGGAGCGGGATGGGAAGTGGAACAGCCATCATCCACTCGAACCATCAGCCATGACTGGTGGCCATGAGGGATGCCGGCGTTGCAGGCAGTGGCTTTAGCTGCTACGCCACAATGTTGGCCCCTCCCCAACACTTGACAACTTGTCTGTTCTCCAGCAGAAACCTGGGTATACACAAGTCCTTGGGCAGAGCTACTAAACTGAAGAGTTTGCAGGTTATTCCAGCCAGCAGGAGTACTTAATATTTCCTTTTACCATGCGGAAATTAGAAGGCGGCCTTTCTGTCTCAGATTTGCACCCGAGGGCTGCTATGGTGTGGGAATGGCCTATTTAGGACGTTGCGAATATTGAGTGGGGATAAGGAGGGAGAAGGAAAGAGGCCAGTGGACATGTTCAGGGCAGGAAAGACAAACACAATTCTGCTGTTTCAGTGCCATTGTCTCTTTATGATCCAGTAACCTCATTAAGCCTCAGGGCTCAACTCGTTTCCATAAAGATGTATTGAGAACTTATTTTGTGCTAGGCATATGCTAGGTTCTATGGGTAAGGCTCCGTTCTAAGGCACACTATGAAGCTATAAAGGAAGTACTGTATGAATAAAATGCTTTGCATGGATGGTGTTGTGGTGTAGAAGGTTAAGCTGCTACTTTGCAATGCCAACATTCCATGCTGGAGCACTGGTTCAAGTCCTGGCTGTTCCATTTCCAACCCAGCTCCCTGCTCACGTGCCTAGGAAGCGAGTGGATGATGGCCCAAGTGCTTGAATCCCTGCACCCACATGGGAGACCAAGATGGAGTTCCTGACTCCTGGCTTCAGCCTGGACCGGCCTTGGCCATTGCAACTATTAGGGGAGTGAACCAGCAGATATAAGATCTGTGTGTGTGTGTGTCTGTCTGTCTGTCTCTCTGTCACTCTGCTTTTAGCTAAATAAAATAAATCTTTTAAAAATATTTTAAAATGCTTTGGGTGTGTTTACTCATTGTTTATTTGAAAGATGGAGAAGCAGAGAACCACCTGCTGGTTCATTCCCAGATACCTACAATGGCCAGGACTGAGCTAGATGCTCAATCCAGGTCTCCCACCTAAGTAGGAGAAACCCAATTACTTGGGCCATCACCACTGCCTCCCAAGGGGCCCGTGTTGGCAGGAAGCTGGAGTCAAGAGCTGAAACTGCGACTCCAACCCAGGCTAACCAGTAGCTCCCACTTTGGGTGATCTGAGGAGAGGGTGCTGTCTTTAAGCAGATGGATTTTTATGAAGGACGTAATCACTGCTCTGAGCCCTAAATGACTTTATGGGCAGAGGAGGAGACACAGGGCATGGTATGTCAGGAGAACAGAACAGCCTAAGCAAATGTATGGGGCCAGGGTCACGATTGGAGGGAAGCAGTGCCCCACTGTGTTTGCAATGTAGGATATTGCAAGAGGACCCGGGATGCAGGCAATGACATAAGACAGCCCGGGTGGGCTAAGATCAGGCTAAGGGGAGGCCACAAGGTTAGACCAGGTGAACCAGACTTTCGAGCAGCGACACAGGCTGAGCTCAGGTGCTAGGCAGGTATGTGCAGAAATAGCCTAGCAACCACCAGTACAGCAAGCTGCGGCCGGACACCAGCATTCATTTTCACCGGGGACTGTCTGCCTGCTGCCCCCATCTGCCCACCCCTTAGCCCTCTGAGCTGGTACTGAAATAAATAAGACGTTCACTATCCACTCAGTCAGCAAGGAGTGACATCTGGCTGGACCCTGCATAGGCTGAGTGTGAGAAGCACCTGTTTGCCACGGCTTAGAGGACAAAGAGGGAGGGGAGCCGTGTGTGACCTCACTGGTTTGGGTTTCAAGTAGATGCTGGTGAACACACAGCTGGTAGGCTGGGAGAACTCCAGATCCTTCTCTCTGACACCTGACTCTGAGAGGGATTAACCCAGGGAGGTGGGGCTCCCTCAAAGCAGGACTTGGAAATTTAACCCAAGAGTGGGCGGCCAGGAGCGCCAGCCCAGGGTGGGCCTCCTCCGAGCTGGCTTGTTGTCCCGCCAGAACCTTGGTGCTTGCTTCTGGCTCCTCCAGGCCTGGACACCTTGTCCCCAAGACACCCTGACGTGCAGGAGAAAGAATCTGTCTTCTCCCACTGTACACACCCACAGTCGGGGCTGGGGCTGCACAACACAGGCAAGGGCGAGACTGGTGCCCCGAGGGCTTGGCTCCCCACTGCCCCCGGGGGGGGGGGCTCCAGCTTCGCCACCCTCACCCCCATCTCCTCCTGCAGGCCAGGACCCTTGCAGGTTCCCTAAATTCCCGGATGTTGGTAAGCCCCACCCACAGCCAGGGTGCAGCGAGGTGACTGCTCTTTCTTCCACCCCGCTCTGCCTCCAGCTCCCACTGAAAGAGGAAGAGAGTTTCAGTCACCCCGAGCACGTGGACAAGGTGCCGGGCAGGTTAGACAGGACAGGTGAGACACCTGTCCTCCTTCCAGAGCAACAGAGTAGAGAGCGCTCGGCCTCTGGGCGACAGGGGGGTCCCGGGCGAGTGGTGTGGTTGTCAGATGGGGGGACTGTGCGTGGGTGGGCAGAAGGGGGTTGCACTGCTCTGGAACTCTGAGCCGAAAGCCCTAGGCACGGCTGCCCGTCTTGCTCCTTTGCCTCAGTCTCTGGGCGTGGTGACAAGTGTCCACGCGCTGACTCATTCACAAACAGCCGCCTGGCTTCTCCCTGTCCAGCCTCAGCTCCCTGGCGCTGGCTTGCCTGTGCCTACTGCCAGGTGCACGCCCAGAGAGCGTGGGCTTCCTGCCTCCTGGGGTCAGCAAGGGGCGGGCGAGTCCTGGACACCAGGCTGACTGCGCAGCCCCAAGGGCTGTGGAGGTCAGAGGTGGCCTCAGCAGGGAAGCGGCTACCCTTGTCCCCTGCAGTCTTGTTGATAGGATTGCTTTTTTCACAAAGCTCATGTCAGCAAACCCAAAGGTGTGTGTGTGACCTTTCCCATTCCCCAGGTCCTCACAGAGAAGGGCCCGGGGTCCCACAAATACAAGCCCTAGAAAAGTGTCCCTTCCCTCCCTGTCCCTGCACGGCACCTGCTCGTGTCTCCTGCGTTCAGAATCGCCTCTTGTCTCCTAGCCTATTTCTCATTCTTTGATTCAGCACCCGAAGAGATCTGTCCCAGACGCCCTCCCCTCCAAAGGTTAACGCTATTTCTTTTACAGCAGCTAGGGCTCGGCCAGGCGGAAGCCAGGAGGCTGGTACTGCATCCCTGGCTCCTACGTGGGTCCAAGCACTTGGGCACATCAGCAGGAAGCTGCTCAGAAGTACAACAGCCAGGACTCACCAGCGCCGTGGCTCACTAGGCTAATCCTCCACCTTGCGGCGCCGGCACACTGGGTTCTAGTCCCAGTCGGGGCTCTGGATTCTGTCCCGGTTGCCCCTCTTCCAGGCCAGCTCTCTGCTGTGGCCAGGGAGTGCAGTGGAGGATGGCCCAAGTGCTTGGGCCCTGCACCCCATGGGAGACCAGGAGAAGCACCTGGCTCCTGCCATCGGAACAGTGCGGTGCGCCGGCCGCAGCGCGCCTACCGCGGCGGCCATTGGAGGGTGAACCAACAGCAAAAAGGAAGACCTTTCTCTCTGTCTCTCTCTCACTGTCCACTCTGCCTGTCAAAAATAAATAAATAAATAAATAAATAAATAAACAGCCAGGACTCAAACCATGCTCGTACCGGTTGCCAGCATTGCAAGCAGCAGCATAACCTTCTGTGCCATAACACCGGCGCCTCATTTCTTATTTTTGAACATTACATAGAGGTATCAGACACGAGGCATTTCTTTGGGGTCTGAAGCCCTCCAGGCAGTGCTGTGTTTATGACATTCACCAGTGCTGTTCATGCAGCAACAACTTGTTGTTACTGGCTTGTTGTATTCCATGAAATGGGTATCCTATAGTAACTTTTGCATTCTTTTAAAAAAGATTTATTTATTTGAAAGGGAGACTGATGGAGAGAGAGGCCATCCCCCAAATGGCCAGAACAGTCAGGGCTGGGCCAGGCTGAAGCCAGGAGCCCGGAACTCCATTAGGGTGTCCTGTGTACCTGGACCATCATTCGCTGCCTTCCTAGGTGCATTAACAGGGAGCTGGATCAGAGGGGGAGAAGCCAGGACTTGAACCGGCACTCATGTGGGATGCCAGCATTGCAGGTAGTGGCTTAACTTGATGCACCACAACACCAGGCACCCAAATAATTATTTTTAAATATAAAATCTTGATTCTCAGATACAAAAATTAATACATGAAGATTTTATTTCGGGACTGGCATATGGGA
The DNA here is from genome assembly GCF_033115175.1 of Lepus europaeus. Lineage (NCBI taxonomy): Eukaryota > Metazoa > Chordata > Mammalia > Lagomorpha > Leporidae > Lepus > Lepus europaeus. The sequence goes on along the minus strand of NC_084842.1, from coordinate 5,824,133 downwards.
CAGCAGATTAAGCCACCTGTTTAAGATGCCTGCATCCCATATGAGAGGGCCAGTTCAAGTCCCAGCTACTCTACTTCCGCTCCAACTTTCTGCTGATGTGTCTAGGAAGGCAGCAGAAGATGGCCCAAGTGTGCGTGTGTGTGTGTGTGTGTTCCTGCTGATGCAGACCCTGGGAGACAGCAGTGTTGGCTCGGGTAATTGGATTCTCCCCCTATTCACTGGGAGACCTGGATTGAGTTCCTGGCATCCATCTCTGGCTTTAGACCCAACCCAACCTCAGCCACTGCCGGTATCTGGGGAGTGAACCAGCAACCAGCAGAGGGGAGCTCTTTCTGTCTGTCTGACCGTCTCTCCATATGTCTGTCTTTCGCTCTGCCTTTCAGATAAATAACTATGTTTTTAAAAAGATAAACTCATAGACATATTTATGGATTAGGAATATTGAAATGAATGGGCAAATGGCGGCCCCACTGGTGTGTTCCATGGGGAGGGGCCCCTTTGCTGGACCATTTGTTGTCATGGATGCCGCACTACTGTCAGTTACATACAAGGTACAGCATCGTAAGGAGCTGCCGTTGAGTCAGAGTCAGGACTCTCAGGGTCACTGCGGGTAAGGCAGCTTTTCAATGCAGGACACCATTTCCCCACCACGCGGTACCAGGGTTGAGATTCGTGTTTTTTTTTTTTTTTTTTTTCCAATGTGATTATCTCATGGACCAGCTTTCCCCCACCAGCTGGCCACTGTCACGCCTCTGAACTCCATCCTGCACTTTCACACTCGCCTCTCTCCTTGGACCAAGGCCGCCATGTTGGAGGGAAAACACCCCCCCCCCCCCCCACGGAGCACTCAGCCCCAGTCTGCTACCCGCTGCCCTCTGTCCGCAGATTTTCCTGGTCTGGTCATCACTCATCGGTGCAGGCAGACCCCTCGTGGCCTTTTGTGCCTGGCGTCTTCCCATCAGTGCAACGTGCGTGAGGTTCACCCAGGCGGCAGCCGAAACAGTGCACTTCCTTCCTTTGGGGGTCACAGACCCGGTGCGCATCTGAGAGAGAGGATTAAAGACTGGAAACCTGGAACGCCAAAAACTAGAAAGTATTTGGAAAAAAAAAAAGCACTTATCTTCCAGGTTGGAAAACATAACCGCTGCTGTTCCAGGGTATTTTTCTTTCCAGTGTTTTTGTGCATTCTTTCCTTTAGGGATAATTGAGTGCGTGCTGTGTACACCATTTCTTATCCTGTTTCTCACACATTTTTCTCACTGAACTCGACAAGTTCATATAACTAATTTCCAGCAGCTGTTAAGTTCCATCCTGTGAAAGTATCCTGGTTTTTGAAACATTTTAAAACCCTGATTTGTAAAACATCTCTTCAGTGTGGGACAGAATGAAAATCTTTGGGCTGACAGCGCTGTCTATATTCATATTTATTTGCTGAGTAGTTTTCCTTTGGAGAGGAAGCAGGTCCTCCACTGTGAACATTTTGAACCTCTCTATCTCTCTGTCTCTGTCTCTCTCTCTCTCTGCCTTTCAAATAAATAAATCCGTGAATCTAAAAGCAAAAAAAACCAAAGAACCCACTCTTGTGCCCTGCACTGTTCTGGGCCCTAGAGATAAAAAGAGAAATTTAGAAAGGCCAGGTGCCTGCCCTCAGGGAGACTGTGTTCTGGCTCCCGCTTTCTGGTTTGCATAACTGTGTGCACAGCAACGCCACCGCCACTGACTAAGACAGGAAACACTAGAAGAAGGATGCTCCGGGCGTTTTGTTTTTTTAAAGATGTATTTATTTATTTGAAAGGCAGAGTTACAGAGAGGCAGAGGCACAGAGAGAGAGGTCATTCCCCAAGTGGCTTCTACAGCCAGAGCTGGGTCTATCTGAAGCCAGGAGCCAGGAGCTTCTTCCAGGTCTCCCACGTGGGTCAGGAGCCCAAGTACTTGGGCCATCTTCTATCACTTTCCCATGCATATTAGCAGGGAGCTGGATTAGAAGTGGAGCAAGCCGGCGCCTTGGCTCAATAGGCTAATCCTCTGCCTGCAGAGCCGTAACACCGGGTTCCAGTCCTGGTTGGGGCGCCGGATTCTGTCCCGGTTGCTCCTCTTCCAGGCCAGCTCTCTGCTGTGGCCCGGGAGTGCAGTGGAGGATGGCCCCAGTCCTTGGGCCCTGCACCCCATGGGAGATCAGGAGAAGCACCTGGCTCCTGCCTTCGGATCAGCGTAGTGCGCCAGCCACAGCGCGTCGGCCGCGGTGGCCACTGGAGGGTGAACCAACGGCAAAAGGAAGACCTTTCTCTCTGTCTCTCTCTCTCTCACTGTCCACTCTACCTGTCAAAAAAAAAAAAAAAAAAAGTGGCGCAGTGCCCATATGGAATGCTGGCAATGCAGGCGGTGGCTTTACCTGCCATGCCATAGCACCAATCCCAAGGATGCTCCAGTTTTTAAAAGGTTTATTTATCTCTGTATCTGAAAAGCAGAGTTACAGAGAGAGGGAGAGACAGAGATCTTCCATCCATCTGCTGGTTCACTCTCCAAATGGCTATAACAACTGGTACCGTGCCAGGCCAAAGCCAGCAGCCTGCAACTCCATCCAGCTCTCCCACGTGGGTGGCAAAGACCAAGTACTTGGATCATCCTTCACTGCTTTCCCAGGTGCATTAGCAGGGGACTGGATTGGAAGCTGAGCTGGAAGCTGCTCTCCATATGGGATGCAGGTGTCGTGGGCAGTAGCTTAACGCACTGCACCACTACACCAGTGCCTCCTGTTCTGTTTTGGGTATGTTGAGCTTTGGAGACCTTTGAGGCATCCATGAAGACTCAGTAAGGAGAATGCTGGATGTAGGGTCTGGAAGAACAGGTGTATTTACTACCCTAGAACCTAGAACCACACCAGAGGTAAGACAAACACCAGTGAGGATCTCTGTGTATAGAAAGCCAAGTTGGAAGCTATTTCATAATTAATCCCAAATGACCCCACCCTTGTCCACTAGGAACAAGAGTGAAAAATAGCACATGTGAATGGACCCCCAAATGAAAAGTTCCATGTCATACACCTGCTACATATCTACAGACGTGTAATTTGTTTGGGCCTACAGACAAATTTCTTCATGTGTGTTAGGATTTTCATTCACATACAGTGACATGGAATTCTTAATTGTGACAGCATTGATCAAAGTCTGTCTTTTATTAGAATGATTCGTTTGTGTCTGTTTCATGAACATCCAAAGAGTAGAGCTACATCTGAGTTTCCATGGTTTCTCCCAGAGCTCCCACCCAATGAATGGCATGCTCTTTTCCCTCAGACTCACTTATTTCTCTCTTGTATTAGGTGTCTACCTCTCACAGCTGCTAAAGGTGTATACAGGGGTGGGTGTTTGGTACAGCAGTTAATGGGTGTTTGAAAAACCCACTTCTTATGTTGGAGTAGCCGGATCAAGTCCTGGGCCCTCCACTTTGGATCCATCTGCCTGCTAATGGGCACCCCAGAAGGTAGCAGCTGTTGGTTCGAGGACTGGAGTCCCTGCCATCCATGTGGGACACCCAGATTGAGTTTTAAGCTCCTGGCCCAGCCCTGACCATTGTGGGCATTTGGGGAATGAATCACAGGATGGAAGATTCTCTCTCTCTCTCTCTCTCTCTCTCTCTCTGCCTTTAAAATAGAAAATAAAATATTTTTTAAAATCAAAATGTATATATAATACAAATAATCCTTCCTCTGTTGCTTTAATTCTCAATTTTAGGGGCTGGCGTTGTGGCCCAGTGGGTTAAGCTGCCTCTTGCAATGTGAACATCACGTAACAGTGCAGGTTTGAGTCCCAGCTGCTGCACTTCTGATCCAGCTCTCTTCTAATGTGCCTGGGAAGACAGCAGATGATGGCCCAAGTAGTTGGGTCCCTTCCATCCACACGGGAGACCTAGGTAGAATGCCAGGCTCCTGGCTTTGGGCTGGACCAGCCCTGGCTATTGTGATCATTTGGGGAGTGAACCAGAGGATGGAAAAGCTCTCTCTATTGCTCTCTCTCTCTTTTGCTCTCTCCCCCCCCTTGCTCTGTCTTTCTCCCTCTCTCCCCATCACTCTGCTATTCAAATAAATAAAATCTTTATTAAGAAGTTACCAATTCTGCTATTCTGTTGGGTATAGAATATATGTGGGGTATATAACTTCCTTTTGTAATGAAAGTTCCAGACTAATTTACAATGGATCTTCCAAACATTCACAGAAAATGAATACTATGAAAAAAACTATACATAGATTTCCATTTTTTGCACCAAAGTCAACTTACCTTTAAATTCCTCTTTTCCATGAACTTTCTGCAGTACCTTTCTATGTTTAGATGTGAAAGAGGCCAAATGAATGGGGTGGTAAGAAAAGGTTTAGAGACAGTTAGATTTGACTTTATGTATGTGTTTTTTTGTTTGTTTGTTTGTTTGTTGTTTGTTTTATTTTTGACAGGCAGAGTGGACAGTGAGAGAGAGACAAAGAGAAAGGTCTTCCTTTTGCCGTTGGTTCACCCTCCAATGGCCGCCACGGTAGGCACGCTGCGGCCAGCGCACCGCGCTGATCCAATGGCAGGAGCCAGGTGCTTCTCCTGGTCTCCCATGGGGTGCAGGGCCCAAGCACTTGGGCCATCCTCCACTGCACTCCCGGGCCACAGCAGAGAGCTGGCCTGGAAGAAGGGCAACCGGGATAGAATCCGGTGCCCCGACCGGGACTAGAACCCGGTGTACCGGTGCCGCTAGGCGGAGGATTAGCCTGTTAAGCCACGGCGCCGGCCAGAGATAGTTAGATCTGACTTTATGTATGTGTTTACATTTGTGTTTCTGGAAGGCAGAGACACAGAGATCAGCCTCTCATTCACTGGTCTACTCCCCTAAATCCTTGCAACAGCCAAAGCTGGACCAGACGGAAACCAGGAGCCTGGACTCAAGTCACATCTCCCATGTGTGTGGCAGGGAGCCGCCACCGACAGCATCACCTCCACCTCCGAGGGTGCACGTTAGCGGGAAACTGGAGTTGGGAGCGGAGCTGGGACGAGAACCCAGGCCCTGCAGGAGAGTCCCTGGAAGCATCGTCTTCACAGCTGCACCAGACGCCTGCCCCAGGGCTAACGGGAGGTCACTTTAGCTGTGAGACCTTCAGTGAGTTGTGGAAACACCCAGTCTGCTGCAGGAATGGCAGTGGGTGGTCTCTAAGCTTCCTCTCTCTCTCTCTCTCTCTCTGATTTATTTATTTTTATTTTTATTTTTTGACAGGCAGAGTGGACAGTGAGAGAGAGACAGAGAGAAAGGTCTTCCTTTGCCGTTGGTTCACCCTCCAATGGCCGCCACAGCCGGCACACTGCAGCCTGCGCATCGCACTGATCCGTAGGCAGGAGCCAGGTGCTTCTCCTGGTCTCCCATGGGGTGCAGGGCCCAAGGACTGGGGCCATCCTCCACTGCACTCCCGGGCCACAACAGAGAGCTGGACTGGAAGAGGGGCAACCGGGACAGAATTCGGTGCCCCAACCGGGACTAGAACCCCAGGTGCCGGCGCCGCAGGCGGAGGATTAGCCTATTGAACCACGGCGTCGGCCCAGATTTATTTTTTATTTATGTAAAGGGCAAAGTTACAGAGAGATGAGGAGAGACAGAGAGGTCTTCCATCTGCTAGTTCATTCTCCCCAAATGGCTATAACAGCCAGGGCTGGGCCAGGCAGAAGCCAGGAGCCAGGAGCTACTTCCAGGTCTCCCACGTGGGTGCAGGGGCCCAAGCACGTGAGTCATCTTCCACTGCTTTCCCAGGCACATTATCAGGGCGCTGGATCAGAAGCGGAGCAGCTGGGTCTTGAACTGGTGCCCATATGGGATCGCAAGCAATGGCCTTACCCGCTATGCCACAGCACCAGCCCCTCTACAATCTCTTTCATCTCTAAACTCCTTTGCAATGCCGTGTGACAGTTATGAATGACTCCTCCATGCTTAGATGCCTCTGATCACAAGCCGCTGGTTGGAAGCCCTCAGAGAAGTCGGGGGAACACCTCTAAGTGCGTAGACGGTGGTGTTTGTCCTTGAACGGGGAGAAGACAGAGTTGCAATGGAAAGGCAAGGCTGGTGTTGGAAGTTGCAGGACGCTGTCTAAAGTGGAAGTGGTGCCAGGAAGGTACATCAGAAGGAAGGAGAGGGGCCGGCGCTGTGGCACAGTGGGTTAACGCCCTGGCTTGAAGCACCAGCATCCCATGTGGGCTCCAGTTCAAGACCTGGCTGCTCCACTTCCCATCCAGCTCTTTGCTATGGCCTGGGAAAGCAGTAGAAGATGGCCCAGGTCCTTGGGTCCCTGCACCCACATGGGAGACCCAAAGGAAGCTCTGGCTTGGGATCTTCTCAGCTCTGGTTGTTGTGGTCATTTGGGGAGTGAACCAGAGGATGAAAGACCTCTCTCTCTCTCTCTCTCTGGCTCTACCTCTCTGTGTAACTCTGACTTTCAAATAAATAAATAAATCTTTAAAAAAAAAAAAAAGAAGAAGGAAGGATGGTCCTGCAGAGACAGCCCTGAGCGTGGCAGGGAGGGGTGTGTGTGTGTGTGCGTGTTTGTGTGTGTGTGTGGTTCATTCCAAATATGAACTATCTGGAAAAGAGGCAGATTCTCAGGCCGGGAGCCCCTATCCCATCTCCGTCTAGGCCTTGCTGTCTTGGCTTTGGACTAGGAAGAAGGGTGTGGGTGTCCCTAGGCTGGAAACCAGGGAAGAGAGACTCCTGTAATGGAACATCATGTAAAAGTTGAGAGCTGTCAGTTGGGTGATCCTTGTTATGGGCATCAGTACCTTAATTTTTTTTCCAAGTCTTGGCCCCACAGAGATAAGAAGTCAAAGCAGAGGCACACAAAGAGGGCAGAGTGAGAGCAGAATTTATCTATTTTAAAGATGTAGTTATTTATTTGAAAGGCAGAGTGACAGATAGAGAAGAAGAGACAGAGAGAGAGGGAGAGAGAGAGAGAGAGAGAGAGAGAGAGAGAGAGAATCTTCCATCCACTGCTTCACTCCCCAAATGGCCACAACAGCCAGGGCTGGGCCACACCAAAGCCAGGAGTTTCTTCCGGGTCTCCCATGCAGATGCAGGGACCCAAGCATGTGGGCCATCTCCCACTGCTTTCCCAGGCCATCAGCAGGAAGCTGGATCAGAAGTGGAGCAGCTGGGACTCAAACCTGTGCCCATATGGGATGCCGGTGTCATAGGCAACAGCTTTACCCACCACACCACAGCACAGGCCCGGCCACCAGTTTTTCAGGGTTCTAGAAATTATGGTCACCACGGCATGTGGTCATTTTCTTACATCAGCCGAAAGTTCAGCCAAAATCCAAACATCTGGTGCCGGCGTGGGGCGCAGCAGGTTAAGCTGCTGCCTGTGATGCCAGCATCCCACAATTGGTGAGCCAGGTTCCGGTCCCAGCTGCTCCACTTCCGATCCAGCTCCCTGCTAATGCTTCTGGGAAAGCAGCAGATGATGGCCCGAGTGCTTGGGCCTCTGCACCCACATGGGAGACCTGGATCGAGTTCTGGGCTCCTGGCTTCCTCCTAGCCCACCCCTGGTCATTGCAGCTATTTAGGGGAGTAAACCAGTGAATGGAAGATCTCTCTCTCCCTCCCCCCTCCCCGCCCCCGGCCTCTTTGTCACTCTGACTTTCAAATGAATAAAAAATGAAATCTTTTTAAACATCTAACCTTTTAGAGCCATATTTTTCTTGCCATGGATTCATCCCCTTCCCTGTTTCAAAAAGAACGTCAGGCTGTTTACAGACCCACACAAATGAAACGAAACCTCAGGAATCAAAACACCGTGAGAAAGGGGAGGCAGGAAGAAAACAAGGGTGGGGCGGAGGAGTGGGCCGGGGAGGGGACCTGTGTAGCACCGGGTCCTGCAGCCTTGCAGAGCTGGGCTGTCCAGAACTTGCTGAAGCTGTGGAACCGGTGCTGGGCTTTCATTCCCCAGAGTCCTATCATTGTTGACAGCAAGGCCCTGGCAGCAATCGAACACTGGTTGGCGTTAGAGGGAGAGCTCTCTCCCGGTCCAGTGCTCCACCAGCCCTTCTCCATTTGGGCTTTCTGAAACCCAAGGTCATCAAACGAGAGCCTGGGATTTAATTACAATTTTTGTATTTTTTTAAAAAAAATATTTGATTTATTTATTTGAAAAATAGTTACAGAGAGAGAGAGAGAGAGAGAGAGAGAGGTCTTCCATCTGCTGGAGAGAGAGAGGTCTTCCATCTGCTGGTTCACTCCCCAAGTGGCCACAACCCAGAACTGAGCTGATCTGAAGCCAGGAGCCAGGAGCTTCTTCCAGGTCTCCCACACGAGTGCAGGGGCCCAAGCACTTGGTCCATCCTCTACTGCTTTCCTAGGCCACAGCAGACAGCTGGATGGGAAGTGGAGCAGCCAGGACTCAAACTGGTGCCCTTATGGGATGCCAGCGCTGCAAGCTGGGGTTTTAACCCACTACGCCACAGCACCGGCCCCTAATTATACTTTTTTTTTTTTTAACGTAAGGAGCTATTTTTCGAGTGCATGGCCTGTGTTATCTGACTCCTCAGAGCAGTCTGAGTTTTCTAAGGAAAGGGGCAACCCTAGGACCAAGGGTGGTTGGCCTCGCCACGGCAGCTGCCTGGAGCCAGGCAGGGGAGAGACAGCCGCGGGAACGGAAGGCGTGCGCTGTGTGAGGATGCCTCCCAATTACCTCACCCCTCCCAGGGAGAAGCCACCACCCAGGATGTCGCTGGAGGACATTCCAGACATTGGGGACACGCGTGGGAGACACACGGGAGAGTGGATCCCAGCCCTCCCCCTGCCGGGGCCCAGCTGGGGAGCTCTAAGGGATTTAAGGGGGCGACGATTCACGTCGTCCTAGCCGCTCCTGCGCTCCGGCAGCTGGCAGAGTTACCTATCAGGGTGCAAGGGCCCACTTCCCAACATCGGTCGGGTTCATGCTTCCTCGCCCCCAAATTTGCGAAATAGCGCCACCTGTCGTCCGCCAAGCTACAAGAGAGGAAGGAGCCCGACGGGTTCCTGTGTAGGGTGCAGCTGTGCGGACACACCTGCTGGCCAGCCTTGGGTGCCTGCGCCTTCCAACCCCAACCCGCTAACGCCCCACGGCTTCACGCTAATTGCACCACTAGCACCATCTTATCACTATACAACAGGCCCCGGCTCCTGCCTTCCTAGTGGGAGATACCAGCTGTCCAGGGACTGGGATTAACATGGCGTGACATGTGCGCTTCGTGCATGCGGCTCTGCAGCGTTAAGTCCACTCAGCGCCGTGCAACCCCTCTCGGGGGCCTCTTCCACCCAAGGCCATTGTCCCACCCTTCCCAGCCTGTCTGCCCTGCTACTAAAGTTCTTGTGGATTGCTTTATGTTTTCCATTGACACCGAATCCCAGTGAAACGCACAAAATGTGCTCCCGTCAGCCCAGCCATTTCTCAGTTGCCCACAGACTGGCTTTAAACCCTGATTGATTTCTCTTTTTGGCATGGGAAGTGGAGCAGCCAGGACTCGAACCGGTGTTCACGTAGAATGGCTTAATCCACTCTGCCCCAACTCTTTTAGAAAAGGAATTGCTAGCACCAAGAGCAATCAGCTTTGGGCAGGGCAGCAAAGAAAACTGCCCCCTTGAAAAGCACGCCCAAGGTTGGCGCTGTGGTGCAGCGGGGTAAAGCCCTGGTCTGCAGTGTTGCCATCCTATATGGGTGCTGGTTCAAGTCCTGGCTGCTCCACTTCTGATCCAGCTCTCTGCTATGGCCTGGGAAAGCATCGGAGGATGGCCCAGGTCCTTGGGCTCCTGCACCCGTGTGGGAGACCAGGAAGAAGCTCCTGGCTCCTGGCTTTGGATCAGCTCAGCTCTGGCTGTTGTGGCCGTTTGGGAAACCAGAGGATGGAAGACCTCTCTCTCTCTCTCTCTCTCTCTCTCTCTCTCTCTCTCTGATTCTGTCTTTCAAATAAATAAAATAAATCTTGGAAAAGAAAAGCAAGAAAAGTAAGAGAGCATACAGTAGCCCTCCTGCCTTAAAACAGTCTCTTCCTCCATGCCGCCTAGCCAGCCACTTGCGCGGCCGCGGCGTGTCGGTATTATTGCCAGCAAATGCACCGTCAGTGGAGTACTGACTTCACACATCCCACCTGCACATCATCACCTCCGAGCCTCTTCAGGGAGTGAACCAGCAAATGGAAGAAGTCTCTCTGTTGGTCTTTCTGCCTTTCAAATAAATGGGCTTTTTAAAGTTAAAAAAAAAAGTTGCAATTGTTCTTTTTAAAGAAGTGAGGCCGGCGTTGTGGTGAACTAGGTGAAGCTGCCCCGTGCAATGTCGGCATCCCATTTCAAAGTCCCTGGTTCAAGTCCTGGCTGTTCCACTTCCACTCTGGCTCCCTGCTAATGTGCCTGAGAATGCAGTGGAAGATGGGCTTGGGCCCCTGCACCTACATGGGAGATCCCGATGGTGCAGGCTCCTGGCTTCTACTTGGCACAGTCCATTTTGTTGTGGGCATTTGGGGAGGGAACCGCTGATTGGAAGATAACCACCACCACCACCACCACCCCGTGTGTGTGTGTGTGTGTGTGTAGGTGTCTGTCTCTGTCACTCTGCCTTCCAAATAAATAAATAAATCTTGGGAGTAGCACTGTGGCATAGCAGGTTAAGCTGCCACCTGCAGTGCTGGCATCCCACATGGGCACTAGTTTGAGTCCCGGCTGCTCTGCTTCCGATCCAGCTCTCTGCTATGGTCTAGAAAGCAGTAGAAGATGGCCCAAGTGCTTGGGTCCCTGCACCCATGTGGGAGACCTGGAGGAAGCTCGTGGCTTCAGATCGGCTCAGCTCTGGCCATTGCAGCCATTTGGGGAGTGAACCAGTGGAGGGAAGACCTCTTTCTCTCTCTCTCTCTTTCTCTGCCTCTCCTTCTCTATCTGTGTAACTCTGTCAAATAAATAAGAAAGAAAGAAAGGAAGAGAGAAAGAAAGAAAGAAAGAAAGAAAGAAAGAAAGAAAGAAAGAAAGAAAGAAAGAAAGAAGGAAGGAAGGAAGGAAGGAAGGAAGGAAGGAAGGAAGAAACCACCAAACTAGGTGGGCAGTTAACGTGCTTCTTGGGACACCCCAGACCCTAGAGTGCCTGGGTTTGAGTCCCAGCTCTGCTTCCAAATTCCAGCATCTTGCTGATGGGCACCCACACGGGAGATCTGGATGGTGTTCCAGGCTCCTGGCTTCAGCCTGGCCCGGCTCTGCCTCTTGCAGGCATTTGGGGAGGGAACCAGCAGTTGGAAGATATCTGTCTGCCTCTGTCTCTCTGTCTTTCAAATAATTAAACTTTTTAAAATTTAAAAAAAAAGACTTGAGGTTTTTAATTTTTTATTTTTTATTTACCTGAAAGGCAAAGTGAGAGAAAGAGAGAGAGAGATAGGGAAAGATACTGGTTCACTCCCCAGATGGCCACAAGGGCCAGGGCTGGGCCAGAGCTAAGCCAAGAGCCAGGAGCTTCTTCCGGGTCTCCCATGTGGGTGCAGGGGCCCAAGCACTTGGGGCATCTTCCACTGCTTTCCCAGGCACCTTAATAGGGAGTTGGATCGGAAGTGGAGCAGCCAGGATTCGAACTGGCAGCCATAGGGGATGCCAACATAGCAGGCGGAGGCTTAACAACACCGGCCGCATTGACTACTTTTTTTCCAGTCCCAGAGGTCGTTTCTTTGTCCTACACTTACTATGCCGTGAATTCACAGGGAGCGGGTTAAGCAGCTCAGGCGCCTGCCCATGGGCTCTGGCGAAGTGGGCTTCTCCGGGCGGAGCAGGCCGGTGCCCAGCTGGTCCCAGGCCCCTTTCCCCTTGGCTTCCTTCATTGTCTCATCATTTTCCTTCACACGTTTCAGGAAGCTCTCTCGGCTCTTAGCGTCCTACACCCAACGTGCACGTTGCCCCTCTCGGCAACAATCTTGCCCTTAATCGTTTGTTTACAACAATGCCGCGAGCTTTCCTGGCGCTGTGGACTCTCCCGGTTGTGCCTTACTAGCATGAATGGGCACTCCTTTTGAACAGTGCCCGTTCCCTTGATGTCTACAAGGTCACCTTTCCCGGTGCACGTGTGCGGCCAGAGGAGCAGCTCCATCTTTCTGGAAGACCTGGAGAACACGTATCGGGTGCCTCTTTGGCATCCGTCATCTTGGCGAATTACGGGAAGATGGAGACTCCGGCCGAAAGGAAGCTGAGTTTTTATTTGGAAAGGCAGACCTGCCACACTGTTTTCCCAGATGGGGGCATCATCTTATATTCTCAGCAGCAGCTGGGAGAGTTCCAGTCCCGCACTCCCTCACCAGTGCGTGGTTTGGTCAGTCTTCATTTGCACTTCCCTCCTGTGTTTGACGGGGTGTTGAATGACATTTCAGGCATTTTATTTCTCAGCCACAGGGTTTTTATTTATTTTTGTAAAGATTTATTTACTGGGCCGGCGCTGTGGCATAGTGAGTGAACGTTGTGGCCTGAAGCACCGGCATCCCATATGGGCACTGGTTCGAGACCCGGCTGCTCCACTTCGATCCAGCTCTCTGCTGTGGCCTGGGAAAGCAGTAGAAGATGGCCCAAGTCCTTGGGCCCCTGCACCCATGTGGGAGACCCAGAAGAAGATCCTGGCTCCTGGCTTCGGATGGGCGCAGCTCCAGCCATTGCAGCCAATTGGGGAGTGAACCAGCGGATGGAAAAACTCTCTGTCTCTCTCTGCCTCTCCTCTCTCTGTATAATTCTGACTTTCAAATAAATTTTTAAAAAGATTTATTTATTTATTTGAAGCCGGAGTTACAGAGATGGAGAGAGGAGAGAGAGAGAGAGAAAGAGAGAGAGAGAGTCTTCCATCTACTGGTTCACTCCCCAAATGTCTGCAAGAAAACCAGGAGCCCAGAACTCCATCCAGGTCTCCCACATGTGAACAGAAGCTCAAGCACTCGGGCCATCTTCTGCTACTTTCGCAGGTGCATCAGCGGGGAGCTGGATTGGAGACTCAAGCCAGCACTCAACTGGGACGCCAGCGTCACCGCAGTGGGTTAACCTGCCGTCCCAAAGCTTGAATTTCTTTGGATCCACAACACGGTTTCTCAGAAAAATATATGAAAGAGAAGTCAGTGTTGACTCTGAATGGTGACTGGAATGATGCAAAAAATATCACAAAGATTTCCCAGTGCCCAAAGGCTGCCCTGTAGACACGCCGCCCCAGCAAACACTTGTCACAGTGTCACAGAGTTTATGAGTCAGAAAAGCATTAGAGAATGGGGTCATTCACTCTAGGGGCAGGGATTTTTAAGAAAAACATGCCTCGTCTCTAGAAAGCCCGGGAAATAAAGTTTTGAGGTGGAAAAGGACCCTGAGAATGGTTTCTTCTTCTTCTTCTTTTAAAAATTTATGTATTTATTTGAAAGTCAGAGTTACACAGAGAGTGAAGGAGAGGCAGAGAGAGAGAGAGAGAGAGAGAGAGAGAGAGAGAGGTCTTCCATCCACTGGTTTGCTCCCCAGTTGGCTACAATGGGCTGAGCTGTGCTGATCCAAAGCCAGGAGCTTCTTCTGGGTCTCCCATGTGGGTCCAGGGGCCCAAGGACTTGGGCCATCTTCCACTGCTTTCCCAGGCCATAGCAGAGAACTGGGTGGGGAGTGGAGCAGCTGGGACTCAAATCCGCACCCATAGGGGATGCCGGCACTTAAGGCAGTGGCTTTACCTGCTACACCACAGCGCCGGCCCCAAGAATGGTTTAGTCTAACCTGTCATGTATCAAATGAGCCCAGCAAAAATCAAATTATCTGATCATGGATACATAGCTAGTTAGAGTGCAGTTAGAGTGGAGCAACTGAGCTTCGTAATGAAAGGTTAGACTCTGTGGGGACAGGTGAACTGGGCATAACTGTAGATATTTCCCGAGGCTGAAATTTGAATACATTGATGAAATGCCATTCATGTGCCTAGGAAGCCACCATTTAAGAAGTGCCTTATGAATACTGACACATGCATATTTGATCATATTTTAAACAACACAGGAAATCAAATCGTAAGACTTTCATTGAAATGATTTATTTAAAAGGGAAAGAGAGAGAGATTTCTGATTTGCTGGGACCACACCAGCCAGGGCTGGGTCAGGCTGAAGCCAGGAGCCTGGAACTTAATCTGAGTCTGCCACACGGGCGGCAGCAACCTCCACAGTGGAGGTGCTTCTCCTGGTCACCCAGGTGGGTGCAGGGCCCAAGGACCTGGACCATCCTCCACTGCCTTCCTGGGCCACAGCAGAGAGCTGGCCTGGAAGAGGAGCAACCAGGACAGAATCCAGCACCCCAACCAGGACTAGAACCTGGGGTGCCGGCACCACAAGCAGAGGATTAGTGAGCCATGGCGCCGGCCCCTTGCTGGGTTTCACAGTTCGCCAGTTGCACTCACAGAACTCAGGAAGAGCATTTACTTGCTAGACTGGGAGTTTGGTGTGGAAAGGATGTAGGTAGGAGGAGCCAGAGGGAAGAGGGTCCCAGGCGACAGATACAGCAAAGGGCTGGCGTCCTCAGGACCTCTCTGGGTGTGCCCCCGCCCCCCGACTTCCCCAGGTGCTCACCAGCCAGCATTGTTCCTGGAAGCTTCCTCACACGGTCATGGTTGATTAAATCATGGGCCAGCTGTGATTCCTTCGACCTCCAGTAAAATTCCATCCTTCTAATCACAAGGTTGGATCCCCTGGCAACTGGCTCTCCATCGTTAGGGACTCCCCCAAAGTCTCCCACGTGGGTGGCAGGGACCCAAGCACTTGAGCCACCGCTGCCACTTCCCAGGGCGCACATTAACAGGAAGCTGGATTGGAAGCAGAGCCTGGACTCAACCCCAGGCTCTCCGGTGTGGGACACAGGCGTCTAAAGCAGCAGTGTAACCACTGTGCCACGGCTCCTGTCCCTCCTTTCACCTTTATACCTCTTACCACTAGGAAGTTCTGAAAGTTTTAGGAGCTCTGTGTAGAAACCTGACAGATATCAAACACATATTCTTATAAATCACAATATCACAGTGGGACAATAAAAGATGTTATGTTGGCCAGCGCCGCGGCTCACTAGGCTAATCCTCCTCCTGCAGCGCCTGTACTCTGGGTTCTAGTCCCGGTTGGGGCACTGGTTCTGTCCCGGTTGCTCCTCTTCCAGTCCAGCTCTCTGCTGTGGCCTGGGAGGGCAGTGGAGGATGGCCCAAGTGCTTGTACCCGCACACCCGCATGGGAGACCCAGAGGAAGCTCCTGGCTCCTGGCTTCGGAACGGCAGAGCTCCAGCCATTGCGGCCAACTGGGGAGTGAACCAGCAGATGGAAGATCTCTCTCTCTCTCTCTCTCTCTCTCTCTCTCTCTCTCTCTTTCTCTCCCTCTCCTCTCTTTGTGTAACTCTGACTTTCAAATAAATAAATAAATCTTAAAAAAAAAAAAAAGAAAGAAAGAAACCCAGCAAAGGAGTTGTGGGGACCCTCCATTCAGAGCCCATCCATCAGAAGTACGAGTGACAGCCTAGGCCAGAGACTGGCATCTGAAAAGCAGCAGTCTTGTAGGAGAGGGACCCTGTGGAACCACAGGACTCCAGTTGATGTCCACCAGTGAGCTGAGTTGAGTTGGTACCAGGGGAGCACACCTACATCATCTGGTGTCAGAATGGAGAGTAGCGAGAAAAATGAGTTTTTCCTTTCAGCCATGTAAGCTGTGTCTCCCCAGCTAGAGGACATCAAAAGGGCAGCAAGCGTGTCTTACATGTGGATCCTTCGGAGAGTTCCTAGAGAACAGAAGTAAAAAGGTTAGGGTGGGGCCAGCAATGTGGCGCAGTGGGTTAAGCTGCTGTCTGTAATGCTGGCATCCCATGTTGGCGCCACTTCCAGTCCTGGCTGCTCCACTTCCAATCCAGCTCCCTGCTAAGCACTCGGGAAAGCATCAGAGGATGGCCCGGGTGCTTGGGCCCCTGCACCCCTGTGAGAGACCTGACTCCTGGCGTCAGCCTGGCCCAGCCCTGGGCGTTCCAGCTATGTGAGGAGTGAGCCCAGGGATAGAAGATTCCCACCACTGCCCCTCTATCTCTCTCTCTGTAACTCTGCCTTTCAAATAAATCCCCCCCCCCTTTTTTTTAAGAAAGTTCAGGGACTGGCACTGTGGTGCAGCAGGCTAAGTTGTTACCTGTGGTGCCAGCAGCCCATATTAGAGTGCAGGTTCCCATCCTGGGCTGCTCTGGCTCCAATCCAGTGCGCCTGGGAAAGCAGGAGAAGATGGCCCAGCGCTTGTGTCCCTGCCACACACGGGGAGATGCAGCTGGAGCTCCATTCTCCTTCCTGGATGGCTTTATCCTGCAGCCATCTGGAGAGTGCAGGTTCCCGTCCTGGCTGCTCCACTTCCAATCCAGTGCGCCTGGGGAAGCAGGGGAAGATGGCCCAGTGCTTGTGTTGTGTTTCTATTGATTTCTCAACAATGTTGCAGTGTGTTCATTTCTGAGAGGAGCAGCGTGGTGGGGGCAAGAGGCGCGGAGTCAACACACAGACCCCGGGAGTCGGGTGAGAGCAGGCTTGAGGCGAGCAGCCCACAGACTCGTTTATTACAGTTAGTACAACAGCTTATATAGCCAAGACCAGCCAATCTGGTCAAGGGGCTGTCTATGCCCCAACCAATCACAGCCTGTTGCCAGGCAGTTTCCAAAGCCATCCAATCACAGCCTGTTGCCATTCAGGCTCTCGTTGCCAGGCGGTTTCTGAAACCATCCAATCACGGCCTGCCATCAGTCAGGCTCTGTTGTCATGTGGTTTCCTCTGTTGTCATGTGGTTTCTGAAGCCATCCAATCACGGCCTGTTGCCAGGCAGTTTCTGTTGTCAGCGGCCATCTTGGCATGAACTTTTCACCTCAGTGCTAATCTTGATATGACCTTTTCACCTCATTCCACCACATTTCCCCCTTTTCATTTATTTTTGAGCAATGGGAGGCATGATTCTTGGCCATACCATTGTTGACCCCGTTTCCATGTGGTCTCCGTATGCAGCTGTGCCTGTCTTAGGTTGTCCCCCAGGGGATCTTACCCGTCATTGACTAACCAGCGCTCAAATCGAGAGACCACAGGATTGCTTGCTCAGATAGGGGTAGGAATGAGGAATAACGGTTATCAGGAATGGCACGACCACACAGAGGCTGTGGGCCATTTGAGTGGCTGACTAGAGCTAGTGGGGTACACAACAGTAACAGATATGGCTTTGGGCAGTTTCTCAGGGTAGGATGATAGGGCAGGTGTGTCTGCCAACAAGGCGGAGTCTCGGTCTTGTTCAGCTGGTTCTGGTTGGCTGTCAGTTGCAGGCTTGATGTTTCTGGCTGGTACCCAAATGGGCTGTTCCGCATTCTCTGGAAAGACACAAGCATATCCTCGACCCTTGGTTAATAGAAGCCTTTTTACAGGCGTTGGAATCCAGGGCCTGAATTTTGCGTACAATTCGACATTAACAGCAAACATGCTGATGGCATGGGATCTAGCGGCTGCGCTGAGAGCTTGGGGTGCCCGAGGACTGCCACAAATGTGGGGATCCTCACTGGGTGCAGATGGGATTACCTCGAATGAGTTATTGTCTAGAGGTCCTCTTAGTTCATCCCACGGGTTTGTGGGGGGTGGCTGACTAGGCGTTGCTACATTGTTTGCCACATTGTTTTTTTTCACTGTGGGAGCTCTTTCTCCCTAAGTCATCAACCATTGTCTGTGAGACAGGGACCTGGAGTGTAAGGCTCCTGTCACTCACAGATTCACTATCTTTGATAATCTGCACAGGATTCGGAGAGGGGGGTATCTTTCCCATGTCTGAGTGCTTAAGAGTGGCACGGCACGCCAACTCTAGCCAAAGGAAAGACACGTACAGCACTGCTGCCGTAACAAAGCAAATTCCTAGCACCTCAGCTGTGGATGGCATTTTGCAGGAGGTTTCCCTACGTTAGACAAACAGATAGTGGTGTATCAGATCGTACGTATGTCCTGTGCTTAGTGGGGGACTTCCTTGATTCGTTAGGTCAAGGCCGTATGCCCGCACGGTGTCTCCGGAGCGTCACCTCTCTCGAGTGAGGGAAGATGACTTGGTTCCGAATTCTGGGATGATCAGTCCCTTATGTGAATTCGCCGGGCAAACCGAAAGTAAAAGGAGGAGCCGAGAAGCGACAAATGCTTCAGGGCGGTGTGTGCTAACCTGGGGTCACTTAGACCGAGGACAAGGACAAGGAAAGGGGCGTAGGAGGGGGTTCTGTGCTCACCCTCACAGAACCGAACAGCACACAAAACACCGAGGGACCTACTTGCCGAAATCCAGGGGGGACCTCGCCGAGTCCGACACGCTGTCTCTTTCTCAGTCACATTGGCGTGCCAGATATTGCTGTTGATTTCTCAACAATGTTGCAGTGGGTTCGTTTCTGAGAGGAGCAGTGTAGTGGGGGCAAGAGGCGCGGAGTCAACACACAGACCCCGGGAGTCGGGTGAAAGCAGGTTTGACGCGAGAAACCGGCTGACTCGTTTACTACAGTTAGTACAACAGCTAATATAGCCAAGAACAGCCAATCCGATCAGGGGCTATCTATGCCAACCAATCACAGCCTGTTGCCAGTCAGGCTCTTGTTGCCAGGCGGTTTCTGAAACCATCCAATCACGGCCTGCCGTCAGTCAGGCTCTGTTGTCATGTGGTTTCCTCTGTTGCCATGTGGTTTCCGAAGCCATCCAATCACGGCCTGTTGCCAGGCAGTTTCTGATGTCAGCGGCAATCTTAGCATGAACTTATTGCATGAGTAGCCATCTTGGCAAGAACTTTTCACCTCAGTGCTAATCTTGATATGACCTTTTCACCTCATTCCACCACACTTGTGTCCCAACTACATATGGGGAGACGCAGCTGAAGCTCCATTCTCCTTCCTGGCTGGCTTGATCCTGGACAAAGATGCAGCCACTTGGAGAGTGCAGGTTCCCATCCTGGCTGCTCCACTTCCAATCCAGTGCACCTGGGAAAGCAGGGGAAGATGGCCCAGTGCTTGTGTCCATGACACATGGGAAGACTCAGCAGGAGCTCCATTCTCCTTTCTGGCTGGCTTTATCCTGGACACAGCTACAGCCATCTGGAGAGTGCAGGTTCCCATCCCTGCTACTCTGGCTCCAATCCAGTGCGCCTGGGAAAGCAGGGAAAGATGGCCCAGTGTTTGTGTCGCTGCCACACATGGGGAGACGCAGCTGGAGCTCCATTCTCCTTTTGGCTGGCTTTACCCTGACCCAGCTGCAGCCATTTGGAGAGTGCAGGTTCCCATCCTGGCTGCTCTGGCTCCAATCCAGTGCGCCTGGGAAAGCAGGGGAAGGTGGCCCAGTGCTTGAGTCCCTGCCACACATGGGGAGACACAGCTATAGCTCCATTCTCCTTTTGGCTGGCTTTATCCTGGACCCAGCTGCAGCCATCTGGAGAGTGCAGGTTCCCATTCCTGCTACTCTGGCTCCATTCAGAGCAACTGGGAAAGCAGGGGAAAGATGGCCCAGTGCTTGTGTCCCTGCCACACATGGGGAGACCCAGCTGGAGCTCCATTCTCCTTTCTGGCTGGCTTAGCCCTGGACCCAGCTGCAGCCATCTGGAGAGTGCAGCTTCCCATCCTGGCTGCTCTGGCTGCAGTCCACTCTGCCTGGGAAAGCAGGGGAAGATGGCCCAGTGCTTGTGTCCCTGCCACTCCTGGGGAGATGCAGCTGGAGCTCCGTTCTCCTTCCTGGCTGGCTATATCCTGGACCCACATGAAGCCATCTGGAGAGTGCATGGTCCCATTTGGCTGCTCCACTTCCAATCCAGTGCGACTGGGAAAGCAGGGGAAGGTGGACCAGTGCTTGTGTCCCTGCCACACATGGGCGGACGCAGCTGGAGCTCCATTCTCCTTCCTGGCTGGCTTTATCCTGTGCCCTGCTGCAGCCATCTGGAGAGTGCAGGTTCCCATCCTGGCTGCTACACTTCCAATCCAGTGCGCCTGTGAAAGCAGGAGAAGATGCCCCAGTGCTTATGTCCCTGCCACACATGGGGAGACACAGGTGGAGCTCCATTCTCCTTCCTGGCTGGCTTTACCCTGACCCAGCTGCAGCCATCTGGAGAGTGCAGATTCCCATCCGGGCTGCTCCACTTCCAATCCAGTGCGCCTGGGAAAGCAGGGGAAGATGGCCCAGTGCTTGTGTCCCTGCCACACATGGGGAGACGCAGCTGGAGCTCCATTCTCCTTTGTCTGCTTTATCCTGTGCCCTGCTGCAGCCATCTGGAGAGTGCAATGTCCCATCCTGGCTGCTCCACTTCCAATCCAGTGCGCCTGGGAAAGCAGGAGAAGATGGCCCAGTGCTTGTGTCCCTGCCACACATGGGGAGATGCAGCTGGAGCTCCATTCTCCTTCCTGGCTGGCTTTATCCTGAGCCAGCTGCAGCCATCTGGGGTGTGCAGGTTCCCATCCTGGCTGCTCTGGCTCCAATCCAGTGCGCCTGGGAAAGCAGGGGAAGATGGCCCAGTGCTTGTGTCCCTGCCAGACCTGGAACTTGCTGCAGCCATCTGGGGAGTGCAGGTTACCACCCTGGCTTCTCTGGCTCCAATCCAGTGTGCCTTGGAAAGCAGGGGAAGATGGACCAGTGCTTGTGTCCCTGCCACACATGGGGAGATGCAGCTGGAGCTCCATTCTTCTTCCTGGCCTGCTTTATCCTGGACCCAGCTTCAGCCATCTGGAGAGTGCAGGATCCAGACCTGGCTGCTCAGGCTCCAATCCAGTGCGCCTGGTGAAACAGGGGAAGATGGCCAAGTGCTTCTGTGTCTGCCACACATGGGGAGACGCAGCTGGAGCTCCATTCTCCTTCCTGGCTGGCTTTACTCTGGACCCAGCTGCAGCCGTCTGGAGAGTGCAGGTTCCCATTCTGGCTGCTCCACGTTCAATCCACTGTGCCTGGGAAAGCAGGGGAAGGTGGCCCAGTGCTTGTGTCCCTGCCACACACGGGGAGATGCAGCTGGAGCTCCATTCTCCTTTGGCTGGTTTTTCATGGAGCCAGCTGCAGCCATCTGGAGAGTGCAGGTTCCCATCCTGGCTGCTCCACTTCCAATCCAGTGCGCCTGGGAAAGCAGGGGAAGATGGCCCAGTGCTTGTGTCCCTGCCACACATGGGGAGACGCAGCTGGAGCTCCATTCTCCTTCCTGGCTGGCTTTATCCTGGGCCCAGCTGCAGACATCTGGTAGTGCCGGTTCAAATCCTGGCTGCTCCACTTCCAATCCAGTGGGCCTGGGAAAGCAGCGGAAGATGGTCCAGTGCTTGTGTCCCTGCCACACATGGGGAGATGCAGCTGGAGCTCCATTCTCCTTCCTGGCTGGCTTTATCCTGGACCCGCTGAAGCCATCTGGAGAGTGCAGGTTCCCATCCTGGCTGCTCCACTTCCAATCCAGTGCACCTGGGAAAGCAGGGATACATGGACCACTGCTAGCATCGCTGTCACACCTGGGGAGACGCAGCTGGAGCTCCATTCTCCTTCCTGGCTGGCTTAGCCCTGGACCCAGCTGCAGCCATCTGGAGAGTGCAGGTTCCCATCCTGGCTGCTCCACTTCCAATCCAGTGCGCCTGGGAAAGCAGACGAAGATGGCCCAGTGCTTGCGTCCCTGCCACACATGGGGAGATGCAGCTGGACCGCCATTCTGCTTGCTGGCTGGTTTTTCCTGGAGCCAGCTGCAGCCATCTGGAGAGTGCAGGTTCCCATTCCTGCTACTCTGGCTCCATTCAGAGCAACTGGGAAAGCAGGGGAAAGATGGCCCAGTGCTTGTGTCCCTGCCACACATGGGGAGACCCAGCTGGAGCTCCATTCTCCTTTCTGGCTGGCTTAGCCCTGGACCCAGCTGCAGCCATCTGGAGAGTGCAGCTTCCCATCCTGGCTGCTCTGGCTGCAGTCCACTCTGCCTGGGAAAGCAGGGGAAGATGGCCCAGTGCTTGTGTCCCTGCCACTCCTGGGGAGATGCAGCTGGAGCTCCGTTCTCCTTCCTGGCTGGCTTTATCCTGGACCCAGCTGCAGCCATCTGGAGAGTGCAGCTTCCCATCCTGGCTGCTCCACTTCCAATCCAGTGCGCCTGGAAAGCAGGGGAAGATGGCCCAGTGCTTGTGTGCCTGCCACACATGGGGGGACGCAGCTGGAGCTCCATTCTCCTTCCTGGCTGGCTTTATCCTGGACCCAGCTGCAGCCATCCGGAGAGTGCAGGTTCCCATCCTGGCTGCTCCACTTCCAATCCAGTGCGCCTGGGAAAGCAGGGGAAGATGGCCCAGTGCTTGTGTCCCTGCCAGACCTGGAACTTGCTGCAGCCATCTGGGGAGTGCAGGTTACCACCCTGGCTTCTCTGGCTCCAATCCAGTGCGCCTGGGAAAGCAGGGGAAGATGGCCCAGTGCTTGCGTCCCTGCCACACATGGGGAGATGCAGCTGGAGCTCCATTCTCCTTTGGCTGGTTTATCCTGGACCCAGCTGCAGCCATCTGGAGAGTGCAGGTTCCCATCCTGGCTGCTCCACTTCCAATCCAGTGCACTTGGAAAGGAGGTGAAGATGGTCCAGTGCTTGTGTCCCTGCCACACATGGGGAGATGCAGCTGGAGCTCCATTCTTCTTCCTGGCCTGCTTTATCCTGGACCCAGCTTCAGCCATCTGGAGAGTGCAGGATCCAGACCTGGCTGCTCAGGCTCCAATCCAGTGCGCCTGGTGAAACAGGGGAAGATGGCCAAGTGCTTCTGTGTCTGCCACACATGGGGAGACGCAGCTGGAGCTCCATTCTCCTTCCTGGCTGGCTTTACTCTGGACCCAGCTGCAGCCGTCTGGAGAGTGCAGGTTCCCATTCTGGCTGCTCCACGTTCAATCCACTGTGCCTGGGAAAGCAGGGGAAGGTGGCCCAGTGCTTGTGTCCCTGCCACACACGGGGAGATGCAGCTGGAGCTCCATTCTCCTTTGGCTGGTTTTTCATGGAGCCAGCTGCAGCCATCTGGAGAGTGCAGGTTCCCATCCTGGCTGCTCCACTTCCAATCCAGTGCGCCTGGGAAAGCAGGGGAAGATGGCCCAGTGCTTGTGTCCCTGCCACACATGGGGAGACGCAGCTGGAGCTCCATTCTCCTTCCTGGCTGGCTTTATCCTGGGCCCAGCTGCAGACATCTGGTAGTGCCGGTTCAAATCCTGGCTGCTCCACTTCCAATCCAGTGGGCCTGGGAAAGCAGCGGAAGATGGTCCAGTGCTTGTGTCCCTGCCACACATGGGGAGATGCAGCTGGAGCTCCATTCTCCTTCCTGGCTGGCTTTATCCTGGACCCGCTGAAGCCATCTGGAGAGTGCAGGTTCCCATCCTGGCTGCTCCACTTCCAATCCAGTGCACCTGGGAAAGCAGGGATACATGGACCACTGCTAGCATCGCTGTCACACCTGGGGAGACGCAGCTGGAGCTCCATTCTCCTTCCTGGCTGGCTTAGCCCTGGACCCAGCTGCAGCCATCTGGAGAGTGCAGGTTCCCATCCTGGCTGCTCCACTTCCAATCCAGTGCGCCTGGGAAAGCAGACGAAGATGGCCCAGTGCTTGCGTCCCTGCCACACATGGGGAGATGCAGCTGGACCGCCATTCTGCTTGCTGGCTGGTTTTTCCTGGAGCCAGCTGCAGCCATCTGGAGAGTGCAGGTTCCCATTCCTGCTACTCTGGCTCCATTCAGAGCAACTGGGAAAGCAGGGGAAAGATGGCCCAGTGCTTGTGTCCCTGCCACACATGGGGAGACCCAGCTGGAGCTCCATTCTCCTTTCTGGCTGGCTTAGCCCTGGACCCAGCTGCAGCCATCTGGAGAGTGCAGCTTCCCATCCTGGCTGCTCTGGCTGCAGTCCACTCTGCCTGGGAAAGCAGGGGAAGATGGCCCAGTGCTTGTGTCCCTGCCACTCCTGGGGAGATGCAGCTGGAGCTCCGTTCTCCTTCCTGGCTGGCTATATCCTGGACCCACATGAAGCCATCTGGAGAGTGCATGGTCCCATTTGGCTGCTCCACTTCCAATCCAGTGCGACTGGGAAAGCAGGGGAAGGTGGACCAGTGCTTGTGTCCCTGCCACACATGGGCGGACGCAGCTGGAGCTCCATTCTCCTTCCTGGCTGGCTTTATCCTGTGCCCTGCTGCAGCCATCTGGAGAGTGCAGGTTCCCATCCTGGCTGCTACACTTCCAATCCAGTGCGCCTGTGAAAGCAGGAGAAGATGCCCCAGTGCTTATGTCCCTGCCACACATGGGGAGACACAGGTGGAGCTCCATTCTCCTTCCTGGCTGGCTTTACCCTGACCCAGCTGCAGCCATCTGGAGAGTGCAGATTCCCATCCGGGCTGCTCCACTTCCAATCCAGTGCGCCTGGGAAAGCAGGGGAAGATGGCCCAGTGCTTGTGTCCCTGCCACACATGGGGAGACGCAGCTGGAGCTCCATTCTCCTTTGTCTGCTTTATCCTGTGCCCTGCTGCAGCCATCTGGAGAGTGCAATGTCCCATCCTGGCTGCTCCACTTCCAATCCAGTGCGCCTGGGAAAGCAGGAGAAGATGGCCCAGTGCTTGTGTCCCTGCCACACATGGGGAGACGCAGCTGGAGCTCCATTCTCCTTCCTGGCTGGCTTTATCCTGAGCCAGCTGCAGCCATCTGGGGTGTGCAGGTTCCCATCCTGGCTGCTCTGGCTCCAATCCAGTGCGCCTGGGAAAGCAGGGGAAGATGGCCCAGTGCTTGTGTCCCTGCCAGACCTGGAACTTGCTGCAGCCATCTGGGGAGTGCAGGTTACCACCCTGGCTTCTCTGGCTCCAATCCAGTGTGCCTTGGAAAGCAGGGGAAGATGGACCAGTGCTTGTGTCCCTGCCACACATGGGGAGATGCAGCTGGAGCTCCATTCTTCTTCCTGGCCTGCTTTATCCTGGACCCAGCTTCAGCCATCTGGAGAGTGCAGGATCCAGACCTGGCTGCTCAGGCTCCAATCCAGTGCGCCTGGTGAAACAGGGGAAGATGGCCAAGTGCTTCTGTGTCTGCCACACATGGGGAGACGCAGCTGGAGCTCCATTCTCCTTCCTG
This sequence comes from Lepus europaeus, assembly GCF_033115175.1. Classification (NCBI taxonomy): domain Eukaryota; kingdom Metazoa; phylum Chordata; class Mammalia; order Lagomorpha; family Leporidae; genus Lepus; species Lepus europaeus. Next base: position 5,799,063 of record NC_084842.1, on the reverse strand, counting down.
GCTGGCTTTACTCTGGACCCAGCTGCAGCCGTCTGGAGAGTGCAGGTTCCCATTCTGGCTGCTCCACGTTCAATCCACTGTGCCTGGGAAAGCAGGGGAAGGTGGCCCAGTGCTTGTGTCCCTGCCACACACGGGGAGATGCAGCTGGAGCTCCATTCTCCTTTGGCTGGTTTTTCATGGAGCCAGCTGCAGCCATCTGGAGAGTGCAGGTTCCCATCCTGGCTGCTCCACTTCCAATCCAGTGCGCCTGGGAAAGCAGGGGAAGATGGCCCAGTGCTTGTATCCCTGCCACACATGGGGAGACCCAGCTGGAGCTCCATTCTCCTTCCTGGCTGGCTTTATCCTGGGCCCAGCTGCAGACATCTGGTAGTGCCGGTTCAAATCCTGGCTGCTCCACTTCCAATCCAGTGGGCCTGGGAAAGCAGCGGAAGATGGTCCAGTGCTTGTGTCCCTGCCACACATGGGGAGATGCAGCTGGAGCTCCATTCTCCTTCCTGGCTGGCTTTATCCTGGACCCGCTGAAGCCATCTGGAGAGTGCAGGTTCCCATCCTGGCTGCTCCACTTCCAATCCAGTGCGCCTGGGAAAGCAGACGACGATGGCCCAGTGCTTGCGTCCCTGCCACACATGGGGAGATGCAGCTGGACCGCCATTCTGCTTGCTGGCTGGTTTTTCCTGGAGCCAGCTGCAGCCATCTGGAGAGTGCAGGTTCCCATTCCTGCTACTCTGGCTCCATTCAGAGCAACTGGGAAAGCAGGGGAAAGATGGCCCAGTGCTTGTGTCCCTGCCACACATGGGGAGACCCAGCTGGAGCTCCATTCTCCTTTCTGGCTGGCTTAGCCCTGGACCCAGCTGCAGCCATCTGGAGAGTGCAGCTTCCCATCCTGGCTGCTCTGGCTGCAGTCCACTCTGCCTGGGAAAGCAGGGGAAGATGGCCCAGTGCTTGTGTCCCTGCCACTCCTGGGGAGATGCAGCTGGAGCTCCGTTCTCCTTCCTGGCTGGCTTTATCCTGGACCCAGCTGCAGCCATCTGGAGAGTGCAGCTTCCCATCCTGGCTGCTCCACTTCCAATCCAGTGCGCCTGGAAAGCAGGGGAAGATGGCCCAGTGCTTGTGTGCCTGCCACACATGGGGGGACGCAGCTGGAGCTCCATTCTCCTTCCTGGCTGGCTTTATCCTGGACCCAGCTGCAGCCATCCGGAGAGTGCAGGTTCCCATCCTGGCTGCTCCACTTCCAATCCAGTGCGCCTGGGAAAGCAGGGGAAGATGGCCCAGTGCTTGTGTCCCTGCCAGACCTGGAACTTGCTGCAGCCATCTGGGGAGTGCAGGTTACCACCCTGGCTTCTCTGGCTCCAATCCAGTGCGCCTGGGAAAGCAGGGGAAGATGGCCCAGTGCTTGCGTCCCTGCCACACATGGGGAGATGCAGCTGGAGCTCCATTCTCCTTTGGCTGGTTTATCCTGGACCCAGCTGCAGCCATCTGGAGAGTGCAGGTTCCCATCCTGGCTGCTCCACTTCCAATCCAGTGCACTTGGAAAGGAGGTGAAGATGGTCCAGTGCTTGTGTCCCTGCCACACATGGGGAGATGCAGCTGGAGCTCCATTCTTCTTCCTGGCCTGCTTTATCCTGGACCCAGCTTCAGCCATCTGGAGAGTGCAGGATCCAGACCTGGCTGCTCAGGCTCCAATCCAGTGCGCCTGGTGAAACAGGGGAAGATGGCCAAGTGCTTCTGTGTCTGCCACACATGGGGAGACGCAGCTGGAGCTCCATTCTCCTTCCTGGCTGGCTTTACTCTGGACCCAGCTGCAGCCGTCTGGAGAGTGCAGGTTCCCATTCTGGCTGCTCCACGTTCAATCCACTGTGCCTGGGAAAGCAGGGGAAGGTGGCCCAGTGCTTGTGTCCCTGCCACACACGGGGAGATGCAGCTGGAGCTCCATTCTCCTTTGGCTGGTTTTTCATGGAGCCAGCTGCAGCCATCTGGAGAGTGCAGGTTCCCATCCTGGCTGCTCCACTTCCAATCCAGTGCGCCTGGGAAAGCAGGGGAAGATGGCCCAGTGCTTGTGTCCCTGCCACACATGGGGAGACGCAGCTGGAGCTCCATTCTCCTTCCTGGCTGGCTTTATCCTGGGCCCAGCTGCAGACATCTGGTAGTGCCGGTTCAAATCCTGGCTGCTCCACTTCCAATCCAGTGGGCCTGGGAAAGCAGCGGAAGATGGTCCAGTGCTTGTGTCCCTGCCACACATGGGGAGATGCAGCTGGAGCTCCATTCTCCTTCCTGGCTGGCTTTATCCTGGACCCGCTGAAGCCATCTGGAGAGTGCAGGTTCCCATCCTGGCTGCTCCACTTCCAATCCAGTGCACCTGGGAAAGCAGGGATACATGGACCACTGCTAGCATCGCTGTCACACCTGGGGAGACGCAGCTGGAGCTCCATTCTCCTTCCTGGCTGGCTTAGCCCTGGACCCAGCTGCAGCCATCTGGAGAGTGCAGGTTCCCATCCTGGCTGCTCCACTTCCAATCCAGTGCGCCTGGGAAAGCAGACGAAGATGGCCCAGTGCTTGCGTCCCTGCCACACATGGGGAGATGCAGCTGGACCGCCATTCTGCTTGCTGGCTGGTTTTTCCTGGAGCCAGCTGCAGCCATCTGGAGAGTGCAGGTTCCCATTCCTGCTACTCTGGCTCCATTCAGAGCAACTGGGAAAGCAGGGGAAAGATGGCCCAGTGCTTGTGTCCCTGCCACACATGGGGAGACCCAGCTGGAGCTCCATTCTCCTTTCTGGCTGGCTTAGCCCTGGACCCAGCTGCAGCCATCTGGAGAGTGCAGCTTCCCATCCTGGCTGCTCTGGCTGCAGTCCACTCTGCCTGGGAAAGCAGGGGAAGATGGCCCAGTGCTTGTGTCCCTGCCACTCCTGGGGAGATGCAGCTGGAGCTCCGTTCTCCTTCCTGGCTGGCTATATCCTGGACCCACATGAAGCCATCTGGAGAGTGCATGGTCCCATTTGGCTGCTCCACTTCCAATCCAGTGCGACTGGGAAAGCAGGGGAAGGTGGACCAGTGCTTGTGTGCCTGCCACACATGGGGGGACGCAGCTGGAGCTCCATTCTCCTTCCTGGCTGGCTTTATCCTGTGCCCTGCTGCAGCCATCTGGAGAGTGCAGGTTCCCATCCTGGCTGCTACACTTCCAATCCAGTGCGCCTGTGAAAGCAGGAGAAGATGCCCCAGTGCTTATGTCCCTGCCACACATGGGGAGACACAGGTGGAGCTCCATTCTCCTTCCTGGCTGGCTTTACCCTGACCCAGCTGCAGCCATCTGGAGAGTGCAGATTCCCATCCGGGCTGCTCCACTTCCAATCCAGTGCGCCTGGGAAAGCAGGGGAAGATGGCCCAGTGCTTGTGTCCCTGCCACACATGGGGAGACGCAGCTGGAGCTCCATTCTCCTTTGTCTGCTTTATCCTGTGCCCTGCTGCAGCCATCTGGAGAGTGCAATGTCCCATCCTGGCTGCTCCACTTCCAATCCAGTGCGCCTGGGAAAGCAGGAGAAGATGGCCCAGTGCTTGTGTCCCTGCCACACATGGGGAGACGCAGCTGGAGCTCCATTCTCCTTCCTGGCTGGCTTTATCCTGAGCCAGCTGCAGCCATCTGGGGTGTGCAGGTTCCCATCCTGGCTGCTCTGGCTCCAATCCAGTGCGCCTGGGAAAGCAGGGGAAGATGGCCCAGTGCTTGTGTCCCTGCCAGACCTGGAACTTGCTGCAGCCATCTGGGGAGTGCAGGTTACCACCCTGGCTTCTCTGGCTCCAATCCAGTGTGCCTTGGAAAGCAGGGGAAGATGGACCAGTGCTTGTGTCCCTGCCACACATGGGGAGATGCAGCTGGAGCTCCATTCTTCTTCCTGGCCTGCTTTATCCTGGACCCAGCTTCAGCCATCTGGAGAGTGCAGGATCCAGACCTGGCTGCTCAGGCTCCAATCCAGTGCGCCTGGTGAAACAGGGGAAGATGGCCAAGTGCTTCTGTGTCTGCCACACATGGGGAGACGCAGCTGGAGCTCCATTCTCCTTCCTGGCTGGCTTTACTCTGGACCCAGCTGCAGCCGTCTGGAGAGTGCAGGTTCCCATTCTGGCTGCTCCACGTTCAATCCACTGTGCCTGGGAAAGCAGGGGAAGGTGGCCCAGTGCTTGTGTCCCTGCCACACACGGGGAGATGCAGCTGGAGCTCCATTCTCCTTTGGCTGGTTTTTCATGGAGCCAGCTGCAGCCATCTGGAGAGTGCAGGTTCCCATCCTGGCTGCTCCACTTCCAATCCAGTGCGCCTGGGAAAGCAGGGGAAGATGGCCCAGTGCTTGTATCCCTGCCACACATGGGGAGACCCAGCTGGAGCTCCATTCTCCTTCCTGGCTGGCTTTATCCTGGGCCCAGCTGCAGACATCTGGTAGTGCCGGTTCAAATCCTGGCTGCTCCACTTCCAATCCAGTGGGCCTGGGAAAGCAGCGGAAGATGGTCCAGTGCTTGTGTCCCTGCCACACATGGGGAGATGCAGCTGGAGCTCCATTCTCCTTCCTGGCTGGCTTTATCCTGGACCCGCTGAAGCCATCTGGAGAGTGCAGGTTCCCATCCTGGCTGCTCCACTTCCAATCCAGTGCGCCTGGGAAAGCAGACGACGATGGCCCAGTGCTTGCGTCCCTGCCACACATGGGGAGATGCAGCTGGACCGCCATTCTGCTTGCTGGCTGGTTTTTCCTGGAGCCAGCTGCAGCCATCTGGAGAGTGCAGGTTCCCATTCCTGCTACTCTGGCTCCATTCAGAGCAACTGGGAAAGCAGGGGAAAGATGGCCCAGTGCTTGTGTCCCTGCCACACATGGGGAGACCCAGCTGGAGCTCCATTCTCCTTTCTGGCTGGCTTAGCCCTGGACCCAGCTGCAGCCATCTGGAGAGTGCAGCTTCCCATCCTGGCTGCTCTGGCTGCAGTCCACTCTGCCTGGGAAAGCAGGGGAAGATGGCCCAGTGCTTGTGTCCCTGCCACTCCTGGGGAGATGCAGCTGGAGCTCCGTTCTCCTTCCTGGCTGGCTTTATCCTGGACCCAGCTGCAGCCATCTGGAGAGTGCAGCTTCCCATCCTGGCTGCTCCACTTCCAATCCAGTGCGCCTGGAAAGCAGGGGAAGATGGCCCAGTGCTTGTGTGCCTGCCACACATGGGGGGACGCAGCTGGAGCTCCATTCTCCTTCCTGGCTGGCTTTATCCTGGACCCAGCTGCAGCCATCCGGAGAGTGCAGGTTCCCATCCTGGCTGCTCCACTTCCAATCCAGTGCGCCTGGGAAAGCAGGGGAAGATGGCCCAGTGCTTGTGTCCCTGCCAGACCTGGAACTTGCTGCAGCCATCTGGGGAGTGCAGGTTACCACCCTGGCTTCTCTGGCTCCAATCCAGTGCGCCTGGGAAAGCAGGGGAAGATGGCCCAGTGCTTGCGTCCCTGCCACACATGGGGAGATGCAGCTGGAGCTCCATTCTCCTTTGGCTGGTTTATCCTGGACCCAGCTGCAGCCATCTGGAGAGTGCAGGTTCCCATCCTGGCTGCTCCACTTCCAATCCAGTGCACTTGGAAAGGAGGTGAAGATGGTCCAGTGCTTGTGTCCCTGCCACACATGGGGAGATGCAGCTGGAGCTCCATTCTTCCTGGCCTGCTTTATCCTGGACCCAGCTTCAGCCATCTGGAGAGTGCAGGATCCAGACCTGGCTGCTCAGGCTCCAATCCAGTGCGCCTGGTGAAACAGGGGAAGATGGCCAAGTGCTTCTGTGTCTGCCACACATGGGGAGACGCAGCTGGAGCTCCATTCTCCTTCCTGGCTGGCTTTACTCTGGACCCAGCTGCAGCCGTCTGGAGAGTGCAGGTTCCCATTCTGGCTGCTCCACGTTCAATCCACTGTGCCTGGGAAAGCAGGGGAAGGTGGCCCAGTGCTTGTGTCCCTGCCACACACGGGGAGATGCAGCTGGAGCTCCATTCTCCTTTGGCTGGTTTTTCATGGAGCCAGCTGCAGCCATCTGGAGAGTGCAGGTTCCCATCCTGGCTGCTCCACTTCCAATCCAGTGCGCCTGGGAAAGCAGGGGAAGATGGCCCAGTGCTTGTGTCCCTGCCACACATGGGGAGACGCAGCTGGAGCTCCATTCTCCTTCCTGGCTGGCTTTATCCTGGGCCCAGCTGCAGACATCTGGTAGTGCCGGTTCAAATCCTGGCTGCTCCACTTCCAATCCAGTGCGCCTGGGAAAGCAGCGGAAGATGGTCCAGTGCTTGTGTCCCTGCCACACATGGGGAGATGCAGCTGGAGCTCCATTCTCCTTCCTGGCTGGCTTTATCCTGGACCCGCTGAAGCCATCTGGAGAGTGCAGGTTCCCATCCTGGCTGCTCCACTTCCAATCCAGTGCGCCTGGGAAAGCAGGGATACATGGACCACTGCTAGCATCGCTGTCACACCTGGGGAGAAGCAGCTGGAGCTCCATTCTCCTTCCTGGCTGGCTTAGCCCTGGACCCAGCTGCAGCCATCTGGAGAGTGCAGCTTCCCATCCTGGCTGCTCCACTTCCAATCCAGTGCGCCTGGGAAAGCAGGGGAAGATGGACCAGTGCTTGTGTCCCTGCCACACATGGGGAGACCCAGCTGGAGCTCCATTCTCCTTCCTGGCTGGCTTTATCCTGGACCCACATGAAGCCATCTGGAGAGTGCATGGTCCCATTTGGCTGCTCCACTTCCAATCCAGTGCGACTGGGAAAGCAGGGGAAGGTGGACCAGTGCTTGTGTCCCTGCCACACATGGGGCGACGCAGCTGGAGCTCCATTCTCCTTTGTCTGCTTTATCCTGTGCCCTGCTGCAGCCATCTGGAGAGTGCAATGTCCCATCCTGGCTGCTCCACTTCCAATCCAGTGCGCCTGTGAAAGCAGGGCAAGATGGCCCAGTGCTTATGTCCCTGCCACACATGGGGAGACACAGGTGGAGCTCCATTCTCCTTCCTGGCTGGCTTTACCCTGACCCAGCTGCAGCCATCTGGAGAGTGCAGGATCCAGACCTGGCTGCTCAGGCTCCAATCCAGTGCGCCTGGTGAAACAGGGGAAGATGGCCACGTGCTTCTGTGTCTGCCACACATGGGGAGACGCAGCTGGAGCTCCATTCTCCTTCCTGGCTGGCTTTACTCTGGACCCAGCTGCAGCCGTCTGGAGAGTGCAGGTTCCCATTCTGGCTGCTCCACGTTCAATCCACTGTGCCTGGGAAAGCAGGGGAAGGTGGCCCAGTGCTTGTGTCCCTGCCACACACGGGGAGATGCAGCTGGAGCTCCATTCTCCTTTGGCTGGTTTTTCATGGAGCCAGCTGCAGCCATCTGGAGAGTGCAGGTTCCCATCCTGGCTGCTCCACTTCCAATCCAGTGCGCCTGGGAAAGCAGGGGAAGATGGCCCAGTGCTTGTGTCCCTGCCACACATGGGGAGACCCAGCTGGAGCTCCATTCTCCTTCCTGGCTGGCTTTATCCTGGGCCCAGCTGCAGACATCTGGTAGTGCCGGTTCAAATCCTGGCTGCTCCACTTCCAATCCAGTGGGCCTGGGAAAGCAGCGGAAGATGGTCCAGTGCTTGTGTCCCTGCCACACATGGGGAGACCCAGCTGGAGCTCCATTCTCCTTCCTGGCTGGCTTTATCCTGGACCCACATGAAGCCATCTGGAGAGTGCATGGTCCCATTTGGCTGCTCCACTTCCAATCCAGTGCGACTGGGAAAGCAGGGGAAGGTGGACCAGTGCTTGTGTCCCTGCCACACATGGGGCGACGCAGCTGGAGCTCCATTCTCCTTTGTCTGCTTTATCCTGTGCCCTGCTGCAGCCATCTGGAGAGTGCAATGTCCCATCCTGGCTGCTCCACTTCCAATCCAGTGCGCCTGTGAAAGCAGGGCAAGATGGCCCAGTGCTTATGTCCTGCCACACATGGGGAGACTCAGGTGGAGCTCCATTCTCCTTCCTGGCTGGCTTTACCCTGACCCAGCTGCAGCCATCTGGAGAGTGCAGGATCCAGACCTGGCTGCTCAGGCTCCAATCCAGTGCGCCTGGTGAAACAGGGGAAGATGGCCACGTGCTTCTGTGTCTGCCACACATGGGGAGACGCAGCTGGAGCTCCATTCTCCTTCCTGGCTGGCTTTACTCTGGACCCAGCTGCAGCCGTCTGGAGAGTGCAGGTTCCCATTCTGGCTGCTCCACGTTCAATCCACTGTGCCTGGGAAAGCAGGGGAAGGTGGCCCAGTGCTTGTGTCCCTGCCACACACGGGGAGATGCAGCTGGAGCTCCATTCTCCTTTGGCTGGTTTTTCATGGAGCCAGCTGCAGCCATCTGGAGAGTGCAGGTTCCCATCCTGGCTGCTCCACTTCCAATCCAGTGCGCCTGGGAAAGCAGGGGAAGATGGCCCAGTGCTTGTGTCCCTGCCACACATGGGGAGACCCAGCTGGAGCTCCATTCTCCTTCCTGGCTGGCTTTATCCTGGGCCCAGCTGCAGACATCTGGTAGTGCCGGTTCAAATCCTGGCTGCTCCACTTCCAATCCAGTGGGCCTGGGAAAGCAGCGGAAGATGGTCCAGTGCTTGTGTCCCTGCCACACATGGGGAGATGCAGCTGGAGCTCCATTCTCCTTCCTGGCTGGCTTTATCCTGGACCCGCTGAAGCCATCTGGAGAGTGCAGGTTCCCATCCTGGCTGCTCCACTTCCAATCCAGTGCGCCTGGGAAAGCAGGGATACATGGACCACTGCTAGCATCGCTGTCACACCTGGGGAGACGCAGCTGGAGCTCCATTCTCCTTCCTGGCTGGCTTAGCCCTGGACCCAGCTGCAGCCATCTGGAGAGTGCAGGTTCCCATCCTGGCTGCTCCACTTCCAATCCAGTGCGCCTGGGAAAGCAGACGAAGATGGCCCAGTGCTTGCGTCCCTGCCACACATGGGGAGATGCAGCTGGACCGCCATTCTGCTTGCTGGCTGGTTTTTCCTGGAGCCAGCTGCAGCCATCTGGAGAGTGCAGGTTCCCATTCCTGCTACTCTGGCTCCATTCAGAGCAACTGGGAAAGCAGGGGAAAGATGGCCCAGTGCTTGTGTCCCTGCCACACATGGGGAGACCCAGCTGGAGCTCCATTCTCCTTTCTGGCTGGCTTAGCCCTGGACCCAGCTGCAGCCATCTGGAGAGTGCAGCTTCCCATCCTGGCTGCTCTGGCTGCAGTCCACTCTGCCTGGGAAAGCAGGGGAAGATGGCCCAGTGCTTGTGTCTCTGCCACTCCTGGGGAGATGCAGCTGGAGCTCCGTTCTCCTTCCTGGCTGGCTTTATCCTGGACCCAGCTGCAGCCATCTGGAGAGTGCAGCTTCCCATCCTGGCTGCTCCACTTCCAATCCAGTGCGCCTGGAAAGCAGGGGAAGATGGCCCAGTGCTTGTGTGCCTGCCACACATGGGGGGACGCAGCTGGAGCTCCATTCTCCTTCCTGGCTGGCTTTATCCTGGACCCAGCTGCAGCCATCCGGAGAGTGCAGGTTCCCATCCTGGCTGCTCCACTTCCAATCCAGTGCGCCTGGGAAAGCAGGGGAAGATGGCCCAGTGCTTGTGTCCCTGCCAGACCTGGAACTTGCTGCAGCCATCTGGGGAGTGCAGGTTACCACCCTGGCTTCTCTGGCTCCAATCCAGTGCGCCTGGGAAAGCAGGGGAAGATGGCCCAGTGCTTGCGTCCCTGCCACACATGGGGAGATGCAGCTGGAGCTCCATTCTCCTTTGGCTGGTTTATCCTGGAGCCAGCTGCAGCCATCTGGAGAGTGCAGGTTCCCATCCTGGCTGCTCCACTTCCAATCCAGTGCACTTGGAAAGGAGGTGAAGATGGTCCAGTGCTTGTGTCCCTGCCACACATGGGGAGACGCAGCTGGAGCTCCATTCTTCTTCCTGGCCTGCTTTATCCTGGACCCAGCTGCAGCCATCTGGAGAGTGCAGGATCCAGACCTGGCAGCTCAGGCTCCAATCCAGTGCGCCTGGTGAAACAGGGGAAGATGGCCCAGTGCTTCTGTGCCTGCCACACATGGTGGGATGCAGCTGGAGCTCCATTCTCCTTCCTGGCCTGCTTTATCCTGGACCCAGCTTCAGCCATCTGGAGAATGCAGGTTCCCGTCCTGACTGCTCTCGCTGCAATTCAGTGCGCCTGGGAAAGCAGCGGAACATGGACCAGTGCTTGTGTCCCTGCCACACATGGGGAGATGCAACTGGAGCTCCATTCTCCTTCCTGGCTGGCTTTATCCTGGACCCAGCTGCAGCCATCTGGAGAGTGCAGGTTCCCATCCTGGCTGCTCCACGTTCAATTACTGCACCTGGGAAAGCAGGGGAAGATGGCCCAGTGCTTATGTCCCTGCCACACATGGGGAGATGCATCTGGAGCTCCATTCTGCTTCCTGGCTGGTTTCTCCTGGAGCCAGCTGCAGCCATCTGGAGAGTGCAGGTTCCCATCCTGGCTGCTCTCGCTGCAATCCCGTGCGCCTGGGAAAGCAGCGGATCATGGACCAGTGCTTGTGTCCCTGCCACACATGGGGAGATGCAGCTGGAGCTCCATTCTTCTTCCTGGCCTGCTTTATCCTGGACCCAGCTTCAGCCATCTGGAGAGTGCAGGATCCAGACCTGGCTGCTCAGGCTCCAATCCAGTGCGCCTGGTGAAACAGGGGAAGATGGCCAAGTGCTTCTGTGTCTGCCACACATGGGGAGACGCAGCTGGAGCTCCATTCTCCTTCCTGGCTGGCTTTACTCTGGACCCAGCTGCAGCCGTCTGGAGAGTGCAGGTTCCCATTCTGGCTGCTCCACGTTCAATCCACTGTGCCTGGGAAAGCAGGGGAAGGTGGCCCAGTGCTTGTGTCCCTGCCACACACGGGGAGATGCAGCTGGAGCTCCATTCTCCTTTGGCTGGTTTTTCATGGAGCCAGCTGCAGCCATCTGGAGAGTGCAGGTTCCCATCCTGGCTGCTCCACTTCCAATCCAGTGCGCCTGGGAAAGCAGGGGAAGATGGCCCAGTGCTTGTGTCCCTGCCACACACGGGGAGACCCAGCTGGAGCTCCATTCTCCTTCCTGGCTGGCTTTATCCTGGGCCCAGCTGCAGACATCTGGTAGTGCCGGTTCAAATCCTGGCTGCTCCACTTCCAATCCAGTGGGCCTGGGAAAGCAGCGGAAGATGGTCCAGTGCTTGTGTCCCTGCCACACATGGGGAGATGCAGCTGGAGCTCCATTCTCCTTCCTGGCTGGCTTTATCCTGGACCCGCTGAAGCCATCTGGAGAGTGCAGGTTCCCATCCTGGCTGCTCCACTTCCAATCCAGTGCGCCTGGGAAAGCAGGGATACATGGACCACTGCTAGCATTGCTGTCACACCTGGGGAAACGCAGCTGGAGCTCCATTCTCCTTCCTGGCTGGCTTAGCCCTGGACCCAGCTGCAGCCATCTGGAGAGTGCAGGTTCCCATCCTGGCTGCTCCACATTCAATCCACTGTGCCTGGGAAAGCAGGGGAAGGTGGCCCAGTGCTTGCGTCCCTGCCACACATGGGGAGATGCAGCTGGACCGCCATTCTGCTTGCTGGCTGGTTTTTCCTGGAGCCAGCTGCAGCCATCTGGAGAGTGCAGGTTCCCATTCCTGCTACTCTGGCTCCATTCAGAGCAACTGGGAAAGCAGGGGAAAGATGGCCCAGTGCTTGTGTCCCTGCCACACATGGGGAGACCCAGCTGGAGCTCCATTCTCCTTTCTGGCTGGCTTAGCCCTGGACCCAGCTGCAGCCATCTGGAGAGTGCAGCTTCCCATCCTGGCTGCTCTGGCTGCAGTCCACTCTGCCTGGGAAAGCAGGGGAAGATGGCCCAGTGCTTGTGTCCCTGCCACTCCTGGGGAGATGCAGCTGGAGCTCCATTCTCCTTCCTGGCTGGCTTTATCCTGGACCCAGCTGCAGCCATCTGGAGAGTGCAGCTTCCCATCCTGGCTGCTCCACTTCCAATCCAGTGCGCCTGGAAAGCAGGGGAAGATGGCCCAGTGCTTGTGTGCCTGCCACACATGGGGGGACGCAGCTGGAGCTCCATTCTCCTTCCTGGCTGGCTTTATCCTGGACCCAGCTGCAGCCATCCGGAGAGTGCAGGTTCCCATCCTGGCTGCTCCACTTCCAATCCAGTGCGCCTGGGAAAGCAGGGGAAGATGGCCCAGTGCTTGTGTCCCTGCCAGACCTGGAACTTGCTGCAGCCATCTGGGGAGTGCAGGTTCCCATCCTGGCTGCTCCACTTCCAATCCAGTGCACCTGGGAAAGCAGGGGAAGATGGCCCAGTGCTTGTGTCCCTGCCAGACCTGGAACTTGCTGCAGCCATCTGGGGAGTGCAGGTTACCACCCTGGCTTCTCTGGCTCCAATCCAGTGCGCCTGGGAAAGCAGGGGAAGATGGCCCAGTGCTTGTGTCCCTGCCACACATGGGGAGATGCAGCTGGAGCTCCATTCTCCTTTGGCTGGTTTATCCTGGAGCCAGCTGCAGCCATCTGGAGAGTGCAGGTTCCCATCCTGGCTGCTCCACTTCCAATCCAGTGCACTTGGAAAGGAGGTGAAGATGGTCCAGTGCTTGTGTCCCTGCCACACATGGGGAGACGCAGCTGGAGCTCCATTCTTCTTCCTGGCTGGCTTTATCCTGGACCCAGCTGCAGCCATCTGGAGAGTGCAGGTTCCAGACCTGGCAGCTCAGGCTCCAATCCAGTGCGCCTGGTGAAACAGGGGAAGATGGCCCAGTGCTTCTGTGCCTGCCACACATGGTGGGATGCAGCTGGAGCTCCATTCTCCTTCCTGGCCTGCTTTATCCTGGACCCAGCTTCAGCCATCTGGAGAATGCAGGTTCCCATCCTGACTGCTCTCGCTGCAATTCAGTGCGCCTGGGAAAGCAGCGGAACATGGACCAGTGCTTGTGTCCCTGCCACACATGGGGAGACGCAGCTGGAGCTCCATTCTCCTTCCTGGCTGGCTTTATCCTGGACCCAGCTGCAGCCATCTGGAGAGTGCAGGTTCCCATCCTGGCTGCTCCACGTTCAATTACTGCACCTGGGAAAGCAGGGGAAGATGGCCCAGTGCTTGTGTCCCTGCCACACATGGGGAGACGCAGCTGGAGCTCCATTCTCCTTCCTGGCTGGCTTTATCCTGGACTCAGCTGCCGCCATCTGGAGAGTGCAGGTTCCCATCCTGGCTGCTCCACTTCCAATCCAGTGCGTCTGGGAAAGCAGGGGAAGATGGCCCAGTGCTTGTGTCCCTGCCACACACGGGGAGATGCAGCTGGAGCTCCATTCTCCTTTGACTGGTTTTTCATGGAGCCAGCTGCAGCCATCTGGAGAGTGCAGGTTCCCATTCCTGCTACTCTGGCTCCATTCAGAGCGACTGGGAAAGCAGGGAAAGATGGCCCAGTGCTTCTGTCCCTGCCACACATGGGGAGACCCAGCTGGAGCTCCATTCTCCTTCCTGGCTGGCTTTAACTTGGGTCCAGCTGCAGCCATCTGGAGAGTGCAGGTTCCCATCCTGGCTGCTCCACTTCCAAGCCAGTGAGCCTGGGAAAGCAGGGGAAGATGGCCCAGTGCTTGTGTGCCTGCCACACATGTGGAGACGCAGCTGGAGCTCCATTCTCCTTCCTGGCTGGCTTTATCCTGGACCCAGCTGCAGCCGTCTGGAGAGTGCAGGGTCCCAACAGGCTGCTTCACTTAAAATCCAGTGCGCCTGGGGAAGCAGGGGAAGATGGACCAGTGTTTGTGTCCCTGCCACACATGGGTAGACGCAGCTAGAGCTCCATTCTCCTTTGGCTGGTTTATCCTGGACACAGCTTCAGCAATCTGGAGCGTGCAGTTTCCCATCCTGGCTGCTCCACTTCCAATCCAGTGCGCCTGGGAAAGCAGGGGAAGATGGCCCAGTGCTTGTGTCCCTGCCACACATGGGCGGACGCAGCTGGAGCTCCATTCTCCTTCCTGGCTGGCTTTATCCTGGACCCTGCGGCAGCCATCTGGAGAGTGCAGGTTCCCATCCTGGCTGCTCTGGCTCCAATCCAGTGCGCCTGGAAAAGCAGGGGAAGATGGCCCAGTGCTTGTGTGCCTGCCACACATGGGGAGACGCAACTGGAGCTCCATTCTCCTTCCTGGCTGGCTTTATCCTGGACCCAGCTGCAGCCATCTGGAGAGTGCAGGTTCCCATCCTGGCTGCTCTGGCTCCAATCCAGTGCGCCTGGAAAAGCAGGGGAAGATGGCCCAGTGCTTGTGTCCCTGCCACACATGTGGAGACGCAGCTGGAGCTCCATTCTCCTTCCTGGCTGGCTTTATCCTGGACCCAACTGCAGCCATCTGGAGAGTGCAGGTTCCCTTCCTGGCTGCTCTCGCTGCAATCCAGTGTGCCTGGGAAAGCAGGGGAAGGTGGCCCAGTGCTTGTGTCCCTGCCACACAAGGGGAGACACAGCTGGAGCTCCATTCTCCTTTGGCTGTTTTATCCTGGGCCCTGCTGCAGCCATCTGGAGAATGCATGCTCCCTTCTGGCTGCTCCAATTCCAATCCAGTGCGCCTGGGGAAGCAGGGGAAGATGGACCAGTGCATGTGCACCTGCCACACATGGGGAGACGCAGCTGGAGCTCCATTCTCCTTCCTGGCTGGCTTTATCCTGGACCCAGCTGCAGCCATCTGGAGAGTGCAATGTCCCATCCTGGCTGCTCCACTTCCAATCCAGTGCGCCTGGGAAAGCAGGAGAAGGTGGCCCAGTGCTTGTGTCCCTGACACACATGGGGAGATGCAGCTGGAGCTCCATTCTCCTTTGGCTGGTTTTTCATGGAGCCAGCTGCAGCCATCTGGAGAGTGCAGGTTCCCATCCCTGCTACTCTGGCTCCATTCAGAGCGACTGGGAAAGCAGGGGAAGATGGCCCAGTGCTTGTGTCCCTGCCACACATGGGGAGACACAGCTGGAGCTCCATTCTCCTTTCTGGCTGACTTTATCCTGGGCCCTGCTGCAGCCATCTAGAGAATGCATGCTCCCTTCTGGCTGCTCCAATTCCAATCCAGTGCGACTGGGAAAGCAGGGGAAGGTGGACCAGTGCTTGTGTCCCTGCCACACACGGGGAGATGCAGCTGGAGCTCCATTCTCCTTTGGCTGGTTTTTCATGGAGCCAGCTGCAGCCATCTGGAGAGTGCAGGTTCCCATCCCTGCTACTCTGGCTCCATTCACAGTGACTGGGAAAGCAGGGAAAGATGGCCCAGTGCTTGTGTCCCTGCCACACATGGGGAGACGCAGCTGGAGCTCCATTCTCCTTCCTGGCTGGTTTTATCCTGAACCAGCTGCAGCCGTCCGGAGAGTGCAGGGTCCCATCCTGGCTGCTCCACTTCCAATCCAGTGCGCCTGGGAAAGCAGGAGAAGATGGCCCAGTGCTTGTGTGCCTGCCACACATGGGGGGACGCAGTTGGAGCTCCATTCTCCTTCCTGGCTGGCTTTATCCTGGACACAGGTTCAAACATCTGGAGAGTGCAGGTTCCCATCCTGGCTGCTCTCGCTCCAATCCAGTGCGCCTGGGAAAGCAGGGGAACATGGACCAGTGCTTGTGTCCCTGCCACACATGGGGAGACCCAGCTGGAGCTCCATTCTCCTTCCTGGCTGGCTTTACCCGGACCCAGCTGCAGCCATCTGGAGAGTGCAGGTTCCCATCCTGGCTGCTCCACTTCCAATCCAGTGCGCCTGGGAAAGCAGGGGAAGATGGCCCAGTGCTTGTGTCCCTGCCACACATGGGGAGACGCAGCTGGAGCTCCATTCTCCTTGCTTGCTGGCTTTATCCTGGACTCAGCTGCCGCCATCTGGAGAGTGAACCAGCAGAAGGAAGATTCCATCCCTCTCTCTCTCTCTCTCTCTCCCCGTCTCAAATAAATAAATGCAGCTTTTTAAAAATCTTTCAAAAGATGGATGGATTCATTCTCAAGTCCCGAATTTTGAAGTCCAGGCAAAGCTTGTCATAATACCTATTTTGGTGAACTTTTTGAAGACCCCTCATATGCATGGATTTAAAAACAAAATTGAACATCAAAATGCATTTATCTGTCAACTCTGTTTTCCGCACACACTCTGACGTTCCCTCGTATCTTCTGGTATCCCAGGGGACCACAGAGTTCCATGGGTGAGTATCCCCAAGTTACAGTCACGTTAATTATCATGCCAGTTGTCCTCTAACCCTTCACTTCCTTCTAGCTCCCTTCCACCTGCGGTCGCCATCAAGTCCCATCTCCTCCTACGCTGTGCCCCAGCATGCTGGCCCACAGAATCCCTGGTCCCTTTATGTCTACAAGATCCACGGTGCCATATCCCATTCAGCCTTGAATGCCGCTTCTCTGTTCCACGTGGCAGGGTTTGTCTCCCCTGAACTATAAGCCTCTGGGGGAAAAGGACTGAATGGCTTTCCCATGGCTTTACAGGCCAGGCTCGGGGCCTTCACATAGCAGGTGCTCAAGTCTTCAAAACATTCATGGAAACGGTGCCATGAAGAAGACACTATGCTTGGTTTTCATTTTGCATTCCACTTTTTTTTTGTTTTTAAGGATTTATTTATTTATTTAAAAGGGAGAGGGAGAGGGAGAGGGAGAGGGAGAGGGAGAGGGAGAGGGAGAGGGAGCGTCCATCCACTGGTTCACTCCCCAAATGGCCACAACAGCCAGAACTGGGCCAGACCAAAGCCAGGAGAAGCCAGGAGCTTCATTCTGGTCTCCCAGGTAAGTGGCAGGGCCCAAACACTTGGGCCATCTTCCACTGCTTTTCATAAGCCATTAGCAGGGAGCTGGATCAGAAGTAGAGCAGCCAGAACTTGGGGCCGGCACTGAGGCACAATAGGTTAATCCTCTGTCTGTGGCACCAGCATCCCATATGGGCGCCGGTTCTAGTCCTGGCTGCTCCTCTCCCAATCCAGCTCTCTGCTATGGCCTGGGAAAGCAGTAGAAGATGGCCCAAGTCCTTGGGCCCCTGCACCTGAGTGGGAGACCTGGAAGAAGCTCCTGGCTCCTGGCTTCGGATTGGCCCAACTTTGGCTATTGTGGCCATTTGAAGAGTGAACCAGCAGATGGAAGACCTTTCTCTCTGTCCCTCTCACTGTCTGTAACTCTACCTCTTAAATAAATAATAAATAAAATATTTTTTTAAAAAAAGAGCATCCAGAACTTGAACTGGCACTGTATAGAATGCCAGCAATGCAGGTGGTGGCTTTATGCGCTACACCACAGCACCGGCCCCTCTGTTTTTCCATGAATTTTTTGAAATACCCTCAAGTGAGACGGCCAATGAAAGTAGATACTGCCTTGTTCTCCGGGCCTTCTCCTCCCATGTCCTGACCCCGTCTGTCTCCTGAGGCTCCACTCGTGTTTCATAAATGGATGGCGAGAGTACTTTGTAGGGGCATGAATGACAACGGGACGAATCAGCACAGATCCTTTGCAGAAACTAACACGTTTATTGGACCCGGAGGTCTTTTGCTTGGGGATCCTCCTTGGTGGCGTGGGTGAGCAGCACAGCCTCGTGGATGCTCTGAGTGATATACTCGATGTTGTTGGCATTGATGCAGGTGAAGTTGACCCTGCTGTTCCGGGGGATGTAGATGTGCTTCTTCTTAACCAGGTAGTCTATCTGCTGGGCTGTGACCACCGCAGCAGCTGCTCAAGCCACTGCCAATGCCGCCCCCCCCCCAGCAGAACGCTGACGGATCAGGGGTGTCAGTGCCCCTGGGGCCTCCTACCAGCCTTGCAGACAGCCCCACGTTGCAGAGGAAACCCAACTGTGGAGCAGAGCAAGGCACTGGTCCCCTAGCATAAGGCTCCGACACAGGCCCGCTGTCCGCTGGATACTCACTGGTGAGGCCGAGGTAGCCGTGGGTCCCGTTCTGCTCAGTGATGTGATCCCAGGAGCCCGGGGTTCCCAGCAGCCGCAGCCTCTCCTTCACCTTCTCCTTGATCAACATGATGCTCTCCATGATCCCTTTCAGACTCTGCTTCCTGCCAGAGGCACAGCAAGCCATGAGGCTGTGAGGCTCCCCTGCTTTCGAGCCCCCTCTCTCCACTCCTCCTACCTTCTCTGACCTCCAACAGGGGCCCCCGAGGGCATGGCCAGGGACCGTCGTGGATGGAGCAAGTTTTGTTTTTTTTAATTGAAAGACAGAATGATAGAGAGGAAGACACACACACACACACACAGAGCTAGAGCGAGAGAGAGAGATCTTCCATCCACTGGTTCACTCCCCAGATGGCCACAACAGCTGGGGCTGGGCCAGGAGCTCCACCCAGTCTCCCATGTGGTTGGCAGGGACCCAAGCTGGATTGGAAGTGGAGCAGCCGGGACTTGAACCGGCACTCCAATTTGGAATGCAGACATTGCAGGCGGTGGCCTAACCCGCTGTGCCACAACACCACCAGCCCCCTGGGAGGGAGGTTGGATCTTGTATTTAAGCAAGCCAAGCAGGTGCCCAGGCAGAGGTTTGCCAGAGCAGCAAACCCTGGGTGCTGTCTAATCTCCTGCAGCCTGGAAGAGTTCAAATACCTCACTGGTCTGTATCATCCATTCCCCCAAAGTGGGGCAACTCTTGGAATAGCCCCTGCCACTGGCACACAGTAGGTCCTCAGTAAATGTCGAATGGAGTGAAGGTGCTACAGGGAGAGGGAGGGAAGCCCCCAGCTGACCCCGTGAGGCAGCACGTCCGCAGGTGTGCGGGGGCTCTGGCCATCCTCGCCTGCCCCAGTCGTCCACCCTTACCATCCTTCCTGCAGGGCTGGGTTGCACAGGATGGAGGTGATGATGCGAGCCCCCATGGATGGAGGATTGAGCCACAGGGCCTGCGCGTAGCTGCTCAGATGAGAGAGGACACGCAGCAGGCACTGGTTGTTGAATGCCACCACGACCAGGATCCCCACGCCTTCATCTGCAGCATGGGGAAGACAGCCTGGCCATCAGTCTGCTGCTCCGTGCCCACAGCCCTCCCCTGTCCCTCTCTCTCAGCCTGGGGCCCTCCTCTCAGCCCAGCCAGGGAGACGCTACGCAGGTCCCAGGAAGCCGCAGGAGGC
Source organism: Lepus europaeus (assembly GCF_033115175.1). Taxonomy (NCBI): domain Eukaryota; kingdom Metazoa; phylum Chordata; class Mammalia; order Lagomorpha; family Leporidae; genus Lepus; species Lepus europaeus. The sequence goes on along the minus strand of NC_084842.1, from coordinate 5,779,994 downwards.
TCATCTTCAGCACCAAGCATCCCTAAGTCAGGGTCTTCTGCAGGAGGAAGCCCCATGAGAGACCCCTGAGTGCTACCCTCTCAGCTAATGTTAGGAAGGGAAGCCAGCCTATGTAGCTGGGCGCTCCTCCCTCCTGCCTCCACGGTGCGCCTGCGCGTCCCCCCCTCCAGCAGATAGGAGATATCAAAAGCATGGCCAGGCCTCAGATGCCCAGCCCCTCCGTCCCAGGGTCCGCCCACCCCATACCATAAATGCCGAAATTCTTGGACAGCGACTGGCTGCAGAAGAACTCGAAGCCTCGAGACACAAAGAACCGTAAGATCCTCACATCTTGTTCCAGGTCTCCCGTGTAGAAACCTTGGCAAGGGGCGTCCAGAAACAGGAAGATGCGCTTGCTCTGCACGAGAAAGTAGAACAGCGCCAGCTCGGGCCACGGAAGCCACAGGGTGGAGCTCGGGTGGGCGGAGCTCACCTTCATGATGGACACCACCTTTGTCCACTGGCTGTGCGTCAATTTACAGTCGATGATATTGCCGATCACAAGGACGCAGCCGCGTGGGACCTGCTGCAGGTGCACCAGCCTGTTATCCGCTACTTGGCCTCCCGTGTGGCTCCCATTCAAAGGCTAGGCAACCCCAAGCCCCCGGAGAAGGCCTTGGATGGCCACAGAGGGGTGCAGGCCAGGGGACAAGAGGGGGGCCCGGGAGAAGTTTCTGCGTGGGGCTCCTCTACCTCCACTATGTCGAGGAAGCTGTGGGAGCTCATGCACAGCTGCTGGGGGTCCCAGATGGAATACTCAAACACCGCAAAGCCCATGTCCTGGAAGACGAGTCCATGCAGCTCTGCGGGAACACAGCCCCACCGGATGGTGTCCGGGGAGGGGGGCGGCAGAGGTGGGGCTGGGGGTCCCAGATGGAATACTCAAACACCGCAAAGCCCATGTCCTGGAAGACGAGTCCATGCAGCTCTGCGGGAACACAGCCCCACCGGATGGTGTCCGGGGAGGGGGGCGGCAGAGGTGGGGCTGGGGGTCCCAGATGGAATACTCAAACACCGCAAAGCCCATGTCCTGGAAGACGAGTCCATGCAGCTCTGCGGGAACACAGCCCCACCGGATGGTGTCCGGGGAGGGGGGCGGCAGAGGTGGGGCTGGGGGTCCCAGATGGAATACTCAAACACCGCAAAGCCCATGTCCTGGAAGACGAGTCCATGCAGCTCTGCGGGAACACAGCCCCACCGGATGGTGTCCGGGGAGGGGGGCGGCAGAGGTGGGGCTGGGGGTCCCCAGGGAGAGGTCTGCCCAGGGCAGCAGGGACGACTGCAAATGCAAGCGGGAGGCGGGAGAGGCCACGGCGCCTCACCTTTCTGAGAGGAGATAATGCAAACCACTTGTGCATCCTTGTGCCAGTTTCTGAGGAACTGGGCCCCGAGCTGGAAGGCACCGCTGTCACCAATGATGTGCACTCCTCCTATCTGTCAGCAAAGGCAAACTAGCAGAAAGGCCCCAGGCAGGGAGAAACGGTGCTGCTGAGCCTGTCTCATTCTGCACAGTGCACCTGCTGACTGGAGCGGCCAAGCCAGCTCAGCTCAGCTCAGCGAGGGAGGAGCATTCGAATAGAAGGCACTGGATTTGGGGGTGCTGAGCCTAGTTCTGCCCTGCTACGGCCAGGGCTGTGGACTTTCTGTGTCTCGGGACCCCCTCAACCCGGGCCGGGGGACCCTCCACGGTCCCTTTCAGGTGTCACACGGAGCAGCCCCAGATCTCCCCCTCCCTTCTCACACACATGGGCCCCTGTCAAGCGGGGGCTTGCTCTTACCCTGTTCTCCACCATAGCCTGGTTGTGTTTTCCAAAGAGGAGCTCCAAGGAGGCCTGGACGAAGGATTTCATGCCCATGGTGGGCAAGTACTCGCAGTTGAGCGAGGGGTCCTGTGCGATCTGCAGCCGGGTCTTGCGCACCACAAGGGACACCCAGGGGTGGCCTTCGCTGGTCATGCAGACTGCGAGGGAAACGCAAGGCGGAACTGCAGGGGGCGCAGAAGCGGAGCACCGCAGACAGCCCGCAAACCACAAGTCTGCCCTGCACTGCTCAGGGCTCTGACCGGTTGCTTCTGCAAAGACCACTCTCCCGTGCCTTATTTTCCTTATAAAAACAAAGCACGGTGAGTGAATGTGCACGATCTTTGTCTTAAAAGGCAACTGAAGGGGCTGGCGATGGGGTGCAATCCATTGCACCACTGCTTGTGAGACAGACACAGAGCCAGCCCCTATAGCAGTGCTAGTTTGAGTCCCAGTTTCTTTTTTTTTTTTTTTAAGATTTATTTTATTTATCCGAAAGACAGAGTTACAGACAGAAGTAGAGCGAGAGTGAGAGAGAGAGAGGTCTTCTATCTGCTGGTTCACTACCCAAATGACTGCAATGGCCAGAGCTGAGCTGATCCAAAACCAGGAGCCAGGAGTTTCTTCTGGGTCTCCCACCTGGGTGCAGGGGCCCAAGCACTTGGGCCATCTTCCACTGCTTTCCCAGACCATAGCAGAGAGCTGGATCGGAACCAGCAGAGAGCTGGATCAGTTCAGAGCTCGAACCGGCACCCATATGGGATGCCAGTGCTGCAGGCCATGGCTTTAACCCGATGCACCACTGTACCAGCCCCTGAGTCCCAGTTCCTGCACTTCCCATCTGGCTCCCTGGGAAGGCAGCAGAGGATGGCCCAAGTCCTTGGGTCCCAACCATCCACATGAGAGATCCAGATGGAGTTCCTGGCTCTTGGCTCCCGGCTCCTGGCTTCACTCTGGCCCAGCCCTGGCTGTTGCAGCCATTTGGAGACTGAACCAGAAGATGGAAGATTCTCCCCACCCCATACCCTCGTTGCTCTTTCAAATAAATAACTCTAATAAGAATGATCAAAAAGACAACCCTTTCTGCTTTCAAGATTAAAAATTTTATACAAAGTGTGAGTTAAAGACACATGGAAGCTGGGGGCTGGCGTTGTGGCATAGCAGGTAAAGCTGCCACCTGAGGTGCCAGCATCCTACATGGGTTCCAGTTCGAGTCTTGGCTGCTCCACTTCCGATCCAGCTCTCCGCTATGGCCTGGGATAGCAGTAAAAGATGGCCCAAGTCCTTTGGCCCCTGCACCCACGTGGGAGACCCGGAAGAAACTCCTGGCTCCTGGCTTCGGATCGGCGCAGCTCTAGTCACTGCGGTCATTTGGGGAGTGAACCAGCAGATGGAAGACCTCTCTCTCTCTCTCTCTCTCTCTCTGCCTCTCTGTAACTCTGCCTTTCAAATACATGCATAAATCTGTTTAAAAATGATACATGGAAGCTAAACAAAGGCAATATTGGGAAGGGAGACAAAGAATGAGGAGGAGGAGAAGTGGCTGGAGAAATGGTGGCGCCCATGCCGGCCCAAAGCATAGCCTGGTGGGAAATAGCTCTGAGCAAACCCCAGGAAGCCCACAGAGAAGGCCAGAGGGCAGACAGCAACCTGGCGCTTCCTCTGATCTCGTCCCCACTAGGCGGTGCCGTAAACAGAGAAGATAGTTCTCTACCCGCGGAGGCGAGGGCCACCCCGGCTCCTCCTCCGCCCTCGCCACGCCATAAACCCACAAGTCCTGAGCTGCAGCTACCTCTGTAGGCCAGGAAGATCTTGTTGGGGTGGTCATCCTGTTTGTAGGTCTTAAACAGGCTGCCCTCCAGCTTCTGGGCTGGGGGCACGTCCGTGAACACCGACAGGGTGGGCATCACTGGGATGAACGCGGAGCCGCGCCCTCCCCTGCTTCTGCTCCGGGCGCCGCCTCCACGCCTGGACCAGCTCCAACACAGGGGCTGTGCGTCGCTGGTCGGCCTGGCAACGGAACCTCCGAACTCCGCGGCTCAGAGGCCACAATGCTCACGGCCACGGAAGCATTCTGTGGCACCCGTGGAGAACGCCTGAGCGATCAGGCTGCGGCAGGCAGACGTGGGACTCCCAGGCCTTTTTCCCTAACTCACTGCCTCACTTCTCTGGCCCCAAGTCGCCCAATCCAAAAACGGGAAACCGGCCACGTAGAAGACTGGGCAAGGCGGGCAGCGAATGAGCCAGCTAGGGCCTCCCGGGGAACAGCCAAAACCCTAGAGTGTGCCCCGTTGCAAGTCGAGAGAGGAATTTTTAAACCATCCTTCCCCCCCCCCCCCAAGCTTCCACCTTTGAAAGACCATCAGAAAGAAAACATTGTGAGCCGGCGCCGCGGCTCAGTAGGCTAATCCTCCGCCGCAACGCCGGCACACCGGGTTCTAGTCCCGGTCGGGGCACCGGATTCTGTCCCGGTTGCCCCTCTTCCAGGCCAGCTCTCTGCTGTGGCCCAGGAGTGCAGTGGAGGATGGCCCAAGTTCTTGGGCCCTGCACCCCATGGGAGACCAGGATAAGTACCTGGCTCCTGCCATCGGATCAGTGCGGTGCGCTGCCAGCGCGCCAACCGCGGCGGCCATTGGAGGGTGAACCAACGGCAAAAAGGAAGACCTTTCTCTCTGTCTCTCTCTCTCTCTCACTGTCCACTCTGCCTGTCAAAAAAAAAATTAATTAATTTAAAAAAAAATTTTAAAAAAAGAAAACATTGTGATCTTCCATGTCGTTTGCTATGTTTAGGAATACTGCAAGCCAGGAAGCCAGTCCTATTTCTTTCAGCTCTGTTAACAGTTTTAGGGACGGCTAACCAGCCAACGTAGACAGCAGGGGCCAGCAGACAAGCGGCAGCCTCTACAGGGTCAGTCTTGCATTTTGTTTTGTTGTTCTTTTGCAATATTTATTTATTTGGGGGTCAGCGCTGTGGTGTAGTAGGTTAAGCTCTGCCTGTGGCTCTGCCATCCCATATGGGCGCTGGTTCAAGTCCCAGCTGCTCTACTTCTGATCCAGCTCCCTGCTAATGGCCTGGAAAAGTAGTGAAAGATGGCCCAAGTCCTTGGGCCCCTGTACCCATGTGGGAGACCTGGAAGAAGCTCCTGGCTCCTAGCTTCGAATTAGCTCAGCTCTGGCCATTGTGGCCATCTGCGGAGTGAACCAGCAGATGGAAGACCTCTCTCTCTGTCTCTCCCTCTCTCTGTCTGTAACTCTGCTTCTCAAATAAATAAATAAAATCTTTTTAAAAAAGGTTTATTTATTTGAAAGTCACAATTACAGAGGGGGGGGGGAGATCTTCCATCTACTGGTTTGCTCCCCAAATGACTGCAACTGTTAGGGCTGGGCCAGGCCAAAGCCAGGAGCCTGAAACTCCATTCCGTTCTCCCACATGGGTGCAGTGGGGGCCATCACCTGCTGCCTTCCCAGGACATTAGCAGGAAGCTGGATTGGAAGCAGAGCACCTGGGACTCAAACCGGTGCTCCTGTGGGATGCTGGTGTCACAGTGCCACAATGTCAGCCCCTCTTCTTTCTTGTCTAATATCTCTTTAGGGGGACTTGGTGTACTGGTTAAGACACCACTTGGGTCACCCGCATCCCATATCTGATCGCCTGAGTTCCAGTCCTGGCCCCATTCCCGACCCCAGCTTCCCGCTAACGTGCATCCTGGGAAGCAGCAGGTGGGGCTCCAGTGGTTGGCTCCCTGCCACCACCCAGGTAGGAGACCTGGCCTGAGTTCCCAGTTCCTGCCGTCAGCCTGGCCTAGCACCAAGTGATGTGGCCATCTGGGGAGTAGAGCAGCAAATGAAAGATCTCTCCATCTGTGTACAAGAGCCTCTCTTGTCTGCCTTTCAAGAAAAAACTACATAAAACAATTAAAGTAGTTCCTGAATAACTTCCTAAAAGGCAGCACTCTTAAATGATGGCAGTAGGCATTGGGTCTCACTCAATTCCCTTCCCTCGCCGGCACACCCATTGCCAGCTGTGGCTTTGCTGGTGGACAGGGCCTGGGTGTCCTCTATGGAGAACTGCCTTGCTGGCAGGAGCCACCTGGCAGGTTGCAGCCCCACCAGCAGGGAGCTGGGGCATCTCCGTGGCTCAGCTGGCACGCCCAGATCCACTCCCCGGGCAGCCCTGCCTCCCTGAAGGGCACTGCTCCCCTAAGCCACATGCCCCCTGACTCCCTGTTTGACACGCACCTGCTGGGAGGTAAATGATTATGAAAATAGTCTGTATTATTGCAGAAAACTTTAACAGTTCCAAAAAATGAAACGAAGAGCACACATTTCCTTCAATCATATCCATAACCGGTCCGTATTTTGGTGTACACCTTCTATCATCTGAACATCTCCCACCAAATTTCATGTTGAAAAAAAATTTTTAGGGGCCAGCGCCATGGTACAGTGGGTTAATCCTCCGCCTGCAGTGCCGGTATCCCATATGGGTGCCGGTTCAAGACCCAGTTACTCCTCTTCCAATCCTGTTCTCTGCTTATGGCCTGGGAAAGCAGTAGAAGATGGCCCAAGTCCTTGGGCCCCTGCACCCACATGGCAGACCCGGAAGAAGCTACTGGCTCCTGGCTTTGGATTGGCTCAGCTCCAGCAGTTTCAGCCACTGGGGAGTGAACCAGCGGATGGAAGACCTGTCTCTCTCAGTCTGTCACTCTACCTATCAAAAAAATAAATAAAATCTTTTTTAAAAATTTGCTTCAACGTAGTTATTAGAAAGGCAGAGTGACAGAAAGGGACGCAGTGGGAGAGAGAGATTCTCCATCCACTGGCTCACTTCCCAAATAGCCACAACAGCCAGGTCTGGATCAGGAGGAAGCCAGGAGCCAGGAGCTCCATCCAGGTCTCCCACGTGGGTAACAGGCTTCCAAGCACTTGGGCCATCTTCCACTGCCTTCCCAGGCACATTAGCAGGGAGCTGGATCAGAAGTGGAGCAGCCAGGACTTAGAACAGAGCTTGACATGTGATGTCAGTGTCACAAGCAGTGTCGTCACCTGCTGCATCCCAACACCAGCCACTCATGTTAAAATGTGATCCCCCTTGTAAGCTGTAAGAGGTGAGACCAGGTGGGACCAGAAAGAGGTGACTAGGTTAGTTCATTCGCGGATGAAGGGGTCAGTGGGTCATCCCGAGAGCAGACCTGTTAGAAAAGCCAGCTTGGCTCCGTCCCTGGCATGTACGCCTCTCACGGCGTCACGACGCGAACCCCAGCACCACCTCAGGACTCTGCAGACTGCCCGCCAGCAAGCAGGACCTCACCGGAGGCGCCCACGCAGTCTCTAGGGCCAGGAGACAGATGAACCTGCGCTTCATAAACTGCCCAGGCTCTGGGATCGAGCAGAGCAGAGCCGCGGCAAACAGAATGAGACAGTCTTCCAGTTTCTTCCTCATTTTATTTGTAAGATGGGGAGACGGAGACAGACAGACAGAAATCTAGCCTCTGGGTCACTCCCCAGGTACCCACAACAGCTGGGACTGACGGAGCCAGTCCCAGCCAGGAGCCAGGCGCTCCATCCGGGTCTCCCATGTGGATGGCAGGGGTCATCTTCCATTGCTTTCCCAGGGGCATTAGCAAGAACTGGACCGGAACTAGAGCTCCCAGGATTGGAACCAGCACATTGGTATGGGATACCAGTGTTGCGAGCAGCGGCTTAACCCAAGGCCCCACACTGTCAGCTCCTTTTTAAATTAAAAAAAAAAAGTATCTATTTGAGAGACCAAGTTTCCATCCACCTGTTCACAGCCCAAATGCCCACAATGACCAGGACTGGGCTGGCCCCAAGTCAGGAGCCAGGAACTCAATCCACGTCTCCCACGTTGGGTGGCAAGGACCTGACCGCCTGAGCCACCCCTGCTGCTGCCCAGGTTGTACATCAGCAGGAAGCTGACATCAGGGGCTGAGGAGGGATCCCACCCAGGCATTCCCATACGGGATGCGGGCATCGGCACCTCCGTCTTTACCACGAGGCCGAATGCCCTTCCGGGTTGCAAGTTTAACCTGTGTGCCAGCGAGAACTTCTCATGCTGCAGGTAATGAAGAAATAAATAAAGTCCAGCCCAAACTGGCTTGAGCAAGAGAGAGAAGTTGTAGGCTCCAGAGCCGGGCAGGCCAGGGCACATCTGCCCTCTGTCACAGTTCAGAGTGTCGCCGTGCCATTGGGCACTCTCGGCGTGCGTGGGCTTTGTTCTCTGGCTGAGTCTGGCGGCGAGAACAGAAGCAAGTGCAGCACACGTGCGGAGCGACACACGCCTGAGGGAGCTACCTTACGGCTCTGCTTACAGTGCCAATGCCAAAGCCAACACTGATGACAAGGAGTGTTTAAGCGAATACCAGATGTGGGAAAAAATGGAATTCAAAGAGGAGGTGATTTGGATGCTGGCGTTTTTGAAACACAGGCATAGTTTTTTCATAATGCACAGTGTTCCGTGAACTTAAGAGCCTCCTCAAAGAACAGAATTCGATGCAGCTGTTAAAGGTACAGAACAGAGAGGGAGGGACATCTGGGAGGAAAGCAAAGCTACACAGACGTGTGCGTATGCACAGAACTTTCCTGGAAGGATTCGCGGGAGGCGGGTAGCAGGGATGGGCTGGGAAGTGGAACTGGGTGGCCAGGGGCCAGCTGGGAGGAGGGCAGACTTGCTTTCTATGGTGTGCACACATTTCCGTTCAAAATCAGTGTTTGCATTTGTAAACACACACACACATACACACACACACAGCTGCAGCTTCCCAGCCATGCCTTCCTCCTGCCCAAGAGAGAGTGACTCTCTTCCTGAGCTCCCTGTGAGGACAAGGATCCTCCCTTGGGGCCGCTCCTTTCCTCCTCCTCCTCCTCCTCCTCCCCCCCCTCCCCCCCTCCTCCCCCCCTCCTCCCCCCCTCCTCACTAGCTGGCTCCAGCTGAGTCGCTGGCTCTTCCCTGATGTTATCCTGGCTCAGCAAGGCACACCCCAGTCAGTTTAAACAAAGGCAAGCCAAGGTGGTGGCCACAGCTCCCAAACTGCACAGCTAAGAAGGGCTCCAGCTGCTCTGAGGGCTGGGACAGGGGAAAAGGGGGCAGGCAGGCAGATGTTCTCGCCTCCTACACTCTGGATCCCCAGGAACCGTGACCTCCAACAACCGGTGTTTAATTGGGTAGCCTTAAGCCGGCGCTTTTTAATTGGGTAGCCTTAAGCCGGCGCCGCAGCTCAGTAGGCTAATCCTCCGCCTTGCGGTGCCCGGCGCCGGCACACCGGGTTCTAGTCCCAGTCGGGGCACCGATCCTGTCCCGGTTGCCCCTCTTCCAGGCCAGCTCTCTGCTGTGGCCAGGGAGTGCAGTGGAGGATGGCCCAAGTGCTTGGGCCCTGCACCCCATGGGAGACCAGGAGAAGCACCTGGCTCCTGCCATCGGAACAGCGCGGTGCGCCGGCTGCAGCGCGCCTACCGCGGCGGCCATTGGAGGGTGAACCAACGGCAAAAGGAAGACCTTTCTCTCTGTCTCTCTCTACTGTCCACTCTGCCTGTCAAAAAAAAAAATTGGGTAGCCTTGTGCTTCTAAGCCTGGCACAGCCATGGTCCCCAGGGCTTCTCAGCAGCAGTGGGGAGTGGGGGAGGTTTCTCTCTGGATTACCCCAGAGGGTAGGGATGGGAGTGGGAGTTGGGGGCGTGGTTAAGGGGCAGGGAAGTTGGCTCACACCAGAGGCTCTGCCTCATAGCTGCACAGCCGATAACTGGGGAAGGCATGTTTGTGACCCCTAGTTCCCACGGCTCACCAGCCCAGGGCACACAGTTCATGAACTAGAAGAATCTGTCCACAGAGCACCAGCCTGCTAGCCTCTCTTAGCCTCTCCCTATCCCCCAGCCATCTCTGAACATCCCTGGGAGGGTCCCTGCATGGCCTGGGAATGCTGCCCTCACACTGATCCGGTCCTGTGGCCCTCTTGACATATGATTCTTGGGACGTCACTTGGGTTCAGCTTTTGCCCACTGCCATAGGCCCTGGGGACCACTGTGATGGCCACGTGACATCAGGATGCATGCCAAGGGCGCCTTATCCTGAAGCTCCCATAAGCACAAACTCTCTCCTTCCAGCATCCGGCACACGCCTGGAGTCTCCTGAAATGGTTCCTTTGGCTCTTGGCTGCCTCTGCTCTTGCCACGGCACTCACACATATTACCCCGAGCCACCTGGAGACACAGACGGGGTCTTTGACGCCGGCCAGGCCTGCACTTCCATCTCAGCTCCTGCCCTTTGTCCGTACATGGCCTTCAGCGAGTCATGTAAGATCCCCCACTTCATTGCTCTGCACTTTTGAAGTTTCATTTGTTTGAAAGGCAGAGTTACAGAGACAGAGGCATCTTTCATCCACTGGTTCACTCTCCAAATGGCTGCAACAGCTGGGATTGGAGACTCCATCTGAGTCTCCCATGTGGGTGCAGGGGCCCAAATATTTGGGTTATCTTATGCTGCTTTCCCAGGCATATTAGCAGGGAGCTTCCACTGGACCCAAACCAGTGCTCATATGGGAAGCTGGGTTTGCAGGCAGGCAGCTAAACCCGGAGCGTGACAATGCCAATCCCATTGTATGCATTGTTTTAAAATTAAGATTTTATTTATTTATTTATTTGAGAAGTAGAGATACAGACACAGAGAGGGGGAGAAAGAGAAAGGTCCTCCATCTGCTGGTTCACTCCCCAAATGGTTGCGATGGCCAGAGTTGGGCCAATCTGAAGGCAGGAGCCAGGAGCTTCTTCCATGTCTCCCATGCAGGTGCAGGGGCCCAAGCACTTGGGTCATCTTCTGTTGCTTTCCCAGGCCATAGCAGAGAGCTGGATCAGAAAAGCAGCAGCCAGGACACAAACTGGTACCCATATGGGATGCCAGCGCTGCAGTCAGAGGCTTTAGCCCACTATGCCACAGGGCTGGCCCCAGCATTGCATGCATTTTTAAATGGGGAATAACAAAATTAGAGTTGCACGAGGTTTCTGAAAATGGATATGTCCTGGGGCCAGAACTGTGGTGTAGTGGCTAAAGTTGCTGCCTACAGTGTTGGCATCCCCTATGGGCGCTGGTTCGAGTCCCAGCTGCTCCATTTCTGATCCAGCTCTCTGCTATGGCCTGGGAAAGCAGTGGAAGATGGCCCAAGTCCTTGGGCCCCTGCCCCCATGTGGGAGACCTGGAAGAAGCTCCTAGCTTTGGATCGGCGCAGCTCTGGCCATTGTGGCCAATTGGAGAGTGAACCAGCAGATGGAAGACCTCCCCCCCCCCCACTCTTCTCTGCCTCTCCTCTCTCTGTGTGTAACTCTGACTTTCAAATAAATAAATCTTTTTTAAAAAAAGAAAGAAAGAAAGAAAATGGATATGTCCCTCAGGCGGCTACAAAAAAAAAAAAAACAGAACAGAAACTGCAAAACTGAGGTCCATGTGCAGGTTTTGACAATGTATTTATAGAACAGGATACTTGGGGGAGTCCCCTGAAATTACACTGATGTTCAAACAAACAAGGTCTTTACATGTCTTTTGGGGCCAGCATTGTGGTGCAGTGGCTTAAGCCACTAGAGCACTAGTTCGAGTCCCAGCTGCTCCATTTCCAGTCCAGCTCTCTGCTAATGCACCTGGGAAAGCAGGAGAAGATGGCCCAAGTGCTTGGGCCTCTGCCACCACCCACCTGGAAGGCCTGGATGGAGTTCCAGGCTCCTGGCTTCAGGCCAGCCCTGTCCCAGCTGCTGTGGCCATTTGGGGAATGAACCAGACAGTGGAAGATCTTTCAGTCTCTTTCTCTCTGCCTGTCTCTCTGTCTCCCTGTCTCTCTGTCTCCCTGTCTCTCTGTGTCACTCTGCTTTTCAAATGATAAAAACAAAAAATCTTTAAAATAAATAAAGACATTTCCTTGTCCCGGAAAAATGCAAGACCACAGACAATCCCCAGGCTCCGGCCCCCACGCTCCCAGAAGTTGGCTGCACATATGGGGTATTCCACTGAGGGACCACCTTCCCTCAGGCTCAGCAGAGAGGACAAAGGATAAAGGAACTTCTCACGAAAGGCGCGGGGGAGAAAGACTCCTCTGTTAACTGATCCAGAGTCCACTCCAATGCCAGGAACGTAAATCCAGAAATGGCCGCAGCTTCTGTCCACACCGCGTGGAGGCGGGACGTGCTGGGGCGCGGGATCTCCTGCGTGTGCCTAGCTCCCCTGCTTCTCTCCATGGGGGCCCGTGGACAGTCTCCTGGCAGCTCCTGTATGCTGGGTACACGCAGGAGAGGCGGGGTTCACCTCTAGGCCATGGAGGAATAGCAGAGCGGGGCCCGGCAGCCCACCAGCAGGGGGCGCTGAGCTGGATGTCGGGTGGGATAGTCTCCCTATAACCATCATGGAGAACAGTGTGGAAAACAAAAACAGATGCACTGGATGAGCCGCCTCTTGCACTGCTGGGGACATGTCCAGAGGAAGCGCAGTCCTCATTGGAAAGAGATGACTGAATCCAGGTCTCCCACGTGGGCGGCAGGGACCCAGCTCCTTGGGCTGTCATCTGTTGCCCCCCAGCGTTTGCATTTGCAGGAAGCTGGATCAGAAGCAGAGGCGGGACTCAAAATCTAGGCATTCAGTACGGAGCGTGGCTGCCCACGTGGGTGGCATCTTAACCCACCGAGCCACGCCACCGCCTCCCCCGCCACCACCACCTTTGCTATATTTTGTGGATTAAAAGCAAGTTCTGGCCGGCGCTGTGGCTCAACAGGCTAATCCTCTGCCTTGCGGCGCTGGCACACCGGGTTCTAGTCCCAGTTGGGGCACCGGGTTCTATCCCGGTTGCCCCTCTTCCAGGCCAGCTCTCTGCTGTGGCCAGGGAGTGCAGTGGAGGATGGCCCAAGTGCTTGGGCCCTGCACCCCATGGGAGACCAGGAGAAGCACCTGGCTCCTGCCATCAGATCAGCGCGCTGCGTGGGCCGCAGTGCGCCAGCCGCGGTGGCCATTGGAGGGTGAACCAAAGACCTTTCTCTCTGTCTCTCTCTCTCTCACTGTCCACTCTGCCTGTCAAAAATTAAAAAAAAAAAAAGCAAGTTCCAGCACCTACCCACATACAACAGGAGGCGATTACACAGGGTCATTAGGGTTCATCTCAGATTTCTGACTACTGCACAGTCCACAGCTTCTGGGGACAACAGCTCTGCCCTAGGGATGATTGCAGTGGATGGCTGGTGCAACACCTCCCCCCCCCAAAAAAAAAAAAAAAAAACATTTGTCTGTCTGGAACCTCAGGTGTGAGGTTTGGGAGAAAAGTCTTTGCAGATGTGGTTAAGGCAAGGGTCTTGAGATGAGATCATCTTGGTTTAGCACAAGCCCTTTCCAGTCACCGATCCCTCCATAAAAGACGAAAAGGAGGTGACGAACAGGGACACGAGAGATTGGAAGTCAAGATGGCAGTGAGGGCATGCATCGGGCAGCAGGTCGCATATTGGAGTCCCGGCTGCTCTGCTTCCAATCCAGCGCCCTGCTAATGCGCCTGGAAAAGCAGCAGCAGATGGCTCGAGTGCTTGGTCCCCTGCACCCACGTGGGAGACCCGGATGGAGTTCTTGGCTCCTGGCTTTGTGTTGGCCCGGCTCTGGTTGTTGCAATCATTTAGGGAGTAAACCAGCAGGTGGAAGATTCTCTCTCCCTCTCCCACTCCCTCTCTGCCTTTCAAATTAATAAATATTTTTTTTCAAATTAACAAATCTTACAAAAACTAGAGTGATGCGTCAATAGGCCCAGGCGTGCCAAGGCTGGCAGGAATCCGCAGAGCCCCCAGGAGCCCCGCCATTGCCTGGTTCTTGGAGCTCTGGCCTCTCAAAGCTGCAGCCATTTGTTTTGGCAGCCTTGGGAAACGAATACGCTCAGGGACAGGTAGCCCCAAGAGAACCGATGTCGCAGGAGGGCTTGGTGAACTCAGACTCTACAGAGATGCCAGGTCTCGTGGATCGGAGGTGCCCTGGAGATGCTAGGGTAAGGCAGCTTTGCAACAACAGTTACCCAAGCCGCTCTCATCACAGAACCCAGGGGCTTATCTGTGCAGAGCCCAGGTGTCCTACAGAAAGTATAAACTTCTTTATCATATCTTTGCTGATAGAGCCATTTGAACCAGCTACTGTAAAACCAATCAGTTAACAAACAACCGTGGCTTTAAACGACCGAAGTTTATTTCTCTTTCACTTAAGGGTCTCACGTATGAACAGTCCAGGGCTGAATTCAACACTGCCAGAGACCCTCCCATCTCCGATACATGGAGGCCACCTCATGACCTACCATGGCTGCTTCCGCTCTCACCATCACACCTGCATTGCAGCCAGTGGGGAGAGGAGATGGCGATGTGCCCTTCCCCTTTTGTGGCGGAGCCAGGAGTGGCACACCTCACCGCACTGGACTTCCGTCGCACAGCCACACTTATCTGCCAGGGAGGCTACCAAATGTGGCTGGCGAGAAGGCCATGCTTCCCGCTGGGACGCAGGAAAGTTGCAGAATGGGTGGCCATGGAGGAGGGCAAACACACGACTCCATCAGCGACCGCTCAAGCCTGGAACTGGAACCCCGGGAACGGGTGATACACCTGCCCTCCACCGCATCCACCCTTCTGGCTGGCGATGAGGCGGGATGGGGGCCTTGTCTTTCCGAGGGAGGTCGGAAGCAGCGGGAACAGGACGAGCACGGGAGGGCCGGGAGCCCCTGCTGCTCCTGCCCTGGACGCTGTCTGTCAGGCCTGGAGGTCTGTCCCTTTGAAAGACGTGGGGAAGCCTCCATCCCCAGATGAACGTGCCCTTATTTGGAAATGGTATCTTTGCGGAAGCAATCAAGCTGAGATGAGGTCATACTGGATTGGGTCGGGCTCTCATCCAGTGACAAATGTTCTCATAAGAAGACAGAAATCTGGACCCAGACGGACAGGGGAGAAGGCCCCCTGGAGGCCGGGGCTGGAGGGATGCAGCTAGGATACTGAGAATTTTGGCAACCACGAGCAGCTGGGAGAAGCGAGGACAGATTCCTTTCCCAGAGCCCTCGAGGGAGCCTGCCCTTGCCAACACCTTGATTTGGGACTTCCGGTCTCCAGGACTCTGAACGCATGAATTCCCAGTGTGGCAAGCCTCCAGATGGCCACCTTTGTACAACCTTCTTCTCCCTGGTTCCTTAGGGCTCCGTCTGCATGCCCCCGCACCCCCCGCCTCCCACCGTGCTGAAATACCCTCTGTTCTTAGTCTACTACTCACAATCTCTCGCCTGGTCAGTGGTGCACTGGCAACCACCGGGTCCACCAAGTAGGACCAAAGTGTCGGGCGCAGGCCTGACCAGGCCCTGAGTGGGGAGCTGGAGCCAGGAGTCGAGATGTATAGTGGCAGGCACAGAAAACCCAAGGAGCCCGTCTGAGATGGGCACAAGCCAGCAGAAGCCAGGCCAGCAGGGCTCGCCCACGGTGACAAGGACAAGAGGGTGCAGATCCGGGCTGATGGTGTAAGCAAGAAGACGCAGGGGGCCAGAGCTGGCGACCGGGGCGAGCGTCTGACACAGCAACTGAGTTGTCTCACGCACATCGGAGCGTCTTCGCTTCTCTGCTCCTCTTCGGATTCCAGCTCCCTGCGGGAAGCAGCAGGTGGTGGCTCAAGGACCTGGGTCCCAGCCACCCTCACTGGGAGACCCAGATTGAGTTCCCGGCTCCTGGTTCTTGGCTCAACTCAGCCCTGGCTGTTGCGGACATTTGGGAGAATGAACCAGTGAGTGGGCGAAGGTCTCACTGCTTTTCAAATACAATAGAAAGTAAATTTTAAAATTTGTTTTAAGGGGCCAGCACTGTGGTACAGCGGGTTAATGCCCTGGCCTGAAGCACCAGCATTCCATGTGGGCACTGGTTCTAGTCCCGGCTACTCCACTTCCAATCCCA
The DNA here is from genome assembly GCF_033115175.1 of Lepus europaeus. NCBI lineage: Eukaryota > Metazoa > Chordata > Mammalia > Lagomorpha > Leporidae > Lepus > Lepus europaeus. Next base: position 5,764,224 of record NC_084842.1, on the reverse strand, counting down.
TCATCCCATATGGGTGCTGGTTAGAGACCCGGCTGCTCCACTTCTGATCCAGCTCTCTGCTATGGCCTGGGAAAGCAGTAGAAGATGGCCCAAATCTTTGGACCCCTGCACCCATGTGGGAGACCTGGAAGAAGCTCCTTGCTCCTGGCTTCGGATTGGTGCAGCTCGGGCCATTGCAGCTAATTGGGGAGTGAACCAGTGGATGGAAGACTTCTCTCTCTCTCTCTCTCTCTAACTCTGACTTTCAAATAAATAAATAAATCTTTTAAAATTTTTAAATTAAAAAATTCATTTTAAAACGTGTTTTCAGCCGGCACCGTGGCTCAACAGGCTAATCCTCCACCTTGCGGCGCCGGCACACCGGGTTCTAGTCCCGGTCCGGGCGCCGGATTCTATCCCGGTTGCCCCTCTTCCAGGCCAGCTCTCTGCTATGGCCCGGGAAGGCAGTGGAGGATGGCCCAAGTGCTTGGGCCCTGCACCCGCATGGGAGACCAGGAGAAGCACCTGGCTCCTGCCTTCGGATAGCGTGATGCGCCGGGCGCAGCGGCCATTGGCGGGTGAACCAATGGCAAAAAGGAAGACCTTTCTCTCTGTCTCTCTCTCTCACTATCCACTCTGCCTGTCAAAAAAAAAAAAAAGTGTTTTCAGCCGGCACTGCAGCTCACTAGGCTAATCCTCTGCCTGTGGCAATGGCACAACGGGTTCTAGTCCCGGTCAGGGTGCTGGATTCTGTCCCGGTTGCTCCTCTTCCAGTCCAGCTCTCTGCTGTGGCCCGGGAGTGCAGTGGAGGATGGCCCAAGTGCTTGGGCCCTGCACCCACATGGGAGACCAGGAAAAGCACCTGGCTCCTGGCTTCAGATCAGCACAGTGTGCCGGCCGCAGCATACCAGCCATAGCGGCCATTTGGGGGGTGAACCAGCGGAAAGGAAGAACTTTCTCTCTCTCTCACTGTCTAACTCTGCCTGTCAAAAAAAAAAAAAAAGTGTTTTCAGGAGGGAAAAAAAAGAGCAGAACTGGGATTCACCCTAGTTCCAGATTCTGCCACTTTGCAGGGGAGGCATCTTCTCTCTTTTTTCTTTTTTTTAAAGATTTGTTTTTATTTATTTGAAAGACAGAGTTAGAGAGAGAGAGAGAGAGGTTCATTCCCCAATTGGCTGCAACAGCCAGAGCTGCTCCAGTCCGAAGCCAAGAGCCAGGAGCTTCTGGGACTCCCGCGCAGGTGCAGAGGCCCAAGCACTTGGGCCGTCTTCTACTGCTTTCCCAGGCCACAGCAGGGAGCTGGATCGGACGTGGAGCAGCTGGGACTCGAACCGGTGCCCATGTGGGATGCCGGTGCTGCAGGCAGTGGTTTAACCAGCTACACCACAACAGCAGCCCCAGCGATGTCCATTTGATTCCCAGGCAAACAGAAAGAAGCCGGACCGCGGCCCGACTTAGCGTTAGCAGTGTGTGCGGAGGGAAAGCCCATGCTGACAGGCTCTCTGATCCACAGCAGGGTCTTGGTCAGCATCCCTTACGGTGCTTGGCATACAACAGGCGCTCAATAAATGATCCCATTACCTGGCCTTCTTCCTCTTCTCTCTTGTCTTTCCGGCTCTGGCTTCGCGCTCTTTACGCTACCATAGTGCTGACGTCAGCAATCATGGCTGTTCAGTTTTCACCCATTTTATCACAGAATTGGACCAAACTTGTTCTCAGTCCTGAGACAAGCCAGGGAAAGCAGACAGGGCCAGGCCCGCCCCCTGCCGTGCCCCATACCGCCATCAGGGGGCGCCGCGCACCGCTTCTCCCGTGGGCCAAGCTCAGGCTGAGCCGGGAAGCTCTGCGGGGGACTCCTTGCTTCCTCGTGCAGGCGGAGAGGGAAGCTTTATCCTCTGCTGGCTCTGTAGATGAGGAGACCATTTTGACTTTCTTTAATCTCTGGGTAGGATGCCCTGTGCACGATTAGATGGCTTTGCAGAGTGGGTGCTGATTGGAGGGAGCTGTCCTCGGGCTTCTGGCTCACTCCACCTGGTGGCAGACAGGCCGGCTCCGCCCCTCCTGCCTCTGCACAGGTGCACCTGTGCGAGAGGCCTGTGCGGGAATTTGCATCTTTACTGGTAGGATGATGGCCTCCACCTGTGGCCTCCACCTGTGCCCCCTGGGGCCACGGGAGCCCCCATGAAAACACACAGAGAAGCAAAAAGCTCTACTTTGGAATGAAGCCCGCCTGGAGTGACAGTCCAGGGATGACCTGGCGCGCCTGCCCGTCACCCCATTCCCTGTGGGGGAAAGTGCTGGGGACGGCTGCTGCCAGCCTGCCCCCACCCTACCTCTGCCCAGTCCAGAGGGTGGGCTATCTCTGGCAACCCACTCACCCCCACCCCCACCCCTGCCCTCCCACTGCCTCTGCTCCAGCCCCACCCCCATCTCCCAGCCAGGCACAGCTCCCACCCCACCCCCCACCCCTCGGGAGGCTCCCCATCCTCTTGGTTCTCCGTGGCCTGCAAGTCTTCACCTCTCTCGTTCCCGGCTGTTTGTCTTCCAAGGTTCAAGTGCTAGCAACAGCAGCCCGCTCCCCGCCCGCCAAGGACGTAAATCTCCCACAGCCTGACACCTGGCCGGAGCTGCTGGAGAAATGAGCAGAGGGGCTGCCTCCCCCGCTGTCAGATGCACAGTGACAATCCGCAGGCGGAATCCACAGCCCCAGAACAAGTCTAAACACTGCAGAGGAGCCGACAGCTGGCACAGGAGTGGCCCTGGACAATATGCAAGGGCCACTCTACAAACCACCAAAGCCACGACTCCTCGGCCTAGCACGGACCCGACAACTCTCCTGAGTGATGCCAGGAAAATATCCAAAAACAGGGTGAGGAGGCCCCCTTACTTATCCCCAGGTTAAAGCAAGACTTCCTTCTCCACCAAGAGCCACAGCTCAGAAGTTGCGTCCTGGCCAAGAAACCATCCACGCTTCAGATACCAGAGATCTCGCGTTGAAAAGGAGAGTCATTTCTGGTATGCAAACACCCTCAGACATAAAAACCAGGGCTTCCAGAAGAAAGGGAGCGGCACAGCCCAGGTCCCGTTCCCAGGGAACACCCATATGTGGAAATCCACTGGGCTTATCCTGAGGCCAGATGGACGTTTTATAACAGCAGGGCCCCTGATCACAGCCAGTGCAAAGTGTACACACGCACGCTGGACATTGCATGATTTACCGGGCATCCTGTCAACCTGCGAGGACAATGGCCTGTGTTCATGGAGCTTAAATAAGAGCCCATAAAACGAGCCACTGATTTCTACGGAAATTTTCTCTCTAAAGGACACTTGCCTGATAAGGTTTGTGAAAGTGCAAACACAGCTCCGGGCATCCAGACACACACGTGTATGGCGCTGTGCGTCCTTGTGGATCCACCACTGGCATACGGCAGGGGAGAGATGGCCCAGGGCTCGGCAGGGCCCATGGTCCCGTGGGCACCCAGCTCCAGTGCCGTGTGTAGTACGGCTTGGCAAGGGAGGCAGGCGCACGCTCACTCCCCATCACCCAGGCAGACTGTTCATTTTGTTTGTTTGATGGGGATTAGGAAGAGGGGGCAAGGACTAGCCTGGATTTACTGCCCCAGCAGAAGACAGCTCTGTGGAGAAGGCAAGGGAATAAATGGCTCATGGAAGGAAAACAAATGGACAGAAAAGAGGGCGCAGTCCCAGCAGCACTCAGTGACTTTGATTGATTCAATTTTTAAAGGAAGAGAAGGGGTCTTTTATCAGGTTCATCTTCCTGTGAACCCCCCGGAGGCCCCTCCCCCCAACACCCTGCAGAAATCCTTCTGACTGCTGTGAGGTAGATCAGAGCCGCGCTGTGTTTCAGCCGAGAGCACCTGCTGCTCTGCGACCAAAAAACCCAAACCCAGCTTTGGCCTCCTGCTCTCAGGCTGGGCCCCAGAGCTGGGAGATCAGGGGTGGGTCTCCACAGTTGGGGCAGCAGAGGCTGGGGGCCTTAGCACCCAGCACCCAAGCAACAGAGGTGCAGGGTGCCCTGCCAAGAGCACAGGAGGCCTGGCACCCAGCTGCCGAGGTAGTAGTGAAGTTCAGGGGTGCGGTCCTTGGCGGGGGTGAACCCACCGGGGAAGGATCCCGGCTGGTCTCTCTCCCAGGCCTGAAGATCCGGAGCGCAGAGCCGCATAGCCCGGGCCTCCACGGTTCCTTCCACACAGGGGATCCAGGCTGTCCACGGTTCTGCATCCATGTAGCTGGCTCGGGCTTTGCGTCCTAGGACTACCCCGGGAAGCCCTACAAAGAGGAGAGCACGTGTCTTGAGGTGAACGGACAGGGAGCGGGGACAGGGACCCCGAACGCGTGTTTAACACGACACAAAAAGCTCAAGCAGCCGCAAAACCCCCACCCCAAACTCCAACCCAGCATGGGGCGAGGGAGCTGAGCGGCAGGGCGAGGGGCGCAAACCCGCACTCACCGTTCCTCCCCGCCGTCTGGGCTTAGCCTTCACATCCCAAGTGGGTCGTCACCTGCGTAGCCACCAAACCTTGGAGAGAAAGCACGGCTGAGCCCCCCTCACCAGGCGGGGAGGGGCGCAGATCTTCCCTATAAAGGTCAAATGCGGACGGCAGAGGAACTGGGCGAGAAAGCCCAAACCAGAGCGGGGCCAGGCGGCATCACGGGCTTGGCATGGCAGCGCGTCCTGGGGGGCGCACCCCAGCACTCCCTTGCTGCAACCCCAGGGGCTGGATCCGCCGGGAGGAAGGGGCTCTGAACGGAGAGACCCTCCCCAACTCCCCGCTTCTCCTGCGAAACCCCACACCCAAGGGAGACTCCAGAGCTTCTGACTCTTGAGCTGCGAGTTCCTCCGCCCAGGGTGACCCACCTGTGGAGCGGCGGGCGCTGCCTGGACTCGGCGGGGCTGGTTCCGGCCGCACGGGCGCGCGAGGGCTCTGGCGCCCTGGAGGCGGCGGCGCGGGACTCCGTGCCCCGGCAGCCGCACAGAAGACGGCGGAAGGCGCGGCGAAAGTCCGGGCTGCGGCAGTAGATGAGCGGGTTGAAGGCAGAGTTGGCATAGCCCAGCCAGTTGAGGGCGAGCAGGGCCGAGCTGGGAACCAGCGAGGGGCCCCCGAGGGCGCGCAGCACGTTCGCCAGAAAGAAAGGCAACCAGCAGAGGGTGAAGGTGCCCATGATGAGCCCCAGCGTGAGCAGGGCGCGGTGCTCCCGGAGAGGCAGCAGGCGCGCGGGCCTCCGACTGCAGGCGGGAGCAGCGCACGGCCCCGCGGCGGCGGGCGACTGGGCGCGCGAGAGCGCTGGCGACGGCTCCTCCAGCGGGAAGCGGCCCAGCTCCCCGCGCAGCAGGCGCAGCTGGCGTGTTGCCACGACGAAGACCCGCGCGTAGACGAAGAGCATCACCAGGAGCGGAAGGTAAAAGGACACGGAGGAGGAGAGCAGCGCGTAGGGCAAGTTGGAGGCGAAGGCGCAGCAGCGCGGGTTGGAGTGACAGCGCTGAGCCTCGGCGTCCGCCCCTACGCGCCACCACTGGCTCATGATGGGCGCAAACGACACCGCGGCGGACACGAGCCACACCAGGAGCACGGCCGCCCGGGCGCGGCGCTTGGTGACCAGCGCGCCGTAACGCAGTGGGTTGGTCACGGCCACGTAGCGGTCCACGGCCAGGGCGCACAGGGTCTCGATGCTGGCCGTCACGCACAGCACGTCCACTGAAGTCCACAGCTCGCAGCCAGTGGCGCCCAGGGGCCAGTGGCCGGTCAGCGCCAAGGTGGCCCCCGGCGGCACTACCAGGAGTCCCACCACCAGGTCGGCTGCAGCCAGCGAAGTCACGAACACGTTGGTCATGGTTTGCAGTCTCGGCGTGCAGGCGATGGCCACGATTACCAGCAGGTTGCCTCCCACCGTGGCCAGCGCCAGCAGCGCCCCGGCCAGCGCCGCCGCCCACGGCACCCCCGGCAGCCCACTCGTGTTAGCGGTATTGGGTGCCAGGGTAGGGGTGTCAGGCCACGGGGCCGCAGAGCTGTTCCCGTGAGGCCACGGAGCCATCCGTGCGGCGGGAGGGGAGAAGGGAGGAGGTCTCCCAGCCCGCTTGGCTCAGGGGAGGAGGCGGCGGGGCGCGGGAGCGACTCCCCCAGCCCGGGCCATCTTCCCTGGTCGACCGGGGACGACGACGGGAACGCACAGCCTCCCCCTCCCCATCCCCCCACCACACCCCCCACTCGCTCGGTGCCACCGCTGCGGGGGAGGAGCGGCAACGCTTAAAGGGGCAGTGGCCGGGAGTCTCCGGAGGGAACCTGTAGGGTGGGAAGGGTCGCCCAGACTGCCCTGCGGTGATTGGCCCGCCCCTGCCACGGCCAGCCCCCACTGACCCCGCGCCGCCTACCTTCGCCGCAGGCTTGCGGGGCTCTGCACCTGCTTCTACAGAGGCCCTGCCGAGGCGCTGGGAGAAGCGGAAGGCGACAAGATCCACCGTCAGCAGTAGCTCTCCCTCACGGTGTTTTAAAGAGAGCAATCAAGAAAAAAAAAAAATTAAAGTTAGCAATGGCGGCCAGCCAGTGTGCCCTCGCCCTCATTCCAGTGAAATCGGCCCACTTTCCTCTCTTCCACGCGGAGTCTCCAAAAAGTTCGTGGAAAATGTACATTAGGGGAAAAAACTATGTGTGGATGTGGAAATTGTTTTGTACCCAGAACAATGTTGCAATTGCATTTTTCTGTGAGCCTTTCGAAGTTCCCTCTTATTTCACTTAACCTTTCTACTTCAGTGTGTTTAGTTTTTTGTGTTTGTTTGTTTTGAGATTTATTTATTTATTTATTTGAGAGGCAGAGTTACAAGCAGAGGGTGGGAGAGACACAGAGAGGAATCTTTCATCTGCTGGTTCACTCCCCAAATGGCCACAAAGGCTGGAGCTGGGCCAATCCTATCCGAAGCCAGGAGCCAGGAGCTTCTTCCGGGTCTCCCACATGGGTGCAGAGGCCTGAGCGCTTGAGCCATCCTCCACTGTAGGGAGCTGGATCAGAAGAGGAGCAGCCAGGAATTGAACTGGCGCCCATATGGGATGCCAGTGCTGCAGGCAGAGGCTTAACTACTACACCACAGCGCCACGCCCTCCATTCTTCTTTAAAAAGTTGATTTTCCTTTTCAGTTGCTGAGGACATCACCATCTGTCCGGTCTTTTTCATGGCTGCCCTGTGTGCATTTGCATTGGGCATTTTGCACCCTGCTGCATGGCACACCTCGGCGCTCTCTGCTCTGCCGCTTCAGCACACCTCTGTGGTCTCACTGTCGCTTCTCCTAAACTTCTAATGTCACAAAGACATTAACAGTGGATGAGTGGCGGGGGCATTTGGCTCAGCCGTTGAGCCACTGTTGGAACACCTTGAGGGCCCTATCAGAGGCTTGGCTGCGCCTCTGATTCTCACCTCCCGCTAACGTGTGTCCTAGGAAGCGGCAGGTGTTAGCACCAAGTAGGCGAGTCCCTGCTGTCGGGAAAGAAGAGACAGGGTTTGAAGCCAGAGCCAGGCCAGGTGTATTCAGAAGAATACAGCCTGGGAGGGGCTCACTCCCAGGTGAGCGCAAGGCAGAGAGAGAGAGAGAGAGAGAGAGAGAGAGAGAGAGCCCTCCCTTATAGACATGGTGGGGAGAGAGAGAGAGAGCCCTTCCCTTACAGACTAGCACTTTCTAGGGAAGGGGCTTGGGGGTCTGAGCTAAAGCTGGGCTGCGGAGACGGAGGGAGAGCTTGGGCTCCTTCTAAATAAAGGTCCTGCGAGATCACAGTGTGAGCTGGGAGGGGTTCGGGCTGAGGCTGAGGCTGGGCTCCGGCGGAGCTGCTGAGCTTGGGGAGAGGGCTTGGGAGGAGTGGGGAGAGCTCAGGCCGATGGCTGGACTCTTCAGATAGTGCTGTGTCCAGCGGTCCACGCAGCACGGGGCTGGTCGGGGCAGGGTGGGGCTGTATCAGCAAGGCAGAGAAATGGCGGCTGCTTCTGTCATGTAGGTGAGAGGTCAACACCGCTCTGGGGCTTTTTGCCCTTGCTCCACTACCTGCCTTCTACATGGTGGGGGGGGGGGGGGGGCACCAGGCTCCTGGCTTCAGCCTGGTCCAGGCTGTGCCATTTGGGAAGTGCATCAGCAAATGGGAGCACTCTCTCTCTCTCTCTCTCTTTCTTTCTCTCTGCCTTTCAAAGAAGTTAAATAAATAACTAATTTTTAAATTAGTAAATGGGTTTGAGATCAAGGCTTGCCCATCATCACTCCCATCACCCCCAACTATCCACAGATCTTCCCCACCATCCCCCACCCCCGACTGTAGAAGGTTTGATGTAGGCAGGCATACAGGATAAAATTGATTAGGTTTGTGAGCTGGAAGACCACGCCTTCACCATGCCCGTGTGTGACCTCATGCCCCTACCTGACCACGCCTGTGTGCCCACCAGCCAATCAGGGTAATTAACCACTCCCCTTTGGAAGTGGATTAAAAACCCGGGACACAGTGTGCCCAGCCCTTTTCCCTTCTTTTTGGCCTTTTGCCATTGCGGCCTGTGCTGCTCCATGCTTCCTGGCCTAGATGCTCCTCCATGTGGCTGGTTCCTGGTACTTGGTATTGTTAGGTAGGAAGTCAGATATGAGCTTATGTGTGTGTAACAGACCTAAAGAGAAGACGTCTATGTCCAGCATATGCATCTGCATCTCAAAGTCATCCCAATAACGTTTCAGGGGCAGTCTGCCCTGCCCCTTCTACCCAATAACCTGCCAGGTGGGGGTCCCCACCCCTTCTGCCTGACAATCTTCCACAATCTCCCAGATGCAGCCCAGTATCTGCATTTCAAATACCCTTCTCCAGTTCCTAATTCTCCAGGGGGTCTTGCTCACCCTTCCTCTAAACCCAGGGTGGCGCCAGCTGGGCTTCCTCCTGTCTGATACCTTCAGGGGAAAACTCAGATAGGAGCTTCTTAATATTTACATCCATAAAATCCTTTGTTTCAGGAGGAGATGTGTGAAGACAGAGACCCATCTCCTTAAAAACCCCCGGCCTCAACTGGACTGCGCACTCAGCCCTCTGCCTCTCTGCTGAGCCGCCCGCCTGGCCTGCCCAGGTGTAATCTCTCCACTCAACATGTAACCTCGCTCTCCCCGCCACCCCCAGTCCAAGTGACTGGGCACTCTCTCAGGTCCTGTCTGGAGAGGTGCCCATCTGTTCTTGCGGATGTCCCTGCCCTAATAAACTTTGTTACTTTACTTTCCACTACTCTGTCTCACGCCTGAATTCTTTCTTGCGGGAAGACAAGAACCCTGCCATTCACCAGTAACAGTATGAATCCAGATTTATCTTTTATTTTATTTATTTATTTTTTTATGGAACGCTTCACGATTTTGCGTATCATCCTTGTGCAGGGGCCATGCTAATCTTCTCTGTATCGTTCCAATTTTAGTATAGGTGCTGCCGAAGCGAGCACCAGATTTATCTTTTAGATAGGGCCCTCACTCTCCTATGCATTTCTCCCACTGAATAAAAGCTGCCTCATTCATCTATGCCAGTATTCAGAATTCTTCTCTGAATATTGGGCAAGAACACACGCAGGCTTATTAATATTGGGAATTTGCTAATAAGCACACAGTGATGTTTCATGGCACCCCATATTCTAATATAAGGTTCACTCTGCTTCCTGGAAGATTTTATTCATGAACACTCAAAAACCAGAAGGCACTGGGACTGTGTCGTGGCGTACAGGTTAAGCTGCCTTGTGACACTGGCATCTCATATTGGAGCTCTGATTCAAGCCCCGGCTGCTCCACTTCCAATCCAGCTCCCTGCTAATGTGCCCAGGAAAGAGGTGGAGGATGGTTCGAGTGCTTGGGCCCCTACCGCCCATGTGGGACACCTGGATGGAGTTCGCAGCTCCTGCTTTGGCCTGGCCCAGCCCTGGCTGTTGTGGGCATTGGGGAGTGAAGCCGTGGATGGAAGTGCATACACACTCTCTCTCTCTGTCAGGCTTTCTTGCAAATAAATACATAAATAATATCAATCTTTTTTTTTAAGACAGTAACAATTTTTTGGAATAAATGAAGTTCATGTGGTTATTTTTTAAAAAGACTTATTTATTTAATTGAAAGTCAGAGTTACACAGAGAGAGGAGTGGAGAGAGAGAGAAAGAGAGAGAGGGAGAGAGAGAGAGAGGTCTTCCATCCGCTGGTTCACTCCCTAGTTGGCCGCAATGGCCGGAGCTACGCTAATCAGAAGCCAGGAGCCAAGAGCTTCTTCCAGTCTCCCATGCGGGTGCAGGGGCCCAAGGACTTGGGCCATCTTCTACTGCTTTCCCAGGCCATAGCAGAGAGCTGGATCAAAATGGAGCAGCCAGGACTCGAACCGGCACCCATATGGGATGCCAGCACTGCAGGCGGCAGGTTTACCCGCTTCACCACAGCACCGGCCCCATAAATCTTTTTTTTAAAAAAGCAGGAAGATATTGAACTGAGGAGCGGCATCTTGGGTGTGTGGAATGACAGGGGACACCTGGGAAGTGTTACCGAGCCCCGTCAGAGGGCTCCCGCATCTGGAGACACCCTGAGCCGCCTTCCCCTATCCCTTGTCTCATCAGACTTCTGAGGCTAAGCTCTGGCAGCCCGAGGTCTCCCCATGTCTAAACTTCTTCCTCTCGATGTGGGTGTGGGGCGGCGAGGCTGCACCACGAGCCCCTGCCTGGTTCAGGCCTATCAGGGCCTGGTCCCTGAGCTGTCTGCTTCCTCCCCTGAAACAATGGGCTGCGGAGGAGAATGATCATGGGAAAATCTTCCAGGGCCATGCCCCAGCCCCGTCTTTCAAAAGAACATTGTATGGTCGCAGGGCTAAGCAATCCCTCTGGGAGGCTGAGCCAGGGGTTGGGAGCTAGAAAGGTTGGAGGAGGGGCGTAAGAACCTAAAATTAACCCTGAGGAACAAGACCCAGCCTCATCTCCCGGGGACCCGGCAGCTCACCCATGAGCAGAGGCTGCCCGCCGCGCCCACGCAGGTGCGTGGATCTGCACAGATGCCCGTGGTGGGGGCGGTGAGCAGGGAGTCACTCCCGCCCCCTCCCCCAGCCCCACTCATGCCGTCACTCGGGCCTCACTTGGCTCAGGGCCTGGCTGTGACTTCTTGCCGATCCCCCAGGCGGTCACTCTAAGTTGGATTTCACAACACCCCCCTAGCCTTGCCAGTTATCTCAAAGGGGCCTCGTGAGGTTCTCAAAAAGCAAGCTCTAGAGCAAATCCACACCATTCGCCATCTTCCTCCAGGACCGTGGAGAAATACGCATGATGGAGGAAGGAGCAGGGGTTCCAGGAAGTCGCAACTTCAAAGGGTGTCCCTGCTGTCCAAGGTGACCTTGTCGTTGGGAGGAAGTATATGAAAACTTTTACATCTTCCAAAATGAGATGAAGTTTCTCAAACTGCCCAAGCACACCTGGGTTTGGGACAGGATGAGACTAATAACCGAACAACCCGGTGAGGAGAGAAATTTCAGACCCCATAGCTTTTTTTAAATAATTAATTAATTAATTAATTAATTTGACAGGTAGAGTTATAGACAGTGAGAGAGAAAGAGACAGGTTTTCCCACCGTTGGTTCACCCCCCAAATGGCCGCTATGGCCGGCGCTGCGCCGATCCAAAGCCAGGAGCCAGGTGCTTCCTCCTGGTCTCCCATGCGGGTGCAGGGCCCAAGCACTTGGGCCATCCTCCACTGCCTTCCCGGGCCACAGCAGAGAGCTGGAGTGGAAGAGGAGCAACCGGGACTAGAACCAGCGCCCATAGGGGATGCTAGAGCCACATGTGGAGGGTTAACCAAGTGAGCCACGGTGCTGGCCCCAAGACCTCATAGCTTTTATGAGCAAGCAGAGCTCCATGGAGCACTTGGCTTCCCACCCCTGCTCCAGCCCAATTCTCCCTTCATGCTTCCCCCTGGGCTCTTCTGCCCAAGAAGCTGGTAGGGCCACTCTGGGCTGTGGGATTATTCTCTTTTTTGCATGATTTTCTGCATGCATGGCTTTTTTTTTTAATATTTATTTGTTTGAAAGGCAGAGTTACAGACAAGGAGGGAGAGACAAAGAGAGAGAATAAATCTTCCATCTGCCGGTTCACTTCGCAAATGGCCACAAAGGTCAAGACTGGGCAAGGCCAAAGCCAGGAGCCTGGAACTCCATCTGGGGCTCCCACGAGGGAGTAGGGACACAAGCACTCAGGCCATCATTCGCTGCTTTCCCAGACACATTAGCAGTGAGCTGGATGGAGAGTGGAGCAGCCCGGGCTCACTCAGCATCCATATGGGATGCCGGTGTTGCAGTCAGCAGCTTAACCTGCTGTACCACAGCATTGGCTCCTTGATTCTGTGTTTTTTAAATTTAATTTTTGGAATAGATAGTACAGTCACATTATTCAATCATCAAAATATGCAAGATATGCATAATAGAAAGTGGCCTTTCTCCCAGCTCTCATCTCCCTAACAGGTCACAAACATACATTCTTTTGTCCTTTCTTTTCCATACAAATGGGAGTAAAATGCACCCCTGTTTTACATCTTACTAGTTTAGCTTAACTGCCAGTGATCTTTCCAGATCAATACCTCAAAGCTTCTGATATTTAGTGGTCCATTCTACAGATACACCATTATCTATGAAGCCAGTTGGCTGAGACATCTACTGACCTCCTATTTTCACTAGTAGGTGACATTGTAGCCATGTCTTTTCACAGGTGCCTTTGTAGGAGAGGTTCCTACGTGTAGCGTTTCTATGTCATGAGGCATATGCATTTAAAAACCTGGAGCATAAAATTGTCAGCGTCCCCTCCCCAGCCAATGCGCCCATCTACACTCGCGCCATCCTGTTTGGTGGCCCTGCTGCTCTGGGTCATCGTCCTAATGACTGGCCCAAGGGGAGTTGATACTGCCTGGTCTGCAGAGGTCATCCAACTCGGAACAGACATGTGCGTTGCCCAGAGAGAACGTTACCCCGGTCTTCTGCCCCCATGTGACCTTTGTTCTGTGCCCTTGATGGCAGGCAGTGAACATGAGCCTGTCTACCCGTCTACCCAGTTCCTGCTCCTGGCGATGTTTCCGGGAAAAGAGTAGGCTGTGATTTAGAGCCCGAAGAGGACAGACCTGCTCACGACTGGGAAGCAGCTTGTGGTCCTCTGCACATCTAACTGCGCGCATGTGTGCATCTGGGTGTGTGTTTTTGTGACACAGTAGGTAGAAGCCAGGGGAGTTCAACTTTCTACAGCTTTGCACCTGGCCCAGGACCACGGTGCCACAGGTATTAATAGCTGCCGCCCAATGTCTATCCCTCTTGCTTTAAGGTGCTGGGAAGAAAATAAAAACACTTTACTCTCGCTTCTCCATAGCACACAGTGTGGCCTCTGAACAGCTGGTTTTCTGCTTCTCCTTTTGTTACAATTAGTCCAGGGGGGTGGGGCTGGTGCTGTGGTGTAGCGGGGCACAGAAAGTACGCAGGTCTTTCCACGCAGGTGCAGGAGCCCAAAGACTTGGGCCATCTTCTACTGCTTTCCCAGGCCAGAGCAGAGAGCTGGATCCTGGGGAGCTGTGGTGCTTAGAGGGAAAGGCAGCAACAGGCGGAAGATGCCTCCTCCAGCAGGGCACCCGGGATGCTCGGATGCTCAGTGGGACCAGACCCCTGCAATTAGAAAGGAATGAGGAGCTCTCCTGGCTGGGACGAGGAGGGCAGCGGGGCCAGGAAACCCTGGTAGAGGCTCCAAGCCCAGCCAAGGAGCCGGGCCTGGGCGTGGTCACGTTGCAGGAAGACGCCATTTGTGATTTAATCTCAAGAAGAAGTGGCTGCTTTCTGGGCAAGATGGGACTCTCTTTCCCTCTGGAGATAAATAGGAAATGGGATGAGGCGGGGCGAGGTGGGGACCGGAGGGGAGGGGGAGACCTTCAGCCTGGTGCAGGGGTCCCCGAGCTGCATGGAGGGAGTGGGTTTCTTACTTAGCTCTTCCAAAGGACTCCCAGCAGCCTGGGCTTTGTCCCATGGTGGAGAAGGGAAAGCAAGCGGGTGAGGGCATCTCTTGCGAACACCAAGGTGATGTCTTTGGGGAGAACCTACTAACCTTTGACCCAGCCCCCCCCCCAACCTGGAGCAGACAAGCCTTTTCCCACTCCTGGAAACACCATGGCAACGTAACTCCCTGTCCTCCCCAAGCTGGGAAGAAAAGCCAGTTTTCTCCTCTGGCCTGGACCGAGTGCAGCGTGGTCTGCAGAGGGGTCGGGTAGGGAGGTAGAGGTACAGGGAAGGTTACCATCGAAAAAGCAAATTGGTAGCCGTGACCTCTGCTCCCTGGAGCCTGAGTGGCCTCCCATCACCTGCAGGAGAGGAAAGGGTTGATCTGGGAGTGAAGGAGGCAGAAGAATGGATGAGGGAAGGGTGGGACGGAGCTGGCAGCCCTGGCAGGAAAGCGGGCTTTGTTCATGGGGCACAGTTCATCTGGGAGGGTGGGCAGGGAGGAGACCCCCAGGGAAAGGATGTAGGCAGAGCTGGGAACATCCGCACTCTCCTAGGAGCTGCAGACGGTGGCAGATGACCTTGTCCTTCCAAAAAGAGTCTTCCCTTTTGGCTCTCTGGCCCCCATTAACAATACGCCACAGGACACTGCAGGCTACTGAGGTTCCCCTGGGGGGGCCGTATCAGGACTGCAGGGCCCTGTGAGGGAGTCTTAGCTAGGGACCTTGTGGGCCCCTCCATGCTTTCACCCTCCTTGCCCACACCCCAGCTGAGGAAGGAGAAGGCAGAACCAATGAAAAAACGGGGATATGTGGCCGGCGCTGCGGCTCAATAGGCTAATCCTCCACCTGCGGCACCGGCACACCGGGTTCTAGTCCCGGTCGGGGTGCCAGATTCTGTCCCGGTTGCTCCATTTCCAGTCCAGCTCTCTGCTGTGGCTCGGGAAGGCAGTGGAGGATGGCCCAAGTGCTTGGCCCCTGCACCCGCATGGGAGACCAGGAGGAAGCACCTGGCTCCTGGCTTCGGATCAGCACGATGCACCGGCCGCAGCGGCCATTGGAGGGTGAACCAATGGCAAAAAGGAAGACCTTTCTCTCTGTCTCTCTCTCTCTCACTGTCCACTCTGCCTGTCAAAAAAAAAAAAAAACCCACGGGGATATGTTTCATGTGGTGCCAACACTGCAGGGCCTGGGGCGGAGAAATGGCCCCTGTCCCTGGGGCCCCATGCAGACTTGGGGTGGCCGTGCGCACTCACAGCCGAGGCACACGGATGTGCACACCAGAAGCACAGATGAGAGCTCTCAGAGACAGACTGGCACACACGGGACGCACGCATTCTTGCCCGTGAGTGCGCGTGCCCGCTACAGACCCCTACAGACCCCGACACCCTCAGACGTAGGTGCATAGGCACAGTCACGTGCACCCAGCCTAAGCCCATGCACCCCGCCTGGGCTTGCCCCATCTGTGGAGCTGGGAACGAAATGCCGAATGCATGACTGCAAATAAATAAATAAAAGCTGCAGACACACAACCCCTTCCCCCCACCGCCGTTCAGAAGCAGAACCGGTCAGGGGCCGGCACACTCGGCTGCATCTCTCACCACTCACGTCTCCGTAGTGGTGCTAGTGGCGTAGGCTAGGTCCTGAGGCTGCCGTGGGAAAGACCTTTTAAAGGCTCAGAGGCCCAGCAGCCTAAATTAAACTCGGCTCGACCCCTGCTCACTGGGAGGGAACCAGTCACCCACCAGCCTGCTCTCTGAGTCCTGATGTCATCCATCCCAGGGAAGCTCCGCAGGCAAGGCCTGTTTTTGGAAGGGGGCGGCTGAGAAAGAATGTCTGCCTGTGGAGCCGATTGCTCCTTTGCCACTTGGTGCTTACTAGACGCGGCCATGTGCTGGGCACCAGGCTGTGTGCTGGGCGATGCTGAGGTATGGGAGGCGACCGCTGCCTGCAGAGAGATTCCACGCTAGAAGGCAACAGGAAAACAGCTGCAGTAACCAGGGTGGATGGAGGGAAGGGGTCATCCATGGAGAATTCACTCCCTGATTGGGTGACCAGGAAAAGAAAAAGTCACGAGGGCTGGCACTGTGGCACAGCAGGTGGAACCACGGCTTGCACGCCAGCATCTCACACTGAAGCACAGTTTCCAGTCCCAGCTGCTCCTCTTCCAATCCAGCTCCCTGCTAACATGCCTAGAAGGCACCGGAGGATGGTCCAAGTACTTGGGTCCCTGCCACTTGTACAGGAGACCAGGATGGAGATCCTGGCTCCTGGCTTTGACTGAATCCAGCAGTGGCTGTTGTGGTCATTTGGAGAGTTAACCAGCAGATGGAAAATCTCTTTCCCTTTCGCTATAACTCTCCCTATTAAATAAGTAAATAAATAAATCTTTTTTTTTTTTAAGTCACAAGGCTGGCTCCGTGGTTTAACAGGCTAATCCTCCGCCTTGCGGCGCCAGCACACCGGGTTCTAGTCCCGATTGGGGCGCCGGATTCTGTCCCGGTTGCCCCTCTTCCAGGCCAGCTCTCTGCTGTGGCCCGGGAGGGCAGTGGAGGATGGCCCAAGTCCTTGGGCCCTGCACCCGCATGGGAGACCAGGAGAAGCGCCTGGCTCCTGGCTTCGGATCAGTGAGATGCGCTGATCCGTGAACCAACGGCAAAAAGGAAGACCTTTCTCTCTGTTTCTCTCTCTCTCTCACTATCCACTCTGCCTGTCCAAAAAAAAAAAAAAAAAAAAAAAGTCACAAAGAAGGGGACTGGCATTGCAGTGTAACGGGTAAAGCCACTGCCTGCACTGCTGGCATCCCATGTGGGTGCTGGTTCATGTCCCAGCTGTTCCACTTCCAATCCAACTCCCTGCTAATGCCCAAGGAAAAGCAGCAGAAGATGGCCCAAGTGTTTGGGTCCCTGCCATCCATGTGGGAAACCCGGATGAAACTCTGGCCAGCCTAGGTGGTTGCAGGTTGCAGACATCTAGGAAGTGAACCAGCAGATGGAAGATCTCTCTCGCTTGTTCTCTCTCTCTCTCTCTCACACACACACACACACTCAAATAAATCTTTTTTAAAAAAAGTCACAAAGAGGGGGAAATGGAGGTGACTGTATAAAAATGACTAAGGCTTGTGAGAGCACAGACAGACCGCATTCACATACCACTCCCATTCTCTCTTTTTGCTGTGGACCAGGCTTAGTGGCATCATTCTCGTTTCTCTCTCTCTTTCATGGGCAACCCTCTGGCCCACTCATGATGGGCATTTCTCAGGGTGGGGCAAGCCACACTTGTGCGTGAATGTGTGTTTATTCCCTCACTGTTTCATAAATTCTGCTCCCATTTGCACACGTGACTAGCGTTCACTTAGTATTCTTATCTCTGTGGGAGACAAGACCCTGGATTAGAAATTAGCATCATAACGGCCACACCAGCTGGGCCTGAGGCTGGACTGAAGCCTGCAGCTCCATCCAGATCCCCTTGTTGGTAGCTTCCACTGCCTTCCCAGGCACACCAGCAGGGAGTTGCATAAGAAGCAGAAGAGCTGGAACTCGAACCAGCCCTCTGTTGGAGGATGCCAGCATCACACACTGAGCCACAAAACCAGCCCTGGGAGGAAGAAGGGTTCTTGTTGCACAGTTTTAGGAGTTCAAAGTCCCAGACTGGGCAATCCCATCAGTTCAGCCGTCTGGTGAGGCCAGCGGATGACCGTGGCGGAGCAGGTGCAGAGGGAGGATCCCAGTGGCTGGGCTTTTATGAACAACCTCTTGTGAGAACCACCACCCAGGGCACGCCCCCAGTGAGCCAAGGACCCCTACCAGGCCCTGCCTCCTAAACACCATGGTTGTCTTAAATTTCCTCCCTCCTGGTCACGTTAACATAGACTTTGGGCTTTATACTTTAAACATCTGCCATAGTATACTCAGCCAATAGCATCACTCATTATATTGTGGTCCCCACCTCTCATCTTGAATTGGGAAGAAGCAGCATCTTTTCACAGCTTGCACCGTCGTCTTCATTCCTGGGGGCAGCTGTCCTGCCACAGGCTGCTGGAACACCCCCTCCTGCCCCAAGGGTGTCTCCCCCAGGCGGCTTTCCCACCTGTTCCATTCGCCTGAGAAGGCCAGGAGGGGCCTCCCACGGACACCTGCCCCGGGGGCTCCTTTCCTGGTGTGGTTTCCCAGTGACTGCTGTACACTTGGAAGAACAACAGGACAAGAAGGGGTCTCATTGCAGCTTTATTGGATTTGCCCTTTCAAGGATGATACAGCATGCAATTTGGGGAAGGGGGTGGTAGGAAGATCTCCTTTTCTAAGGGAAAAAAATTCTCCTTAAAATGTAGGGGCCAGTGGGGCTGGCACCGTGGCGCAGTAGGTTAATCCTCCACCTGCGGCACCAGCATCCCATATGGGCGCCAGTTCTACTCCCAGTTGCTCCTCTTCCAGTCCAACTCTCTGCTGTGGCCTGGGAGAGCAGCAGAAGACGGCCCAAGTCCTTGTGGCCCTGCACCTGCGTGGGAGACCGGGAAGAAGCACCTGGCTCCTGGCTGCAGATCAGCCTAGCCCCAGCCATTGCAGCCATCTGGGAGTGAACCAATGGAAGGAAACCTTTCTCTCTGTCTCTCCCTCTCACTGTCTGTAACTCTACCTCTCAAATAAAATCTTAAAAAACAGTAATAATAATATAGGGGCTGGCACCATGACTCAGTAGGTTAATCCTCTGCCTGAGGTGCCAGCATCCCATATGGGTATCGGTTTGAGTCCCGGCTGCTCCTCTTCCAATCCAGCTCTCTGCTGTGGCCTGGGAAGGCAGTAGAAGATGGCACAAGTCCTTGTGCCCCTGCACCCACATGGGAGACCTGGCGGAAGCTCCTGGCTCCCGGCTTCAGATCAGCCTAGCCCCAGCCGTTGCAGCCATCTAGGGAGTGAACCAGTGGATGGAAGACCTCTCTCTGTGTCTCTACCTCTCTCTGTAATTCTGCCTTTCAAATAAATAAAATAAATCTTAAAAAAGAAAGGAAGAAGGAAAGAAAGTCAGAGATACACAGAGAAAGAGAGAGATCTTCCATTCACTGGTTCACTCCCATAATGGCCGTAATAGCCAGGGCTGGGCCAGGCTGAAGCCAGGAGTTTCTTCCAAATCTCCCACATGGATGCAGGGGCCCAAGCACTTGAGCCATCTTCCGCCACTTTTCCAGGTGCATTAGTAGGGAGCTGGATTGGAAGCGGAGCAGCCAAGTCTTGAACTGACACCCATATGGAATGCTGTGTTGCAGGCAAGTGGCCTTACCCTCTATGCCACAACACTGGCCCCTAAATTCATGTTTGTTTTTTAAAGTAGTTCTTTATTTATTTGAGAAACATGGGGAGAGAAACACAGTGCCCATTGATTGGTTCACAACCCATATGCCTACAACAGATGGGGCTGGGCCAGGCCGAAGCCAGGAGCTAGGAACTCAGGCCTCCCACATAGATGGCAGAGACCCAACTACTTGAGCCATTACCACTGCCTCAGCTGTTACAAGCATCTGGGGGAGTGAACCAGTGGATGGAAGAGCTCTCTCTGTCTCCCTCTGATAAGCCAGGCGCTTCTTTCAGGTTTCGCATGTGGGTGCAGGGACCCAAGCATTCAGGCCATCTTCTGCTGCTTTCCCAGATGCATTAGCAGGGAGCTGGATTGGGAGTGGAGCTGCTGGGACTCGAACCGGCACCCATATGGGATGGGGGCATCAGAGGCAGTGGCTTAACCTGCTATGCCACAATGTCAGCCCCATAAATAAATCTTAACAAACAAACAAAACCCTTGTGCATGAATCATCCATACATATCTGTGTATGTGTAGAAAATAAAACTTTTTATTTTATTTATTTGAAATACAGAGAGAGAGAGGGAGGGAAAGACAGAGAGAGAAAGGTCTTCCATCCGCTGGTTCACTCCCCGAATGGCCGTAACAGCCAGGACTAGGCCAGATCAAAGCTAGGAGCCCAGAGTTTCTTCTGTGTCTCCCACGTGGGTGCAGGCGCCCAAGCACTTGGCCCATCCTTCACTGCTTTCCTGCCACGCTGGAAGCTTGAGTTTCAAATGTCCTACCATCATAATGGCTCCAAACTACTTTGGGCCCCTGGTATCTGTATAGAGAGGCTGGCGTTGTGGTACAGGGAATTATGACACCACTTATGATGCTGGCCTTGCATTTCAGAATGCCAGTTCCAGTCCCGGCTGCTCCACTTCCGATCCAGCTCCCCTCTAATGGCCTGCAAAAGCAACAGACGTTGGCCCAAGTGTTTGCTCCCCTGCACACACATGGGAGCCCCAGATGAACCTCCTGGTTCCTGGTTGCGGTCATCTGAGGAGTGAACCAGTGGATGGAAGCCCTCTCCCTCTCCCTCTCCCTCTCCCTCTCCCTCTCCCTCTCCCCCTCCCTCTCCCCCTCTCCCCCCTCCCCCTCTCTCTCTCTCTCCCTCTCCCCTCCCCCTCCCTCCCCTCCTTCTCCATGTCTCAGTAACTCTGACTTTCAAATAAATAAATAAATCTTTTTTAAAAAGTTGGGGTGCAGGGTACTGGGGACTATATTAGAGTTATTTGCGTTTGTCTGGAAAAAACAAACAGGACTGAGTTGCAAGACTCATCCACAGGAGAAGAGCCCCTAAGAGGGCTGCAGGGAGCTCACGCCCCTGGTTCATGTGGACCCAAGCCCACTAGGGATGCAAGCAAGGGAGCAGTGAGCAGCCAGCCCGGCCTAACAGTTGATACTGCGCTCCAGCCGTCAACACCAGCGTGCTCAAGGCGCTGGGCAGCCTTGCTAGTTGGTTTGGGGGTTGCAGTTCTCTGCACCCAGGGGTGAGGAAGAGCCCTCAGACTGTGGTAGAACAGATGGACAGAGGGGCCAGCGCTGTGGCCCAGCAGGCTCAGCTGCCGCTTGTGACACCAGCGTCCCATATCGGAGACCTGTTTGAGTCTGGCTGGCCTGCTTCAGAGCCAGCTCCCTGCTTAGGTGCCTGGGAAGGCAGCAGAAGATGGCCCAGGTGCTCCGGTGCTTGCCACCCTTGTGAGAGACCTGGATGGGGTTCCCGGCTCCTGGCTTTGGCCAGCCCCAGCCCCAGCCCCAGGCCCAGGTGTTACAGCTATTTGGAATTTGGGGAGTGAACCGGCAGAAGAAAGATCTCTCTCTCTCTCTCTCTCTGTCACTCTACCTTTCAAACAAATAAATGGTTTTTTAAGATAAAGGATGGGTGGGCGTTGTGGCACAGGAGTTTAAGGCACCCGTTCAAATCCAGCACTCTGCTTCTGACCCAGATGGAGCTCCTGGCTCCTGGCTTCAGCCTGGCCCAGCCCCAGCTGTTACAGGCATTTGGGGAGTGAATTAGCAGATGGAAGGTTCTCTCTTGCCCTCTCTCTTTGTCTTTCAAATAAATAAATCCAGAGAGAGAGAGAGAGAGAGAGAGAGAGAGAAGATAAAGGGAGAACTCCATGTCAAATCTACCTCTCTAACACCAAAAGATGGACTCCTATCTTTGAAGAAGAAAGAAATCTAAGAGAGGAAGGAGGAAGAGGGGTGGGATTGTGGGTGGGAGGGCGGACACGGTGGGAAGAATTATCATGTTCCTAACGTTGTAATTATGAAATGCATTAAGTTTGTATTCCTTAAATAAAAGGCTTCTGGGGGGTAGAAAAAACGAAAGAAATCAAGGGGGCGGGGCCAGCACTGTGATATAGTGGGTAAAGCCGCTGCCTGCAGTGCCAGCACCCTATATGGGCGCCAGTTAGAGACTGCCTGCTCCACTTCCAGTCCAGCTCTCTGCTGTGGGCTGGGAAAACAGTGAAAGATGACCCAAGTGCTTGGCCCCTGCACCTGCATGGGAGACCCAGAAGAGGCTCCAGGCTCCTGGCTTCAGAACAGCGCGGCTCCAGTCATTGGGGCCATCTGGAGAGTGAACCAGCAGATGGAAGACCTCTCTCTCTCTCTCTGCCTCTGCCTTTAAAATAAACAAATAAATCTTAAAAGAAAGAAAGAAAGAAAGAATTTCCTGTTAGAGATGCCACCTGCCTTTGCCTGGCCAGCTCTCCTCCCAGGCCAGCTAGGTAATGGAAGTCAACAGAGTGCCTTCCCCTAGGAGGTTCACACCTCCCTTAGGATATACCCCATGTGAAGAGATAGATAGGTCTGGGCCTCATAACTGACAAGGCCTTAAGCCCACCAGATAATTATCAAGCCCCTTCTGTCAGGTTCTATTGGACTCTCAATCAGAAAATTTAGTCGTGGCTTAGATAGCACTTTTCTTAGCTCCTCTAATAATGACTCTGTCCTTTATTTTAGATCTTGTCTAGCCACTTGGGGCCTCATTCCTTTGTAATCACACCCTCTACTCTTACAACAATGGCTGCACTTCTGACCTGTGTGTATTGACGGTTCTCTCCCCCACTTACTGTTATTGTTCAGAATTTCTCCACAGACAAACCCTACTACCTGCAAAAGTTGAGTGGCCTTTCTCCTGGACTTGGCTGGGATCAGCTTTAAACCACGTCCATCAAACAGTCTTCACAAGGGTCCCCCCCCCCTCATTTCCTCTCCTCTATGAAACCCTCTCATTACCTGGCTAATGCCACTCTTAGGATCATTGGCTGCTGTTCTCACCCTGTCTTTTATACTACAGTGTCTGTTTAAGTGTTTACAAGAGGTGGTAATGGAATGAACCAAGGCCTTCAACAACCAGGCAGTCAACCAAATGCTGCTATGGGGACATACTTGGCTCCCCACCCAGGAGACAGCGGCTTGAGAATCCCCCCATGCTAGCAAAGAGTACTTTGTCACCTCATGTCAGCAGGAAGTAGCTCTAAAGACAGATCATCGTCCCTCTACCCCTCTTGGACTTTTGGGACTAATGTAATCCCATACAACTCGTGCTTTATAAAAAATAAAAGGGGGGAATGTTAGGAAACTGGCGCAGTCTTTTCTATGGCGCGATCTACACCATGACACCATCCTAGGCTCTAGCCCCCACTGCCATGGCTGGAAGCCAGGTGGCCACCTGGCCCAACCACTGGTGTCAGCTCCACCCCCATCCTAAAGGGATTCGCTGCTCCTACTTCCCTGCCAGCCCCCCGGCAAAGTTTTAAAAGGACCTGTCCCTGAACACGTGGCAGGCTCTCTCTCTCTCTCTCTCTCTCTCTCTCTCTCTCTTCCTCTCCATCTCTTGACCTCTGTCTCTGCATCCCCCCCCCCTGGGGTGTGGCTTGCCACCTCCTCCTGGATTTTTTTTTTCCCTCCTGACTGTGGAGTTTAGCAATCTGAAAATCCTCTGCCTCTCTTATGCTCTCCTCCCTCTCTTTTTCCTTCATTGCCCCTTCCCTCCAGTCTGTTGGGTTTCCCCCAATGAACTCTTTCCAGAGAGAGAGAGAGAGAGAGAGAGAGAGGAAGGAAGGAAGGAAGGAAGGAAGGAAGGAAGGAAGGAAGGAAGGAATCAAGAGGTTGAGGTCAGAAAACATCTGCAGCAAAAAGGAGCCCGAGAGCGCCAGGGCTGAGGCACAGTAGGCTAAGTCCCCACTTGCAGTGCCAGCATCCCATGAGGGCACCGGTTTGAGTCCTGGCTGCTCCACTTCCAATTAGCTCCCTGCTGGTGCACCTGGGAAGGCAGTGGAAGACGGCCCAACTGTTTGGACTCCTGCACCCATGTGAGAGACTGGAAGAAGCTCCTGGCTCCTGGCTTCAGCTTGGTCCAGCCCCAGCTGTTGTGGGCACCACGTCGGAAGCTGGTGCCTGGATGGGGCAGGTGTACGCACAATCTGTATGTGTGATGGGGCTGGGTATGCACGAGGACCCCTTCTGACTCTGTAACTTCCTAAAGATCTGACACCGGGTCTGAAGACCAAGATGCAGCTCCCTTTCCTAAACAGTGACCCATCGGCTTGCCTCGGTGAGTCCGTGTGGGACCAGGAAACTATGAGTGAGAGGACCAGCTCTATCTATCCTTGTACAGCTTCCAGGCTGTGGGCCCCAGTATCTGCTGTTTGCTTCTCTTCCTAGACTGAAATTGCTGGTGCATTTATACTGCTTTCTTATGGAAAAGCAAAACTTCATTGACGGCTTTTGTCTACAACCAGAAATCCTGTAGGCAGAGTGAGAGAGAAATAACACAAATGGCTAGGGATTCTTCCCTGGGGGCCTTAGGCTCTCCAAGCACGGGGGTGGCTGTCTTTGCTCCTTGCTGGCTGATGTAGAGACAGAATCTGAGAAGCCGCCTGCCACTGCCTGAGTTCTTGGTGCCAGAGACTGGCGTGCTGGAGCCTATGGGCCAGTTACCACAATTTTATTCTATTTATTTATTTTAAAAATATTTATTTATTTATCTGAAAGGCAGAGTTACAAAGAGGCAGGGGCAGAGAGACAGAGAGAAAGGTCTTCCATCCGTTGGTTCACTCCCCAGATGGCTGCATCAGCCGGAGCTGCCCTGATCTGAACTCAGGAGCTAGAAGCTTCTTCCGGGTCTCCCATGTGGGTGCAGGGGCCCAAGGACTTGGGCCATCCTCTGCTTTCCCAGGCCATGGCAGAGAGCTGGATCGGAAACAAAGCAGCCGGGACTTGAACCAGCGGCCATATAGGATGCCGGTACTGCAGGCAGCTGCTTTACCCGCTGCACCTCAGTACCAGCCCCCACACATTTATTTATTTATTTATTTATTTATTGACAGGCAGAGTTAGACAGTGGGAGAGAGAGAGACAGAGAGAAAGGTCTTCCTTCTGTTGGTTCACCCCCCAAATAGCCGCTATGGCTTCTGTGCTGCGGTCGGCGCACCGTGCTGATCCGAAGCCAGGAGCCAGGTGCTTCTCCTGGTCTCCCATGGGGTGCAGGGCCCAAGCACTTGGGCCATCCTCCACTGCCTTCCCGGGCCACAGCAGAGAGCTGGCCTGGAAGAGGAGCAACTGGGACAGAATCCGGCGCCCCGACTGGGACTAGAACCCAGGGTGCCGTCGCCACAGGGGGAGGATTAGCCCAGTGAGCCACTGCGCCTGCCCCCACAATTTTATTTTAAAATGTATTTATCTTATGTATTTGAAGAGAGAGGAGGTGAGACAGAGAGGCATAGAGAGATCTCCCAACCATGGGTTCACTCCCCAAACGTCCACAACAGTTGGGGTTAGGCTCCACCAAAGCTGGGGGACTGGGGACTCAAATTGGAGCCCCATATGGGGGCTGGGGGAAAGCTACCAAGTAGAGGGTGGAGGAGGCAGCTGCCACCATTGCAGTGAATGCCTGGGTGTTGAGGAGGAGGGCCCATCTCCAGGCCGCCCTGGAGGCACAAACCCTTGTAGGATCACAGGGAGTGAGGCACCTGGGCAAGATGGGAGGAGGGGAGAGCTGTGGTGAGAGGGCTTCAGCCACCCCAACCCCCACCCCCACCCGCGGGGCTGCCATGACGGGCCCTGTCCATCCAGGTCTTGCTCCACCAACTGGGTGTCATGGAGAGCTCCACTCGGCTTGATTTGGCATGCCTTGCTCTGCACTCACACGCCCGGGCTACCAGCTGCCCCCAGACCTTAAAGGGACTGCAATGTCATCGTGCCACCTGAAGCCAAATTCGGCAGCCCCAGTAGCCTGGGAGGCATCCCAGAACAGGGCAGTGGGAGTGAGCAGCTCCCAGGAGCGGGGCAGGGAGAGGGAGGGGAGCTCAGACTCCCCCTATGATCACCAGAAAGTGCACTGAGGCTCACGGCATGGAGAACTCCGCGCCCCACTGGCTAGCAGCGTGTTAGTCTCGGGTCCTCTGCCTAGACCACAAGGTTATATTGGAAATCCCTCCAACGTAACCTTGCCGTGACCTCTCCCACCTCGCTAATAGAAAAAAAAAAAAATGCTTTCTCTCCACACACGCCACACGCCGCGCTGCTAGGCGGGAAACCCAGGGCTCGTGGGTGCCTTGCCTTTTGTTCCAGCCACTCTTCCCACTTGTGGGCCGCTGCGCACTGGAAGAGGAAATGGCGACGAAACTGGGCGCCCAACCAGGAGGTGGGAGGAGCCATCCTGATGTCAGATGCTGTAGGCTCTTCCTGCCCAGCTCCCGGGGCTCATGGGCTCTGAAGCTGCCAAGGGTGGAGGAGGAGCGTCTGAAAGGTGACTCTGAGAGAAGCCCGTGGGAGATAACATCTCTGGGCTCAGCGGGCCGGGGGCTGGGACAGCAGGCCCTAAGGAGACTAGGCCGAGCACCCCCATCTCAGCCTGCTGCCTATCCCCACAGAACACCTGCCTAGGCCAGGAGAGATCTTCAAGACCGAGGGAGACATGAACGCGCCCTCACCAAGCCCCGTCACTGTAGACAAATTTAAAGTACATTGAGGTCGGCACCGTGGCACCCCACACAGGTGCTGGTTCGAGTCCCAGCTGCTCCACTTCTGATCCAGCTATCTGCTATGGCTTGGGAAAGCAGTGGAGGATGGCCCAAGTCCTTGGAGGGAGACCTGGAAGAAGCTCCTGGCTCCTGGCTTGGGATTGGCACAGCTCTGGCTGTTGCAGCCATTTGGAGAGTGAAGCAGCAGATGGAAGACCTCTCTCTCTGTCTCTCCCTCTCTCTGTCTGTAACTCGACCTCTCAAATAAGTAATAAATTAAAAAAAATTTTTAAAAGAAAGTACATTAGGAAAAAAAAAAAAAAACAGGAACTCTCATGTTGACCAAAGAAGGCAGAATAATTTGATGCAACTCACGTGAGGTCTACACAGCACAGGCCTGAGCCAGGAGGGTGTTGCAGAGGTACTGTGCCTTGGTATGAGTGGGCAGAGATGTGTGTATGTGTACATGAAGTTCAGGACCACAGACGTAAGTTACAGCTCTGCACAGTGAAAAATCAGAGAACCAAACCTATCCCCACCCTGTGAGACAAGAAATGCCAAGATGGGCCATGATTCATTAGCACGTTTGTGTGATAGAAGGTTCTAGTTATCCAAAATCACAGATTTAAAAACTCATTTAAAAAAAAGATTTACTTATTTATTTGAAAGTCACGGTTATACGGGGTATGTGTGGGGAGGGGGGAGAGAGAGAGAGAGAGAGAGATGAGAATCTTCCATCCATTGATTCAATTCTGGATGGCCTCAACAGCCAGTGCTGGGCCAGGCCACAGCCAGGAGCCAAGAGCTTCATTTGAGTCTCCCATGTAGGTGGGACACCCTGGGCAGCAGCAGTTGATGGTTCCTGCCGTCCAGGAGAGAGAACTGGATTGTGTTCCAGGCTCCTGGGTTTGGTGTGGCTCAGTCCTGGCTGTGGTGGGCATTTGGGGAGGGAACCAGCAGATGGGAGAACTCTTTCTCTTTCTCTCTCTCTCTGCCTCTCAAATAAATTTTAAAAATTCACTTTGGCAATATAAAAGAAGCAAATCGCTGCTCTCAGGAGCCCAAATAAAAGTGATTACTCAGGTACAGAGTTAATGTACAGAAAGATCACTCTGGGGATTCGGTTTGCCTTGTTCGGCGCGACAATCTCAGTGTCTACAATATCCCCAGCCAAAGAACAGCCTCAGTATAACATCTGTTGAGTGAAAGAAAGGATGGAGTGGACGCACGGTGCAGCCAACTGGTTTCGCTACAAGGAAAAATACTTGGCAAGCAAACCCCGCGCGCTTAGAGGAAGGGCCGCTAGGGGGCGCTCCGGCCCAGCAGCTCCCAGGCTGGGGGAAAGCGGCGGGTACTGCGCTCACCCCGCTGGAGAATCTTCTGGTTCCCCCTAACTCTTGTCAGCGGGGGTGGGGGGGCGAGGTTATCTGCAGACGGCGGGAGCCCCCGCCCCGGCACTTGGTCGATGCCACGTTTTGCACCTCACCTAAAGGGACCAGAGAGGCTGCAGCCAGAAGCCGGCAGAAGGAAAGGCAGAATGATGGGGGGAGGGGGGTCATCTCTGCTGACTGCATTCTAGAAACCTCTTTCAACATCGCCTTCATCATAGTTTTCCTTTTATTTTCACACGCGCCACCCTCCAGCCTCCTTTTCCTCCCGTGTGAAACAAGGTGAGTGACAGCTGTCTTTCAAGGCTGTGACATCGTGACAGTTCCATCCGAGGAAAACATGTGGCGTGGTGCACACGAGGGTACGGGTTGGGTGAGGCTCCTCTCTTTTCTTCCTTGCTTGTGTCACACATGCCAAGGCCGCATCGGCAGTTTGCACAACTTTCAGCTAAGAGGGAAAAGCCGGGGCCAGTGTTGTGGCACAGCAGCCAAGCCCAGGCGCAGTCGGATTCCATATCTGAGTTCAACTCCCGGCTGCTCCACTTCTGATCCAGCTCCCTACTAATGCACCTGGGAAGGCAGCAGAGGATGACCCAAGTCCTTGGGCCCCTGCAACCCACGTGGGAGACCAGGATGGAGTTAGGGCTTCTGGCCTTGGCCTAGCACAGCCCCCAGTGATGCAAGCAGCCCTTTAGGGAGTGAACCAGCAGATGAAAGATCTCTTTCTCTCTCTGTCCCGATGTTGCGGTGGATTTGTTCTGAGAGGAGGAGCGTGGTGGGGGCAAGAGGCATGGAGTCACCACACAGACCCCAGGGGTCGGGTAAAAGCAGGCCAGAGGCGAGCAGCCGGCAGACTCCTTTATTACAGTTGGTACAACAGCTTATATAGCCAAGACCAGCCAATCTGGTCAAGGGGCGGTCTATGCCCCAACCAATCACAGCCTGTTGCCACACAGGCTCCGTTGCCAGGTGGGTTTCAAAGCCATTCCTGGCTTGCCAGCGGCCACTTGGCATGGCCTTCTCATTCCACCACACCCCTCTGTCTAGGACTCTGCCTTTCAATTAAATAAAATAAATCTTTTTTTTTTTAGAGATGTATTCATTCATCTGAAAAGCAGAGTTACAGAGAGGCAGAGGCAGAAAGAGAGAGAGAGAAGTTTTTGCATCCACTGGTTCACTCCTCAAATGGCCACAATGGCGGGAATCTGAAGCCAGGAGCCAGGAGCCTCCTCCGGGTCTCCCATGTGGATGCAGGGGCCCAAGGACGTGGGCTATCTTCTACTGCTTTCCCAGGCCACAGCAGAGAGCTGGATCGGAAGTGGAGCAGAGAATTAACTGCAAAACTCATTCTCAAACAGTACTTTATATGTTTGTGCGTGTGTGAATGTGTGTGTGTGCAAACTATTGAAATCTTTACTTAGTATAGAGTTGGTCTTTTGTATATAAAGTTAAATTAAAAATGAATCTTAATGAAGAATGGGATGGGGGAGGGAGTAGGAGGTGGGATGAGAGTGGGGGTAGGAGGCTGGGTATGGGGGGAAGAACCATGAAATTTGCATTCATTAAATAAAAGCTTTTTTAAAAAAAGAATGTAATATTAAAAAAAAAAATGGAGCAGCCAGGACTCCAACCTGGGCCCATGTGAGATGCTGGCACTGCAGATGTCAGCTTTACCCACTACACCACAGCACCAGCCCCAAATAAATCTTTAAAAAAAAAAAAAATGAAAGGAAAAAGCTAAAAGGAGAGAATTTCAGGGATCTACCTGTAAGTGGAGGAGTTATCTGGGAATGGGGATTTGGGGACAGAGGGTCTAGACTTCTCACCTGTGTATAAAGGTCACAGCCCTCACTCCCAGAGTGACAAGAATACATCATGTAACGTACTTCCTGGGGCCAGACTAGGGGTAGGGGGCAGCGCTGTGGTGTAGCAGGTAAAGCCACTGCCTGCAGTGCACCAGTTCGAGTCCTGGCTGCTCCACTTCCGATCCAGCTCTCTGCTATAGCCTGGGAAAGCTTTAGAGGATGGCCCAAGTCCTTGGGCCCCTGTACCTACGTGGGAGACCCGGAAGAAGCTCCTGGCTCCTGGCTTCGGATTAGCACAACTCCAGCCATTATGGCTGTCTGGGAAGTGAACCAACAGAAGGAAGACATCTCTCTCTCTGCCTCTGCCTCTCTCAGCTCTGCCTTTCAAATAAATAAATCTTTAAAAAAAAAATCCTTGCGGGGGCAGCACTATAGTACAGTGAGTTAAGCCCTGCCTGCAACACTAGCATTCCATATGGGCACCAATTTGAGTCTTGGCTGCTCCACTTCCTATCCAGCTCCCTGCTAATGCACCTGGAAGAGCAACGGAAGGCGTCCCAGGTACCTGGACCCCTATCACCCACATGGGAGACCCAGATAGAGTTCCAGGCTCCTGCTTCAGCCTGGCCCCCTTGGGGAGTGATCCAGTGGATGGAAGCTCTTTCTCTCTCTCCCTCTGTCTGTAACTCTGCCTCGCAAACACCTTAAAACAAAAAGGAATATCCGTGTTTGACATCTGAGTCTAGCTCCCACCAATGCCGACCCTAGAAGACAGCAGTGATGGCCCAAGCAGTTGGGTTCCTGCCACCCACATGGGAGACCCAGATTAAATTCTGGGCTCCTGGCTTTGGCCTACTCCAGCCCTGGCCATTGCAAGCATTTGGGGAGTAAACTAGAGGAAGCAAACTCTTGCTGTCTCCCTGCCTCTCAAAAATAAAAAAAATACACCCTGCTTACACACACACACACACACACACAGCACATCCGTTTGCTCGGCACTGCTCAGTTTTCTCTGCTTCACTGTACTGCAATCTTCGGCTGCCCTATTAGGTCCACTGTCCACCGTGGAGGACCCTACCTTGTGCCCCAGGGGGCCGACCTGAAGGCATGCATCATGAGACTCCCTTGTCCTTTATCTTCCAGCTGGATTAGGCCACAGGTGACTGGGCAAGAGGCAAGTGAGGGAGGATTGTTTATCCCCAGCTTCTTCCCCGTGCGCAGCGCAGGCCTGCAGGTGCCAGCTCCTGTGCGGTGGCCTCGCCACACAGCTCACCCTGCCTGTGGGTTCCTATGACTGCCCCTCCCCGTGCTCCCTCAGGCTCAGGTGCTGGCCCAGATGTTGCAGTTTGCTTTGTGGTTTTCCTACCTCTGGTCCAGCCTGCTGTGAGCCATCCCTTTATTAAATGCTCCTCAAGTTACCCGATTGGAGTGGCCCTACAGATACGTTCCTGCAGGCCCACTAAGTCATCACTTAGGACCATAGTGTCAGCAGGTGTGGGGTCAGCGCTGTGGCATGGTGGGTTGAAGCCCTGGCTTGCAGCACCAACATCCCATAAGGGCACCAGTTCGAGTCTTGGCTACTCCACTTCCAATCCAGCTCTCTGCTATGGCCTGGGAAAGCAGTGGAAGATGGCCCAAGTGCTTGGGCCCTGCACCCACCTGGGAGATCCGGAAGAAGCTCCTGGCTCCGGGCCTTGGATCATCACAGCTCCAGCTGTTGCGGTCATCTGGGGAGTGAACCAGCAGATGGAAAATCTCTCTCTCTCTCCCTCTCCCTCTCTCTCTCTCTCTCTGCCTCTGCCTCTCTGTAACTCTGCCTTTCAAACAAGTAAATAAATTTAAAAAAACAAATAATAAGACTTAAGGGATGACAGCAAGTTGACTAGAAGGGTGGCAGGGGATATGTGACAAGACATGAGAGCCAGACAAAGCCTTACTTTTTTTTTTTTTTTTACTTGAAAGAGTTACAGCAAGAGGTAGAGACAGAGAGAGAGGTCTTCTATCCACTGGTTCACTCCCCAGATGACCACAATGGCCGGAGCTGTGATGATTCAAGGCCAGGAGCCAGGAGCTTCTTGCAGGTCTCCCACGCGGGTGCAGGGACCCCAAGGACTTGAGCCATCTTCTACTGCTTTCCCAGGTCACAGCAGAGAGCTGGATCAGAAGTGGAGCAGCCAGGACACAAACCAGCACCCATGCCGGTGCTTCAGGCCATGGTGTTAACCGACTGCGCCACAGCGCCAGTGCCATGTCTACAATTTGTGTGGGAGTAGACTGTAAGAGGGCTTCCGACTCTCTTGCTTGTTTGCTTGTGTTTTTAAAAATCCCTTGAGCCCTGGGGTTGGGCAGACTTAAGGGCACCTTCCTGCATTCTCGTTACACAGTGGCCCGCATGACCATAAAGCTAAGAAAGCGTTTTGCCTACAAATGCCTATGTGCACTGGGCACTGCAGGCTGAGGATCCTCGCGCGCCTTCCGCCAGTATATAAATTCCTGGGCAGGTGCTACGTGCCGAGCTCTGTTCCAGACTTTGGAGGACAGAGAAACCAGCAAGACAAAGCCCCTGCTCTTACAGAATGGATCTTCTACTGGAAAAAGAGGGGAAAACTGTGGGAGCACTCGGTGGCTGTCTGACCTTCTGACCTACTGACCTACTGGGGGGTGGGGTGGTTGACGACAGTTGTTTTACAGCCTTTATGAACACATGAGATTCTCGGGGTCACAGCAAATGCATGACTGTTACTACAACACAATTCTCATGTTAATGTGAAACAAAATACAAAAAGAATAGATTCCATGTAGCTCATAGATAGGCTTGTCTTAGGCAGTTTTTCATTGCTGTAACCAAACACCTGGGACCGGGTAACTTATGAAGAATAAACGTTTGCTTGACTCTTACTCAAGAAACAGCCCTGCTATTGAGCTTATCAGCGACAAAGCTGAATGGAGACTTGCGGCATCATTGCCAATGAGAGGACGAAGAGACCAATCTGGGAAACCTAGGAGGCCATCACGGAGGTTCTCACCGCCAACGGCTTGGGCACGAGTCAGGAGACAATCACACGGACTGGGATCAGCACAAACAAGATCAAACAAGAAGAAAGGAATATAATACTTCCTTTCCTTGCTCCCTCTTTTCTTCCCCTAATCTTTAATTTTTTTTTTTTAATTCACATTATAGTCAAAGGTTTAAGCCTCCACTAAATAAAGAGTTCAACAAGTACAAAGCAGGAATAGAGACAAGGACTACAAACAATAATCAAATGAAAAGATGAACATTTCACTCACATACAGTATTTTTTTTTTTTTTTTTTTTGGACAGGAAGAGTGGATAGTGAGAGAGAGAGAGACAGAGAGAAAGGTCTTCCTTTTTGCCGTTGGTTCACCCTCCGAAGGCCGCTGCGGCCGGCGCATCGCGCTGATCTGAAGCCAGGAGCCAGGTGCTTCTCCTGGTCTCCCATGCGGGTGCAGGGCCCAAGCACTTGGGCCATCCTCCACTGCCTTCCCGGGCCATAGCGGAGAGCTGGCCTGGAAGAGGGGCAACCGGGATAGAATCCGGCGCCCCGACTGGGACTAGAACCCGGTGTGCCAGCGCCACAAGGCGGAGGATTAGCCTGTTGAGCCACAGCGCCAGCATACAGTATATTTTTTAAAGATTGATTTATTTATTTCAAAGTTAGAGTTACAGAGAGACATAGAGACAGAGAGAGGTCTTCTATCCGCTGGTTCACTCCCCAAATGGCTGCAATGGCCGAGCTGCACCGATCTGAAGCCAGGAGCCAAGAACTTTCACCAGGTCTTCCCATGTGGGTGGACTTGGGCCATCTTCCACTGCTTTCCCAGGCCATAGCAGAGAGCTGGATTGGAAGTAGAGCAGCTGGAACTCAAACCTGCACCTATGTGGGATGCCAGCACTGCAGACGATGGCTTTACCTACTACACCACAGCAATTGCCTCATTCAGTTTATTTTAAAATAAGCACAGATCATTAAAACTATAGCAGTATAGCTATATCTGTTAACTACCACAAATAAGAGAAAACATGACATTCTGACAAGCAGGTGAAGCCCAAGAGCCTGTTCTCGAGGACCAGGTGCAAGGTCATGACGGCAGATACTGCTCTGAGTCACTCAAACCTTATGGATAACCTTGAACCCAGGAAGCCTCTACAACCTCAAGTTCACCACTGGGAATTCTTCACTTTAGCTCCAGCATCCTGCTGCCTGGTTCCAGCGTGTTCTATGGCTCTAGTGTGTTCATGGACGACAAAGGGTTGTCTTAGGCAGTTTTCCATTGCTGTAACCAAACACTTGGGACCGGGTAACTTATGAAAAATAAATGTTTGCTTGGCTCAGCTCAAGACCACCGTACTGCCAGCGTTGTGGCTCACTTGGTTAATCCTCCACCTGCGGCGCCAGCATCCCATATGGGCTCCAGGTTCTAGTCCCAGCTGCTCCTCTTCCAGTCCAGCTCTCTGCTGTGGTCCGGGAAGGCAGTGGAGGATGGCCCAAGTGCTTGGGTCCCTGCCCCTGCACCCACGTGGGAGACCACAAGGAAGAACCTGGCTCCTGGCTTCAGATCGGCACAGCTCTGGCCAATGCGGCCATTTCGGGGGTGAACCAACGGAATGAAGACCTTTCTGTCTTTTCTGTCTCTCTCACTATCTGGGGGGGGGGGGGGGGGGAAACACTGTACTGGGGCCGGTGCTGTGGCGCAATAGGTTAATCCTCTGGCTGCAACACCAGCATCCCATATAGGCTCTGGTTCGAGTCCCGCACCTGTGTGGGAGACCTGGAAGAAGTTCCTAGCTCCTGGCTTCAGATCAGCCCAGCTCCAGCCGTTGCGGCCGCTGCCGGCACTGCAGGCAGCGGCTTTACCCACTATGACACAGCACCGGCCCTGATACAGCCCTTTTTTAAAAAAGACACTAAAGGGGCCAGAAGACCTTTCTCTTTCTCTCTGTCTGTCTGTAACTCTACCTCTCAAATAAATTTTAAAAAATCTTCAATAGAAAAAGACATTAGAGAAAACAGGCAGATTATTAGCTGAGTGGAGCTTAACAGATTATCATTGAAAAGAAATGGCTCTTACTCAAGAAACAGCCCTGCTATTGAGCTTATCAGCGACAAAGCTGAATGGGGAATTGCGGCATCATTGCCAATGAGAGGACGAAGAGACCGACCTGGGAAGCCTGGGAGAGCCATCACGGAGGTTCTCACTGCCAACGGCTTGGGCACGAGTCAGGAGACAATCACACGGACTGGGATCAGCACAAACAAGACCACAAAACCCTCGTCCAGAGCTCGGGGCCCCTCCAGGACTGCTTGGGGCTGGTTTTAATTTCCTGGTCGTTCTACCAGAAAAACTAGGACTGGGCGCCTATCAGAGAAGGCAAACCAGACTGCGTGCAGTGGTACCACAAACCTGCCCAGGATGGGAGCAGCGTCCCAAAGAAAGGCCGAATCCCTATCTAGTGCAGGAAGTGCAGGCAGGGAGTCACATCCATTAACATATGGGAAGAGAGCACAAGAGCCATGGAGGAATGGTGGCATGTGACAGCAGGACACACTCACTAACGGGCAGGATTCCCAGGGGCAAAGGACCAATGTCTTCAGCATTAAATAAATTGTGCCACCCCGGCGCCATGGCTCACTAGGCTAATCCTCTGACTGTGGCGCCGGCACCCCGGGTTCTAGTCCCGGTCAGGGCGCCGGATTCTGTCCCAGTTGCTCCTCTTCCAGTCCAGCTCTCTGCTGTGGCCCGGGAGTGCAGTGGAGGATGGTCCAAGTGCTTGGGCCCTGCACCCGCATGGGAGACCAGGAGAAGCACCTGGCTCCTGGCTTCGGATCAGCACGGTGCGCCAGCCGCAGCGTGCCGCCCTCAGCGGCCATTGGGGGGTGAACCAACGGAAAAGGAAGACCTTTCTCTCTCTCTCTCTCTCCCTGTCCACTCTGTCAAAATAAATAAATAAATAAATTGTGCCATGGATCAACATACACACACACACACACAGGGCAGGCGCTGTGGCATAGCAGGCAAAGCCGCCTTCAGTGCCAGCATCTCATATGGGTGCCAGTTCAAGCCCCAGGTGCTCCACTTCTGATCCAGCTCCCTGCTAATGCACCTTAGGAAAGCAGCGGAAGATGGCTCAAGTCCTTGGGCCCTGCACCCACATGGGAGACCCAGAAGAAGCTCCTGGCTCCTGGCTTTGGATCAGCCCAGCTCTGGCTATTGTGACCATTTAGGGAGTGAACCAGCAGATGGAAGACACCTCTCTCTCTCTCTCTGCCTCTGCCTCTCTGTAACTCTGCCTTTCAAGTAAACAAATACATCTTTCACACACACACACACACACACACATACCCCAGGCTGCTCCTGTCCCACCGTCTTCCTGAGTCACTCCATAGGCTGGAGAAGTGAGCCTGAACCATAGTCATGACTCAGTGAATCTGGAACCATCTCCTCTTGTGGCTCGAATTCCTCCTGCCCCAGACAGCTGCTCCTGGGGAACCCCCCTCTTGGCACTCCATTCCCAGGCTGGATCAGCTCAGCGGGGCTGTGTTGGGATGAACCATGAACATGCAGGCGTGCTGGCGCCGGCTCAAGGCCATCCTGAATTTTCTGTTGATATTATTCAGTATCCTCAAAAGCATTTCATACGAGAAGAACTGGGTCTGTGTGCCCCTTTGGCTACTCAGAGAAATTCCGCTGGCCGAAAATGATAAGAGCATTCCACTGATGTAAAAACCATAAATGCAGTCTCGTGGGGCCCTCACTGGGCTAGGCTGCTGCCTGTGACACCAGCATCCCGTGTCCCATGTCGGGCCTCGGGTTCGAGTCCTGGCTGCTCCATTAGGAGTCTAGCTCCCTGCCAGCGTGCTTGGGAGGGCAGAGGAAGATGGCCCCCAGTACTTAGGCCCCTACCACGGGCATGGGAGTCCAAGATGGGGCTCCTGGCTCCTGGCTGTTCTGGCCCTTCGGGGAGTGAAGCAGCAGATGGAAGATCTCTCTCCCTTTCTCTTTCTCTCTCTCTTTCTACTTCTCAAATAAGTAAATAAAAGCAAACAAACAAGGAGTTCTCTTTCCGCCCTGTGTACTGGCCAGGCACGGCAAGATGGGACCGGATCTGCTCCCCTCCCAATCTTTTTTTTTTTTTTTTTTTTTTTTGACCTCTAGCTATAAGCGCTGGAAGGAACACAGCAAACAGGGCCTTGCAGTGCTGAGCCCACAGACTTAAAGAGGCCTCACGGGGAAGACAGACGCAACCGTGGCTTTTCACAGCAGTACCCAAAGTACAAGGTCATGGGAAAAAGTGGTGCACGGTTGGCCGCTGCCCCGGCACCTACCACGTCGGCACGGGTGCACAAACGACGCCAACTTTCTCATCTGCGGAAAGCGGGCACGGAAGAGGGGAGGCTGGGGCGGGGGGCAGGGGGGTCCCTCGCATACGCACGAAGCCCTAAAGTGGAAACCAGGCCGTCTCCAAGGGTGCCAGGCCCACCGGGGTCCCTCTCGCAGCGCCGCCTCGTCTCTGCCCCCTGGAGACCAGCGCGCGGGAGGACGCGTGACCACGGCGGAACCCCAGGGTGGCGGGGCACCCACGTGCAGCGGGCGGCGGCCGGGGTTGGGTGGGGCGGTGCTGCGCGGACTACAAATCCCAGGGGCGCGTACCCGAGGCGGCGGAAGGGGCGGCCTGGGGCGGAGCTAGGCAGGAGACTTGTGAGGGAGGCGGGAGGGTTGCGGGGCAGTGCGCGGGAGACCATGTCTGGGGGCAGCAGCTGCAGCCAGACCCCGAGCCGGGCCATCCCCACCACTCGCCGGGTGGTGCTCGCCGACGGCGTGCAGCTCCCGCCCGGGGACTACAGCACCACCCCCGGCGGCACGCTCTTCAGCACCACCCCGGGAGGTAAGTGAGGGCTGGGGGCGCCGGGGGTCTGGCGTGGGGGGCCAGGACGATCCGGCCAGGCCCGAGCGGGCGGGATCGGGAGCCAACGCCTTGGACAGGGTGTCTGGGCCCCCGGGCGCCGCTGCTAAAGCACGGTTAGGGGACTTTCAGGGAGTCTGCGAGGGGTCGCGGAGGAGGCAGCGCGCCTTGCCTGGCCCTGGGTGCGTGGTGCAGCGCCTGGTCGGTTTCCACTTTGCGGGAGAGCCCGCTGAGTGTGCCCTCGGCGAGCGGACACGCACGCACACGCCCGCAGGACTGCCACATGCTGCGGGGTGCTGCCCCCTGTGGGAGTCCAGGGCAGGTCTGAGCTGGGATGGGGTGGGGTCAAGTGGCCCGCGGACCGAGGGGAGGCCTGGCTTGGCCTGGAGTTTCAAGTGGGATGGGAGGGGCGCTCTCCTTTGGAACCCGCGGCCCTCTGCTTCCCGAGGCACCCTCTGGCGGGTTTGGGGGGGACGGCGCTCCCCCGCGGCGCCGCGTCTCCCGGGCACGTGGGCCTGTGTCCGCGCCTTGGAGGTCCCGGGCGCCGCGGCCAGGCCCGTGCAGAACCTCACGTTCCTCTGCCAGGGAGAAGGAGGGGGCGCCGTGTGACCTCCCTGGGAGCCGAGGAGGAAGAGGAAGCTGCGCCCGCACGGCTGGGGGCCAGCCCTGGGCTCCTCCCCGGCGCGAGGCATTCCCTGTCCGCTCCGGAGCCCCGGCGCGCGGCGCTGATGAAACCTCCCCGCCCGTTTGCATGATGAAACGCTGGGTCTCGGCGCGGCTCGCCACTCCCCGCCCACCCCCGCGCGGGCCGCGCCCCCGGCCGCCCCGCTCGCCTTCCACGCTGCGTCCCGACCCGGGCCCGAGCGCCGTGGACCCTGGCGGCGCACAGGGCGCAGCCTGTGGCCCCGGCCCGGAGGCGGGGGCGCGCAGCCTGGCTTTTCTGAGCAGCTGTCCCACCACCAGCGAGCGCGGCCAGAGCCCAGGGCCTCGGCTGTTGCAAAAGCTGAGGCTCCTGGGTGTGCGTGGCCATCCGCGCCTCTCTGCTCCGTGCGCGGTGCCCCATGGCGCGGGTCTGCTGTCCGCGGCCACATGGCTTCCCAGCTGCGGCAAGCCCTTTTCTGTCCTCTTTGTGGCTGGATCGGGTGGGTCAGAGGGGAAACTAGCCAAGATTGCTGTTCGCTGGGCACTCCCACTCGGGGCTCAACTTTGCACTGAAAAGTGGGGGCGGGGGTGAGCGCAGCGAATCCCTCTGCCTTTGCAAGGAGAGAGGGCAAGGGAGCTTCTGCCTGGGAGTGTGCCATAGGCTTTGAGGCCACCTGGGAGTCAGCTAGCAGGAGCCTTAAGCCATTCCTTCTTATCTGTGGGGCAGGCACAGCTGCTAGTCCGTAGCCTGGGGAGACCAGGCCGGCCTCTGCCATGTTGGCGAGCCTGGTCTGCCTCCGTCAGCCAAGCTGTGGAATTTCCCTCCAGAATGCACTGCACCCGGGCACCTTTGCCAGGGTGGAGAAGCCGGACCTCAAGGTGCTGGTTCTCAGTCCTCAGTGTGGTGGGATTTCCTGGGGTCCTCGTCTCTGTGCGGCTGCAGGCTCGGTAGGTCTGGGGTGGCCTGGGGTTCTGCATTTTTAAGCAGCCCCCAGTCACTGGCCCACACACTACACCCTGCATGCTCAGGGTTAGTGGAGTATGGGCAACTCCCCTCCCCGCTTCACATCCCTGGGGACTCGTAGAAAAGTGATGGTTTTCTCCAGGTAAATCTTGAGGTTGAACTTGGCATCAGGCTAGAGAGCCAGGCTTGCTATACACACACACACACACACACATAATTTTTTTTTCCTTTTATTTGAAAGGCAGAGTGACAGAGAGAAAGGTCTTCCACCTGCTAGTTCACTCCCAGAATGCCCGAATTAACCTGAACTGGGCCAGGCCAAAGCCAAGAGCCTGGAAACCCGTCCAGGTCTCCCATGCGGATGCATGGACGCCACACTTGAGCCGATCATCCGCTCTTTTCCCAGGCTCATTAGCAGGAAGCTGAATCGGAAGCAGAGCAGCTGGGGCTGAAACTGGCGTTCTGATAGGAGATGCCGGCGTTGCGGGCTTAAGCCACTGTGTCCCAACACTAGCCCCTGGGTGAGCCAGGCTCTCGGTGGAGTGTCTTCATGGGTGCCTGGCTACCTCACCTGCCGCTTACCTGTCGGCTCCGGTGAGCAGCTGTTACAGTGGCTGCTGCAGCGAGTGTCCACCATGTTTGTCCCTGGAGGAAGGAAGCAGCAGTTAGTTTAAGCCATCCCTGGGTTCTCGTCCTCACCCTACTCTCCATTCTAGCTTCCTGCTGTGGGGCACCCTGGGAAGCAGCAGGTAATAGATCGAGGGGCTGGCTCCCTGCCATGCACATGGGAGGCCTGAATTAAGTTCCTGGTTCCTGGTTCCTGGCTCCTGGCTTCAGCCTGGCGCAGCTCTGTCTGTGGTGGGTGGGCATTTAGGGACTGAGCCAGTGGTTGGGGGAACCTTTTCCTCTGTCTTTTGCCTTTCAAGTGACTAAGAATGTTGACAAAGAACAGCAGAACCTTTGAATGAGTCAGAGAATTTCTTCTGTCCCTTCCCCATCAGAATCGAAATTCCCAGCTTCATGTGGCGTGTTTGAGCCCAAAGCCTTACCGGGGTTGCTTGGGTGATAGTCCTCCCTCAGCCCTGTACCTGGATAAAGGTGAATCTGAGGTGAGCAGGTAGGGCGGCAGGTGGTAATGGCACCCTGTTTGGTTAGACAAACAAGGCCTGTGCCCACAAAGCTTTCTTTGGAGCAACTCTCGAGTCTGGCTTTGGAACAGACGGTGCTGGGGAGAGAGAGAGGTGGCTGGGCACCACCACCAGGGCACTGCCGTGTCCTGAGACCTCAGCCACACAGAGGGCACATCATTAAGGATGGTAAGGCAGTGAGAAAGCTGGACTGGGTCCTGAGCTGAGCTCCCCTTTGAGGGGCACCCGGGTCCTCATTAAAGATTTTGACTGGAGCCGGCACTATGTGTAGTAGGCTAAGCCTCCCACATGGTGCTGGCATCCCATATGGCACCAGTTCGTGTCCCAGCTGCTGTCTTCCAAAGCTCTCTGCTTATGGCCTGGGAAAACTTGGACCCCTGCACCAACGTGGGAGACCCGGAAGAAGCTCCTGGCTCCTGGCTTTGGATTGGCAAGGTGCCAGCCGCTGTGGCCATTTGGGGAGTGAAGCAGAGGATGGAAGACCTTTCTGTCTCTCCCTCTGTGTGTAAATACACTTCTCAAATAAATAAATAAGTCTTAAAAAAAAAAAAAAAAAGGCCGGCGCCATGGCTCAACAGACTAATCCTCCACCTGTGGCACCAGCACCCCCAGGTTCTAGTCCTAGTCGGGGCGCTGGATTCTGTCCCGGTTGCTCCTCTTCCAGTCCAGCTCTCGGCTGTGGCCCAGGAGTGCAGTGGAGGATGGCCCAAGTGCTTGGGCCCTGCACCCGCATGGGAGACGAGGAGAAGCATCTGAGTCCTGGCTTTGGATCAGCGCGGTGCGCTGGCCGCAGCGTGCCAGCCGCGGTGGCCATTGGAGGGTGAACCAACGGCAAAGGAAGACCTTTCTCTCTGTCCACTCTGCCTGTCAAAAAAATAATAAATAAAAAAAAAAAAATTCCTGCACCGTGGTGTCATGGTGTCTGCAGTGCCAGCATCCCATCTGGGCACTGGTTGGAGTCCCGGATGCTCCACTTCTTTTTAAAAAAGATTTATTTATTTATTTATTTATTTGAAAGACAGACAGAGGCAGAGAGAGAGGGAGAGAGGGGTCTTCCTCCTCTGGTTCAATCCCCAGAT
This sequence comes from Lepus europaeus, assembly GCF_033115175.1. Classification (NCBI taxonomy): domain Eukaryota; kingdom Metazoa; phylum Chordata; class Mammalia; order Lagomorpha; family Leporidae; genus Lepus; species Lepus europaeus. Next base: position 5,722,995 of record NC_084842.1, on the reverse strand, counting down.
GGCCGCAATGGCCGGAGCTATGCTGATCTGAAGTCAGGAGCCAGGAGCTTCTTCTGGGTCTCCCACATGCGTGCAGGGGCCCAAGGCCATGGGCCATCTTCTCCTGCTTTCCCAGGACTTAACAGAGAGCTAGATTGGAAGAGGAGCAGCCAGGACTAGAACTGGTGCCCGTATGGGATGCCGGTGCTGCAGGTGGAAGATTAACCTACTGTGGCACCATGCTGGCCCCCACAAACATTTTTTGCACTTAATCTTAGCGAAAACGCCAAGAAGCAATCCACAAACTTTTTTTTATTTATTTATTTGTTTGAAAGACTGATAGTACAAGAGAGAAGAAGAGCAGGATCTTCCATGTGTTGGTTCACTCCCCAAGTGGATATAACAGCCAGGCCTGGGCCAGGCTGAAGACAGGAGCCCTGAACTCCATCCTGGTCTCCCACGTGGGTGCAGGGCCCCAAGCACTTGGGTCATCCTCCACTGCCTTTGCAGGTGCATTGAGTGGGAGCTGGATCTAAAGAAGAGGAGTCGGGACTCAAACTGACACTCAGGTCTGGGATGAAGGCACTGCAAGCAGTGGCTTAACCCACTGCTAGTAAAGCTGGATTCTTAACATGTTTTTGATTAGTATGTAATCCTTATACATTTTATGGGGTTCAGTGCGATATTTCATCACATAATATGCATCATAGACCAATCAAACCAGACAAGAAGCCAATCTTATTTTGAAGGATTTGCTGTGTCTGGACTTGAAAGACAGTTTGACCTTGAAGGCTTGGGTTGCTTGTCAGGAAGATGGAGACTCCCCAGATAAAAGCGTAAGCATCAAGGGAGTAGAACGGTGGGTGCTGGGCTGGGGGCTGGGAGGTCCAGATGTTGGCAGAAGGGTGCAAGCTTGCAGTTAGAAGACGAACCAGTTCTGTGGGTGTAAGTTATGGTGTGGTGACGATGGTTAATGATATTGTATGGTTTCCTGGGAATTAGCTAAGAGAATAGATTTTAGCAAAATCCTCAAACCCCCTCTCCCCATGACTGGGGACCGCATTTCTTTATTTTAGAGATTTATTTTGAAAGGCAGACTGGCAGATGTTTCATCTACTGGTTCACTCCCTAAATGACCACAACATCCAGGGCTGGGCCAGGCTGAAGCCAGGAGCCAGGAGCTCCATCTGGATCTCCCATTAGGGTGCAGGGGTCCAAGCACGGAGGCCATCTTCCGCTGCTTTCCCAGGAGCGTTAGCAGGGAGCTGGATCAGAATTGGAGCACCTAGGACTAGAACTGGTGCAGGCTACTACACAATGCTGGAACATTTTGCATTTCCGCTAGCTCCCGGTGGTTTGTCCAAAGCCCTCAACACACACACACACATGATGATCATAGTAATCATGTCACAATGTGATGTCAGCCCATCACATTGTACACTTTGCTAATTTTTTTTTAAATTAAGATTTATTTTATTTATCTGAAAGAGTTACAGGGGCCGGCACTGTGGTGCAGTAGGACCGGGAGGAGTGAAGCGTTTTCTCCTGTGGACTTCACTTGACCTGGTTCTAGAATAGTCAAGAGGGCATAGCTAGGGGCCGGCGCCGTGGCGTAGCAGGCTAAGCTCTGCCTGTGGCAGCAGTTCTAATCCTGGCTGCTCCACTTCCCATCCAGCTCTCTGCTGTGGCCTGGGAAAGCAGTGGAAGATGGCCCACGTCCTTGGGCCTCTGCACCCATGTGGGAGACCTGGAAGAAGCTCCTGGCTCCTGGTTTTGAATCAGCCCAGCTCTGGCTGTTGTGGCCGTTTGGAGAGTGAACCAGTGATGGAAGACCTCTCTCTCTCTCTCTCTCATTGTAACTCTGCAAATAAGTAAATAAATCTTAAAAGCAAAAATAAGAAAATTGATTACTGCCGCAGGTGATTGTTTCCCGAGAGAGATGCTTATTTCGGACATGAATTCTTGGGTGTTTAAGCAGACAACGCGCACCATGTTGCTTTCTGGTCTCAACACCGGCGCCACTGCCAGCGCTCTCCCTCTCTGATCCCCGATGACTGAGTCCGCGTGTTTGTTTACGTGCCAGTTGCCTGGGCCTCCCGGGAAGTGCCTTCACAGTGGTCTGACTCACCTGTGGCTCCTTCCCACACCTGCGTCAGGAGGGGACGAGCTGGGAAGTACGCTGGGGTGGGGGCAGCGTCGCTGAAGCTCCTGGTTTCTCTGCTCTCGGGCCTGGGTCTCAGTTGACCGAGCGAGAATGTTGGACATTTCTTTCCTGTCCTTTCAGTTGCAGGTGATAGGTGTGGATCTGAGTTTGTCCCTTTTCTCCCAGTGTTACTGATACGACGTTTATCCTAGTATTGAAAATGGCAGGTACTACTGAGGTTACTTTTCTCAGTGTTATTGAGGAGGGAGGAGAGAGAGATAGGCAGAGAGAGAGAGACAGAGAGAGAGATCTTCCACTTGCTGGTTCACTCCCCAAATGGCCGCAATGGCCAAGGTTATGCCAGGCCCAAGCCTGGAGTCTCGAGCTCCTTCGGGTCTCCCACGTGGGTGCCAGGGCCCAAACGTGCTGGCCATCCTCTGCTGCTTTCCCAGGCACATTAGCCAGGCACTAGATCAGAAGTGGAGCAGCCAGGTCTCTAACCAGTACCCATAGGGGATGCTGGTGTTGAGGCTATGGCTTAACCCACTACACCACAATGCCAGTGCCCCCCTTCCCTTTTTCCTTTCATTTTATTTGAAAGGCAGAGAGAAAGAGATCTTCCATCTGCTGGTTCCCTTCCAGATGCTTATAACAGCCAAGGCTGTGTCAGGCTGAATCCAGGGACCTGGAACTCCTGGTGGCAGGGACCCAACTACTGGAGCCATCACCTGCTGCCTCCCAGGATGCGTTAGCAAGAAGCTGGGGGGCCGGCACTGTGGTGCAGTAGGTTAATCCTTTGCCTGTGGCACTGGCATCCCATATGGGCGCTGGTTCGATTCCCGGCTGCTCTACTTCCCATCCAGCTCTTTGCTATGGCCTGGGAAAGCAGTAGAAGATGGCCCAAGTCCTTGGGCTCCTGCACCAACATGGGAGACCAGAAAGAAGCTCCTGGCTCCTGGCTTCAGATTGACCCAGCTCTGGCTGTTGTGGCTGTTTGGAGAGTGAACCAGCGGATGGAAGACCTCTCTCTCTCTCTGTAACTCTGCCTTTCAAATAAGTAAATCTTAAAGAAAAGAAAAGAAGAAGCTGGGTCAAGTACAGGTAGCTAGGACTCCAACCAGGCACTCAGCTATGGGCAGCAGCTTCACTACAGCCGCAAACACCTGAGCTAGCGAATGGGAGATCTCTTTCTCCTTGCCTTTCTGTATCTCTGCCTTTCAAATAAATAAAATAAATCTTAAAAAGAGCGAGAGAGAGAGAGCGAGCGAGCTCAGCTGGGAGACCCAGAGTGTCGGGGCTTCGCAGTCCCTGGGACTTAGTGCAATGGGCTGGATTGTCACCTACTGCCATATCACAGGCCATCCCCAAACTCAGGAACCTAAACGAGAGTTTATTTCTCTCTGTTCTTGGGGCTGGTTGAGCATTCTTGGCCCATCTTGCCTGTGCTGATTCATATGTCTGCGGAGAGTCAGCAGCTGGGCCCCCCTGGGGCTGGAAGGTCTGAGTGGCCCCACCCACAGAGCAGGGGCGTTCCTGGGGCCCCAGAGAAGCCCTATCCAGCCTGAACGCATTTACACGGCAGTTTCCAAGGTTGCCTAAGCCTGGGCTTGGAAGCCCCATCCCATCGCTTACTAAGCAGTCTATGGGTCGGAGCACAGTGTTGGGGCCAGCCCAGATACCGGGGGGGGTGGGGGAATAACAGTCCTTAAGAGAGACTGCCTGAGCACCCGGCCACGGGCAGAGTTAGCAGGCTGCCCCCGACACGGGCCAGCCCACAGAGACTAACCCTTTGAGGACACTTAGCCGCCCAGCTGGGCCAGGAGCAGGTGCGGAAGCAGACGGGAACCGCAGGCGTGTGAGTCAGCTGGGGGCTTCGGATAGAGGAGAACCTTCCCGAAAGGACTGGGTCAGAGCTCCATGCCAGTTTGCACGCAGATGGCCAGGATGCTGGGCCACTGGGCAGTGAGGACCACGGCACTTCAAAGAGCTCGTGGAAGATGGGAAGAAGCAGCTTTCTGAAATCCATGCATATACGGGATCTTCAAAATGTTCGTGGAAATGCATATTATAAAGAAGCTTACAATGGATTCTGAAAATTTTCTGCACCAAAATAAACTTTTAGTTTTGTTTTCCACCAAGTTTTGGAACTTGGTGGAAACAACATTCCGCTTTGCGCTGTACCTCCCTCCTCTGCCCCTGCTGGCTGGGCTTCAGGGGAGCCCACGCCAGCCCCGCCCCACTCAGCATTCCCAAGGACAGTCATGTCCTTGATGGAACCAAGCTTTTCTTTAAGATTCATTTATTTATTTGTTAGGCAGAGGCAGAGAGAGGCCTTCTATCCACTGGTTCACTCCCCAGATGGCTGCAATGGCCGGAGCTGCACTGATCCGAAGCCAGGAGCCAGGAGCTTCTTCCGGGTCTCCCACACAGGTGCAGGGCCCAAGGACCTGGGCCATCTTCTACTGCTTTCCCAGGCCATAGTAGAGAGCTGGATCAGAAGTGGAGCAACCGGGTCTCGAACCGGTGCCCATATGGAATGCTGGGACTGCAGGCAGCAGCTTTACCTGCTACGCCACAGCACCGGCCCCCTCTCTTCTACTCTTAAGAAAGAAGGGGGAAACAGGCCTGCATGAGACTGCTGTGACTTCCAGAACAAAATAACGGACACGGGTGCTTAAACTACCCAATGTATGTTCTCAGTTCTGGGGTCCAAGATCAAAGTGCAGCAGGACTGGGTCCTTTTGAGGCCCCTCCCTGCCTGGTAGGCGGCCACTTTCTCCCTGTTTTCACACGGTCTTCTGTTTGTCTGTTCAGATCTCCTCTTCCCTGAGGATATCAGTCAGGTTGGATCTGGGTCCCCTCCTAGGGACCAGCACTGTGGCGTAGCAGGCAGGCCACTGCCTGCAAACACGGACATCTCACACGAGTGCAGGCTCCACTCCTGGCTGCCCCACTTCCGATCCAGCTCCCTGTGGCTGCGCCTGGGAAAGCAGCAGAGGAAGATGGCCGGAGGCCCTGGGCCCCTGCACCCAGGTTGGAAACCCAGATGGAGTCCCAGGCTCCTGGCTTCAGCCTGGCCCAGCCCTGGCTATCGCAGCCATCTGAGGCATGAACCAGCAGATAGAAGATTCTCTCTCTCTCTCTCTCCTTCCCTCTGTCACTCTGCCTTTCAAACAAACTTTAAAAAGAAAAAAAGGGGGCCCTTTTTTAACATGTCCCCTTCAAGGCCTTATCTCCAAATAGAGGCACATTGTGTCTTGTCGGGGGACCAGGGCCATGACAGAAGACTTAAGGGGGGGTGCAGTTCAGCCCATAGCAAGGGCACTCCCCTTTCCCACGGGGACAGCTGGTGGCACTTTTTGTGGGTGTTTCAGAAAGTGGACCCCCAGAGTTCGGGGGTGGTCTCTCCCTCACCAGTGGGAGTACATTGGCGTGTCTGGGGGTTGGAGAGGGAGCTTGGCCAGCCCTTTAGGATCAGGAGTTCCCTGTAAAAGCCTTGTCCTTGGCCTGTCCTTCACACATGAGGGCCTCTGAGGGAGGGGCCAGCCAGGAGGGAGAGCTTGCAGGCCTTGGTTTCTAAATGCAACTCTCACTGCCTGGTTGTCCCCAGCTGGCAACAGGTGGCTTCGGAAGCCTCCCGGCCCTGGAGAAAAACATCAGGGTCTTGGCTCTGTGGAGAGTTCACGGGGTTGGGGGTACAGAAGAATCCCGGGCCAAGCAGGTGCTGCTGCTTAGTGCCGTGTTCTTCCTGCTTGCCAAGTGGCCTGTCTGCCTTTGTGTGTGTGTGTGTGTGTGTGTGTGGCAGGACCGGAGAGAGGAGGGGCCGCCCTGGTAGACCCAGGCCGCCCCAGTATTTGCCTCTAGGTTGACACAGAGCTTGATTTTTTTTTTTTAAAACAGTCCTAGAGTATTTTACTGCAGGCTGCTGGCTTGTGCAGGAGCTGAGTGAGCACAGTGCTCACCCCTCCCCCTGACCCTGTTGTGAAATTCCTGTGCCTGGAACGCAGACAGCAGTTCTAGGAATTCCATCCTTGTACTCTGGCTAAGTCCCTGCCCCAGTCCCTCATCAGGGGAAGAATGCCTCTGCCGGGGGGGGGGGGGGGGGGGGGGGGGGGGGGGGGGGGGCGCCGCCCGAGGGAGGGACACGCAGGGCTCAGTTTACACCGGCTGCAACCCAGCAGCAGCAGTAGGGAAGTAGAGGAGCAGGCGTCCCTCGGGGGACATGCTGTCCTGGACAGGTGCTGGGGAGTCTGCCAGATGTCAGACCCCTCGGGTGGGTGGGTGGTGGCCCAGTCGGCCTGGCTCATGTCAGACAGCGGGGGTGTGAACCCTGAAGGCCTCAGTTCTTCATCAGCACATTGGGTGAGACAGTGGTATCCTGTCGGAGGGGGACCTAAGGCCTTGCGTGTTGGGCCGTGAGCAGGGTGGCGTCTGTGTCCGCCTCGCCTGAGGACCTAAGCACGCGTTTGTGCGACACCAGCGTGCTTCTAAGAAGCTCGTGGACAATGGCATTAGAAGAGTATTTTGGTGTAGAAACTTCTGAAAACCATGCATATGGGGAGGGGTCTTCCAAAGTTTGTGGAAAATGTGCATCATGGAAAAAAAAAAGTGTGGATTTCAAAGTCTTGCAACAGAATAAGTTTCCCTTTTAATTCCATTCCCGCCGACGTCGCTGTCATCACACGTGGAGAAGGCACAGATCCGTGCATTTCGGCCTCCGAGGGCCTGCCTGTTCCCAGCCCGGCCTGGCCCAGCCCCTAATTTTATTTTTTCCTGGACTTGTATGTGCTCTGCTGCGTGGTTGTCTTTTTAGTAGCAGTTTTGTGGATAGAATAGAATCTTTATTCTTTTTAAAGATTTATTTATTTATTTGAAAGAGTTAGAGAGAGAGAGAGAGAGAGGGAGAGGTCTTCCATTTGCTGGTTCACTCCCCAGATGGCCACAACGGCCGGCACTGAGCCGATCCAAAGCCAGGAGCTTCTTCCGGGTCTCCCATGTGGGTGCAGTGTCCCAAGGACTTGGGCCATCTTCTACTGCTTTCCCAGGCCACAGCAGAGAGCTGGATTGGAAGTGGAGCAGCCGGGTCTCGAACCGGCGCCCATATGGGATGCCGGCACTGCAGGGGGAGGATTAACCTACTGCGCCACAGCGCCAGCCCCTGGGATAGACTCTTGACATTTGTTCGTTCCTGTATTTAGCATTCACGGTGAGGCTGAGTTTTGTTATTACCCAGCTCCTCTGACTAAGGACTGAAGCTCTCGCTCGGAACCGAGGGACTGGCTATGTGATGAGCCCGGCGCTGGCCCCGCAGCTTTGCCTCCAGCCCCGTGCTGTTTGCATGAGAGGCACCTGCCAACAGGCAGGTCCTAAAAATAGATGGCGCATCAGAGGTGCTTTAAAAATAGTTGGAATGAGCTGAGCACAACACTCTGGTTTCATAGGTGAAGAAACTAGGTCTCTTGTAAGGGGCGTTTGTATTGCTTTATCAATTCCACTTCTCTGAACTTTTTAAAGTCCCTCCCATAGGTACCTATACCTGTTGTATTCCCACACTGTCTGGAAGATTTGAGGGTTTTTCTCCTTATTGTCAGCATTGTGGAGTTTCACCGTAAATGTGACTTAGCGCTTTTTGTTTTGTTTTACTTTAAAAGCTGTATTTATTTGAAAGGCAGAGTTACAAAGAGAGGGAGAGAGAAAGAGATTTTCCATCCTCTGGTTCATTTCCCACATGGTTACAGTGGCCAGAGCAGGGCCAGGCCGAAGCCAGGAGCCTGGAACTCCATCCTCATCTCCCATGTGGGTGGCCAGGGGCCAAGCACTTGGAGCAACTGGGACTGTAGCCGCTTGACCTGCTGGGCCACCTGCCCCAGGGGTCCAGTTTTTGACTGTCTGTTTTCTCTGCCCAGGGCAGAGCAGGGTTTGAGGCACCCCCTTCTGGAGGTCCATGGTGACTTAATTTCCTGGCACCGCCCTGGTTCTGCCAGGTGGTGGTGAGACTACCTGCTAACAGCCCCAACCCCATTTTCTATGATGCCTCTAATTCTTTTTTCAAATATTTTATTTGAAATTCAGAGTTACACTCAGAAAGAAGGAGAGGCTGGGTCACCCCCCAGTTGGCTGCAATGGCCAGAGCTGTGCCGATCTGAAGTCAAGAGCCAGGAGCTTCCTCCAGGTTTTCCCACGCGGGTGCAGGGGCCCAAGGATTGGGCCATCTTCTACTACTTCCCCAGGCCACAGCAGAGAGCTGGATGGGAAGTGGAGCAGCCAGGACTTGAACTAGTGCCCATATGGGATGCCGGCACCTCAGGCAGCGGCTTTACCCGCTATGCCACAGCGTCGGCCCCACTTCTAATTACTGAATCACCTGCTTCTTGTTAGGGCCCCTCCCTGTATGGAGAGGGGTCTCTGACAGGTGGTGAGGAAACAGGCCCTCTGTTCCAGAGTTCATGTGGAACACCCCCTCCATGTGACACCACCTCCATCACAGACTCTGATGTACGCATGTGCAGCAGGTCAGGGGTGGGGGTGGGGGGGACCATGCCTGACCAGCAACCTTTGCACACAGACACACACAGCTGCCACTTCAGCCTAGGTTCGCATTTAAAAAAAAAAAAATCATTCATAAATTTAAAAGAGTGACAGAGAGAAAAATCTTCCATTCACTGGTTCACTCCCCATATGGCAGCAACAGCCTGGACTGGTTCAGGCCACCTCCAGGAGCCGGGAGCTCCATCTGGGTCTCCCATGTGGGTGGCAGGGGCCCAGGCACCACCTCCAGGAGCCGGGAGCTCCATCTGGGTCTCCCACGTGGGTGGCAGGGGCCCAGGCACTGGACCATCGTCTGCTGCTTTCCCCAGTGCGTTCGCAGGGAGCTGGACTGGGACTGGAACTGGCGCTTTGATATGTGGCAGCTTGACCTTCGGCACCACCAACACCGGTCCCTGGTTCGCATTTTTGACAACTCAGGGCTGTGTAGTTTTTGCCTCCTCTGCAGGAGGCTTAGGGAGTCTGCAGGTCACTGTTGGTCACAGTTAAGTGAAGTTAAGTCGCGGTGGAGCCCGTGGGTGATGGGAGACAGACTCGGTAAAAGGCAATGGCGGCTTCCACCAAAAGTGCACTTCCCCGTGTGGCCTCCGCCTCCGGCTCCTCACTGCCCCTCCACTCCATCAGGTGGCTTCGTGGTCACTTCCCCTCCTCCTGTGTCCCAGTCCCCACCACTGTTCACTGCCCGCAGCCTCCCGCCCCCAGCTGCAACACTCCCGTGTGTGTGTTGGTGGTGGTGGGGGGGGTCCTGGCTACCACCTCTGCTGACGTTTAGTTTGTAGGTTTTATTAGCACCAGTAATGATTTAAAAACCACTGGGGTGTGTGTATGCACTGCTTGGATATGTACCCCTGAGAGTTGGAAGCAGAGTCTTGAGATCTGTGCACTGTCGATCATAGCCACGTAGCTCACCATAGCCAACAGGTGCAAGCAACCCAAGTGTCCACGGACAGGGGAAGGTCAAACAAAATGTGGTCCATCCCTACCAGCGAACATTATCCAGCCTCCGAAAGGAAGGAAATGTGACCCAGGCAGCAAAATTGATGAACCTTGAGGACATGGTGCCAAATGAAATAAGCCAGTCATTGAAAAGCCAAGTACTTAGGGCCGGCGCTGTGCTGTAGCGGGGAAAGCTGCTGTATGCAGCGCCAGCACCCCATATGAGCACCAGTTCCAATCTCAGCTGCCCCATTTCCAATCCAGCTCCCTGCTAATGCACCTGGAAAAAGATGGCCCAAGTCCTTGGGCCCCTGCATCTGCATGGGAGACCCGGAAGAAGCTCCTGGCTCCTGGCTTCGGCCTCATTCAACCCTGGCTGTTGTAACCATTTGGGGAGTGAACCGGCGGAGAAGATCTCTCCCATTTCACAGATAAGGAAACTGAGCCCCTCTCCGCCAGCAGAGGATGCAGGGGGTACTGTCCAGGGTCACACCGCTGCCTCAAAGTGCAGCCCGGTTCTGGATTCTTTCCTGTATACCCCACTTCTTACCTCATGAAACCCAGCGGTGGATTCTCACCTGCCCGGTGATGATGATGGGGAGGGGCCGGAGCGGGGCAGGAAGAGTGGGAGTGGGTAATGCAGGCGACACTTCTCTTTGCTGTCTGTCTCTGTCTCTGCCCCTACGACATCCCACGTCCTCCTCGGCCCACTCCCATCTTTGACACTGAAGTTGACTCCTGCTGTGGTTGCAACGAGATTTGGCTCCCAAGCCCCTGCAGACGTTCGGTCCCGAGTCAGAAATGGGTGGCACTGGCCGGCGCCGTGGCTCAACAGGCTAATCCTCCGCCTTGCGGCGCCGGCACACCGGGTTCTAGTCCCGGTTGGGGCACCGATCCTGTCCCGGTTGCCCCTCTTCCAGGCCAGCTCTCTGCTGTGGCTAGGGAGTGCAGTGGAGGATGACCCAAGTCCTTGGGTCCTGCACCCCATGGGAGACCAGGAGAAGCACCTGGCTCCTGCCATCGGATCAGCGCGGTGCGCCAGCCGCAGCGCGCTACCGCGGCGGCCATTGGAGGGTGAACCAACGGCAAAAGGAAGACCTTTCTCTCTGTCTCTCTCACTGTCCACTCTGCCTGTCAAAAAAATAAATAAATTAATTAATTAATTAATTAAAAAAAAAAAAAAGAAATGGGTGGCACTAGGAGGGTGGCAGCTGGGCTGGGTGGTGGAGTTTAGTAGGTGGGCGGGGGGGGGAGGTCCTTAGGTCTCTGGGGGCGTGCCCTCAGGACGGAGTTCTCTGGAGGGGGCAGGTTATAAAAGCCGGATTGGGGTCCCGCCTCGCCTCTGCTTCCTGGTTTGCCACACCACCTTCCTCTGCTCGCACTCTGCCGTCGCCACCCTCTGGCCTCACCAGACGGCCCACCCAGCGGGGCCTGCCTGAACGTGGACTGTGGGCATCCAGGTCTGTGTGGCCAGAGGAACCTGCTCCTTTCCTCGGCAGCTCGGCTCTGTTCCAGCAGCGACAGGCTGACTGGCGCGGCTCCTCTCCGGGGGTTTACGGAGAGGAGCACTGAGCCATGAATCTCAGCGGTGAGATGCCACTCATCCTTGTCCTTAAGTGAGGGGGCGAAGGATCAGGAAGGGCATCCCCAGCGTCCTCTTTTTTTTTTTTTTAAGATTTATTTGAAAGACAGAGTTACATAGATAGAGAAGGAGAGGCAGAGAAAGAAAGAGAAGGAGAGAGAGAGAGGTCTTCCATCTGCTGGTTCACTCCCCAGTTGGCTGCAACAGTCAGAGCTGCACTGATCCAAAGCCAGGAGCCAGGAGCTTCCTCCAGGTCTCCCACATGGGTGCAGGGGCCCAAGGACTTGGACCATCTAGGTTCTTGCAACACCTATTGAGAGGACCCAGATGGACTTCCCGGCTCCTGGCCTCAGCCAAGCCCAGCCTTGACTTGCAGGTGAACCAGCAGATAGAAGATCTCTCCATCTGTCTCTCTATCACTCTCTATCTCAAACAAAATGGAAAAAATAAAAATAAAAGGAAACTTGGTTCCACTACTGTATACAGAAAACCAGATTCACTTACCATAATAGAAGGTATTAATAAAGAGAAATATGACACCAGACAGTTTTCAAATTCTAAGTAGATTGCATTGCGCTGAGGGCTCTGAGCGTAAGGCCAGCTCTTTGTTGAAAAGGGAACGGATAGCAAATGTTATAGGGGCTGGCGTTGTGACACAGCAGGTTAAGCCATCTCTAGCAACATTGGCATCCCACATCAGAGTGCCCATTCAAGTCCCTACTGCTCCACTTCCAATCCAGCTCCCTGCTGATGCACCTGGGGAGGCAGCAGAAAATGGCCCAAGTCCTTGGGCCCCTGTACCCACATGAGAGACCAGGATGGAGTTCCTGGCTCCTGGCTTCAGTGTGTCCCAGAACTGGCTGTTGCAGCCATTTGGGGAGTGAAGCAGCAGCTGGAAGATTCTCTCTCTCTTTCAAATAAGTAATAAATCTTAAAAAATAAAAAAAGAGACTGCTAGTGTCATACTGCAGCTTTAGGAGTAGTTGGGATTAGACAAGAATATGAATGACCTTCTCATTGTAGGATGAGCATCCTTTATCTCAACTACAAGGCCAACCACAGTCACTGTGGCTTGCCTGTGCTGCAGGCAGGGGGCCCCCGAGGGGCTTCACCAACCTCCCTTTGCCATGCCAGGCACCAGGATTATCTACGACCGGAAATTCCTGATGGAGTGCCGGAACTCACCTGTGGCCCAGACACCTCCAAAGGACCTGCCCACCATTCCCGGGGTCACCAGCCCTGCCAGTGATGAGCCCCCGACGGAAGCCAGCCAGAGCCACCTGCGCAACAGCCCGGAAGACAAGCGGGCAGGCGGTGAGTGGCTGGGCTTGGCCAGGCTGTCCCTTGGGGGAAGGGGACCGAGTCCCTAGGAGGGAGATGCTGGGGACTGTGGCCCGCCCTCGGAGTCCAGAGTGGTGGGGCGGGGCTGGGGAGGTAGCACTGTCGCTGCAGCCAACTCGCTCCCGTGAAAGGGGCCCAAGAACCTCAGGATATGTGACTTGGCACCCTCGGGTGCCCTGTGAGGAGCCGTCCCTGAAGCATTGCCACGCGCGGGGCGGGAGATGGCTCCTGGGAAATCACGCATCCGCGGAGTAAGACATGTGGATGCCTCCTACCGGGGTGTGATCCCGGGGGCAGACAAGGCGGGGACAGGCGTGACATGTGGTCGCTGGTCCTTCCCGAAGTCACCCCCCCTCGCCCTGGCCACGGGTGTGAGTGACCAGCACGCTCTGTAGCTTGCCCGCAGCACGCTCTGTACCTTGCCCGGGCGTGGGAGCAGGCAGGGCGCCGTGTAAGGGCTTCGGTCCGGGCAACCTGGAGTCAGCCTGGGACCCGCTGACCCTTCGCCCAGACAGGAAGCAGCTGCCACCTCGGGCCAGGCTGGGTCTGCTGACAGCAGCACAGTCGTCACCCTGGACGTGAGTCACGGTTATCTCCGGGAACCCGGTGTCCCAAGGCAGGCAGCCGTTGCCTCGCCTTTGAGCCGTGGGGCAGGAGGAGGATTTGGATGGGTGCAGAGAGCAGGGGGACGTGACGCTCAAGGCAGCACCTCCACCCACCTTCTGCCTCCATGGCGCTGTGCAGCCGACTGGCCTTCACCCCTGCTTGTACCCTGTGCCCCGCCCCGCCCCGCCCCTGCAGTTCCTAGAGTTCTATACAGTTTTCATTCCGCTTAACTGGCTGTGAAGCAGCCCAGGCTGCTCCTGCCCTTGGGCCTCCGGATTTCGCACTAAGCCCAACCGGAAAGAAAGGCCAGCCGTCTCCCTACCGGGGGCGGCGGCAGGCAGCTTGCTCCTAGAAACTTGGGCCCTGCCTGGCATTCCACGAACAAGAGGAAGAAGGCCTTGTGCAGCATGGAACACTGGGATGTCGCAGCGGAGAGAGGAGGGGAGGCAGGGAGAAGCTGAATCAACCAGGATGCCTGCTGTTGCGTGGGGCCAGCCTCCGCCCGCGTAGCTGGATGCTTGCCTAGTAGGTTAGGGGAACCATTTTCCAAGCCGGAAATGTGGGCTGTGGGCTCCGAGGGGGTTGATGTTTTAGGAATACTTTTTGATGAGATTGCTTTTCATGAAACCCTGAGTAGCCATTCACTCTTACTAAAACAATAAAAGTGACTGAAAATCCAGGACTGTCACTTGGGTTTTCCCCATGCAGGGCGGGGAGGCAGCTGCTCTCTGTTCTTTGTGTGGGGGACTGGGAAAGACAGCACGCACGCTCCCGGCCTGTGTTGCCAAGAATCACTAGCCTAGTTGCGCGCCCTCTTCTTGCCGGCAACACACACCCGGCCACTGCTCCGCTTGCAGGAATGACGGACAGGAAAGAGGGGGCCTCTGGCTGGCCTCTAACATGTCAGTCCGGCCGTGTGCCGGTCGCTTACCTGGTCTCCTGCCCTTTGTCTCCCCAGGTGAAGAGTCACAGTTTGAGATGGACATTTAAAGGACCAGCCGTCTAGCGAGCAACGCCCCGGGCCCCTGAGACCCTTCTGGGCGAAGAGTCACACCAGCCAGGCCTTAAGAAAGTTAACTGAACTGGGGCAGGCGTCGGGTGGGACTGGCCCCCGCCCCGGCCCTCTGCTCCCTCACTCAGGGCACCCGCCTCCCTTCCTCTTTGTCACCACCAGCACATACCTCCGTGTGCCTCTGTCGGTGCGGGAGCTGCCGCACCAAGGGCGGTGGCTCTGGCACACCCTGCAGCCTGCACCTGGACGCGGACCTCAAGGGAGCCCTTTCTGAAGGATGTCTGGCTCTTCCAGCCCTCTGGGGGCGCACCCTCCCCTTCCTCAGGTTGGGGGTGCCTGGGGAAGCTCCTCTCCCCTTCCTTCCCCCACGAGAAGCAATAAAAGCCACCTTCACTGTAGGGGCCGAGAGTCGGGCCCTGTCTGAGCTCTTTTCAACCCCAAGCGGTGACCAACACCGGCTGCCCTGTGTATAGAACCCTCCCTGTACGTTCTCCTCTCCTTTGGTTCTCACGCTGGCTCTGTGGGTAAGTAGAGCACCTGTTAGCTTCCTTTTACAGCTGACCAGACTGCCACACGAGAAGCCGGTCAGTGACCCGTGGGGCAGGGGTTGAGCTCAGCTGCTCCCACGAGGCCATCAGCCCCTGGCCTTGTGACCCAGTCCCCCTTCCCCTGGGGGCCCAGTTCTTGTACAGAGGCAAAGGGAGGAGCCGAAGCCTTGGCCAGTGTGCCGTGTTTTGGGTCCAGGTGCACCTGCTCTTTGTCGGGTGGTCCCTGTGTGTGAGCTGTCATGGAAGACACAGGCAAGAGGCAAGCTGCCTGCCTGGCGGACTTTCAGGATCTGCGTCTCATAAGAGGCAGTGCGTGTGAGACAGGTTCCCAGTGAGTAGCCGTGCGTGTGCTAAGCCTGTAGGAGGAGCTTCCTGGAAGTGATGCCGAAGCCAGGCTCTGTGAGGGAGTGGCCCTGGGAACAGGCAGGAGCCCAGTGTTACAGAGGTCAGGTGACTGGGACCTCAAGGAGCCCCTTCTGGCCAGAGCAGCAGTGTGTGTGGGGGGGGATGACTTTTACAAGTGGTGCTGGAAGGGTCGTTTCTGGGGGCCCTGAATCCCAGGCAGGAAATGTTACTGAGGAACAGCAGGCTGTGCTGGGGGCTGGATGGCCTTGACCAAGGTTAATGCCTGGTGTGGCCTCTAGAAGCTGTGGGTTCAGCTTGTGCATTTTGGGGAGCAGTAGGCACTCACTGGCCGAGCTCCTGGCCTAGCCTTTTCTATTTATTTATTTGAAAGGTAGATGGAAGTCAGTGTTGTGGCTTAGCAGGTAAAGCCACTGCCTGCGACGCTGGCATCCCATATGGGCACCATTAAAAGCTCTCACTGCTTGACTTTTTTTCTGTAAGATTTATTTTGTTTATTTGAAAGGCAGAGTTATGGGGAGAGAGAGAGAGGGAGAGAGAGAGAGAGCATCCATTCCCTGTTTTGCTCCCCAAATGGCTGCAACGGCCGAGACAGGGCTAGACCAAAGACAGGAGCCAGGACCTTAATCTCTCAGGTGGGTGCAGGAGCCCAACCTCTTGAGCCATCTTCCGCTGCTTTCCCAGGCACCATTAGCAGGGAGTTGGATCAGAAGTAAAGCAGCCGGGACTTGAACTGGTGCCCATATGGGATGCCAGTGTTGCAGGCAGTGGCTTCACCTGCTATACGGCAGTGCCAGTCCCCCTTCCCTGCCCCCGCTCTCCCTGGCTGCTCCACTAACCATCCAGCTCCCTGCTAATGTGCCTAGGAAAAGCGACAGAAGATGGCCCAAATCCTTGGATTCCCTGCACCCACTTGGGTGATATGGATGAAGCTCCTGGCTCCAGGCTCCAGGCTTTGGGCTAGTCCATCTAGGGAGTAAATCAGTGGATGGGAGCTCTCTCTACCTCTGTCTTTCAAATAAATAAATCTTAAACAAAGAAAGAGAGAAAAAAAGGGAGAGAGGGGCTAGCATTGTGGCATAGCCACTAAAGCTGCCACCTACAGTGCCGGCATCCCACATGGGCAATGGTTCATGTCCTGGCTGTACCACTTCAGATCCAGCTCTCTTCTGTGGCCTAGGTAAAGCAGCAGAAGATGGCTCAAGTGCTTGGGCCCCTGCACCCACGTGGGAGACCCTGATGAAGCTCCCTGATTCCTGGCTTCGGCCTGGCCCAGAACTGGCTATTGCCGTTTGGGGAGTGAACCAGCAGATGGAAGATATTTCTATCTGTGGCTCTCCCTCTCTCTCTGTAACTCTGACTTTCAAATGGGTAAATAAATCTTATTGAGAAAAGAAAAAGAAGGGTAGAGAGCTCCCATGGACTGGTTCACTCTAGTTCCTGCAGCAGCCAGGGCTTGCCTGAGCCAAAGCCAGAAGCCTGGCATTTAATCCGGTTCTCCCACGTGAGTGGCAGGAAACCAAGCACTTGAACCCCCACCGCTGCCTCCCTGGGCTCAGCAGTGCAGCCGGGGCTTGAACCCAGGGCCACTGCTGCAGGTTGTGGGCATCCCAGGCCGCATCCAGGCCTGGCCCCTGGCCTTCTCTGCAGCAGAGCCGTATCCTCCTCCCCTGGGGCGTGAGGGACCTGTCTTTGGCGTATTGGTGCCTGCCGGGCACCCAGCCTTCCTGTGTGGATGGAAAACTGAGCCTTTGATGCAGCTGCTGCCGCCACCAAAACAAAAGAAACAGTTGGTTCCAACCAGGATCAAGAGGGAGGCTGGACCAGTCTGGCCGGCCCCTTCGCTTCCCGGTGAGAGCCCTCACTCCTGATGTCCCTCAGGGTCGCTCACCTGCTCTGTACCTTTGGGTCATGTCCCCCTTAGCCTGGGGAGCCAAGAGACAGGGCTTAAAAAAGTGGCTTCTCTGGTGGTTCAGGGCCACAGTAAGAAAATTGTTTACAAGTGTCTTCCCTGTTGAGGAAAAGTTTCCTCCAGAACATCCCAGTACTTTTTTTTTTTTTTTTCCAATTTATTTGAAAGACAGAGTTACAGAGCCAGAGAGAGAGGTCTTCCATTCTGCTGGTTCACTCCCCAGATGACCCCAATGACCAGAGCTGCGCCGAGCTGAAGCCAGGAGCCAGGAGCTTCTTCCCAGTCTCCCACACAGGTGCAGGGGCCCAAGGACTTGGGCCATCTTCTACTGCTTTCCCAGGCCATAGCAGAGAGCTGGATTGGAAGAGGAGCAGCCGGGACTCGAACCTGCGCCCATATGGGATGCTGGCGCTGCAGGCTGGGGCTTTAACCCACAGCGCCAGCCCCTTCCCCAGTACTTTTTATTTACTTGAGAGAAGCAGACAGAGCTCGCATCTGCTGGCTCACTGCCCAGACACCTGCAGTGGCTCCCTGGCGGGGGCTGAAGCTGGGAGCCAGGACTCAACCCAGGTGTCCGCATGAGTGGCAGGAGGCTGATCACTCGAGCTATCACTGCTCTCACAGGGTCCACATGTGCAGAAGCTAATAGCAGGAACACAGATAACTCGGCTGGAGACACGGGTTTCTTAACTGCAAAGGCAAATTGCAACCTCAACCAAAGGTGTTTGTGTTTTTGTTTTGAGCATCAATTCTGGCTGGGTGCTGGCTGTACTGAGTCTTTGTCCTCAAGGAAGTGAAAATCCTTGCAGCTATCTGGGGAGTGAATCAGTGGGCAGAAGATCCCTCTGTCTCTAACTCTGCCTTTCAGACAAATATATCCTAAAACAAAACCAGAAACAGGGGCTAGTGCTGTGGTGTAGTAGGTGAAGCATTCGCCTGTGGTGCCAGCCTCCCATCTGGGAACCTGTTTGAGTCCAAGCTACTCCGCTTCGGATCCAGCTCCCTGCTGATGGCCTGGGAAAACAGTGGAAGATGGTCCAAGTCCTTGGGCCCCTGCACCTGTATGGGAGACCAAGAACAAGCTTCTGGCTTCAGATCAGCCTAGCTCCAGCTGTTGCGGCCATTTGGGGAGTGAACCAGCAGATGGAAGACCTTTTTCTCCATCTCCCCCTTCTCTTTGTAACTGTGCCTCTCAAATAAATCTTAAAAAAAAAAATGGCTGGGGAGAGGAGACTGCTGGGGTGCAGATCACTGTCCTGAGTGCTCAGGTTTGGGAGGGCACTCGCTCTAGGAAACCAGCAAAGCTTGGCCTGCCCCTCCTGCAAAACCAAGACCAGTTTTTGCACCTGATGGAGCTGGCAGGAGTTAGATTCAGGGAGGGCTTTCCTGGGTCTTGAGTGACCCCCAAGAACACTGAGCTGTAGGAATGTGGAGGATGGTGGGGTGGAGGTCTCTGCTCGGGGGAAGCCCAGAGAGAGGTGCTGGTTTAGGGATCAGGCGATGTGAATAGCCAGGCAGCCACAGTGGAACCTTGGTGAATGTTCCCAGCCCAGTAGAGTGTAGGGGGCTGGGCTGCCAGGTTTTCCAACCTCCAGGCTGCTGTGGGCGTCCCTCCAGTTCCCAGGCAGCCAGACTGTGGTCACGACCGAGGCCATCTCTGTCTTGGTGCTCTTCGGTGCCACATTCCCCAAGGTGACTGCAGGAAAGGCGCAAGGCCATGTGGCCAGCCGCCTGAAAAGCAGGTACTTCCAGGAAGGCGGGATTCATCCGTAGACTTAGCAAGTGATCCTTCCTGCTAAATCCAGCCCCGCTGAATGAGCATGTGCCAAGCGTCATTCACACCCAGCACGCTGCCAGACCTTGAGGTAACATGAGAGACAAAGTTAAATAACCCAAGGGAGCATCATGAGGTGCAAATAAATGGACTGGTGAGTGTGACGGACACCCTGGGAAGGGTGTGTGTGTAGGCTCCAGAGGAAATGCATGACAAGGGTGTGGTATTGAAGGAATCTAGTGTTAGAGAAACAGGACCACTATTGGATAACAGGTGTATGTCAGGTACCACATGGTAAGTTTTTTGCTTTTTTTTTTTTTTTTTTTTTTTTGACAGTTAGAGAGAAAGGTCTTCCTTCTGTTGGTTCACCCCCAAAATGGCCGGCGCACTGCACTGATCCGAAGGCAGGAGCCAGGTGCTTCTCCTGGTCTCCCATGCAGGTGCAGGGTCCAAGCACTTGGGCCATCCTCCACTGCACTCCCAGGCCACAGCAGAGAGCTGGACTGGAAGAGGAGCAATCGCGCCCCAACTGGGACTCGAACCCGGAGTGCTGGCGCTGCAGGCGGAGGATTAGCCTAGTGAGCCATGGCGCAGGACTTGCTTTTTTTTTTTTTTTTTTTTTTTAAGATTTATTTATTTACTTGAAAGTCAGAGTTACACAAAGAGAGAAGGCAAGGCAGAGAGAGAGAGAGGTCTTCCATCCACTAGTTCATTCCCCAGATGGCTGCAACGGCTGGAGCTGCACCAATCCAAAGCCAAGAGCCAGGTGCTTTTTCCTGGTCTCCCATGTGGGTGCAGGGGCCCAAGGACTTGGGCCATCTTCTGCTTTCCCAGGCCATAGCAGAGAGCTGGATCAGAAGTGGAACAGCCAGGACTCGAACTGGTACCCTTATGGGATGCCGGCACTGCAGGCGGCCCCTGCTTTTGTTTTAATGTAAGGATTTATGTGACAGAATGGGAAAGAGAGAGAGGTAGCTTCCATCAGCCAGGTCTGAGCAAGGCCAAATCCAGGAAGGAGCCAGGAACTCCAAACTGGTCTCCCACATGGGTGATGGGGATCTAAGTACTTGGACCATCTTCTACCACCTTCCTGGGCACATCAGCAGGAAGCTAGATCAGAAGCAGAGTAGCCAGGACTTGAACTGGAGCTGTGCTATGAGATGCCAGCATCGCAAGCAGCAGCTTAACCCTCTCCACCACAATGCTAGCCCCACGTGTTAAGTTTGGATGCATGGGATTGTTGGACCCCAAAGAGAGCACTAGTGGAGTATCTGCATAGCGGAGGCTCCCTGCAGCCTTCCCTGTGATCCGAGGACTTCAGAGGTGGCTATTGTCACATCTGGCAAGTGCCAATCAGGATTCCAATTCTGGCCGGCTCCGTGGCTCAACAGGCTAATCCTCCTCCTAGCAGTGCCAGCACACTAGGTTCTAGTCCTGGTCAGGGTGCCAGATTCTGTCCCGGTTGCCCCTCTTCCAGTCCAGCTCTCTGCTGTGGCCCGGGAGTGCAGTGGAGGATGGCCCAAGTGCTTGGGCCCTGCACCCCATGGGAGACTAGGATAAGCACCTGGCTCCTGCCTTGGGATCAGCATGGTGCGCAGGCCACAGCGTGCCGGCCGTGGCGGCCATTGGAGGGTGAAGCAATGGCAAAAGAAGACCTTTCTCTCTGTCTCTCTCTCTCTCTCTCACTGTCCACTCTGCCTGTCAAAAAAAAAAAAAAAAAAAAAAAGGATTCCAATTCTGGTTCCAGAGCTCATGTTCTTGATACCGCAAGGTGGGTGGGCTGGGCTAGTGAGACTGAGCTCTGGGCAACTAGGGTGTTGGCCGGAGGAGCCGGAACAAGGCAGTGACACCCGAGGTCGGGCAAGTCCATTAGAGGAGGGACCTAGAGCCAGGAAGTCATTCGGCTGTTGTGTGGGCTGTTCGTTACCGAGCTGGAATTGGGGAGGAAGACAGGTCGACGGCATTTACTCAAGGCTTTGTGAGTCCCTACGGTGTGTCAAGCACACACCTCTCTGTGCTAAGCACTAGAGATGGGACAGTGGCCGAGTTGTGCCTTCAAGGAGCTGACCCACCTGGGGCACCTTGAAAGACTGATGCCGGGGCCAGCGTTGTGGCATAGTGGGTCCAGCCACCGTCTGCGATGCTGGCATCCCATAAGGGTGCCAGTTCGAGACCAGACTGCTCCACTTCTGATCAGGTTCCCTGCTGATGCATCTAGGAAAGGAGCAGAGGATGGCCCAAGTGCTTGGGCCCAACTGGGAGAAGGCTCCTCCTTTGGCATGGCACAGCTCCAGCTGTTGCAGCCATTTGAGGAGTGAACCAGTGGATGGAAGACCTTTCTGACTCTCCCTCCCTCTGTAACTCTGCCTCTCAAATAAATAAATCTTAAAAAAAAAAAAGAGAGAGACTGATGCTACATGTGCTTCCTGCTTTGTAAACTCACATTTCACTGTGGAACTCAGAACCGGCCTACAATGAGGTGCAGAGGCCAACCCTGCCCCCTTAGCTGAGGACACAGACCCTGGCTGTGGGACAGGCGGCGGACACCTGTTTCTGGAGGAGTCAGAACAAAGCCTCTCTCATGGGCAGCACGTAAGGAATACTCTTCCTTCAGCTTGGTGGGAAAAGTGAGACACTCAAAGGTTAGGTTTTCTTGGGTGAGGGTAGGAAAAATGGGGGAGACGAGGCCTAGAGGCCACAGCGCAGTGACAACAAAGTCCTCGTGACCCCAGCTCCAGTTCAGAGGGCATGCGCAGGAAGCCACTTTTTAAATAAAGGGGGAACGTTTGAGGCATCTTTACCTGTTCCAGATATTCCCTTGCAACACTCGGTTTAGGGCTGCCCCCTGCTGGCCATGTTGGTCACAGCAAGGACGGAACCCTGCCTCTAGAAATGCCCCACCTGTTAGGTGTAGAAAAGCAAAAATGCCCCAGGTATTCCAGTCCTCAGCACACGTCGCCAGGGGTTATGCAGGGGGACCCTCGTCCTCTGTGAGGGATACTAAAGGAGACCTTGCTTCCTTCGGGGACACGGACAGACACACACACACACGTGGCTGTGCTGCCCTCTGACCACCAACCTGCCTCTCAGGCCAGCAGTAGCCAGTCGGTTGTGCCCACCAAAGAACTCCCGCTAGGAGCAAACTTTGTCCTTGCTGGGTTGTTTCTAAACCGAGCTTCCACGGTTGCATTGAACCCTTTTCCTGCTCGCTCCTCCCCAACATGAGAATGCAAAGGGCATCAGCGCACTGAGCTGTCGGAAACGTCTCCTTGGCCGCTGGAGGGGAGGTTCCGACTTGCATCAAGGATATGGATATGGCAGCCGCTCAGGTGGTCCCCCAGGTCCTGGGCCTGCTGCAGCTTCTGAGTTTCCCAGACCCTGAGCCAAGCCTCTTAACTCCAACAACGGCGTGTATGGCACGTGAGGAAGCTCCAGTGTCCACAGTGGCACTGACACCCAAATACTATAACAATCTGTGTAATTTTTAATTTTTTACTGTAAATTGTCAAATTACAATTGTATATGTTTATACAGTATAGTGATGTTCTATGCATACAATAGGATCTGATTAAATCAACCCAATGAACATATCACCTCAAATGCTGATTTTTTTTTGCAGTAAGAACTTTTTTTTTTTTTTTAAAGATTTATTTATTTTATTTGAGAGCCAGAGTTACAGAGAGGCAGAGAGAGAGGTCTTCTATTTGCTGGTTCACTCCCCAGTTGGCTGCAACAGCCAGAGCTGCGCCGATCCAAAGCCAGGAGTCTGGAGCTTCTCTTGGGTCTCCCACATGGGTGTAGGGGTCCAAGGACTTGGCCTATCTTCTATTGCTTTCCCAGGACACAGCAGAGAGCTGGATCAGAAGTGGGGCAGCTGGGACTCGAACCGGCGCCCATATGGGATGCTGGCACTGTAGGTTGCAGCTTTACCCGCTATACCACAGCACCAACCCCCAGTGAGAACATTTGAAATTTACTCTTGGCGATTTGGAAAAAGACAGTACATGGTTAACTTTTTTTTAGGATTTATTTATTTGAAAGAGTTACAGAAGGAGACAAGAGACAGATCTTCCATCTGCTGGCTCACTCGCCCAGATGTCCATAGCAGCCAGGGCTGAGCCAGGCCAAAGCCAGGAGCCAGGAGCTGCACTTGGGCCACCTTCCACTGCTTTTCCTAGGCCCTCAGCAGGGAGCTGGATGGGAAGTGGAGCAGCCAGGGCATGA
The DNA here is from genome assembly GCF_033115175.1 of Lepus europaeus. Taxonomy (NCBI): domain Eukaryota; kingdom Metazoa; phylum Chordata; class Mammalia; order Lagomorpha; family Leporidae; genus Lepus; species Lepus europaeus. The sequence continues at coordinate 5,700,029 of NC_084842.1, read as the reverse complement.
ACAGGTGCCCACATGTGCGCTGTTAGTGGCTTTCGTTACCCACAGCATCACAAAGGTGATCCCTGGCCGGCACCGCGGCTTGCCTGGCTAATCCTCCACCTGTGGCGCGGGCACCCTGGGTTCTAGTCCTGGTCAGGGCACTGGATTCTGTCCCGGTTGCTCCTCTTCCAGTCCAGCTCTCTGCTATGGCCCAGGAAGGCAGTGGAGGATGGCCCAAGTCCTTGGCCCCTGCACCCGCGTGGGAGACCAGGAGGAAGCACCTGGCTCCTGGCTTCAGATCAGCGCAGTGCGCTGGCCATAGCGGCCATTTTGGGGGGTGAACCAATGGAAGGAAGACCTTTCTCTGTCTCTCTCTCTAACTCTGCCTGTCAAAAAAAAAACAAAAACAAAAAACAAAAAACAAAGGTGATCCCCAAGGTCAGCTCCTTAATCAGATGCCCTTCTGGCCTGATGAGCTTTGCTGTGCTCTTGATTCACTCACCGATTACACTAATCTGACTGGGGGGGGGGCCCTGCCTTTTCTCCAAGATGGCAGCTGAAGCAGATCAACCTTCGGCAGTGGGAGGGGCCGCTGCATCCCGCTGGAGGGGAAGAGTTTTCTGTGGGAGCACCTTGCAGCGTGTGCACTCCTCCAGCCCGAGGCTGGGGGACCTCAAACCCCAGAGGAACCGCATGGCGTCACCACTGTGCTATGGCTGAGAGCTAACTGGCAATGCCATTCAATCACGAGCGACTGTCTGTTAACAGGATGTCCCACTCATCTCCACCAGGACCTCCGACCCACAACTCTTCGGCCTCCTGTGCACTCTAGCTCTTGATTCTTTACCTGGAGCGCAGCAGCTTCCTTCCTGTCCTCCGAGGTTGAGGATGAGCCATCCCAGGCAGAGGCACAGCATTGCTGACCCCAACTTGTCAGCTGGCCAGCACTCCAGGGTGGGACCATGTTGGCCTAAACACCAGCTATGGGGGTGTTTTTAATGCTCCTTTTATTTTTCTCAAGTAGATCCATCAGCTAAAAAAAATGTTTCTTACATTTATTAACTTCATCCAAAATAATTAAATCCTATGGGATGAGACAGCAGCTTTAATACTGTTTTGCCTTCTTTTAAAAAAAAAAAATTTGTTGTTCAAGGCAGAGAAGATAGCTCAAGAAAAGAAATAGAGGCAGGGTCAGTGCTGTGGGTAAAGTGGATAAAGCCGCTGCCTGCAGTGCCAGCGTCCCATATGGGCACCAGTGTGAGTCCCAGCTGCTCCTCTTCCAATCCAGCTCTCTGGTATGACCTGGGAAAGCAGTAGAAGATGGCCCAGCTCCTTGGGCCCCTGCACCTGCGTGGGAAACCCAGAAGGACCTCTTGGATCATGGCTTCAGATCGGTGCAGCTCTTGCTGTTGCGGTCATTTGGGGAGTGAATCAGCAGATGGAAGGCTTCTCTTTCTTTTTTTTAAATGAGAGTGATGGTTTTTATTTAAAGATTTATTCTTATTTATTTATTTGAAAGTCAGAGTTACACAAAGAGATGAGAGGCAGAGAGAGAGAGAAAGAGGCCTTCCATCCGATGGTTCACTCCCCAGATGGCCGCAACGACTAGACCTGTGCCAATCCAAAGCCAGGAGCCAAGAGCTTCTTCTGGGTCTCCCACATGGGTGCAGGGGCCCAAGGGTTTGGGGCCACCTTCCACTGCTTTCCCAGGCCATAGCAGAGAGCTGGATCGGAAGTGGAGTAGCCAGGTCTCGAACAGGCGCCCATATGGGATGCTGGCGCTTCAGGCCAGGGCATTAACCCACTGCGCCACAGCACCGGCACCTAAAAGGCTTCTCTTTCTCTCTCTCTCTCTCTCTCTTGCATCTCTGTAAATGTGCCTTTCAAATAAATAAATAAATCTTTAAAAAAAATATGTAGATAGGCAAAAAACAAACTGACCATTGAGTGGGGCACTGGTTTGCTTTTGAACATGTTTTTTAGAAGATTTACTTTATTAGGGTCGATGTTGTGGTACAGCAGATTAAGTCTCTATCTGAGATGCCAGCATCCCAAACGGGCTCTGATTCAGAGTCCTGGCTGCTCCACGTCTGATCTAGCTCCCTGCTAAGGTGCCTGGCAGCAGAAGATGGCCTGCATGCTTGGGACCCTGCACCCACAGAGAGACCCAGATGAAGTTCCTGGTTCCTGGCTTCAGCGTGGCCCAGCTCTGGCCATTGCAGCCATCTGCGGGAGTGAAACAGCGGATGGAAGATCTCTCTGTATCTAACTCTACCTTTCAAATAAATAAGTCTTAAAAAAAATTGATGAAAGGCAGCATAGGCCGGCGCCGTGGCTTAACAGGCTAATCCTCCGCCTTGCGGCGCCGGCACACCGGGTTCTAGTCCTGGTCGGGGCGCCGGATTCTATCCCGGTTGCCCCTCTTCCAGGCCAGCTCTCTGCTATGGCCCAAGTGTTTGGGCCCTGCACCCGCATGGGAGACCAGGAGAAGCACCTGGCTCCTGGCTTCGGATCAACGCGATGTGCCGGCCACAGCGGCCATTGGAGGGTGAACCAACGGCAAAAGGAAGACCTTTCTCTCTGTCTCTCTCTCTCACTATCCACTCTGCCTGTCAAAAAAATAAATTAATTAATTAATTAAAAAAAAAAAAAGAAAGAAAGGCAGCATAAAAGAGAGGAAGAGAAAGAGATCGCCTCCCACAGTCCACTCCCTGAATGGCCAAATGGGATTGTGGGCCCCGTGGGTCCACAAGAAACCATTTTAGTTTGTAACCAAGGACTGCCGGATCCCATGTGCTGGCACGAAAACTGCGTGAAGCAAAAGCTTTTGCAGGAGAGGCAGTGACTGTTCGTGGGCTCTGATGTAATGGATGTGGACGCGAGACGGAGCAGGCGGGCAGTCCAGCAGGTAGGAAAGCAGAAGGAAGCTAGGAGCCAGGCGAGCGGTGGCTTCCAACAGGATGGGAAGATCTTTGCCAGAGCCTCTTGAATACACAAGTTAGAAAGTGAAATTCTTCAGGGGAATGATGTCACATAGAGTTTACAGACGTGATGTGCAGAACAAGAGCTGGTTCTGAGACCTCCAACCCACAATGTGATGACAGCACTCATTAAAGACGGAAATGAGGCATAAAAAACACCTTAGCTGGTTTCAGCCTACTCAATCAATTATAATTTTTAAAAATATTTATTTTATTTATTTGAAAGAGTTACAGAGAGAGGTAGAGACAGAGAGAGAGCGAGGTCTTCCATCTGCTGGTTCACTCCCCAGATGACCACAACGGCTGGAGCTACGCCAATCCAAAGCCAAGAGCCAGGGGCATCTTCCGGGTCTCCCATGCAGGTGCAGGGGCCCAAGAATTTGGGCCATTTCTATTGCTATCCCAGGCCATAGCAGAGAGCCAGATTAGAAGAGGAGTAGCCAGGACTCGAACCGGCGCCCATATGGGATGCTGGCGCTTCAGGCCAGGGCTTTAACCCGCTGCGCCACACCCCCGACCCAATCGGTTATAATTTAACTACTTAATTGGTCAGAGCTAGAGGGAATCCAGCAACCTGCTAATCGGCGGGGTCCAGTTGCAGGAGCCCAGTCCTAGCCCACGACCTGCTACAAAACCTTATTTACCAGAAGCAAACCAGTAAGTGTAGCCCAGGCTCTTGATGAGCAAGTTAAAACCACCACTGCGGTTAATACTGTGGGGGAGCTAGCCTGCGCAAGCATCCTGTCTCTTCTTCAGGAATCAACATTCATCACTACCAGGCTTTCAAGGCACTGAGCTCTCCTTTAAGTCTGTCAAAGGACCCGGGCCGGGGCGGCATCGGGCGCAGCAGGTTAAGCCGCAGCCTTCACACGGGCACTGGCTGGATTCTGGCTGGTCCGCCTGGGAGAGCAGCCAAGCACCACCTCAGGAGGAGACCCTGGTGGAGCCCAGGCTCCCAGCTTGTTACCGCCATCGGGGGAGTGACTCAGCCGAGAGAAGATAGATCGACTCCCCTCTCTCTCACACAGCCTTTCAAATACATAAATCAAAAAAAAAAAAAAATCAAAATAGCCGGGCCTTTCCAGGGTTGTGTCTGCAGCCCTGGAGACTCGCATTCCACGTGGCCTCAGACGGGGGCTGGAGCGGACCTGTGGGTGCCTCCGTGGGCCACTCTTCAGGAAACGGGCTCGATCTCCGGGGGACCGGTCCTGGCCCAGCCGTCCCACGGGCGAAGATTCCGGAGTCCTGAGCCCATGGCTACGCAGTGACCAGCTTACTCACTGTCAGCCCTTGTCCTTGGCATTCCTATCCCAAGCTCCCCCTCCTTCTCCCTCCCCCTCCCACACCTCCTTCTTCCTCCTCCCTCCCCCTCCTCCCCCTCCCACCTTCTCCCCCCCTCCTTCCCCCTCCCCTTCATCCTTCTCCTTCCTCCCCCCCTCCTCCTCCCCTTTCCCACCGCTCCTCCTCCTCCTCCTCTCCCCCCTCCTCTTGCTCCTCCCTCCCCCTCCTCCTCCTTCCCCCTCCCTCCTATTGCTCCTCCCCTCCCTCCCCCTCCTCCTCCTTCCCCCTCCCACCTTCTCCCCTCCCCTTCCTCATCCTTTTCCTTCCTCCCCCTCCTCCTCCCCTTTCCCACCCCTCCTCCTCCTCCTCCTCTCCCCCTCGCTCCTCTTGCTCCTCCCCCTCCCTCCTCCTTCCCCCTCCCCCTCCCCTTTCCCACCCCTCCTCCTCTTGCTCCTCCCCTCCCTTCTCCCTCCTCCCACCTTCTCCCCCCCTTCTCCCCCTTCCCCCTCCCCTTCCTCATCCTTTTCCTTCCTCCCCCTCCTCCTCCCCTTTCCCACCCCTCTTCCTCTCCCCCTCCCTCCTTTTGCTCCTCCCCTCCCTCCCCCTCCTCCTCCTTCCTCCTCCCTCCTCTTGCTCCTCCCCTTCCCCCTCCTTCTTCCCCCTCTCCCCACCTCCTCTTCCTCCCCTTCCCCCTCCTCATCCTTTTCCTTCCTCCCCCTCCTCCTTCCCCTTCCCACCCCTCCTCCTCTCCCCCTCCCACCCCTTCTCCAACTCTCTCCCCACCCCTCCCCTTCCTCATCCTTTCCGTTCCTCCTCTCCCTCTTCCCCTCCCCTTCCCCGGCTTTTCCTTGGCCACGCCCCCGCCCCCCTCACCTGCGCGGCTTGTGTTCGCCTCTGCGGACCGGGTAAACGCGCTCGCCAGCAGCCGACCACACAGGGGCGCAGCGGGCACCGGTCTCTCTGGAAGACGTTCCCCACAGTCAGGGAGCGGAGCGCGGCCACGGCCCTTCGTCCGCGCCGTGACTGCCACTCTTAGCCGCAGAAACGCGCAGCGTCCGTTCCCGACGCCGAGCCAGCCCGTCCCGGGGCAGTAACTGACAGTCTGCCCGCTCCGCCCTCAGCGGGCGGTCACCGCAGCCCCGCCCTCCCGGCCTTAAAGCGGCCGGGCCCCGAGCGCGTACTCCTCAGACAGGCGGAGGCCCCACCCCGGGCCTTGACCGTTTGAAGGCTACGGCGCCGGGCCGCAACTGGCGCGAGGCGGAGCGTGCGTTCTCGCGAGAAGTCCGGAAGGCGGCAGGCATGGCGGCGGCGGGAACCGGACCCAGCCCGGGAGCAGGTGCCGGGCCCGGCCCGGGCGCGGCTGCAAATGCAGCAGCTGCAGAAGACGGAGAGACGAAGCCGGCGGCACCGGTAGCAGGCGCTCCGGCTGGAGAGGGGACGTCTGCTGCTCCCGCGGCGGAGCCCAGCTCGGGAGAAGCTGAGAGCGGGTAAGGCGTCCCGCGGCCCCGGAGGACGCGCGAGGGGAGGCCCGCCCCCCTTGACTCCTGCGGCTCCCGGGCTCGCTCCCGCCCGCCCCTCGAGCCTAGGCCTGCGGCCAACGGCCCGGCTCGTCCGAGGCCGCGCGAGGGCAAGGTGCCGGCGCCCCGGGAGGAGGCTCGGGCGCCACCCTGGGAGAAGGAGCGGCCCCTCTGAGAGCCGGGGCGCTGCGCCCTGCGCTCCTCCTCCAGCACCGGCGCTAGCTCGTGTAGACCTGAGCGCCGGGCCCGGAGGCTCGCGGCCTCCTTGGACACCCTGTCCATGGTGCCCTGACCGTAGCCCGGCGGAAGAAGCTGTGGCGGCGCTCACGTGCAGCGGTTATTTTGTGTGAGGTCTGTCTGCCCTGAAAAGCCTTGCTTGTGTGTCTTCGTTGTTTCAGGGATGCCAGCTTGGCGGATATAAGCGGCGGTTTAGAGACAGAATCCGCGAACGGGAAGGATACACTAGTAAGTATTTCTCTTTTGGATGTCTGCCGGCACAGTAGGATTTGTCTTTAAAAATGTTAAGGGAGGCGGCAGCAGCACAGCCAGGTGCGCCACTTTGGCTGTCGGCTTGCTCTGTGGGCACAGGACGGCGCCGGGGACACGTCGGAGGTGATGGACGTGCAGACGGGCTCGGTGGACGAGAACTGCCGGCAGCTGGGGGAAGTGGAGCTGCAGTGCGGCATCTGCACGAAATGGTTCATGGCGGAGACCTTCGGCATCGACACTTCGTGAGTGCGCTCTTTTTATTTCGTCGTCTTGTAAGAATCTCTGTAGAATGAATCTCAGCGTGTGCACCCGTCGAAGAGTGTGCAGGCAAAATACACGCACAGTATTAACCCTGTCCTAACCCCCGTTCGGTGCGTAGGGCGTTGGGTCAGTTGTTTCCGTTCCCTCCGTAGATCTCGCACTTACCTAGGGCTCTGACCTAACGAAGTTGATGGTTATGGATGGCCCACAGATGATGTTCTAAATATGCACACAGCCCTTGGCAGGAAAAAAGGTTTGCTTTAGCCGTCTCAGCAAAGACTGTTTCCATCAGGTACCTCTTCCAGTGAATTAAGATCCTGAAAACAAAGGCCTTGTTCCTTATCCTAGGGATGTGCTCCACAGCTAGCTTGTGAGCATTCACTCCTGGACCGGCCTCAATGTTCTTCATGGTCTCATTAAACTAACAAATAAGAGGGTAGTGAAGAAATACCTCCCTTTTAAAAGTTGAAGTGGATCTTAGAAATGCTAATATCCCAATTAGCATGTGTCTGGTCACCCTAGGTAGAGGATTTGTTTTTTAAAGAAAGAGAATACTGAGAAATGGAGAAGAAAGAATTGGTCTTGGTAAAAAGCTGTGCAGGAATTTGCCTGGATGGAGCCTAGGAAAGGGACTAGGAGAGAGAACTGGGAGGAATTCAGGGAAGAGTCAAACTCAGCTCAGAGTTTTGGTAGCTTTGGAGAGACCCCTGTGTCCCTTAACTTGAGAAATGATACCTGAAGCCCAGCGGGGTAGATGGGCTGATTGTCTTTTAGGGCTGAGATAGACGACAGGAGCTGCTTGTTCTGAACACCCAGTGGTAGTTGAATTCTGTGCATCTACCTGTCTTCCCCACAAGGCTTTGCCCTCTCTGAGTGAGTTTATCCCAACTGTGTAACTCCAGAGGTTCTAGCAGAGGCAAAGGGAAGGGAACTTGGATGCTTCTTGCTTCCTTGTGTGGTGGCCATGGGCTGACAGCACTTACTTGGGAAACTTCTCTTTGAGGATTCCCTAAGCTAGTTTCAGCAGAGTCTGAGATCAATCTGCCTTTTTTTTTTTTTTTTTTAAGATTTATTTTATTTATTTAACAGAGTTACAAACAAAAGTAGAGACAGAGAGAGAGAGGTCTTCCATCCGCTAGTTCACTCCCCAAATTGCCACAATGGCCAGAGCTGGGCCAGTCTGAAGTCAGGAGCCAGAAGCTTCTTCTGGGTCTCCCTCGTGGGTGCAGGGGCCCAAGCACTTGGGCCATCTTCTACTGCTTTCCTAGGTGCATCAGCAGGGAGCTGGATCAGAAAAGTGGTACAGCCAGGACTCCAGCCTGTGCCCATATGGGATGCCGGTACTGCAGGATGGGACTTTAGCCTGCTGTGCCACAGCACTGGCCCCCAACCTGCCTTTGTTTCTTCTCTGCATGCTGGAGCTGTTTGTCCTGAAGGTCTTTTCCCTGTTCCTTTCTGCTTTGGAAAGCTCTCCTTGTGCTTCCCCGGTCCTGGCATGGTCACCACAGTGGCTGTTCTCATGCATTGAGTTAGCCATCACTGTCTTATTCAGTGCCCCCTCCGCTGGCTTCTTCCTCTCTGCCTTAAGACAGGCAGGTCTTTGTCTCCAGCCTCGCCTGGTAGATTCCCTCCTGAGGCTACAGCCGGTTAGGGGTTGGAACACCTTTCACTCCTGCACCTCTTGCCTCTCATCCCTCGCCAAGATTTACCACTTCCCTTTCCATTTTTAGTGCTGTCACTCTGAGGTCCCCTGGAGCTTCAAAAGCCTCTTTACATATTCACTTTTTCTTATCTCTTCTCCCATCAGATCCATCCCACCAGATATTTATCCCTTTAGCTCCTACAGAAAATGTCCAGTTCTGCCTAGCATGTAAGGTCTTCTTGTGATTGCTGCTTTTCAAGCTTTATTTTTATCCTGTTCTCGACAAATCCTCTGTTCCAGACAAACTTGCCTATGCAGGTTTGTCTCTCTCATCCCTTAGCTTGTTTTCTCATCTCTACACACAGTTCAGTTATCTAGAAAACCCATTCATCGGGGCCGGTGCTGTGGCTTAGAAGCCACCATCTGTAGTGCTAGCATCCTATTTGGGCAACAGGTTCAAGTCCCAGCTGTTCCTCTTCTGATCCAGCTCTCTGCTGTGATCTGGGAAAACAGTAGAAGATGACCCAAGACCTTGGGCCCTGCACCTGTGTGGGAGACCCAGAAGAAGTTCCTGGCTTTGGATCAGCATGGCTACAGCCTGTTGCAGCCATCTGCGGAATAAACCAGCAGATGGAAAACCTCTCTCTGCCTCTGCCTCTCTGTAACTCTGCCTTTCAAATAGGTAAATAAATCTTTTAAAAAAAATTCATCTTCCCAAATCCAGTTCATAACCTGTGTCATCTGAAGTTACTACTTGGGTCCTTTGGGCTCCTGTGGGCTAATTATCATCTGTAGAATCCATCTGGTGATGAGGCAGGTGATGTTTTGGTCTCAGTTGTCTTCTTGGGTGATCATTTACATTTTTAATTTGCCTTTCTGTACATCTCCTTTGCCCGTTTCAACATTATTGTCACCTTAGAGAGCCATGTCTTAGGCTACTTCTTGTACAGCTGGCCTGGCATACTTCTTTTTAGGTGCTCAATAAAGATAACAAACTATGACACCAGCGCTGTGGTGTAGCAGGTAAAGCCACCGCCTGCAGTGCTGGCATCCCATATGGTTGTCAGTTCGAGTCCCAGCCGCTCCACTTCTGATCCAGCTCTCTGCCATGGCCTGGGAAAGCAGTAGAAGATGGCCCAAGTCCTTGGGCCCCTGCACCCATGTGGGAGACCTGGAAGAAGCTCCTGGCCTTGGATCAGCACAGCTCCAGCTGTTGCAGCCAATTGAAGAGTGAACCAGCAGGTGGATTTATTTACTTTCAAGTAAATGAATAAATCTTTAAAAAAAAAAAAAAAGATAATAAACTAACCTGTACAAGGTGCCAGTTAAGTTCTTTTTAGATGCTAAATTTTCCCCTATGGTAGATGCATCTTGCTAATTTTTGTGACAGAAAAATCCAGATAACTTATCGTTTGGTTTTCAGGTTAAAGATATATTGATATACTGGCCGGCGCCATGGCTCAACAGGCTAATCCTCCGTCTTGCGGCGCCGGCACACCAGGTTCTATTCCTGGTCGGGGCGCCAGATTCTGTCCCGGTTGCCCCTCTTCTAGTCCAGCTCTCTGCCGTGGCCAGGGAGTGCAGCGGAGGATGGCCCAAGTGCTTGGGTCCTGCACCCCATGGGAGACCAGAAGAAGCACCTGGCTCCTTCCTTGGGATCAGCGTGGTGTGCCGGCCGCAGCACGTGGGCTGCGGCGGCCATTGGAGGGTGAACCAATGGCAAAGGAAGACCTTTCTCTATCTCTCTCACTGTCCACTCTGCCTGTCCAAAAAAAAAAAAAAAAAAGATATTGATATACTAAAACTTTTATCCAAGTTTCACGGAGGGGAGAGGATTCCTGTTGATTTATGTCTCATTCAGAAGTTCACTAATTTGTGTGATTTGGCTTTTCTACAGATCCTGCCTGCCTTTCATGACTAACTACAGTTTTCATTGCAATGTTTGCCATCACAGTGGGAATACCTATTTCCTCCGGAAGCAAGCAAGTAAGAACAGCCCTTGAGTATTTCAGAATGATTGTCTGGGGCAAACATTTGGTGCAGCAGCTTAAGTCTCGTGTAGGGATGCTCCCATCCCACATTTGAGTGCCTGGTTTAAGCCCCAACTACTCTGCTTCTAATCCGGCTTCCTGCTAATGTGTGCCTGCGAGGCAGCAGGTGATGGCACAGGTCCCTTGGGACCTGTGGGATGCCTCGGTGGAGTTCCTGGTTCCTGGCTTCAGCATGGCCTAGCCTGCCTGTTGCAGTCTTATGGGGAGTAAACCAGCAGGAGGAAAATCGCCCTCTCTGTCTCTCTGTCTCTGTCTGTGTCTCTGCCTTTCAAATAAAATGGATTAAGTAAATAAATAAAAGTACCAACATTTTAAAAAATGACTACTGGAAAAGAAAAGGGAAGTGGGCTTAGCACAATTGGGAGACTGTTGCCTAGTAGCTAGTAGAAGATAAGCTGGGCTTTAATTCTGAATAATTGCTATTGCCCATTTCTGATCAAATGCTGACTCCATTTTAGTTCTGTGTGGGACATCTTGTTGAATATTCCTTTGATGATAGAGTTATAGTACTATAGGTAGCTTTTTAAAAAATTTATTATTACTTTTTAGATTTATTTGAAAAGTAGAGTTACAGAGAGAGGAGGAGAGATAAAAATCTTCCATCTGCTGGTTCACTCCCCAAATGACTGCAATGTCCTGGGCTGGGCCAGGCAAAAGCCAGGAGTCAGGCGCTTCTTCCAGGCCTCCCACATGGCTGCAGGGGTCCAAGTACTTGGGCTGTCTTCCACCACTTTCCCAGGTACATTATCAGGGAGCTGGATCACAAGTGGAGCAGCCAGGTCTCGAACCAGCACCCGTATGGAGGCTTAACCTGCTACACCACAACGCTTGCCCCATATAGGTAACTTTGCCTTCCTTTTTGTTTTTGATAGACTTGAAGGAAATGTGCCTTAGTGCTTTGGCCAACCTTACATGGCAGTCCCGAACACAGGATGAGCACCCGAAAACCATGTTCTCCAAAGATAAGGTACAGGTGGAATTAATGTAATTCCAATTGTGCCAGTGAATCAGGTTGAACTGTATATCCAGCCTTTAAGAACAAGTGCTTAATTAACAAGTACCTCAATGTTTAGGACTGTAGGACTGTAGGTTAGTGGATATCTTACTCTTAGGGGATTTGCTGATTTCCTTGTATGTGTCATTTGGCTTGGCTATTAGTAGTGTGAATCCTTAAATAGTTTTTCCTGGCTTTATAACAGCAAATAACTGAGAGGCCAGCTTTGTAGGACCATGGGTCATCCTGTTGGGTGTGACGCCAGCATCTCATCGAGGTGCTGGTTGGAGTTCCAGTCCTGGCTGCTCTCCGTCAGATCTAGCTCCCTGCTGATGAGCCTGGGAAGACAGCAGATGATGGCCCAAGTACTTGGGCCCCTGCCACCTGTATGGGAGATCAAGGTGGTATTCCTGTCCCATGGCTTTGGCTGAGCCCAGCCCTGGCTGTTAAAGCTATTTGGGAAGTGAAAAAGCACATGAGAGATTTCTCTCTGTCTCTTTCTCTGTCACTCTGCCTTTCAAATATGTAAATAATAATAAATAATCCTTTAAATAAACAACATGAGTACCCCACAATAACCAGATCAGACATGAACTTTTTCAGTCTGTTTAACGAAGTTTGTGGATGCCTATCACAGACTTTGTCAAGGAGAAAGGGAGTCAGTTTCTTTTTATCGAGAATTATCGAAGCTTCATTAAAAAGTGTTTTCCCTGGGGCCAGTGCCGTGGCTCACTAGGCTAATCCTCCGCCTGCGGTGCCGGCACCCCAGATTCTAGTCCTGGTTGGGGCACCGGGTTCTAGTCCCGGTTGCTCCTCTTCCAGTCCAGCTCTCTGCTGTGGCCCGGGAGGGCAGTGGATGATGGCCCAAGTGCTTGGGCCCTGCACCCACATGGGAGACCAGGAGGAAGCACCTGGCTCCGGGCTTTGGATGGGCGCAGCAGCAGCCGTGGCGGCCATTTGGGGGGGTGAACCAACTGAAGGAAGACCTTTCTCTCTCTCTCTCTCTCTCTCTCTCTCTCTGTCTGTAACTACCTGTCAAATAAAAAAAAGAAAGTGTTTTCCCTTTGGCCCTTTCCAATGTTATCTGTTCTTGTCAGTGCTAGTTTTTACCTACAAAATTGATTTTTTTTTTTAAAGATTTTGTTTATTTGTATGGGAGGTAGAGTTACAGACAGTGAGAGGGAGAGACAGAGAGAAAGGTCTTCCATCTGCTGGTTTACTCCCCAAATGGCCACAACGGCTAGAGCTGTGCTTCTTCTGGGTCTCCCACATGGGTACAGAGGCCCAAACACCTGGGCCATCTTCTACTGCTTTCCCAGGCTATAGCAGAGAGCTGGATCGGAAGTGGAGCATCCGGGACTCAAACCGCCACCCATATGGGATGCCGGTGCCTCAGGTTGGGACTTTAACCTGCTGCGCCACAGCACCGGCCCCCAGAATTGATTCTTACAAATTGACTGTAGCATAGTTATAGAATTTGAAAAACAGTTGCAAGGAGTTTGTGTCATAAGATTGGTCGATCAGATGGGCAGAGACCTGGCCTATTAACAGAATTTTGCACTTGATCACATAAGCTGGAGCAGTCAGCAGAGGGTTCCCCTTTGCTTCTGTATAAAAGTGCTTTACCCAGAGGAGTGTTGTGATTAAACTTTTTGGTTTTCCCTTAGTTAATATTTCCCCAAAACTGCTATTTTGAAAATTTTCAAATCTATAGGGAAAATCAGTTACTACAGTAAACATCCATTTTGCACCTACCTAGACTTAGCAGTAGCTAATATCTTGCTACATTTCACTTCACGTATCTATTTTTTTTTTAGCTATGAGACTAAATTGCAGGTGGTGTACTTACCTGTTATTCTGTCAAGCAATAAAAACATACAATGTTGAAACAAAATGCTCTCTAGAGGAGCTGGTGCTGTGGTGCAGTGGGTTAATGCCCTGGCCTGAAGCACCGGCATCCCATATGGGCGCTGGTTCAAGTCCCGGCTGCTCCTCTTGTGATCCAGCTCTCTGCTATGGCCTGGGAAAGCAGTGGAAGATGGCCCAAATCCTTGGGCCCCTGCACCCGCATGGGAGACCTGGAGGAGGCTCCTAGCTCCTGGCTTTGGATCACCGCAGCTCCAGTCTTTGTGGTCAGTTTGGGAGTGAGCCATTGGATGGAAGATTCTCTCTCTCTCTCTGCCTCTCCTCTCTCTCTCTAACTCTGACTTTCAAATAAATAAATAAATCTTTAAAAAAAAAATGCTCTCTAGAAATTTGTGTCATGCTTTCTCCATATTGTTGTTTTAACATTATTCAGAGTTTTTTCCTTCCTCCAAGATCTGGTCAGAATCACGTGTCAGATTTAGTTGTAATGGTTCTATTGTGTGGAATCCAGAGCAGTTCCTTTGTTTATTTTTTTTACCTGCTGTGACATTTAGGCTAGGCTTGGCAGGGCAGTCCTCAGTTGGCATTTATCTAATTGTCTCCTTGTGCTTACATTCAAGCTGAACATTTTCTGGAAAGAATAGTGTGAAGGTAGTGTGGGTTTTTCTGGATGTCACACCAGTAAGAATAAGGGACTGGTTTGTTATTGGTGATCCTTTGACTGCTTGGTTGAGGAGGTATCCTCCTGATTTCTCCATTGTAAAGGGACCTTTTTATCTTGGGGAGGATTAAATGTTATATCTGGGCTGAAACATTGAGACTGTGCAAATGCCTTGCTCTGCCGCCCATTTCAACCAGCCACTGTGGGTTATCCTAACCTGAGTCCATTAATAGGTGGTGGCTGTAAAACAATATACTCACTGGTTGTAATTCTTCTGCCACAAAGAGCTTTGCCCTGCCCCTTTTTTTCCAGTTCTATTAAATTGTGGATTTTAGGGACTGGCATTGTGGCAAAGCAGGTAAAACTGCTATTTGTGGTGCTGCATAGCGCTCCTGTTTGAGTCCTGGCTGGTCAACTTGAGGATTTATTTATTTATTTGAAAGGCAGAGTTACAGAGAGACAGAGGCAGAGAGAGGTGGTGGGGAAGTTGGTCTTCATCTACTGGTTTACTCCCCAAATGGCCATAGTGGCTGAACCTGCGCTGATCCAGAGCCAGGAGCTTCTTCTGGATCTCCCACACAGGTCCAGGGACCCAAGGACTTGAGCCATCTTCTACTATTTTTCCAGGTCTTAGCAGAGAGCTAGATCGGAAGTGGAACAGCAGGGACTCGAACTGGCATCCATATGGGATGCTGGTGCTGCAGACCAGGGCTTTAATCTGCTGCGCCACATCGCCGACCCTGTGGTCTACTTCTGATCCAAGTCCCCAGCTAATGTGCCTGGGAAAGCAACAAATGATGACATAAGTATTTGAACCCATGCCTCCCACATGGGAGATCTGGATGAGTTTTGGTTTCTTGTTTTTTTTTTAAGATTATTTTTTTGAAAGGCAGAGGTACAGAGCGGGAGAGGTAGAGAGAGATCAATCTTCCATCTGCTGGTTCACTTCCCAAATGGCCATAAAGGCCCGGGGCTGGACCAGGCCAAAACTAACAGCCTGGAACTTCATCCATGTCTTCCATGTGGGTGCAGAGGCTCAAGTACTTGGGCCCATCTTCTGCTGCTTTTCCAGGCCACAGCAGAGAGCCGGATCGGAAGAGGAGCCGTCAGGACTGGAACCGGCATTAATATGGTATGCCAGGGTAGCAGGCTGCGACCCCTGGATGGAGTTTTTGGCTGCTGTTGAGGCCTTTTGAGGAGTGAATCAGTGGATGGAAGATCTCTCCCTCTCTCCTCGGTCACTGTGCTTTTCAAATAAATAAACCTTTTTTAAATAATGGATTTTTAAAAATTGATGTTTAACCCGTCATTGGGTTCTGATGCACAAATGTTCCCAGATTGGACCAGGGTAGACTCCTGAAACTTCTTGTATGTCCTTGTTAGGTTGGAATTCTTCCCTACCTTCTAGAACAGTAAAGTGGTCCTTTTACTTTCCCTACTTCAATCCTGATTTCCTCCAGTAAAAATGTGGTTTCCATGACACTAATTCTGGTTGGAGAGTGGTCTGGAATGGAAACTTTGATGCCAGAAGGTCAGGGTCCGACAGTTCCAGGCACACGGCAAGAGCTGGGGAGGGCCGTAGTCAGTGCAGTAGGGATGGAAAGGAGGCCTGGGTGGCGTGAAGTTTCTGCAGTTGTAAGTTTCATCTGATGACTGGATGGGAAGGCTGTGAGACAAGAACCAGGGTCTAGCTTACGATTCTGGTGGTCAGTGACTCAAAGAGCAAGAGTGGAAGTCTGCAGAGTGAGTAATTTGGAAATTACCATCCAGTTGACAGCAAGGGAATGTGACAGAGCTTTCGCTCCAACTGGGTTGTAAGCCCTAGGTGGCTTAGGTTCATGTACACTTGTTTGAAACTCCCACAGTCTATCCAGTGTTTGCATGCAGTTAAATATTTGTTCAATGATTCAAAGACAAAATACTATTTTTCTCTTTATTGTTACAAGGTCTTTGAAAATACTACTGTTTTCTTTGTGAGCTTAACCTTGAAAGCAATTATAAAAGACTTAATGTATTTTATTTTCTAAATTAGGATATTATACCATTTATTGATAAATACTGGGAGTGCATGACAACCAGACAGAGACCTGGGAAAATGACTTGGCCAAATAACATTGTTAAAACCATGGTAAGTAGAATACATTTAATTAGACCTGGCATTTAGAAAATCAGTGTTGTTTGCAAGTTAAATTCTAATGTCTCACTTGGGAGTAATGTGATGCCTAAAAAAATGAAAACAACTTAATATTAAATCCTTAAGTGTGAGATATATCCAATTGCAAATTTATTAGTTTTCACACAGAAAATCAATGTGTAGCATGTTAAGTCATAAGTGATATCACTGGGGCCAGTGTTGTGGCTTAGGGGGTTAAGCCGCTGCCCGTGACACCGCATCCCATATGGGCTCTGCTTTGTGTCCCAGCTGCTCCATTTCCAATCCAGCTTCTGGCTAATGTACCTGCGAAAAGCAGCAGAAGATGGCCCAGGTACTTGGGCCCCTGCACCTACGTAGGAAACCCTGATGAAGTTTCTGACTTCGGCCTGACCCGGACCTGCCCATTGTGGCCATCTGGAGAGAGCCAGTGGATGGAAGATTCTCTCTCTCTCTCTCTCTCTCATTCTGACTTTCAAATAAATAAATCTTTTTAAAAAAATAAATGGATAATGCTTAAAACAATGTTGGGGTTTTTTAATCTTTTTTAAGATCTGTTTATTTATTTTAAAAGGCAGAGATACAGAGTGATCTTCCGCCTGTTGGTTTACTCCCTAAATGGCCGCAATGGCCAGAGCTGGGCTGATCCAAAGCCAGGAGCCTCTTCCCTGTCTCCCACGTGGGTGCAGGGGCCCAAGGACCGGGGCCATCTTCTGCTGCTTTCCCAGGCACATCAGCAGGGAGCTGGATCGGAAGCAGAGCAGCCTAGACCTGAACCAGCACCCATATGGAATACCGACACTGCAGGTGGCGGCTTTGCCCACTACACCAGAGCACCAGCCTCAACAGTGGTGGTTTTATATGATGAAACCTTGGTCCACTGCATGTTTGGAAATGTAATTTTACATTGAAATTCAAGACCTCATTTTCTCTTTGATTAAAAAAAGAATACTATCGTCCTTAGAATTAAAGAGAGCACCTCAGGAGCAAGCTGTTGGCAGTGTTACGATCCCTGCGGGGTGGGGAATAAGTGAGGATTGTGGCAGACTTTGGCTCCCTTTGAGTTTCTCTGCTGTTTGGATTGTTGATGGCGATGTATTAGATTTTCTCATCAGAGAGACACGCACTATGGAGACTACCCCTAGGAATTCACTTTTGCAGTTGGAGGAAGTCCTCCATTTTGTACATATATGTGGGAAATCTTTAAATCTAAAGAGCTGTTTCCTTTTTAGAGTAAAGAGAGAGATGTGTTTTTGGTAAAGGAACACCCTGATCCAGGGAGCAAAGACCCTGAAGAAGATTACCCTAAATTTGGACTTCTGGATCAGGTATGTTAACGTGCCTTGTCTTCTCTTTTGGATGCCCATGGAAAGAGCAGACCTGGAGTCGGGAGCCTTGGGTTTGGATTCTGGTGCTTCCCCCAGAGCAGAGGGAGGTGGGGCACTTTTTCCTGCCAGGGGCAGTTTGGATAGCTATAACATCACTCGCAGGCCATGCACAATTGTCAGCTTAGAAGTTGGCCTGCTGTAGACTGAACTCCCTCTTGAGTCTCAGAGTTGCCTCGGCAGGGTCAGACTGAATGATTTTGAGGGCCTTATGCAGCTAATGAGCCAGAGGCTCCCCACTCCTGCCCTAAATGTTCTGAATTTGTGCAAGTCATTTTTATGTTTTTTAGCTTTAATTTCCTCATGTGTAGCACATAATGCAGTTACAGATTTTTTTTTTTTTTTTTTTTTTTTTTTTTGGTTGGACAAGGCAGAGTGGACAGTGAGAGAGAGAGACAGAGAAAGGTCTTCCTTTGCCGTTGGTTCACCCTCCAATGGCCGCTGCGCCCGGCGCACCGCGCTGATCCCAAGGCAGGAGCCAGGTGCTTCTCCTGGTCTCCCATGGGGTGCAGGGCCCAAGCACTTGGGCCATCCTCCACTGCACTCCTTGGCCACAGCAGAGAGCTGGCCTGGAAGAGGGGCAACCGGGACAGAATCTGGCACCCTGACCGGGACTACAACCCGGTGTGCTGGCACCGCAGGCGGAGGATTAGCCTATTGAGCTGTGGCGCTGGCCTCCAGATTATTTCTAATCTTGCCGTCTCAAGTTTTGCCCTTAATATTTGCTGTGTAGAAGAATTTGTATCCCATATCCAACCTAAAAGGGAAAAGAAAATGTCACACTGGGCAGGGATCACATTTGGCAGCTCTAATGGTCAAAGCTTTCAGTGGTGCCTTACTGTGTTTGGCTAGCTTTGAACATCGGAGAGTTCACCTTGGAAATTCAGATTTCTGTCTCTTGTGAAATGAGACCTGGATTCCTTGGGGAGCGAGTGTGGGCTGCGCAGGCCCTGTGGTTCGCCATGCATGCTCAGCATGTTGACTGTTCCTTTGCGGTTCGTTGCCCGCCATTCTTAACATGCCTGTGAGCCTCGTACTTGGCCTCTGCCTGTGCCACTTCCGATCCCTGAAGCAGCCACATTCAGGGTCCCTGCAAGTTTCCATTCTCATTCTGTTGGAATTTTTCTCAGGCTTTTGAGCCTTGCCAGGTTGTCTCACTTTTGTAGGCTCCCTTTTTCATTGAATTTGTCCTTCCAGGATCTTAGTAACATCGGTCCTGCTTACGACAACCAGAAACAAAGCAGTGCAGTGTCTACCAGCGGGAATCTGAATGGTAAGTGCTGAAATGTCTCCGTGCTGAAGTGTTTTTAAACTGTTGCATATGAGTGTGCCAAGAATCATGCATTCTTTGGGTTGACCCTTAACCTGGATATTTACTTAGATGCTTTTAGTCCAAAAATCGGATTTTCAGGGCTAGCATGGACTTGACAGATGGAGAACTGTTCTGTTCAGTCTTGGGTGAGACAGGTGGAGTGTAAAACAGAGTACAGCTTTTAAGGTGCGGCTCACTGTGCTATTTAGACTCCCAGTCGTACCCTCCTAACTGACCGCTAATGTAGAGCAACTCCGTCACTCTCCACTCTTTCCCCATAATTCAGTTCGCACTTCACAAACTTCCCGTGCCCGTCTTCTGATTTCTCTTGCTCTGACACTGGAGCTTGTTCACCTTCTTCTGTATGGGTTACCCGCTGGCCTGTTTTTCTGCTGGGGAGCCATCTAATGGGGAGCTGCTCTTCTTGTGATGGTGATCTGATGAGAATTGGGGTAGCTGAAAGGTCACCAGCTGCTTGTCTGACACCTGGCATCGCTAGCCTGTCTTTTGGAGCGGCCTAATCATTTCCAGTGTTGGGGATGGTCTAAGATGGGTGGAGACATCCGACTGTTGTTTATCTTGCCACTCCGTGGTTTCCCCTCTGATTGTTTAAGCTTGACAAATACATGGTGCCACTTCTGTTCCTACAGGTGGAGCCATTTTGGGAGGTGAATTCCTCCTCTCTTCTTTCAGCCTCTCAGACTTAAGTATTTTGTGGTTTGGAAAATGCTTTTTGCTGAGTTGTGGTAGAAGCTAAAACTGAATAATCTTAAAGCATTGTGAAAATGGTGGCAATAGCACATACTATGAAGCAGTAGTTCCAGTTTAATGTTAGCAGTTAAAGGCTTTTATGTTGTCATATTCTGCCTAACATGGCCAGCAGTCCCCTTAGTGTTGCTTGTTCTATGCAAGATGGAGCTAAAATTTCTCTTTTAAAATAACTAAAATGACCGTTACAATGAAAGATGGAATCTTGTTTTATCATTAACTGAAACTAGAGGTGCTCACATTTCAATAGTTTAAACCTTTGTGAGACACAGGAATAGCGTGTGATGTGCACATAAAAGGAACTTTGGCGTCATTAGTCTGGCCCTGTGTATGTAGAATATGATCCCCCCCTCCATGTCTTGATCCTTTTTATTGCAGCAGAACTGCTGGTAATGTCCAAGCTTGCCCCTAACTAAGATATAGTACTCTATGCAGTTGTTGTATAAAGGTGTTTGCCTGCAGTTCAGGGACATTTTTTTGGAAGGGGGAAAACAAACTAATTGAGAGGCATGATAGATCTGGATGAAAATTTCAAAGAACCTAATTGAAAAACACACAAGGGAAACTCCTTGTAGCCTTAATGTATAGCTAAATTTTTTTGTATGAAATATAAATTTTCTATTGATATTATTTGCTCTTAATTTCACAAGCCAAGTTAGTCTAAACTAAATTTCACGCATTGGCACGATCTTGATAAAGATTGGATGAAGGAGTGTGAAACTACAGATTGCCTTCTAAATTTAAAGCCTTCTTGCCCACATCCTGTACAGCCACGATGAGTGTCTAACAGCACTGGAGAGAAACACCTTTTGAGTTCTTCTGTTTCTGTTTTCCATGTTGGATGTACTTTTGTCTTGCTCCGTATACAAGTTAAGTGCTTTAGCAGCTACTGTGCCTTTATGATGTTTATGGACTCCATGGTGTAGCTCGAGCAAATGAACTTCAACCTGCAAGTGAGGATATTGGCTTTGTGGGTGTTTGTATTGACTCGGGTCGGGGGAAAGCTGTCCATGCAGTTGTTTTCATTCTTCTTAGCTATGAATGTTTTAGACTCTGAGCAAGTGAAGATGCATTTGTGTCACATCCTCAGAAATTGTACTAGTAGCTGTGATTCACTGAGAAAGGAAGGTTGGGAACGTGGCGTGAGTGTCCTCGGAGCTAGACTCATTTGAGCTTATTGCCAGAACCCGGTGTTCTGGACTTGAGACACTTAGCAGTCATTCCAAACCGACAAGCTTTCGGAAGGAAATCCTCCTGTGATGTCACACAAATGCACGTTGGGTGTGTTCATCCCCACGGCAGGCACCTGCAACGCAGCTCATTGAGGGTGGTCTGCCTTCTCTTCAAAGGGGGCATTGCAGCAGGGAGCAGTGGAAAAGGAAGAGGAGCCAAGCGCAAACAGCAGGACGGAGGGACCACGGGGACCACCAAGAAGGCCCGCAGGTGGGGAGAGCCCCAATCCCCACCCTGACTGAGTGTTATTTGGAGTTTGGTGCTGGAAAAGGCCAGAAAGTGTGAGAAGTTAAAAACTCCCTTTTTTCAAGCCTTGAGCACGTTAGCCGCAAATAACCCCAGACAAAGCATCCTGTGTTATGAACTTGTTCCTGTAAAGAGGCCCCAGGGCAGCCTCCGGAGATAAGCCTGGGTAGTGAATTCTGTTCGTACTGCATCTTAAGAAAGGATAGGCGAGGGAAGGGAATAAAGCCACTTGAAGGCTGGTGCTTTTATCTGACTTTGAACACCAAGGTGATGAAATCCGGGTAAGTTCTTTGGACTGCCAAGAGATAGTAAGTGCTCGGGTCTCTTGCTTGTGTTGATTTGGTTATACGATAGTAAGCGTCGGAAGGAAGTCATGCTCCTGCCTCTTTTCTGCTTGCCCCTACTGTGTTAAGTACTGGCTCAGCTTCACAGACCTCAGCTTAGATTGAAGGACCCCAAGAGTGTCAGTGTCTGCCTGACAAATCCCTTGTCTGTCCTGCACTCTACAAGGAATTTGACCAAAACTGCTTTGCCAAAGGAACTGACTCCTTGTCATGTCCCTGTTTCGCCTGCAGAGGGCAGGATGGGCTACCTGAGGACTGAAAAGTGTCCGTGGTGAAGTTCGGTGTGTTTCACCTGAAACCTAATAACTCAGAGGCATTTCTTACAGAATTGGATGAGCCAGAGAGGGTTTTGGTTTCTTGATTGTGCTCTTTCCTTTTTGCAGTGACCCTTTGTTTTCTGCTCAGCGCCTTCCCCCTCATGGCTACCCCTTGGAGCATCCATTTAATAAAGATGGCTATCGGTATATTTTAGCTGAGCCTGACCCCCACGCCCCTGACCCTGAGAAGCTCGAACTTGACTGTTGGGCAGGAAAACCTATCCCTGGAGACCTCTACAGAGCCTGCTTGTACGAGCGAGTTTTGTTAGCCCTACATGATCGAGGTATGTAAGGTATTAATGATCTTACAAACCTGTGTTACCTTGAACTGCGGTCAGCAGTGTTGTTGGATCTAGAATTGATTATGCATCCTAGTCTTTTCCCACTGCCACACTCCCATCTCTAACCAGACTCAGCCAGAATGTGCAGGAGTAATGTCATTCATCTCTTCCTGTAGACAGTAGCACGTGTGTGCGTGTGTGTATGTGTGTGTGTGTGTGTAGATATGTGTATGGTTTTTTATAGCTTTCTGTATCAAACTAGTTTGTTTGTTTGTTTTAAGATTTATTCATTAATTTGAAAGGTAGCATTACAGAGAGAGAGGGAGACAGAGAGATCTTCCAATTGCTGGTTCACTCCCCAAATGGTTGCAACAACCAGGGCTGAGCCAGGCCAAAGTCAGGAGCCAGGAACTCCATCTGAGTCTCCCACGTTGAGTGGCAGAGCCCCAAGGCTTGGGCCCTCTTCTACTTTCCCAGGCATATTAACGGGGGGCTGGATCAGAAGTAGAACATCTGGGACTTGAACCAGTGCCCATATGGGGCGCCAGCTTCGCAGGTGGCACCTTAACCCACTGAGCAACAATGCTGGTCCCTGACCTAATTTTAAACTTACAGCTTCTCCTAATGATAGCACCTTACTCGACCATAGTACAATTATCAAAACTAGGTCATTGACATTGCCAAATACTACAGGTTGAGCATTCCTAACATAAAAATCCAAAATCTAACCTTTTTTTAATTATTATTTACTCTTATCCCATTTGAAAGGCAGAGAGACAATCGTAGAGACATCTTCCATCCACTGGGTCACTCTCCAAATGCCCTCAACAGCCAGGACTGGGCCAGACTGAAGCCAGGAGCCCGGAACTCAGTCTGGATCTCCCGTGTGGGTGGCAGGGGCCTAAGTACTTTGGCCATCATCTGCCACCTTCCCAGGCACAATAACAAGAAGCTGGATCGGAAGTGGAGTAGCTGGGACTTGAACTGGCACTCCCATATGAGATGTGGGGATCCCAAGCAGCACAACTTGCTGCCTCTCAACTCCCATCATTCTAACAAAGATTTTTAAAAACATAGCCATTGTACTATTATACCTACCTAATTTATTTTTTTAGTTAAAGATTTATTTATTTATTTGAAAGTAAGTTACAGAGAGGCAGAGTTACAGAGAAAGAGAGGTCTTCCATCCGCTGGTTCACTCCCCAAATGGCTGCAATGGCCAGAGCTGCGCCGATCTGGAGCCAGGAGCTGCTTCCGAGTCTCACGTGGGTGCAGGGGCCCAAACACTTGGGCCATTTTCATACCTACCTAATTTATTAGTCCCTTAATTACCTAATGCCTGGCCCATGTTCATATTTCCATGGCTATTTAAAATATGCCTCTTGGAGCCGGTTTGGGGCACAGTTTACCTGCCACTTTCTACCCTGGCATCCCATATTGGAGTGCTGGCTACTGTGCTTCTGTTTCCTGCTAATATAACTGAAAGTCAGAGGATGATGGCCCCTTGGCCCCCTTGCCACCCACGTGGAAGACCTAGATGGAGTTCTGTCTCTCTAACTCTGTGTCACTTTGCCTTTCAAATAAATAAATCCTAAAAAAAAAAAAAAAAAAAAAAAGACTCAGTTTGAATTAAATCTAAACCAGACCATAAATTCCTTATATTTGTAAGTCCATTATTTCTTGGACTTAGCATCTGTTGTTTTTAATTTTTCTTTTTTAAAATTTCATTTGAAAGAGACAAAGGCAGGCAGAGAGCGAGAGCTTCCATCTGCTGGTTCACTCCTCATATACCTGCAACTGCGGGAGATGGACCCTGGCGAGGCCAGGATCCTGGAACTCCATCCATATCTACGTGTGTGGCAGGAGCCCAAGTACTTGAGCCATGATCTGATGTGTCCCAGGGTCTGCCTTCACAGAAAGCTGGAATCAGAAGTGGGGCCAGGACCCAAACCCAGGCATTTTGCTGTGGGACATGGGTGTCCCAAGCAGCGTCTTAACCACTGAACTAAACACCTGCCCACAGCTAGGCACTTGGAAATGAAGTGATCCCATGGAGCAGTGTCTGTTATGTCTATATTTGATTGCCATTTGCGGTGAGCACACTTTGAAGTAGTGGATGGTCAAAAAAGTGACTTGGGGATTAGGAAGTGAGTCCTTTTTTCCTAAACCTTTTGAGTGACAGTAAGCTGCCATGATGCCCTGTCACCTTTGCGAGTGTTAGTGTCTTCCTTGTAAACACATCCATTCTCCTTGTGACAGTTGTCTACCCAGCTGTCTCCTCCTGCATATCAAATTACCATTGCACTTTGCAGTCTGAAACTACAGGGTTGTTTTTTTTTTTAATCTCTGTTTTTATGGATGCAGCAGTCTGGGAGTTGCTTATCTGTGGAACCTCAGGAGGTTACAGGCAGACTTGTA
The DNA here is from genome assembly GCF_033115175.1 of Lepus europaeus. Classification (NCBI taxonomy): domain Eukaryota; kingdom Metazoa; phylum Chordata; class Mammalia; order Lagomorpha; family Leporidae; genus Lepus; species Lepus europaeus. Next base: position 5,675,851 of record NC_084842.1, on the reverse strand, counting down.
GCAATGGCTATCTTGTCTGAAGAGCAAGTGGAGCTGGAGGGTCTGTTTCCAAGGAGTCATGGGGCCTTCACCTCATGCCCTCTGCCCTCCCTGAGGGCCTGTCCTGCCTGTTTGTCCTTGTCCGTGGGAGCTGACTCATCATGGCACATTGTCCCAGACAGGCAGTGTACCCTTTGTGACCTGCTGTCTGGAATGGAATGGTCACTTCACCTTACTTGCTTGTCAGAAGTGTGTTACTAAGTCCAGCCCACATTCAGTAGAGGAAAATTAGTCTCTGCCTCATTAGAAGGGGGACAATCAAAGAATTTATGGGTATTTTTTAAACTCTCCATTCTTACAGGGCTAGTATAGAACCGTCAAAACCAGGATGTTAGCATTGATCACTACCCTCACCTCACATGCTTTCCAGGTTCCCCAGTCCATCTGATGGTGTCTTTTGTAGGAAGGGATTCAGTCTTCTTCCATACGTATCCATTTCTCCATCTTCCCTAGACTTTCATGACCCTGATGTTTTTGAGAATCACAAGCCACTTGCTTTATAGAGTATCTCTCAGGTGAGATTTGTGTGGTTTCTCGTGATTCAGATCATGCACCTTGGACAGGAACACAGCACAGTGATGCTGTGCCCTTCACGCGGGTCCTGTCAGGTCGCACGTGGTTTTCATTTGTCTCATTAACGGTCATACCCACTTTGATCATTTCACCACGGCATGTCTGCCAGGCTTGTCCACTATAGGTAACTTTTTCCTTTGTGATTAAATGTTTTGTGAGGAGGTAAGCCCTTTAATATCCTATTAACACTGGATAATGTTCTGAATCCAACATGGTTAAAAAGGATATTACTGGGATAATTGGCTTACTTTGAAGATGATCTGTAGATTATTAGTTAATGTAATATCAGTGTAATTTTCTGCCTTGATGATTGTGTTATGGTTGCAGATGACGTTAACGTTTGGGGAAACTGAAGGGCATACAAAGACTGTAATTTTAAAGTGTGGAATTAAGGCAGTATTGGGTGGATCAGTTAAAACACCACTCGGAATACCTGCATCGCATATCAGTATGCCTGAGTTTGAGTTCCAGCTCTACCCCTGATGCCAGTTTCCTGCTACTGCACACCCCGGGAGGCAGCAGGTGATGGATCAAGTAGTTGAGTCCCTGCCACCCATAGGGAGACTTGGATTGAGTTCCTAGCTCCTAGCTCCTGGCTTCTGCCTTGCCCAGACCTGGCTGTTAGTAGCATTGGGGGAGTGAACCAGCGGATGGAAGATCTCTGCCTTTCAAATAAAAGTAAATAAATAAATAAATAAAAATGTAAAAGAAGAATAAAGTTTGACAGTGTTGTAAAGTAAATTCCTGAGCTAGTATTTCAGACACCTAAACCGCTATTTCTAGTTTCTTGTTTATTTGTGTTACTGGAGTGTGCAGACTCGGATTTTTGTGGGCGCTGTCACAAGGGCCTCCAGTGAGCCCCAGGCCTCTGTTTTGACCTCCACTGCAGCTCCCCAGCTGAAGATCTCCGATGACCGGCTGACTGTGGTTGGAGAGAAGGGCTACTCCATGGTGCGGGCCTCTCACGGGGTGCGGAAAGGTGCCTGGTACTTTGAGATCACTGTGGATGAGATGCCACCCGACACTGCTGCCAGACTGGGTTGGTCTCAGCCCTTAGGTAAGTTGGTCCGTAATGTGGATGTCACAGCTGGTAGAGAAATAACAGACGATCTGGCCAAGGCCTCACAACTGGGGGCATATCAGAAGTGGGCATCAAATTCAGTGCCTGAGGGCTTAGCCAGTTTACAACTCCTGGAATAATGTTTATAATTCTTTCCTGTGAGAAATAGTTTGTAAGAAATTTTACAGGTGTTAGGTAGGAAGTTGTGTGTATGAGAGGGGCCTGAGGAAATCCAGGATCTGCAGAAGCTCCCCTTGGAAACAGCCCAGTATTTTATACCGCAGAGTCCTGCCCAGACCTGATAGCTTTACAGGTGGTCTCAGCTCTTCCCCCGAAGGAAAGCTCCCCAGGAGAATCCTGTCTCCTCAGCACCAGGTTCCCTGGCCTGATAGCATAGAGCAGTAAAACCTTTGCATCCTTCCTCCAAGGCAGGCACCCCGGGGAGGCTCCTCTGCCAGGTGCCCGGTGGCCCCCAGTCTGATAACACTGAGTAGTGAAGCCCTTTGTCCTGAGGAGGTGCAGAAGAAATGGCAGGAAGAACTGGACCTCTTTCCCCTAGAAGCCCCAGTCTGAATACAGACTGTGCGCTCAGCTCTCTGCTGAGCCTGCTGCCTGGCCTGCCAGGTGTATTCTGTCCATTTAACCAGGTAACCTTGTTTTCCCAGTCTGAGTGACTGGGCACTCTGTCTCAGATTCTGTCCCGCCTGTTCTGACAGATGCCCTACCCTGATAAACTTTGCTACCTGTTCTCTGTCTCACATCTGAACTCTTTCTTGCACCGAGACAAGAACCTACCCCACGTATCTCTGCTAACACGAAATTGATTTTAAAAAGTAATAATAAGGGGTGGAATCTTTTTCCTTGAGCAAATCAGAATCAGAGTTGGCCGGCGCCGTGGCTTAACAGGCTAATCCTTCACCTTGTGGCGCTGGCACACCAGGTTCTAGTCCCGGTTGAGGCGCCGGATTCTATCCCGGTTGCCCCTCTTCCAGGCCAGCTCTCTGCTATGGCCCGGGAAGGCAGTGGAGGATGGCCCAAGTGCTTGGGCCCTGCACCCGCATGGGAGACCAGGAGAAGCATCTGGCTCCTGGCTTTGGATCAGCACGATGCATCGGCCGCAGCGGCCATTGGAGGGTGAACAAACGGCAAAAAGGAAGACCTTCCTCTCTGTCTCTCTCTCTCACTATCCACTCTGCCTGTCAAAAAAAAAAAGAATCAGAGTTGACTTGCAGCCCTCTGACTTCCTGTGTATCTTTTGATTGGCACAGGCAACCTCCAAGCTCCCTTAGGCTATGATAAATTCAGCTATTCTTGGCGGAGCAAAAAGGGAACCAAGTTCCATCAGTCCATTGGCAAACACTACTCCTCTGGCTACGGACAGGGAGATGTCCTGGGATTCTACATCAACCTTCCTGAAGATACGGAGACAGCCAAGTCATTGCCTGACACATACAAAGACAAGGTGAGTCTCTTCCCCAAGGCTCTCCTTTGGCAGCAATGCCTGCAGCCGGGCCTGGACGTTATCTTGTGATGACGCACAGTTGCCTGAACATTCATCACCTTGAGTGTACCACTAGCATATCCTCTGTTCACCCTCCAGCCTGTCTAGCCATCTCCTGTTTTAAAGCACTGTAGGGCAGGCATCAGAACACTTGCCCCAAATACTTCAGGATGTAGATCATTACCTAGAGTTCAACCTGGTTTAGTTTATTTTGATGTAAAATTCATATAAAACGAAACACACACATTCTGAACATGCATCCCCTAGTCTTGATGAGAGGTGGAGTCTCAGCATCGCCCCAGGTGTTCTCTCAAGCTCTCCCAGCACATCTCCAGCCCCAGCCTCCAGAGGCAGCCAGTGTTTGAATTTTCTCCTCAGCATACTTCAGTTTCTGCATCTTCTTGAGTTTATATAAACAGAAGCATGCAGTCTTTTGTACCTGGCTCCTTCCTGTTTTTTGAGTCTCGGATGATATGACGTAGAGTGTCTGCAGTTGTGGAGTGCTATTCCATCGTATGAATGGACTGTAACATTCATGTATCCATTTTGCTATCAATGGACACTTAGGCCTTGTGTTTTTTGTCACTGTAATGAGTACTGGAGAGAAGTTACTTCTGAAGGGAGGAGGTTTATTTCAGCTCACTGTTTTGGGGGTTCACAGGCCCAGATCAGTGGCCTCATTGGTCTGGCCTGTGATGAGGGTAAAGGCTGCAGTGGCGGATTGTGTGTGAGACAGTGATCACATGGTGAGCCAGGGAGCAGACAGCCAGCTCTCCCATACCCCTGATCTCTTCTTCTTCTTCTTTTTTTTTTTTTTTTCAAAGATTTGTTTATTTATTTGTTTATTTGAAAGAGTTACACAGAAAGAGAAGGAGAGGCAGAGAGAGAGAATCTTCCATCCGCTGGTTCAGTTACCAATTGACTGCAACAGCCAGAGCTGCGCCAATCCAGAGCCAGGAGCCAGGAGCTTCTTCCGGGTCCCCCATGCAGGTGCAGGGGCTCAAGGACTTGGCCCGTCTTCCACTGCTTTCCCAGGCCACAGCAGAGAGCTCAGTTGGAAGTGTGGAACAGCCAGGACTCAAATCGGCGCCCATATGGGATAGCGACACTGCGGACAGTGGCTTCACCCGCTATGCCACAGCACCAGCCCCGTGATCTCTTCTTAAAAAAGCCAAAATCCAGTCTAATCTAAAGGCCCCCACTTTTAGACAGCACAATTGGATGGTGCCTCCACCCGTCAATCCATGACTTTGGGGACTTAAATGTCTACATGAGCTGGGACCCAGATCCTTTTCAAACTGTGGCAGGACTGTTAAAATAGAGATGCCGTGGGGCCAGCGCCGTGGGGCCGGCAGCATGGCGCAATGAGTTAATCCTCCACCTGCAGTGCCGGCATCCCATGTAGGTGCTGGTTCTAGTCCTGGCTGCTCCACTTCCCATCCAGCTCTCTGCTGTGGCCTGGGAAAGCAGTGGAGGATGGCCCAGGTGCTTGGGCCACTGCACCCACGTGGGAGACCAGGAAGAGTCACCTGGATCCTGGCTTCAGATCAGCTCAGCTCCGACTATTGCAGCCATCTGGGGAGTGGACCAGTAGAGGACTTCTCTGTCTCTCCCTTTCTGTAACTCTGCCTCTCAGATAGGTAAATAAATCTTTTTTAAAAAACATAGAGAGGCCGGCGCCATGGCTCAACAGTCTAATCCTCCGCCTAGTGGTGCCGGCACACTGGGTTCTAGTCCGGGTTGGGGCGCCGGATTCTGTCCCAGTTGCCCCTCTTCCAGGCCAGCTCTCTGCTGTGGCCAAGGGAGTGCAGTGGAGGATGGCCCAAGTCCTTGGGCCCTGCACACCATGGGAGACCAGGAGAAGCACCTGGCTCCTGGCTTCGGATCAGCGCAGTGCGGCGGCCATTGGAGGGTGAACCAATGGCAAAGGAAGACCTTTCTCTGTCTCTCTCTCTCACTATCCACTCTGCCTGTCAAAAATTTAAAAAAAAAAAAAAAATAGAGATGCTATAAGCGTTTTTGTACAAGTCTCTTTTTTATTTTCATTCTGTTTACAAGGCTGAGAATTAAATGTAAACATGTTTTCATTTCTTTTGAGTCAATATACAGAAATGAAGTCAGTAGACCATGGGGTAATTAGATATGGTATTTTTCTCCTCGTCTCTGACTTGTCTGTTTTATTAGTAATATCTTCTGATAAACTGAAGCCTTAATTTTTATGGAGTCTAATTTACCAGATTTTTCTTTTATAGATATATTTCTTTCTGTGAATTAAAAAACCTTCGGGTACCCTCAAGCCATATTCTCCCATATTTTATGGTTTATTTTGAAGACATCGTGGTTGTAGCTTTTACAGTTAGGTCTCTGTTCCACCTTGATTTAATTTTCTGTGTCAATGTGGCGTTCCAAGTTAATTTTTTCCATATGAATATCCAATTATTCCAATGCCATTTGTTAAACTCTCCTTTCTCTGCTGGATTTCTTTGGTGCCTTTAAGTGAAAAGCAAATGACTGTCTAAGTAGAGATTTATTCTGGGCTCCTGGTTCCACTGATGTGTGTGTCCTTTATGCCAGTACCATTATTGTAGCTCTAGAGCAAGTTTTGGATAGTGGAGGTCCTCTGCGTTTATTCTGATAACAAGCAGACTGAGATCTCACTTCAATGAATGCACCACACAGTTGACTCTCATCTCACCACCTGCCGCTTGGAGCCCTTCCATGCCTGCCACACACGTTCACACCTGTGGCGCAGGTAGTGCCTGTTCCAGTTCCCACTGCTCTGCTGCTGATCCGGCTTCCTGCCATCACACCTGGGAGGCAGCAAGTGAAGGGTAAAGTACTTAGGCTCCTGCTACCCACATGGGAGACGTGGATGAAGTTCCAGGCTCCAGGTTTCAGCCTGGCCCAGCCCCAGCCATTGCATCTGCTTAGGAGGAAGTGAACCGTTGGATGGAAGATTCCTCTCTCTGTCCCTATCCATTTCTCTCTCCCTCTCTCTTTCTCTCTGCCTTTCAAATAAATAAAAATCTTAAAGGTGCTAAACAAAGTTTGTATGTTGCTGTTTATGTGGCTTGTTTATGTGTTTAACTGGTATGTTTTTGTGTATGTGGTTTAAGATTCATTTATTCATTTGAAAGGCAGAGTGACAACAAAGAGAGATTTTCCACCTGCTGGTTCACTCTCCAAATGGCTGCATCAGTTGGGGCTGCACCAGACCTAAGCCAGGAGCCAAGAACTTCATCCAAGTCTCCCACATGGATAACAGGGGCCCAAGCCCTTAGGCCATCAAAAAGCCGGATCAGAAGTGGAGCAGCCAAGACTTGAACTAGTGTTCCCATGTAGAAAGCTGGCATCACAAGCAGCAGCTTAACTTGCTGTGCCATGATGCTAGCCCCTAATTTTTTTTATCTATTTATTTATTTTTTGAGATTTATTTCATTTCCTTGAAAGGCAGAGAGAGTTTTTCCATCCACTGGTTTACTCTCCAAATGGCCACAATGCCTGGGCTGGGCCAGACCAAATCCAGGAGCTTCTTCTGGGTCTCCCACATGGGTGCAGGGGCCAAGCACTTGGGCCGTCCTCTGCTGCTCTCCAAGGCCATGTGCAGGAAGCTGGATTGGAAGAGCAGCAGCCGGGACACAACCTACACCCATATGGGATGTCGGTGCCCGCAGGCAGTAGCTCAACCCACTATACCACAATGCCAGCACCTAATTTTTAAGATAAATAGTTCAGAATCCAGCAGCGTAGACTGCAAACCAGTTTGATGTGTGTCACACAGCCCGAGGCTCAGCACTTTGGGGCCAGCTTGCCCCTTCTCCGTGAAGATGCAGCTGGTTTCTCAGTGTGCCTTTCCCCTGCCCCCTTCTCGATTTTCAAGGCTTTGATCAAGTTCAAGAGTTATCTGTATTTTGAGGAGAAAGACTTCGTGGATAAAGCAGAGAAGAGCCTAAAGCAGACTCCCCATAGTGAGGTAAGTCATGGTCATGAAAACTGCGGCAGGCTGGGATCCACTTCCTGAGTATGAAGAGAGGGGAGTGAGACCCCGTGTGAGTGGAGGGGTCTCTGTCACACCATGGTTACAGGGGCGGCACTTAGAAAAAGGGTACAGACCACCTGAGAGGGACGTCTCCAGGAGGTGGGGGGAGCTGCTGGGGTACCCAGGGGCTACCCAGCTCCCATCAGCACTTTGCTCCCCCTCTTAGGGTCACTGGGAGCTTGTGTGCACAAGGTCTTACACAAGCAGAGATGGGCCAGTCCATCTGCTCCAGGCACAGCGCCGAAAATGAAAAGGGAGCGGGGAGGAGGAAGAAAGTCCTGAGCTGAAAACATTTGTCCATGAAAATACCATAAAGCCCCCTGGGACGGGAATGGAGGAGAGTGTGGAAGTAAACTGGAATTCCAGTTGTTGTTAGGAAAAAATATGCTGAAGGGATGAGATGGCCAAGAAGTAAAAGCAGGGAGAAGTTAGCTTCTGTTGGGAAGGGAAAGGCCTTTCTGAAGACCCTACAAGTAGATATTTATGAGACAGGACGAAAGATTGAGAGAACTTGGAAGCAGAAAAGCGGAAGTCGGACCCTGGGGCAGGTTCGGCCTCTGGCTTAGATGCCTGCACCCATGTCAGGACACCTGGGTTCAGTAACCTGCTCCAGCTCCTTACTCCCGTTCCAGCTAATGCAGACCCTGGGCGGCAGCACTGATGATGGCGCAAATAACGGGGGGACTTGGATTGAGTTCCCATCTCGTGGCTTCAGCTCAGCCTCATTTGGTTGGGATTGATCTCTCTCCCTCTGCCACTCAAATAAATAAATGTGTTGTTTTTAAGAACTGTGATGGGCATTTGGCACAGCACATAAGTCACCACTTGGGACACCTGCAAGCCATATTAGTGCCTGGTTTGAGTCAGGTTCCGTTTCCACTCCAGCTTCCTACTAATGAGCACCCTCGCGGGCAGCTCACTCACTTGGGTCCCTGCCACCTTGGATTGGGTTCTTGGCTCGTGGTCCAGCCCAGCTGTTACAGGCATTTAGGGAGTGAACCAGCAGGTGAAAAATCTGTCTGTTTCTCTGCCTTTCAAATAAAATAATGAACAAATAAATATATAAAAGAACCCGATGCAAGAGGAAGGAATAAATGAGAAAACAAGTGTAGTTCCAAGGGGTTCATGGAAGGCCAGCTACTGTTTATGAACTACAAGAACGTAGAACTCTTTAGCTTATGTGGTACAGGAAGTCAGAAAGCAAGTAGAAACCCAAAGCTAACTGGAAGAGTGCCTGTGAAGTTACTTTGAAAAATCTGAAGTGTTAAGGTCTCCCTGCATTGTTCTTTGAATGCATTATTCCCAGTGTCGTGGGGGCAGTGTGCAGGGTTCTCCAAGGGAGGCCCATGTCTTGTTTGTTCTGTTTTTAAATTCTGAAGGAGAACCATGGTTTTTGTTTCAGATAATATTTTATAAAAATGGTGCCAATCAAGGTGTGGCTTACAAAGATATTTTTGAGGGGGTTTACTTCCCAGCCATCTCACTGTACAAGAGCTGCACGGTACGTATCCCGTGTTCATCCTGGGACTCGGGCATCGCGCAGAAGGAAGGGGTGGCGTTGCCGGAGAGGCTGGCTGAGAGTTGGAGGAGCCCCAGAGAGGCGTGGGCACGTGTTTCGGTTTGGCCCGAGAACACGTGGGGCTTTGAGCAAGGTGTTTGCGTGGGCAGAGTTCATGCGGTTAGTATGCACCACAGCTTTCCTTTGAATTCACTGGGGGTAGTATTCTGTATGAAGGATACAGAGCCCATACGGGCAGCAGTTCCTATCCCGGCTGCTCTGCTTCCCATCCAGCTCCCTGCTGATGGCCTAGGAAAACCAGCAGAAGATGGCCCAAGTGCTTGGGCCTCTGCCACCCCTGTAGGAGACCTGGAAGAAGCTCCTGGCTCCTGACTTCTGCCTGGCCATTTTGGCCATCTAGGGAATGAACCAGCAAATGAAAGAGGTCTCTCTCTGTCTCTACCTCTCTGTAACTTTGACTTTCAAATCTTTTTTTTTTTTTAAAAAAAAAAAAAGGACAAAATTTAATTTTTGATAAAAATTTGAGCTCCATGTATAACTATTTCATAATACACTTTTTCCATGAACTTTTTGAAGACCCCCACATTAATCAGTATGGGGCTGTGTGTCATTGTAACCTAACTGTTGCTTACACTGATCTTTCTTTTTTTTAGTATCATCCAGCTTGAAGAAGAAGATTCTCATGAGGGCCTATTTGGTTTTTTTTGTTTATTTGTTTTTAAAGATGATTGAAAAGTTAATGCATGAGGATTTCTTTGTAGTTTTAGTCAGCAGCCGCCACTGAAGAAGGTAATGTAAGAAGTCTTTGGCTTCCAGAAGGAAATTAGCACAGGCCTATTTTATTTGCCCAATTCCCACTGGACCTGAGGATGTTGACCACTGTTAGCAGTGTTGTATACTTCGTTCCAGTTATGTCTTGAGTGTCATTGCAAATGAAGATTCAGTGTCAGCTTAACTTTTTCCATATCATCTGGTTTTTTTTTTTTTCATGTCTCCTTGGATTGAATTTACCCCAGGTCTCCATTAACTTCGGGCCGTGCTTCAAGTATCCTCCCAAAGACCTCGCTTGCCGCCCCGTGAGTAGCGTTGCCATGCCCGCCTGCCCTGCACCCTCCGTGTCTTTGGTTCTCGCTGTGGTTTTGCTCACCCCCTGTTTCCCGTTCCTCCACAGATGAGTGACATGGGCTGGGGCGCTGTGGTAGAGCACACCCTGGCCGACGTCTTGTATCACGTGGAGACAGAAGTGGACGGCAGGCGGAGTCCCCCGTGGGAACCCTGACCGGCCCCTCTGTGTTTTCAGACACGGACTTCTGGGGAGAAGACTGGGGCTTTGGTCTTTGCTTTTTACCCGTGCGCAGTGTTCCCGCAGCTGCCGCAGAACACGGCCTCACCCTTCAGCAAGGCGCAAGGCTGGGTGGGCCTGCGGGACACCCCTGCCCTCACGCATCCCGTCCCCCGCTTCCAGTGACTGCTCTTCCTCTGTGTGCCATAAACCGACAGCCGCTGACCCCAGGATCCCGTATGCTCCCTGTGGAACTGGTGCTGTGCCACATCCCCCGCCCGCTGGGACTCGTTCCCTCACTGGATTTTCCAAGGCGTGAATAATCTCGTCCAAGTAGCTAAGTTATCTGAAGACGTGTCTTCCGTGGGCATTGACTCCACTCCACCCCACCTGACTTCTGCTCGGGGGGAGGGCCTGCTTCCGAGGACAGCTGGAATCACTGGCTGTGCCTTCCGGAGCAGTCCAAAGACTGTCACCTCTCTGCGTGAGTTTGGTTTTGCTATTAATTTTAAACACTGGGACCTCTGAAACGACTAGGTCTCCAGAGCTGTAATTGTGACAGGGACTTGCTTCCACTTTACCAGAAACCCTTCCCCAATAAACTTGTTCTTGAGTTTGCGCAGCCCTCGGATTCCTTGGAGGTCGGGGCGGAGTGAGGAAGGGGAGCCAGCACTGGAAGGGAGAGACGCGTCTCGGGCCCGAATCTCAGGCCCTTCCCTCTTGGCCTCTTCTCCAGCCAAAGGGGCAGCCTCAGGAGGGTTTAAAGGGCCAACGTTCTGGCCCTGCCCCTCTCCCAGCCAAGGCATCTCTGCGTGCAGGCTGTCTCCCTGCCTGCCTGTCTTCCTTCCTAATAGCCCACGACTGAAGGGCAGTGTTCAAACCACTAAATGCTGGGATGTGAGAATGACCCCCCCCCCTTGAGTCCCTCTGGAGCTTCGCCAGCTCCCCTTTTAAACACGCTCATCTCATGGCAAAATGTGGCCCCCCAGGCCTGCCTCAGCAACACTGCTACTCATGACTGACGCAAAGTCAGCGCTGGGTCCCTGCAGTGTCCACATGTGTTACCCACGTGACTCTGATGGATGTCCGAGTTCCCAGTCTAAAAAGTTACCCAAATTTCAAGTGAGTGTTGGTATCTTTTGGTAATGCTGACTTGATACATTTGTCCTCTGCTGAGTTCCTTAGACTCGGATTTGCCCATTCGGTGTCTCCTACCAGGAAAGCGGGCACGGGACCGCTGGAGCTGTAGGCTGGAGTCTCAGCCTGTCACTCCCTAGACAGCTGTTGACTTGGGAGCCCATCCTACAGGGCCCACCGTGGTGGGAGGCTTTTAGGTCATCGGAGCAGGAGGGACTCCCAGGAAAATGGCGTTCCTTTCCATACCCACTCCGTCTCAGCGTAGCTGGCCTTCATAACTTAGAGGTCACAGAAAAGACTTTCTGGTGAATACTTGAAAAGAGAGTGAGCGTTTGCTAAGCTAATCCGAAGGGCTCAAAGAATACCTACTCTCGACACAGTCTGGTCGTCAGTGACAACTTGTTTTATTCCAGTGAAAAATAGCAGCTGGGAAAATCTCCCCAGACACCACAGAGACATAATACATGGTTTGAAGGCAGCAAATGAGAATCCAACTCAAAACCTTGGTGTTTGTTGGAAGCCTCTTTATTATCCTGTTTTTCTCTTGAAATGAGAGTATCTGTTGCTTTCACATCGCTGTAAACAAGTAGCCATTTTCTCTCAGTTGGTAGTGGACGGTCATTTTAAGAACTTCTTTGTAACCATCCTGTCTCCCCCTGAAACTTTTAAATAAACAATTCTATCCATACCAAAAGGAAACTAAGAAACAAGAATAAATTATGATAAATACTTCTATCACTTGTAAAATTGTAGTACCTCAATAAATACCAGTGTTTCCACCACTGCTATTTCGTTCAATAAATAAGCTAGAGCTCTATGTCCGAAGAGTACAGAAGCCACTGCTGATAAAACAAAGCTGGAAATGCTGTAGGTGGTACCAGTGATTCCCATCCTGCTTATGTGTTTCAACCAAGTAATCCCATTCCAGTCTACCTACTTTAAGCATGATGTCTCAGAGTCCTGGACCGGGGAGTTTGCTGTTTCCCTGTTGCCCCTCCAACCAGCCACTTCCTCTCAAAATAGAAATATCTGAGCCTTTGCAAGCAAAGAAGTCCTAAGCCAAGTTGGCAGCTATGAAATTCTACTCCCATATGTGGTACTAGCTTTTTTAAAAAATAAAGGTTTCTGTATTTTCATTTGAAAGGCAGACAGATCTTCCATCTGTTTGTTCAGTCCCCAAATGCCCACAATAGCCATGGCTAGGCCAGACTAAGCCCGGAGCCAGAAACTCCAGATCTCCCACATGAGTGGCAGGGACCCAAGTACTGGAGCCATCGGCTGCTGTCTCCTAGGGTGCACATTAGGAAGCCGGTAGCCAGGACTCGAGTCCCAGCCAGTACGGATGTGGGCTTCTGAGGGGCAGTGTGACCACTGTGCTACGCACCCCCTATACTTTTTAATTAGGTACATAAAAATCCTCAGTGATAATCTGCCTCTTTCAAAGCCAATTATTTAAGTTCTTACAGAACTCTGTAACAAGCTGTTTTTAATGGAAATTAAACTTATGAAAGATTCTAACAGTTTCTATATTATTGAATGATATAAATCCTCAGTAGTTTCTCTTTTAATGAACTGGGGGAGGGATTTAGTTTAACTATTTAGAAATCTGCCCAGGACTTCTCTCACATGAAGTTGAAATCTCGGAGTTTTCTCTTACAAAAAGTTTTAGAACAGGTGCAGACTGAAGTTTTGTGTTAGTTGGTTGATTGTTTATTCTGACTAAGTGCTTGTGGAGAAGGAGAAACCAGCTTGGTAAATAGTTTTGTGTTTTTCTACGGGAAACACCTGAAATACACAGAACTGGGTAATTGCTCGTTCTTGGGGGTTGGCTATATGCGTGTGGTGGGAGAGCAGAGGGTCGCTGCTCTCTGCCAGGGGACGGTAACTCATGAGCCCATAAAGCAGGCGTGCTCAGTCCCTGTCCCTAGCATCACCACACCCATATCAGCCACTAGCATTTTTAAGATACTATCAGGTAAGTAAGGGGAAAAAAGTTTTACAAATATTTTAGGAATCTTGGCCCTCATTCACAGCTTGTGGTTGAATGCAATCATAAGGCTTTCTCCACCTTAGAGGCCCATCCCTGATTTTTCTTGCTACTAAACTTGGACCAGTCTGAATCCCTGTGTGCTCTCTACACACTATCGTCCCACTGCCGTCAGCTGAGATCCTGGACAGGCCTGCTGGCTGGCAGCAGGGGTCTCCGGTGCACGCGCAGGCCATGAGGTGTGGCACAGCTGGGAGCAGCGAGCTGGTCTTCAACACCTGGCTTTAGAGGCCGAGCTGGACTCCAGGTGCTTGCGCAGGTGGTTGGCAAAGTCCACCTGGGTCTGAGATAGGACCTGGTTGATGATGGTCTTTGGCAGCCACCCCTGCAGAAGATAGGAGAAGTTGGCACTCTGGACACCATGCCCTATCACAAACATGGACTGCCTGGCCTTGGCCTTCTGGCTCTGTTCATAGGTGCACCCATGGGGCCGGCCAGAGGACTGACTGCATGTCACGACAGGATTTTTTTTTTTTTTTTTTTTTTGACAGGCAGAGTGAGATGATGAGAGAGAGAGAGAGAGTCAGAAAGAAAGGTCTTCCTTTTTCCGTTGGTTCACCCCCCAAGTGGCCGTTGCAGCTGGCGTGCTGCACCATCCGAAGCCAGGAGCCAGGTGCTTCTCCTGGTCTCCCATGCGGGTGCAGAGCCCAAGCACTTGGGCCATCCTCCACTGCACTCCCGGGCCACAGCAGAGAGCTGGACTGGAAGAGGGGCAACCGGGACAGAATCCGGCGCCCCAACCGGGACTAGAACCCGGGGTACTGGCGCCGCAGGCGGAGGATTAGCCTAGTGAGCCGCGGCGCCAGTCAAGGATTTGCTTTCAAGACAGTCCAGCCCGGTCTTCCCAGCACCAAGACCTTGAGCAGGTCACATGACCTTTCTCACACCAAGTTTCCTTCTTTCTAAAACGGTAGCTACAGAGTTGAAATTTGATTTGAAAGGTAAGAGGGAACCATTGCAAGCCATTTGTGGAACAGCAACATTCCTTTCCCACCCAACAGCCGGTGGTGGTGGTCCCTGTGAGTGGGGGAAGAGCCTGTTTTTTCTCACCAGACCGACCCCCGAGCCACTTCCCGTGCCCCTCACCTTGAGGTCGATACTGAGCAGCCAAGTGAGTTTGGTCTTGGAGGGACTTCCGGCCAGGGGATGAAACACCATGCAAGTGGGACCCTGCTCGGCTCTGGCAAACGAAGAGAAGGCAGGTCAGGAGGGCAGCTCGGAGATGCCTCAGCAGGAATCAGCTACCCACATTCCTGGCGCACCTTGTCTACTCCCCAAGTTACATCAGGGACACGCTCTTTCCTAAAGGAAATATTTCACAGTTGTCATGGTGACCAGCTCAGAATAAATGTGACTGCAGCCGGGAGTGGAGCCTGGAGTCCCCTCGGGCCCTTCGGTTGCTGGGTCACAGGGAGGTTGGGGATGGACCCAGGCCCCTTCTCGGTGGTGAAGAGTATTTAACATTTTGATCATCAGTACCGCTGCCCTGAGCATGCGGCCTGAACACCAGCCTTGCCCTTTGCTTCAGGAAATGCTTAAGGCTCTTGAACTTTCTGGAAGAGTCAGGACAAACTGGTTGGATGTCACAGTGCGGTCATCTTGTCTGGCACATTCTCTGACTAGAAAATGAGGTGCTCCTAAGAAGGAACTGAGGGCAGGAGCTGGCACTGGCCTAGCGAGTAAAGCTGCTGCCTGCAGCACCGGCATCCCATATGGGTGCTGATTAGAGTCCCGGCTGCTCCGCTTCCAATGCAGCTCTCTGCTATGGCCCAGGAAAGCAGTGGAAGATGGCAAAGTCCTTGGGCCCCTGCACCCGCATGGGAGGCCAGGAGGAGGCTCCTGGCTCCGGATCAGCATAGTTCCAGCCATTGCAGGAGTGAACCAGTGGGTGGAAGACCACTCTCTCTCTGCCTCTGCCTCTCTGTAACTCTGCCTTTCAAATAAATAAATCTTAAAAAAAAAAAAAAAAAAAAAAAAGCCTCAGCAGCCGCTGAGGATGGAGACCGTTACACACTTGGTGCGTGCCCACCAGCCTGTGTGTGTTAGGGGTGGGTGGGTGGGGTTTAAAACCTGCTGCCAGCATTACCTGATGACGCCTTTCTGCTCAGGCATCTCCCCGAAGTGTGTGGCCGTGCCAGCCACCACGCAGGTGGAGCCTCGGCGCCTGGCACAGCGCACGCTCACGAAGTCGCGGGGCCCCACGAGGTTCCCCGCTGCCTCTGCGGCCAGCTCGTGTGTGATGACCGTGTCCTTCCCAATCTTCTGCAGGACCTGGGAGCCACAAGCACAGCTCAGCAGTGCCTGGGGCTGAGCACCACCCATAGCCCGAGGGAGGGGGTGCCCTCCTGGGTCCCTGCCCCCTGGCCCCTGACCTTGCTCCTCACCTTGATCTCTTTAACATTGGGGTTCCACTCCCCCACGGCCTCCACGCGCTCCACAAGCTCCTCATAGAGCCTCTCCATGGGCTGGTCCAGCACCACCTCCAGTCGGAACACCTTGCCCACCTGCGGCACCACTTTGCTCAGCACCTTGTCCCCGTTCGCCTGTCAGGGACAACGACAAGGTCTCACGGGCAGGACCAGGCACGAGAGGGAAGGGAACAGGACACAGGAGCTCCAGCTGATGATGATAGGCAGGTAGCCGTGGCTGCACAAGACCAGGGAGGGGAACCTGCCCGCCCGCCTCAGGCCCTTTTTTCTGGGTGAATGTTGGTGGCCAGCGGTGGACCACCTGAGAGGACCCTGCCCCGACTTCAGAAGAGAGGGAGAGACAGCTGGGCTACAACCGGGTATTTCTTTGAGTGAGATTGTAGAGGTTTGCTTGTGTTCCATGCCTCACTTCACAGCAGGACATGAGGCCAGAAGAGGTCAGCGAGGACCCCAGGCTGAGAGCAGTGCGGGACCTACATCCCAGGTCTCTGGACTCCCAAACTGGCCTGTTAACTCCTCTGCTCTGCAAACTTAGAAATCTTACCTGAACTTTGGGGCAATGGGGAGCAGGTGAGCTTTTGGCTGAGGGTAAAGCCACTAAGGTCTGTGGGGACAGAACCACTGGCCTATAACGTGGACCTCGTCACTGGCGTCTGGTGAGGCTGCAGCACCCGGGAGCAGAGAGCCCAGGAGGGTGCTGGGCCGCCTATGTGTTCCCATCCAGTCCCACAAGCTCAGCCGCGAGGCCGGCACAACAGCACGGAGCAAGCGCCGCGGCTCTGTGCGTGTTCTAACATAGCGTGATGAGGGCTCTGAATCACAGAGTCCCCCTCGCGCGACCTGCCGAATGTATGCACAGCGTGAAAGGAGACTTCAGCAAGCTTGTGGGGAAATGGAATCAAAAGATGTATGTGTTGGTGCAAAGAATTTTGCAGTCCACCTGTGGCTTTTTCATAATGGGCATTTTTCCACTCACTTTGAAGGCTCCTCATCCTTGGTATGTTAGCAAAGGATGCAAACAGGATTTCTTAAACAGAGTCGCCAAGATGTCTCGTGGGGGTGGGGTGGGGTAACCGAGGGTGACTTTCTGGACAAGGAGAGTCCTCTAAGCCACCTGCTGCCCCGTGGAGGCCGAGCAAGGCCGGCAGTCCCAGGAGCACAGCGGCCCCACTGGCCCTGTGCACAGCGAGGCCACATTGGGGCCCGGCAGGTTTCTGCCCACGCCTTCCCTACCTGCCGGTTCTCCTCCTTCCAGCCCTCCTGGTTGCCGAGGATGCCCAGGGCCTTCTGCAGGGCCTCCTCTCCCTGCTGGATGTAGGCCAGCTCCTGGTCACTGTAGAGAGTCTCTTCCAGCCGAGAACCTGGATGTACAGCCAAGGAGAGATACAGCGTCCTCCCACGCCCCTGGCCTGCCCCCAGTTGTCACCGCTCTGATCTCTGAACCTGCTCGTGACTCTGGAGAGCCAAGTCCAAAGCCATAGGGCTGAGCCTGCAGGTGAAGGTAGACAGGGCAACCCCAAGTAGCAGGCAGGGACTCCCAGATGGGAAGGGACTTGCAAAATTAAATGACAAAGGGCAGGAGGAGAGGCAGAGCCAGAGTGTCCACCCCCTCCAATGGCCCCAAGCACTTACCAAGCAGAGAGCTCCGTCGCCGCACCTGGCTGATCCATGTGTTGGAGGTGGGGCCCCCCAGTGCCCTCCAGTTCAGCTCCTGACCAATGGCCAGCACTGTCTGTTGCCTCAGCCCTGCCGGGAGGCAGAGAAGCCGTTATTGCCACTGAGGGTTACAGAGAGAGAACTGGCCTGGAATCACCAATTGCCTAGGGACACAGTTCCTAGGAGACCTAGGAGTGCCAGGTCCCTGGCTCCCAGTTCAGGGCCTGTTAGGCTTCAGCAGGCTGTCTGGGGCGATCAAGACTGATCCTGCCTGCAGTGTCTGTGCCAGAGCCTGCTGGAGTTTCTGTCCCTGGAGGGCACAGCAGTGTTGTTCCAGCAACCAGACAGAGCCTGCTGGTTAGGCGAGTAAAAGAAACCCGTCCCCACGGACCGGCGTGGTGGGGCTGTGGGTTGAGCCGCTGCCCCCATCCCACATCGGAGCGCAGTTCAAGTTGTGGCAGCTTCCGATCCTGCTCCCTGCTAATGTACCTGGGAAGGAGCAGATGATGGCGCAAGGATTTGAGTCCCTAACACTAATGCGGGAGACCCGGGTGGACTTCTGGGCTCCTGGCTTTGGGCAGACACAGCCCCAGCTGTTGAGACCATTTGGGGATTGAACCAGCAGACAGAAGATCTCTTTCTGTGTCACTCTGCCTTTCAAATAAAGAAGTCTTAAGAAAGATGGGGCCAGCATTGTAGTGCCTGCTGCCGCCTGTGGGTCTTCCAAGCTGGTTCAACCCAGCACCCCTGGGACAGACTCATCCAGGTTGCTCTGTGCACCCTTCCATGGCAGCAGAACTAAACTGGGTGTGGAGTGCCTGGTTTCTGTCTCTTCCTGACTGTACAAGAGTAAGTCTCCCCTGGGGCCAGCATTGGGGCGCAGCCAGTGCAGCCGCTGCCTGTGACGCAGGCATCCCATAGGAGCGCCGGTTCAAAGCCCACTTGCTCTGTTTCTGATCCCGTTCCCTGCTAATGGACCCAAAAAGCAGCAGTAAGTGACTCGAGTGCTCAGGCCCCCACCATCCATGAGGGAAATCCGGAAAGAGTCCCGGCTTCGGTTTGGCCCAACCCTAGTCATTGCAGCCACCTGGGGGGTGAACCAGCAGATGGAACATTGATCTCCCTCCCTCTCTCTGTAACTCTGCCTTTCAAGTAAATAAGTAAATAAATCTTAAGGGGAAAAAAAAAGTCAAGACTAACTTCTCCTTCTACCGAAGACGGTCTGAAGGGAAGAGAGTTGCCCAGGTTTCACCCACCTGGGATGAGAACCTGGCTGGCCTGACACTCCATCCAGTCCCTTCCCCGACTAAGCCACACAGCCGGGGAGCTGGGTCCCCACCCCAGGGATCTCACCCTTCATGTTGCGCATGTGTCTGTAGGAGCTCCCAGCACACAGCTTGAACGTCGCTAGCAGCATTGTTTGCTGGCAGGTGTGACCGTGTGACCGTGACCGTGCCGCCGCCGCCGCTGCTGCCTCTGCTCTCTCGAGGGCGACTGCTTCGTCCTTATGAACCCTTCAAGGTCCACCCCCAGGTCCTGCAGCTGTGACCTGGGCTGCGTGTGCTGCGTCTTAAATGCCCCCAGCTGAAGGCTATGCTTCATCACAAGGAGATAACAAAGCCATCACTCAGCAAGCAGAGGAAGGGGTCAAGGAGATGAACGATTGCCACATGCTGCTGCTCAGGGCGCTTGTGGGTTAGGGGAGGGTGGGGGAGCTCAGAGTGCAGAAAGGAGCGGAGCAAGGCCCGCCAGACCCAGCGCAGCAAACCGGCGGTGGCCACGGTGGAGCCAGCACGCGGCCCCCAGAAATTTGCAGTGCAGGTTTTAGAAACTGCAGCTGTAATAGGTCTAGAATTGAGGCTCTGAAACTTGCATTGAAAAGAAAAATCGCCAGGTGATTGCAGTGCAAGTGGGAAACGCTGCCCCGGACAGTGAGCCAGGGGGCCTGCAGGAAAGCCCCGTGAGCCGAGCTGGGAGGAGCTCTCTGGCTCCTGTTCTTACAAACGATGAACCTCAAGTCCATGGAGCAGAAATGACTGTTCAAGGTCACACATCTGGCAGGACGCTAACACAACTTCTCTGGCTTTGGGTCCCTCTGTGGTTCCCCCTGCAGCCCCTTGGTCACTGTGTGTGCTCAGTGGTTCATTTATTTACTCCATCCAGTGATACGAACAGCGGTCACCAAAGCCGTGCTCTCGTTAGTTCTCCTCTGAGGGGTTTTGTGCTGGACCAAGCTGTGCACATGCAGAAAGCAGGGCAAACAGGGTGCTCACCCCAGGCTGTGCACCACGGGGGACCTGTGCCAGGTCTCAGTGAGGCCACTGAGACAGCGTGGCTGTTCCCGGCAGAGAGAGGGAGACAGTCACTAGGCCTGTGACGTTCTGGTCTTCGATAAAAATCTTTTCTCCTCAAGGGTGACCTAGAGGCTGTTCTTAAGTCAGACTCACTTGGCAAGAAGATTGGGAACCTAAAAGATCACCTAGATTTGCTCCTGGGTGACACATGGCTATCTCCTGTCACCACTCCTGGGGGCAGTAGCAGGGCCTGGTGCTCCTATCTCCCTGCCCTAAACGTGAAAGGGGCAAGGGTCTCCCGAGAGCCAGGTGCACAGAGCAGAGCAGGCACGGGGTCTCCCCTGGCTGCCACTCAGGCCCACTGCAGGCCCTGCTTCTCCTTGGCCACCGCATCTTCAGGAATGGCTTGTTCTCCTGACTGCACCCTCAGTACTTGGAGGGTACCATGGCTTGAGTTCCTCCACATCTCTCTCGGGGTGGGGGTGGGGTTCCATCTGCTGGTCACTTCCCAAATGGCTGCAACAGCCAGGGCTAGACCAGGCCAAAGCCAGGAGTCATGAGCTTCATCCAGGTCTCCCATGTAGGTGGCAGGCGGCCCAAGCATCTGGGCCAGCTTCCGCTGCCCCCCAGGTGCATTCGCAGGGAGCTGAATTGGAGGCAGAGCAGGAGGGACCCAAGCTTAACGTGCTGCCCTGCAACACCTGTCCCCATCTGCCTGTCTCTGGTGAGGCAGCCTTGTGCCCACTTCCCCTCCAACCTGCCCCCACGGGGACTCTCGCCTCTTCTTGGTTGGATCAACCAGGGGGGCAGCCGTGCAGCCCAGGGAAGACAGGCCTCAGTGCCCGCCGCTGGTCCCCAGCCTGCGCCCAGGCCCTGTGCAGAGACCACGTGGGCAGACATGGTGCCAGCTGCCCGGGGGGGGGGAGCTCCCCTACCCGTCTGTGCAGTCCATGTGTTCCAGGCTGCACACGTGCACCCTCCGAGCCTGCTTGCAGGAGGGGGCCGGGACTACGCCACGGGCCGTGCAGATAACATTCAAGGCCCTGCTGTTGCCATCCCGTGAAGAATTACAGCCATTCTGAGGAGGGAGGAGGCGGTGCAGGAGGCGGGCGCTGAGGCCTAACACGGCTGCTGATGTCACAGGCTGTCACTGACTCAAGGAGGGGTGCACAGTGACCTCCCCGAGGGCCAAGGCTTTCTTCCTCTTCATCCTGTCCAGGCTGCACGTTAACTCTTGCTGTCCCTCTGAGCAGTAAGCTGGGGGTTCTGGTTCTGGAAGTTTTCTGTATGTGGCTCTGCCTTTTTTTTTTTTTTTTTTAATGATGTATTTATTTATTTGAAAAAGTTAGACAGGGGTTGGCGCTGTGCACAGTGGGTTAAAGCCCTGGCCTGAAGCACTTGCATCCCATATGGGCGCCGGTTCAAGTCCCAGCTGCTCCACTTCCAATCCAGCTCTCTGCTATAGCCTAGGAAAGCAGAAGATGGCTCCAGTCCTTGGGCCCCTGCACCCACATGGGAGACCCAGAAGAAGCTCCTGGCTCTTGGCTTCGGATTGGCGCAGCTTTGGCCATTGCGGCCAATTGGGGAGTGAACCATTGGATGGAAGACCTCTCTCTCTCTCTCTCTCTCTTTCTCTCTCTCTCTCTGTGTGTGTGTGTGTGTGTGTAAATCTGACTTACTTTCAAATAAATAAATAAAAATCTTAAAAAAAAAAGAGGCAATCTAGTGGAAATGCCTATCTTTAAAAAAAAAAAAAAGCTATAGACACACACACACACACAGAGATCTTATCTCCAGTGGTTCACTCCCAAAGTGTCTGCAACAGCCAGAGCTGGGAGACCAGGAAAAAGCTCCTGGCTCCTGGCTTCAGATCAGCCCAGCTCCAGCTGTTGTGGCCGTCTGGGGAGTGAACCAACAGATGGAGACTTCTATCTCTCTGCCTCTGCCTCTCTGTAACTCTGCCTTTCAAATAAAAAAGAGAGAGAGAGACAGAGAGAGACAGAGAGAGACAGAGAGAGAGAGAGAGCCGAGTGAAGGAAGCAGGACACATATGTCTGGCCTCAGAGTCGGGCTCTTGGCACTGTTGCTTAACCTGTGAAACCTGGGGCTGCCGTCGCCTCTCCTGTCATTTGAAGTCCTGCACCAGACTTCAGGGCGGTGGATGAGCTACTCCACTGCTGCGCTGGAGGCCCTTGCTTTCCTCCTTCTTCCCCAGGTCAGACAGGCAAGCCGGACTTTAGGTCTCCTTGCCCAGGGACTTTCACAGAGATTGTAGAAGCTTTTGGTCTTTTGTGATCGCCTGAACCGGAAGAGCAGATGGGGAGAGTAAGCCGAACTTAACCTTTCAGATCTTCTATGCAGTCTCCACACTTTTTTTTTTTAAAGATTTATTTTCTTTATTTACTTGAAAGAGTTACAGAGAGAGGTAGAGACACACAGAGAGAGGTCTTCCATCTGCTGGTTCACTCCCCAAATGGCTGCAATGGCTGGAGCTGGGTGGATCCAAACTTTGAATTGGTTGTCAGCCTAACTAGGTGAAGAACACTTAATAGCCGGCGCCGTGGCTCAACAGGCTAATCCTCCGCCTTGCGGCGCCGGCACACCGGGTTCTAGTCCCGGTCGGGGCACGACGATCCTGTCCCGGTTGCCCCTCTTCCAGGCCAGCTCTCTGCTGTGGCCAGGGAGTGCAGTGGAGGATGGCCCAAGTGTTTGGGCTCTGCACCCCATGGGAGACCAGGATAAGCACCTGGCTCCTGCCATCGGAACAGCGCGGTGCGCCGGCCGCAGCGCGCCTACCGCGGCGGCCATTAGAGGGTGAACCAACGGCAAAGGAAGACCTTTCTCTCTGTCTCTCTCTCTCTCACTGTCCACTCTGCCTGTCAAAAAAAAAAAAAAAAAAAAAAAAAAAAAGAACACTTAATAGTGGCTTCAAAGGACTGAGGATCTAGAAGGGAGGAATTCCATGTCAAAGGGTAGAGGTGATACAATTATTCTCAGGGCTGGCACTGTGGCATAGGGACTAAGCTGCCACCTGCAGTGCCGGCATCCCATGGGATTGCCAGTTGGAATTCTGAGCTGCTGCACTTCCAATCAGCTCCCTGCTAATGTACTTGGGAGAGCAGCTTCAGCTGGCCCGTGTCTGGCCACTGAGGCCATCTGGGGAGTGAGCAAGTGGATGGACAATCTCTCTGTCTCTGTCTGGGTCTCTCTTTCTCTCTGTAATTTCCTTTCAAATAAGCAAATACATTTTTTTTAAAAGACAAGATTCTCTATCTGTATTGTGATGGTGGTTATATAACCACATGCAGCTGTTAGAACTTGGGGCTGGCGGGGGCTGGTGCCGTGGCTCACTTGGTTAATCCTCTGCCTGCGGCGCCAGCATCCCACATGGGCACCGGGTTCTAGTCCTGGTTGCCCCTCTTCCAGTCCAGCTCTCTGCTGTGGCCCAGCAGTGCAGTGGAGGATGGCCCACGTGCTTGGGCCCTGCACCCGCACGGGAGACCAGGAAGAGGTACCTGGCTCCTGGCTTTGGATCGGTGCAGCGTGCCGGCTGTAGCGGCCATTTGGGGGTAAACCAACAGAAGGAAGATCTTTCTCTCTGTCTCTCTCTCTAACTCCGCTTGTCAAATAAAAAAAAATTAAAAAAAAAAAAGAAGAAGAAGAACTGGGGATGGCTTTTGGGGTACCCAGATGCCACAGCAGAGTGCCTGGTTTGAGCCTCAGCTCCCCTTCTGAATCCAGCTTCCTGCTAATGTGCACCATGGGGGCAGCAGGTGATGGTTCAAGGAATTGGTTTCCTGCCACTCTTGAGGGACATCTGGGTCGACTTCGGGGCTCTTGGTTTCAGGCTGGCTCAGCCCTGGTAATTGCCAGCATCTGGGGAGTGGACTGGAGGACAGAAGAGCTCTCTCTCTCTCTCTCTCTTTTTTTCCCCCAAATACAGTGAGGAAGAAAACTGACCAAGCAAACTTCATGCAAATTATACCTCAATAAACCTGACCAGAAAAAACAAAACCTGGCCTTCTAGACGCAGGGTCCCAGGCAGCTCAGTGTCCTGACCTTGTGGTCTGGCCAGCACTGAGTGCTCTCTCTGGATTGGCCCTAGCTCCTGGCGATGTGGGCCCTGGCACCACCGGATTCTCCGCTTCCAAAACCACAGCAACTTGAGGCCAGGATCTGGCCACACGACCCCGGCTGAGTGACCGCAGTGAGCTGGGGCGGAGGAGAAAGGAGACAGGCGGCTGAGAGCAGAAAGGGGCAGAGAAGGAAGTGAGACAGGAAGAAAGGAAGGAGGAAGGCTTGGAGTCTATTCTTTGTTTCCCAGCAGCCCTGGCAGCAGCTGCGGATCTGAGGGGCCGGGGAGCTCCGGCCAGGTGCACAGCCCGGGGACGCCAGGACTGGCGAGCAGCAACGGGGTGGTGTGCTCCATCTTCTGCTTTCTTCACGGGGATAGGAAATTTTTTTTTAAAGAATCGGTTTTTAAAATGAGTTTTTCATCCATTTGATAGACACAGAGAAAATAACCCCTCCACCGGTTTACTTCCCAAATGCCTGTAACGCCAGGGCTCAGGCCAGGCTCAAGCCAGGATCCTAGAACTCAACCACATTTCCCGCATGGGAGGCACAGACCTCACCTGCTGCCTCCCAGGGTGTGCCTAGCAGGAAGCTGGATTCGGAAGCAGAGCTGGGACTTGAACCCAGGCGTTCAGTATGGGATGTGGGTGTCCCAAGCAGCCTCTTAGCACCTGCACCAGATACTCCACCCCAAATTTGTTTATTTATTCATTTATCTTTCAATATTTATTTATTTGAAAGTCAGAGTTACACAGAGAGAGAGAAGCAGAGGCAGAGAGAGAGAAAATGAGGTCTTCCATTTGCTGGTTCACTCCCCAGCTGGCCAAAACGGCCAGAGCTGCACCAATATGAAGCCAGGAGCCAGGAGCTTCGTCCCAGTCTCCCATGTGGGTACAGGGGCCCAAGGACTTGGACCATCTTCTACTGCTTTCCCAGGCCACAGCAGAGAGCTGGATGGGAATTGGAGCAGCCAAGTCTCGAACCCACTATGCTACAGTGCTGGCCCCCAAATTTGTTTTTTATCTTGGGCTCCTTACATGGATAAAAGCTGCCTAATTAGCCACAGTAAGCATAGTCTGTAGGTCCATTACCGAGGGGACCCCTCGAGGGGTGATAGACAAGATGGGAGCCGACACTGAAGTGGGAGGAAGACGGGCAGAAGAGTATTTTACAGCCAGCAACCCTAACAGGAGCCCTACCCTCCACCTCTCTGACCCCATGTTCCCCTAGGATGCATTTAAAAAAAACACTTATTCATTTTTAAATTTATTTGAGAGAGAGAGGAAGAGAGAAGGAGAGAGAGGGAGAGAGAGATCTTCCATCTGCTGGTTCACTCCCCAAATGCCCAGCTATCTCCACACCTGTCATGCACGGAGGGTCTCAGGCTGCCCCGACTGTAGAGGAAATGTCTTGCTCATTGCTCAGCTCCTGTTTCTGCTCACTCAGCGAGTCCAGCTGTGCTCACCTTTTGGTGCCTGGTGGTTTCCGGGGCATCTGGGCTTCTGAGTGTGAGCTCACTGCCTGCTCCCATCTGCCCCCTCGCCATCCGTCTGTCCTCAGCAAACACACAGACCCTGAGACCTCATCCCAGACGCTGGGGTGAAGCAGACAAACATGCCATCCTTACGGGTTTACCTAAGCTAGGGGAGCAGAGGGTAAACGAGGAAATGTACTGCTAGGGCGGAGGCTTTCTGTGGGGGCGGGGGCAGGGGACGTGACTTTGAAGAGGTACTCAGAGAGGACCCTGGAGCAGGAATCTGAGGACATTGAGGCCAGCATGCATGCATGTGCCTTTCAAATAAATAAATCTTAAAAAAGAAGGCGGCTCCAGTTAGGATGCCGGTACCCCCCTTCAGAGTACCAGCTCCAGTATGCAAGAGTGTGTAATACGCACGTACCTTCCAGGAGTGGAAGGGGTTGGGGACTGTTTCATGAACTACCTCTCTTCTAGCATTTTCTCTGCCACAGATCCGACTAGAGGTTGGGACCTGCACACATTGGTCGCGCCAGGCACCTCGTGTCTGGTGTTACCCGCCGGCTCGCACACTGTGCCGTCTGCACTCTGAAAGGAGAGGACTTGCCAGCTTCCGCCTGCTTATTGTTGCGGGATTCACTCTGAACAGCTTCCCGAAGACGTCACGATAGGCTGCTAGGAGGGCATCTGGGTGGCTCTACTGAGGGCCCAAGGCCTGTTTATCAGAGCAGGGAGGATCCTGTGGTTTCTTTAGCGAAGAGCTCCCAATCTAAGGTCAAGGGCCAAGGAGGGGAGCAGAGAACTGCAGGAAGAGCGAGATATGCTGGCGTGCTCACTTATTTAGTAACGACGGCTTTGGGAGATCTTCCTCATTTATTTGTCTCCCATGAAAGCCGTCTCCTGGGAACCCCAGCTGGAAGAAACTATTAAAGATGAAATAAAAGTTTGAACTGGGTTCGATCCTGAAGTCTAAGAATAGAAGAGAGGGCCCAGGGGGACATCAGCCCCAGATCATTATCTGCAAAGAAATGGACTGGACAGTGTGGACAGATTCCTCCTTCAGGTCTAATTCTTGGCTGCTGTATGTATGGTAAAAACTTAGGGGCCAGCATTGTGGCATAGTGGGTTAAGCTGCTACCTACAGTGCCAGCAACCCATATGGGCTTGTTTGAGTCTGGGCTGCTCCTCTTCTGATCCAGCTCCCTGCTAATGTGCCTGGGAAAGCTGCAGAAGATGGCCCAACTGCTTGGGCCCCTGCACCCACATGGGAGACCTGGATGGAGTTCCAGGCTCCTGGCTTCAGACTGGCCTAGCCCCAGGTGTTGTGGTCATCTGGGGAATGCCCAATGGATGGAAGATCTCTCTCTCTGTAACTTCCTCTCAAGCAAAATAAATACATTTTTTAAAAAAAAGTTTAAAGGAATAGATTATATGCCTAATGACAAAAATCTTGCTATGGGGGCCGGCACTGTGGTGCAGTGGGTTAAGCTGCTGTGTGCAGTGCTGGCATCCTATAGGAGCACTGGTTCAGGTTCTGGCTGCCCCATTTCTTTCTCCCTTCCTTCCTTCCTTTTTTCCTTCCTTCCTTCCTTTCTTTATTTGACAGGTAGAGTTATAGACGGTGAGAGAGAGAGACAAAGAGAAAGGTCTCTTTTCCATTGGTTCACTCCCTAAATGGCCACTACGACCAGCGCTGTGCCGATCCAAAGCCAGGAGCCAGGTGCTTCCTCCTGGTCTCCCATGGGGTGTAGGGCCCAAGCACTTGGGCAATCCTCCACTGCCCTCCCGGGCCACAGCAGAGAGCTGGACTGGAAGAGGAGCAACCGGGACTAGAACCCGGCGCCCATATGGGATGCCGACGCTGCAGGTGGAGGATTAACCAAGAGAGCCATGGCACCAGCCCACGGCTACTCCATTTCTAATCCAACTCCCTGCTAATGTGCCTGAGAAAGCAGCAGAAGATGGCCCACGTGCTGGATCCCTGCACCCACGTGGGAGACCTGGAAGAAGCTCCTGGCTCCTGGCTTTGGCCTGGCCCAGCCCTGGCCGTTGCAGCCATTTGGGGAGCAGACCAGCAAATGAAAGATCTCTCTCTCTCTCCCTAATTCATTCATTCTTCCCTCCTTCCCTTCCTGCTTCTTCCCTTCCCTTCCCTCCCCTCCTTCTCTCTTTCTCTTTCTCTCTCCCTTTCTTCTTCCTTCCTTTCTTTCTTTTCTTTCTTTCTTGTCAGAGTTACACAGAGAAGGAGAGGCAGAGAGAGATGTCTTCCATGCACTGGTTCACTCTCCATTTGGCTGCAGTGGCCGCATCTGTGCCAATCTGGAGCCAGGAGCTTCTTCCAGTCTCCCATGAGGGCGCAGGGGCCCAAGGACTTGGGCCATCTTCTACTGCTTTCCCAGGCCATAGCAGAGAGCTGGATCAGAAGAGGAGCAGCCAGGACTGGAACCGGTGCCCATATGGGATGCCGGCAGTGCAGGCGGTGGATTTACCCACTACGCCACAGTGCCAGCCCCTCCCTAATTCTTTCAAATAAATAATCTTTTATAAAAGACTATATATATATATACACACATGTATATATATATATATATATATATATACACACACATGTATATATATATATATATATATATATCTTGCTATGTCTTGGAAACAGATGTAAGTGTTCTTGACTTTAAGTATAAGAATAAATTCTAACTTTTGCTATCACTTTTGGGACTGTTTGATGGATGTTGCAAAGACAAAGAATCAGCATCTCTTTATAGTGTCAGGTATTCTAGAGAGACTCAGAAACTCAAAAGCTCTCATTCTGTCACCCATCACAAGCATCTCAGACAAATGGTTTTCAAAAGTTGGTGATAGGCTTCTCCCTTTATGTGGGTAGTTAATAGCATTTTGGCTACTGAATAGTAAGATTACAAGCAAAACACTAGAGAAATCATTAAGTCCAAGTTTTCTTTATTTTTTTTTAAAGATTTATTTATCTGCCCTGAGAAGACACCAGGAATTCTAGGTATTTCTCTGTTATCTGCTAATTGGCTGTTGCTAGGAGAGTTCATTTATTTACTTTTAGGAGCTTCTGGCTCAAGGTTCAGGGCCTGTTTAGGCCCAAGTTACAAGATGGAGGCCTAATTAAAAATAGTTACACCTTGATCCAGGCTCAGGTCTCACATTCCCCCCTTCTACTGGTAACTATGGGGACCAATCATGGTCCTCTTCTGCCCACTTTAATGGCCTGCTCGTCTAGAGGCTAGTATTGAGATTGCAGGACCATCAACTGTACAGTGCTGACCCTTGTCTTCTAGTCAGGGCCTATAACAAAGGACAGAAAGATGCTGTCTCAGCCAAATAGAAACTGACAGAAGGGGCTTTAAGGCCTTGGCAGCTATGAGGCACAGACCTATTTATCTTTTTACATGGGGTACATCCTAAGAGAGGTGCAAACCTCCTTGGGGAGGCAACCTGTTGACTTCCATTACCTAGCTGGCCTGGGAGGAGAGCTGGCTAGGTAAAGGCAGGTGGCATCTCTAACAGGAAATTTACAGTTCTGCCTGCAATGTTGCTGACCCTACTTTGCCGTCCCCTCTGCAGCGGTGGTTACTTTGGAAGCTGGGCCGAGTGAAGTTTTTCAGCTTACAGCTGACAAGATCTGTGGCTCTGACCTGGGTGTCCTTCGACTCCAGGGCAGGTCCATTTCCAGTGATCCAACTGGATCTGTTGAAGAGCTGCCAGGGCTCTTCATAAGCTGACCTCTGCAGAAGCCCTGAATTTCCATGTCAAAAACCAATCCAGTGGACTGGCCTGTTGGGTCTCCTTGATGGCAGATCACTGTACAGAGCTGCCTTTAATAGGCCTGCCACCTGTCTTAAATTGCTTCTGAGGCCTAGCTTTATTTTTCCTCCTGTTCTTTGTTAAAGCAGACCAGAGGATGTAACACAAGGGGATGCTTAAGTCCTGTCTCTAATCCTTGTAGCCTAAACTAGAAGTTTACAGCCACAGGCACCTTCAGATAGTTTTTATTTTGATGCAGACAATGCCCATGAGGAAAGCTATGTCCTCACTTTAAACTTTGTTTTTTGTTTGGTCTGAAAGGGAGGTTTTGCCTGTTTACTGTGCCCATGGCAAAGTAAGCCTAATTGTGAAATTAAAGCTCTCCTTTTGGCTATACTATTATTACAGAAAATGTTAGCCATCTCTTTTATAAGATGTAAAAATCAAACTATACATCCACAGAGTTTTTCAGAATAGTTATTCTCCCATCTTAACGAGAATAGAGAAATGAGGGAGCAAGTCCCAGATTGTTTGCTGACAATAGCAATATCAAATGAAAAGTGATTTTAACCATTAGATAACAACTTAGGGAAACATTTACCAGAAGGTCCAATGCCTTCTACAAATTTTAAGAATGCATGTATTTGGAGACATCTCTTAAATATCTAACATGGTGTAGCTAGCGTAGCAAACTCAAGCACAAACGTATAAAAACGATTTTAGTTTCTTTTAACCAACAGATTTAAAATATTTGATACAGAGATTCAGGTCACATGAATCAAAATGCATCTTTGATTGATTTTGGCAGTTTAAATTTATGAATAATCTTTTATCCATAAGCCAATTAAAATAAAGTTCTTACTAAATTTTTCCATATAGACATACAATCTGTATAACATGTAACATAACACACAAGATGGAACAATAAAGCAGTTTTAGTATTAGCCTTTAAAATCTTTAACTTCTTATAAATTACAATTTTATTTTATTTTTTATTTATTTTTTATTTTTTACTTTTTGACAGGCAGAGTGGCTAGAGAGAGAGAGAGGCAGAGAGAAAGGTCTTCCTTTTGCCATTGGTTCATCCTCCAATGGCCGCCGTGGCTGGCGCGCTGCGGCCGGCGCACTGCGCTGATCCGAAGCCAGGAGCCAGGTGCTTCTCCTGGTCTCCCATGGGGTGCAGGGCCCAAGCACTTGGGCCATCCTCCACTGCCTTTCCAGGCCATAGCAGAGAGCTGGCCTGGAAGAGGGGCAACCGGGATAGAATCCGGCGCCCCGACTGGGACTAGAACCCGGTGTGCCGGCACCGCAAGGCGGAGGATTAGCCTGTTAAGCCACGGCGCGCAGGCCCATAAATTACCAATTGATTCAAATTACTTTCTACTCTTACCTCAGCTAACCATACTTTCTCTTAGTTGGTACCTGTAATGCATTATTGGCTTTATCTGTTTACAGAGCCATTCCAAAATACTGAATACAATAGAAGTGGCTGGAAAAAGTCCATTAGAACCTATACAAAACTGGGGGTGACAAAAGACTTTATAATAAGTTTAAATGTGGCTATTTAAACTCAACAAGAGGCACTTGCTTACTTTACACAGCATTTTGAAAGCATGTGTAGGATTTTACAAAGCATTTAACCCTTTTATGCCTTTAGGGCCCCCCTCTTTTTTTTTTTTTAAGATAACCATCATATGTAGTAATACAAGATCATTAGACTTTTTAACTTTTAGACATTTATAGCAGTATTTATATTATTAAAACTTAAAATTTATCACCACTTTACATTTCAATAGTACTTCTAATATAATCCAAATAGCCTGATTAGTTGGTGTCTCTACAAGATGAGAGACATATGTTCTTTGACAATTTCCAAGGGCCAATTTGTAAATTGTCGAAGTTTAAATGTTTGAAATTTCAATTTTTTTGAATGACTGTCAAGGATGCCAAGAAGGCTCAAAATCCAAAATATCTGGTTGAAATAAGATTTTTTTTTTTTTTTTTTTTACAGGCAGAGTGGACAGTGAGAGAGAGAGACAGAGAGAAAGGTCTTCCTTTGCCGTTGGTTCACCCTCCAATGGCCGCTGTGGCCGGCGCACCGTGCTGATCCGAAGGCAGGAGCCAGGTACTTATCCTGGTCTCCCATGCCGGTGCAGGGCCCAAGCACTTGGGCCATCCTCCACTGCCTTCCCGGGCCATAGCAGAGAGCTGGCCTGGAAGAGGGGCAACCGGGACAGAATCCGGCGCCCCAACTGGGACTAGGACCTGGTGTGCCGGTGCCGCTAGGCGGAGGATTAGCCTGTTGAGCCACGGCGCCGGCCGTTGAAATAAGATTTTTTAACATGATGACATAATATAGGCCAAATTTTATCATTGTTACAAGGTGATTATTTAAATGCCTGAAAATAAACACATCTTTAAATAACCTATAGCTCTTAATAAAAAACTTTGCTGTTTTTAAACAATTAGAATTTAACAGAGACATCAAGAGAACATAATAGATTACTTTAACTCATTGCTTTAACAGAGGATCAGATTTTGATTTTATGTCAAAGAAAAATAGACTAATAGTTTTGTAACCAAAAAAATTTTTCATAACATTCTGTGACTTCCTCACACCTTCTACAACTTACTCAAAACTTTCTTTCCCATTCTAGTCTAGAGTAAACTAGCCATCAGGATGAAGTCATTCTTACAAACCATGTCCTTTCTTTATTTAAAAAACTCTTTCCTTCTTAACATTCCTTATCAAGCGCATATTTTTATAGTTGTGATGTTTTTTATCTGCCACTTTTCTTGATTTACATTTTGGAACAGCCTGTTAAGAATCTCCAAATTAAGACAACATTTCTAAACAAGGCAACACATCAAATTTCAGCCTTACTCTCCCAATAGTGGAGGGCACCCCATACCTGGGTGAAATCATAATCAGCAAACCCCTGGTGCCTTCTCTGGCTTTCTCTGATCTGGTGTGGAAGGACTCCACCCAGCCTGAGTACCAACAGTAACAACAGGTCTCCTTAGCCTCTGCTGGGTAGTAACTTAGCAAAGTCTGTCTCTAGGCCTCCAAACAGGCTTCGTCCTGTTCTTCATATTCCTGGTGGCTGTGAGGGCCCCTGTCTGGCATTGCTGCAGGCACAAGTCTAGCATCTCCGAGTTACATTTCTGTCAAGCATGGGGAGCACAGTCATACACCAGTTGACCAGAGCTTCTAAGCTGTTCTCCCCGTGTGAGTGTTTCCATGAAGCTGATGAAGCAGGGAGTAGGCCAGGCAGTCTGGGACAAAAAGCGTCCATCAGAAGAAGCCACCATCCATCCTGGCAGTGAATAACAGCACCCGCTGCCGGCTCCCAGGCTGCTTCCAGGAGCCTTAGGACCTCAGTTCAGTTTTTAATGGCCTTTCCCCCTGTCTGGTCGGGGAGGGGCCTCTAGCCTCCAAGGAAGGAGATGGGGAGGTGACAGTAGTGGGGCCTCTTCTGGCTCTCCCTGGAGAATGGGTGGAGAGGCTGTGGAAGTCCTGGTGGGCCCTTGATCTTTAGACTCAGGGCTGAGTCCCGGTCACAAGAATTTTGCTCTGTTCCTGTCTGTTAGCGCAGGACCATATCCAAGGAGGTTGAGTTAACGCAATTTGTAACCAAGAACGTATATAGGAACTTGTTAGGTAGGAAGTCAGTTATGAGCTTATGTGTGTGTAACAGGCCTAAAGAGAAGACATCCATGTCCAGCATATGCTGCATCTCAAGGTCATCCCGATGGTGTTTCAGGGGCAGCCGGGTATTCACATCCTGCCCTGCCCCCTTCTACCTGATAACCTGCCTGGTGGAGGTCCCCACCCCTTCTGCCTGACAATCTTCCACAATCTCCCAGGTGCAGCCTAGTATCTGCATCTCAAACACCCTGTTCCCTTCCTCCTGTCTGATAACACTTGCATCCATAAAGTCCTTTGTTTCAGACCTTCAAGAGAGAAGTTTTTCTATTTACATCCAAAAAGCCCTTTGTTCCAAGAAGAGCAGAGGTGGGGAAGCAAGACCAATCTCATTAAAAATCCCCGGCCTCAACCCTCAACCGGACTACACGCTCAGCCCTCTGCCTCTCGGCTGAGCCGCCCGCCTGGCCTGGTCAGGTGTAATCTCTCCACTCAACATGTAACCTCGCTCCTTCCCCCCACGCCCCAGTCTCTCAGGCTCTGTTTGGAGAGGTGCCCATCTGTCCTTACGAATGTCCCTTCCCTAGTAAACCTGGCTATTTTACCTCCCACTACTCTCTGTCTCACGGCTGAATTCTTTCTTGCGGGAAGACAAGAACCCTGCAATTTCTCCGGTAACAAACTTATTTGGGTGCTCTGCCTATCTAGTTATCACCAGGTACACCTTCAGTGACCGGAGCTGCTGTGCTGGGCTGCAGAACCTTAAGGACCTGGGTATTTTCCCTCAGCTGGGCCAGCAGGTGGCTCAGGCTCCCTGGTGAGTGGGAGGGGCAGTGACTATCACAGGCACCCTGCCACCTTCCACAATGCCTGGCACTGAGTGCATTAGGCCCCCAGGCCATCTAATTGGCTGGGCCCAGTGGCCCAAGGCCATTCTCTCCTCTGCACCTTGCACAGGTTTTCCTGAAGAGCTGCAGCAGCAGCAGTGGCGATAACAAAGATGACTCTGCCCTTATCTTAGGTACGAAGTGGCCTCTGGCAATTATTTTACATTAAAAGTTGGCCCTTTACTTTACAGACCCTTTTTTAAATTAAACCAAACGTTTTTAACTTTGTAAGATCCACCTTAGAGGCCATAATAAAGCTCTGATTACCCATTGTTGCCTTGTTGGATCTGTTAAACCCAGTAACAAAACAAGCCTGGCAAAACATTTTCTTTAGAGCAGTGGCCCTTTTGGTTTTAAATTTAATTTTTCTTTAAACTTGATGTCCAGTTATATTTTACCAAATTGTCACAAAAGCCATAACTGTAGCAATTTTATGCATGAGATTATTATCTATCAAGTATGTCTCCCTAGACTTTTAGTTGAATTTGAGCCTGGTCTTTCACCAAAAAGTGTCCCAGACTGCACTCAGTCAACAGTCAGATACCTGGCACTGTCTCTGAAACAGAGTTGTTCTAGCAGCTGCAAGACGGGTCCCAAGAGTGACTGTGGGTCAGGGGGCTGGGGTGTCCCGGGTGAAAAGCTCACCAGAGATGAACTTGATTTAGGAGAATTTTAAGTTATCACTACCCCACGCCGACAGGCAGCTGACTTTTCATCCCTCCACTCCGAGCAAAGGGGTGGAGTTACCATACCACAAACCAAAGAGAGTTCAAAGTCTAAAATGTCCCTCTTTTTTTACTTAGAACACAGTTTTATGCTTGCAACCCTTTTACAGTTTTTATCATACAGTCTAGAACAGTTGGTTCTGAATGGAATTTTCCCATGTGTCCTCCTTGGTTGCACAAAACAGGAGACAAAGACCTCCGGAACAGGCACTGATGGCAATCGCTTCGCCTGCCTGGCCGTTCTCCTTGCGAACACGGAGCCGCAGGTTAGGGCTCATTCAGACTCCGGAGCCACAGGGCCATGGAGTCACAAGCACATTCACACCAATATGTACACTCTTCCATTACAGACACCAGACAGGTACCTCATGGTGGGGGGGAGGGGGCAACAGAAGCCTCCCCTTCTGCACAAAGGCGGGCCTGAGTACAGAGCGCCCCAGGGCGACTTCCCAGGTCCTGAAGTCCAGGAGATCTGTCCACTTGCCCCATTTGGTCGGCCATGGGGAGTCAGTCTTGCGGGAATGGGTATGGCTCAGGGGAATTAGGATCCTGAGGAATGAGTAGGGAGGCGCGCCTTCCCATCCTCCACCTGCCATTCCTGGGCCCCAGCTGAGTCCTGCATGTTGAGGCTCAAAGGGCCAGCTTTGTTTGAACACACAGGGGGTTCCCAGCACTTGCTAATGGCACAGCAGGGGTTTCCCTGCTGAGTGTAAGGGGAGTGTGGAGGAATCTGCCGGCCCCTAGGGAGCTGCTTTTTTTTTTTTTTTTTGACAGGCAGAGTGGATAGAGAGAGACAAGAGAGAAAGGTCTTCCTTTTTGCCATTGGTTCACCCTCCAATGGCCACTGCGGCCGGCGCATCTCGCTGATCCGAAGCCAGAAGCCAGGTGCTTCTCCTGGTCTCCCATGCAGGGGCAGGGCCCAAGCACTTGGGCCATCCTCCACTGCCTTTCCGGGCCACAGCAGAGAGCTGGCCTGGAAGAGGAGCAACCGGGATAGAATTCGGCGCCCCGACCGGGACTAGAACCTGGTGTGCTGGCGCCGCGAGGCAGAGGATTAGCCTGTTAAGCCACGGCACCGGCCAAGGGAGCTGCTTTTGTACCCTATCCTGTGCCCCTGCTGCCAACCCCACAGCCAGGGCCGGGCGGCTGGTAGGGAGGAGGGAAAATCAAATCTTCAGAGTCGCCCTGTAAAACAGAATAGAGCGGCGCCGAGGCTGAAGTCTTAGTTTTATTTTTATCTGCTTTGCCGGGACAGTCCTGGACGGCTAAAATCTCCTTCGAAGGCTGCTCCTGAGGGAGTAAAAAATAGGCTTTAACCAGGAAAGGGAGTTTCTACCAGATCTTGCCAACCAGGATGTAGGGAATTTGATCTGGGGAGAAAAATCACACTTTTAACCGAACAGATAGTAGCAAGGTCAAGGGTGCCCTGAGGCGCCCACCCTACTTCAAAGGTAGGCCAATCTGCAGAGCAAAGGGTGGTTAGTTTCCCTTTCTTAACTTGTATACTCAAGTCCTGTGCCCTACTTTTTATGTCTTTCAAATTGTCAGTCCGAAGAGAAAGAAGAGTTGTCTGAGTCCTTCCCATTGTATGAGCTTCAGAAAGGTAAATACAAACAGCCAAAAACAAATACCAAAGAGACTCACAAAAAGACACTGAGCAAAACAAAAAGACAAAAATGGAACGTTGGCCTTAGGCCACACTGCGGGAGCCACCCACTTCGTTCCTACTAAGGTGGGGAACCTCATCCCCTACTTAGGGAGGAATTGGAACGTCTTCCAAGACCCCCAGTCAGCGGCCCTCCGGCGCCTCTGCCTAGGCCCTTTGCTGACCCTACAGAATACAGACTGGTAATTAACAAAAGCGCCAATACAGACAAGACAGGACCAGAACGAATACACATATACTGACCAGTCAGCTTTCAACTCTCCGGTTCGGGAGTCCTTGGGTCTTGGGTATCCTGGGCGGGCCCCCAAGATGTTATGCCCAGTTTAATTGTTCCCAAAGACCACCAAGGAGCCGATGCCGCTGTAAAGTGCACGAGAGTTTTATTACAGGTCCAGGCCTGGACTCTCAATCAACACTGACCAGCGGGTCTGAATTGAGAGCCCCGACCTTTCAGTTAACAGGGTTTTTATAGGGTTTTCAGAGACTTTCTATACATCATGGTACCATTTAGCAAATCATCTCATCCCGCGGGAAATTCAAAGGACATCTGTTAGAATTTATCAGTGTATCCAGTGACAGGAATGGACCTACTAAAGGTGGTTGGATGGCTTTGGGGTTGACGCCTTTTAAATTGATTAGCTGAAGCATAGGGTCAAAGCTGCTGGGGTGTAAGTGCCGAACTGCAGGGTCTATCAATGACCTTATCTGCCCTGAGAAGACACCAGGAATTCTAGGTATTTCTCTGTTATCTGCTAATTGGCTGTTGCTAGGAGAGTTCATTTGTTTACTTTTAGGAG
This sequence comes from Lepus europaeus, assembly GCF_033115175.1. Taxonomy (NCBI): domain Eukaryota; kingdom Metazoa; phylum Chordata; class Mammalia; order Lagomorpha; family Leporidae; genus Lepus; species Lepus europaeus. The sequence goes on along the minus strand of NC_084842.1, from coordinate 5,639,235 downwards.
CTTCTGGCTCAGGGTTTAGGGCCTGGTTAAGCCCAAGTTACAAGATGGAGGCCTAATTTAAAATAGTTGCACCTTGATCCAGGCTCAGGTCTCACAGAGTAGCCAGACTTGAACAGGGGCTCCAATATGGGATTGCCAGCGTCATAAGCACTTAACCCACTGTGCCACAACAATGGCCCCAAGTGCATTTCTTTTTGCATAAATTCTCTATGGTAAATCAAACTCGATGAGTATTTCAGAAGCCATTTGGTATAACACCTGAGCTCACAAACTTCCAAATATATTTACAGAAAAATTCACACAAACTATAAACATCTCTCATAAAAGAACATTTCTGCTTAAGAGATGATAAAAAGGTTATTATGTTTGGAGTAGTTAAAATTACTGAGACTGGCCGGCACTGCGGCTCACTTGGCTAATTCTCCCGGTTGCTCCTCTTCCAGTCCAGCTCTCTGCTGTGGCCCGGAAGTGCAGTGGAGGATGGCCCAAGTGCTTGGGCCCTGCACCCGCATGGGAGACCAGGAGAAGCACCTGGCTTCTGGCTTCGGATCAGCGCAGTATGCTGGCCATAGCGGCCATTTGGGGGGTGAACCAATGGAAGGAAGACCTCTCTCTCTCTAACTCTTCCTGTAAAAAAAAAAAAAAAATTACTGAGACTGAGAAATTACTTACTAGGGCCTAACACATTAAAAAGCTGATTTAACGCTGTCACTTCACTCCTAGTTCAGTCCACTGTGTATATCACATTTGAAATTTTTTATTTTTCACTCTGAAAGGCAGAAACTATTGAAATATATAGAGATTTTTATCTGTTCTTCACTCACTCTCCAAATGCTCACAACAGAGACTAGGCTTGGCTAAGCCAGGAGCTCTAACTCCATCTTGGTCTCCCACATGGGTGGCAAGGACCCATATTCTTTTTTTTTTTAGACAGGCAGAGTGGATAGTGAGAGAGACCAGAGAGAAAGGTCTTCCTTTTTGCCGTTGGTTCACCCTCCAATGGCCACTGCAGCCGGCGCATCGTGCTGATCTGAAGCCAGGAGCCAGGCGCTTCTCCTGGTCTCCCATGCGGGTGCAGGGCCCAAGGACTTGGGCCATCCTCCACTGCCTTCCCGGGCCATAGCAGAGAGCTGGCCTGGAAGAGGGGCAACCGGGATAGAATCCGGCGCCCCAACCGGGACTAGAACCCGGTGTGGGACCCATATTCTTAAGCCATTATCTGCTGACTCCCAGGGTGTTCATTAATAAATAGAAAGTTGGATGAGAAGTGGAGGAGCCAAGGGCTTGAACCAGGCACTCCCATAAGTGATGTGGCATCTAAATCAGTTTTCTCAAGAAGGTTTTTTTTTTTTTTTTTTTTTTTTTTTTTAAGATTTATTTGAAAGGCAGAGTTGGAGAGAGAGGTTTTCTATGTGCTGATTAACTCCTCAAAAGGCCGCAACAGCTGGGGCTGGGCGAGGCTAGAGCCAGAAGCCAGTATCTTCTTCTAGATCTCCCATGTGGGTGCAGGGGCCCAAGGACTTGGACCAACCTCCACTGCTTTCCCAGGCACATTAGCAGGGAGCTGCAACAGAAGCAGAGCAGCAGGGACTTGAACCCATGCCAATATGGGATATGGTGCTTGCCCTCTATGCCCCTCAAGCAGCATCTTAACTACCATGCCAAATGCTTGCCTTACCACATTACTTTTTTTTTTTTTTTTTTTTGCAGGCAGAGTGGATAGTGAGAGAGAGAGACAGAGAGGAAGGTCTTCCTTTTTGCTGTTGGTTCACCCTCCAATGGCCGCTGCGGCCAGCGCATCTCGCTGATCCGAAGCCAGGAGCCAGGTGCTTCTCCTGGTCTCCCATGCGGGTGCAGGGCCCAAGCACTTGGGCCATCCTCCACTGCCTTCCCGGGCCATAGCAGAGAGCTGGCCTGGAAGAGGGGCAACCGGGATAGAATCCGGCGCCCCAACCAGGACTAGAACCTGGTGTGCCGGCGCTGCAAGGCGGAGGATTAGCCTGTTAAGCCACGGTGCCGGCCCACATTACTTATTAAAAAATGTTTTTTCATTATATTTGAAAGAGAAAGAGAGAGAAAAGAGAGATCTTCCATCTGCTGGTTAACTCCTCAAATGCCCGTTAACAGCTGGGGATGCACCAGGCTGAAGCCAGGAACCTGGAACTCAAGTTGGGTCTCTCATGTGAGGCAGGAACACAAGCACTTTCAGGCGTTACTGCTGCCTCCCAGGGAGCTGCATCAGAAGTGGAGGAGCCAGGACTTAACGCAGGAACTCCAACATGGGATGTGTGCCCCAAGTGGTGATTTAAGCCCCAGGCCAAACACCTACCCTACCTGTGATAGCTGCTACACTCCCAGCACGCAGCTGTCCCTCCACCACACTACGGGTGGTCAGGCACTACAACACATCGTCTGGGTGCTCCTTTTTGATGAGCACAGCCTCTGAAGAACCCATCTAATGGATGTGGAGAATAAGCCACCTGAGGAAGGTGCTGGATCCTGCAGGAGCCGGGTCTGGTGGAACTGTGGGGAAGCAGGAGCAGCCAGAGCAGCACGCAGGCTGTTTCACACACAAGGCTTCTGCTCTAGCCAGGAGACCCTAACCCAGAGGAGAGGGGAGAGAACCCCAAGATAACTGGAACACAGTTAGCTTCAGAAGTAGCTGGCTACTTGGAATTCCGATGGAAGGGGTCAACCCCAGTGTGGGCTGCTTACACCCTGAGAGTTCAGGCTCAATTCTATCTACTGGAGGCAACTCAAACTTGAGAAATAACATGACAGCTTTGATATCTGTACTTTATTTACAAGTACATGAAGAATGTCCCCTGGAAAGTCTAACTTGGGGTAAGGACAATATAAAGAAGTAGTCGCTGGCTCCACAGTGACGTGTGAAAGAAGTTCATGCCACTGTTTCTTCAAACAATGATTTTGTTATTTAAAAAAACAAAACAAAAACAAAAACCCAATGAGTTCTTCTTCATGGTTGCCTAGGTGAAAGAATTAAAAATAAAGATGACTTTTCAAAACTCTACAGTCTCCGGTCAAATGTCTGGGGTGACCCAGGTGTCACTTTCCTTCAGTGACAGCCTCTGCTTTCCAAGAGCACCAGCCTCTGAGCAAAAGACTTAATATTCATCCAGAGTGTCTGCGCGGGGAATGGAGAGGCCGCGGTCCTTGAGAGCCTGAACTTTGAGCTTCTCTGCTTCCAGCTTGGTCTGCTGTTCCACCCTTTGTTCTTCCAGGATTTCTTCGATGGACACTTGCTGCAGGGGTGTGTCACTTTCCTTTTCCAAGTCCTACAAAACAAGTAGGTTGGAAAACCTTTACGAACACCAAGAACTGGAGACATCATAGATCTAAAGGCATATGGATTCCCGTATCAGGTTCCGATTCTTTTTCATAACCATGACAGCACTGAATTATCCTCCTTGGGGCAGGTAAGTTTTTCAAAGAAATAGGGGCAGGCGTTTGGAACAGTGGTGAATGTCCTGCTTGGGATGATGCCTGCATCCCATCACCAGAGTGCCTGGCACATGACCTGGTTCCTCTAATGACAATCCAGCTTCCTGCTACTAAGTATCCCGCGAAGCAGAGGTAATGGCTCAAGTACTTGGTTCCCTGCCACCCATGTGAGAGATTCAGATGGAGTTCCAGGTTCCTGGCTTTGGCCTGGCTCAGTCCCAGCTGTTAAAGGCATTTGGGAGTAAACCAGTTGATGGAAAATCATTCTCTTTCTCTTTCAAATGCAATGAAAATACTATTAAAAATGGCTGGCAATACTATTACAGAATTAGTATTTGTATGATAGTGGTAACAGATATAAGTATTAGTGTGTGTAACAAAGTTTTAGGTTATCTGAAATCCTATATAAGTAAGTTAGGATGATTTTTATTTTATTTCTTAAAAGATTTACTTATTTAAAAGGCTTAGTTCCAGAGAGAAGGAGAGGGGGAAAGGGAGAGACAGATAGCTTGGGCTGGGCCAGGCTGAAGCCAGGAGTCAGGAACCCCATTCAGGTCTCCCACATGAATGGTGGTGGTGGCCCAAGCACTTGGACCATGTTCTGCTGCCTTGCCAAGCACATTAGCAGGAAGCTGGTTTGGAAGAGGAGCAGCCAGGACATGAACCAACGGTCACATGCTGGCACTGCAAGCAGCAGCTTAACCTGCTGTGTCACAACACTGGCCTAAGCATAAATGTTATATCAGTGAAGGATTCACTTGAAATTGAAAAACAAATTACACTCATTTATGTGAAAGGCAGAGTGACAGAGAGAGAGAAAGATCTACTCATTGGTTCACTCCCTTAATGCTCACAACAGCCAGGGCTGGGCCAGGCCAAAGCCAGAAACCAGCAGCTCAATCCAGGTCTCCCACGTGGGTGGCAGGGACCCAACTACTTGGGTCACCTGCTGCCTCCCAGAAGTGGGTCAGAAGTGAGCCAGGATTCAGTCCCAGGCACCCCCATTCTGGATGAAGGCATCCCACGCAGCAGCACCGTAACAGCTACCATTATCATTTTCCTGGGTATACACTGACTTGAAATAAAACCCTACAATTCAAATGTTGACTGTAACTAGTGTTTTTTCTTTACTTTGGTGCAGTGTGTATTTAATGTTTTTCTTTTTGAACACCTTATGAGCAGTCGACAGCCAGCTGAGAATGCAGAAGCAGCCTGCTCCACCTTCTCCCCAGTCTGTGTTTCTGGAACAAGGAAAGCCTATGCAGACTAAGTGTCCGCGTTTCTTATCCTCTTCTCCGACTTTCAGTGATAAAGGCTGGGAAGGCACTGACTCACACACTGAGCCCCCAGCCGCACCAGCCAGCATCTGCCACAGGTGGGGCATTATCAGAGGGCTCAGACTGAAACCCACAGTAACATAAGCATCCCCTCCCTGGGGTCGGGAACTAAGAGCACTCAGGCAAAATGTCCCTTATCAAGGGAACACTTGCCCCCTTAGGCTGGGGAACAGCTGCAGGGAAGTTCCTACCCTGCATACCGCCTGCTGGGGTTTTTCAACATTATTCACTGAGCAGTTCAATGCTTAGGAATTCACACGCTTAGGATGATACTGCTTCCCAACATCCTGTCTTAGTACCAAAGGCTGTGTACATCACCACCCTGGAGGCAATGTCCCGCTGATAGAATCCAAATGGTCTCTGGGTATGCGGTTCCCTGGGGTTGATACATAACTGCCTCAAACTATTGCTTCACATAAGCATGCAAACATTCCTGAACCATCCCTCCCTAGGGGCACCTCTGTGAAACTTCCAGAATATCCACACACACACACACACACACACTTTTGCCCCCACAATGAAACCCCAGGAAAACAATGAGTCTTCAAGAATAAACACGTTTACTTTCTTCACCTCACAGAATCTGAACAGGTGTATCTTCCTGTCAATCTGGTACAAAAGGCATGTCTATTTTGCTTACTACCAAAAACTGAAGCAAAATGTGTAATATTCTGATTTAAGTCTTTTCCTAAAATCAGCGTCATGATTCCTCTTAAAAAATTAAATGGGCCAGTGAGCAAGCTTTGTGGTGCAGCAAGTTAAGCTACCACTAGGGAAGTCTATATCCCATGTCAGAGACCTGGCGTCTCCACTTTGGATACAGCTCCCTGCTTACATGCCTGGGAGAAGGCATGGTGGCTCAAGTACTTGATTCCCAGCCACCCCCATGTGAGCTCCAGCTTAGCACAGCCCCAGCTGTGGTGGGCATTTGGGGGAGTGAACCAGCAGATGGAAGATCTCTGTCACTATCTCTCAAAATAAAAACACACACACACACACACACAAAAACTACAAAGTCATGCATAATCCCACTACTCAGAGATTAGCCCCCTTAATACAGGCTGACTGCTTTATAGTTCTTTACTTATTTCTACCTGTTTCCAATGAGGGTTTTTCGTTTTTCTTTAAATGGTTATTTATTTTAACTACTTGCAAGGCAGAGAGAGAGAGAGAAAAGACAGATCTATCCTCTGGCTCATTCCTCAAATGCCTGCCACAGCTGGGGCTGGGCCAGGCTGAAGCCAGGAGCCCAGAACTCTGCCCAGGGCTATGACGTGGGTGACACTTGGGTCATCTTCCACTGCCTTCCAGGATGTAACAGCAAGAAGCTGGTTGGGAAGCAGAGGAGCCGGAACCCAACCAGGACTTCAATATGGGATGCAGGCAACCCTAGCAGCACTCAGCCTGCTGCCACAAACAGCCCTGGCAGGAGGTTTCTGGCACAGTTATCTTCTTACTTCCTCAAACGGCTTAGTGTTAAAAAGCAGCTGCAAACTAAACCGATCTACTCACAAGATTTCTGTCAACTGACTTAAGATGTGGTTAGGTTTGGGGGAACTTAAAAAAAAAAAAAAAAAAAAAACCCAAAAACCTAAAAAAACCAAAGTTTTTGGTAAGCAAACAAGAAAACAGTGATGGTTCTCTTACTTCCACCTGACACTGAAGAGATTTTGATTTTGACTTTGCTGGCAAAATAAATAATCACAAGCAGCAGGATGAAGTCAAAGGTTTTAATAAGGCACTTGATAAAAACGTCCGAGGGACAAACATCTGCACAAGAGTTAAGCTGCTGTGGGCACACCCACATCCAGTATCAGAGTAGCTGGCTGGTGTCCTGGCTCCTCTGCTGGATTCAGCTTCCTGGTACCATGCATCCTGGGAGAAGTACTTGAGCAGAAGACGGCTCAAGTACCTGGGGCCTTGCTACACAAACTGGAGACCCAGATGGAGTTCTGGGCTCCTGGCTTCAGCCTGGCCCAGCCCTAGCTGCGTCAGACATTTGGAGAGAGAACCAGCAGATGGAAGTACTCTCTCTTTCTCTGCTTTTCAAACAAAATGAGAAAACAAAAACCAAAAAACCCAGGGCACTGTCTTTAAAACAATCTTCAAAACAAATGTCTGGTGTTGTGGCACGGCAGGTTACGATACCAGTCAGCATCCCACATTGGAGTACCCGTTCCAGTTCCAGCTCTTTCACCTTCCTGGGAAGTAGCACAAGATGGCTCAAGTGCTTGGTCCTCTGCCACCCATGTAGGAGCCTCTGTGGAATTCCTGGCCCCAGACTGGCACAGCCTCGGCTGTTGTGGGCATCTAGGGAATGAACCAGAGGATGGAAAATCTGTCTCTCTGTCTCACTTTTGCTCTCTCTCTCCCCCCTTTTGCCTTTCAAGCAGATAATAAAGACACATTTTTTTTTAAAGCCTGTGGAAAAATGGAATTAAAAAGATATATTTTGGGGCCAGCGCTGTGCCGTAGTGGGTGAAGTCGCCGCCTGCAGTGCCAGCATCCCATATCGGCACCAGTTCCAGTCTCGGCTGCTCCACTTCTGATCCAGCTCTCTGCTATGGCCTGGGAAAGCAGTAGAAGATGGTCCACGTGCTTGGGCCTTTGCACTGGCGTGGGAGACCAGGAGGAAGCTCCTGGCTTCTGATGGGCCCAGCTCTGGCCGTTGTGACCAACTGGAGAGTAAACCAGCAAATGGAAAACCTCTCTCTCTCTCTCTGCCTCTAACTCTGCCTTTCAAATAAATAAATAAATAAATATTTAAAAAGAAAAAAAAAGCTATATTTTGGTGAAAAACATTTGGAAACCCATACATATGAGGAAACTTGAAGAAGGCCATGGGAAACGTGGATTATGAAAAAGCTACGTACATGCCCACACACCAAACCTAGAGTAACAGCACTTGAGAAGATTCTCTTTAACCTCTGACCTGCCAGTTAGTCTCTCTGGCACAGACACCCCCTCCCTGGCTGTGAGCTAAGGATCCAAGAGAAGCTGAGCTCCATTCTCAGAAAGACTTCCACAGCCTCCCTTTCCCCTTTCTCCCTCTGAAACATGGAGACCACTTTGTATAAGGAACTTGTCTTTCCCTCAAACACTGCTAAGTAATGTTATGTCGCGAAAGGCTACTTGTAACTAATTGCTTAAAAGACTGAAAAATACCACCACGTGTAGAAACCACACTTTTTTGTAAGTCAATGCATATAAATTAAGCCGTTGAAATGTTATGCTATTAGAGATAACATAAATAATGAATGAACTACATTTTCGTAGGGCAGTATCTTTTATGGTATCAGACAAAGCCAATGATATTTTGCTGCCAATAGGATCAAAATATTTAAAATGCACACAGGAACTGAAACAAAGCTAGTTCTCCTCTGTAGCTTCTTTCCCAATGACGGCTTTCCTAAGCTAATTTGGTGGTTGCATCACAGAAGCTGGTGAGGGGTGGGGAATATATTTCTCCCTCTTGAAAAGACAGAAAGAACCCTGACTAGCATGAATCCCAGGATCCATTGCAGCTTCAGAGTTTTCACTTACTATTTCTCCTAGAAGGACCACATTCTCTCCTCTGACCACAAAAATCCCTCGAGGAATATCACCGTATTTTTTGCCCACATGAATACGCTCCACAGTCTGATGTAGCACTAAGTTAGCTATAAGTACACAGGGAAGAAACAGAGATATTTAGTTCAAATTATTGGATAAAGGTCTATAACTCAATCAATCAAAATTATTTTTGAGTAGAAAAGATTCAGCTAAACATGCTTTCCAAACTTTCTAACTTTGGGAAAAGCTGAAATTTCAAATAATCAACTACTGAGTAGCATATACTGCTTAAGAGACTTTAAGCAACGGCAAACTGAAAGAGTATTTGGGATAATGTTTAGCTAATATATGAATGGTGGTAGGAATATGAAAAATAAACCCCTTTACCAGCTAGTTGCTAATATCAACACTGTTACAAGAAAATATAAATCAATAGGAAATTTGGAAAACATGAGCCTAGATAACTACAAAGACTAAAATTTTTGTTTTTGGAAAGAAAGTTTTTCTTTGTCATGTATATATGTGGGTGATTATTTACTGAAGATTTCACTTTTTTTTTTTTTTTGAAAGTATTTAGGACTCATTCAATACAGTGAAGGTGTCCAGATTTGGATACAGCAAAAATCTGTTCTTTAGCCTTGTCAGATAATCATACTTCATATTCTGGGAGTAAACCCAATAGTTACCACTTTACCCTCAAAGTATGCTGATGAATTTGAAGAATTCATCTTGAATTTCAATCTGTTAAGAATAATTATTTTTCTTATTTCTATTAGTACTACTGTCTTATTTGAAGAAGAAATCTCTGTTCATATTTTCTGTAATTCTTAGGTTTCACTTATGTTGCTTTTCTTCATCCTCATACCCAAACCCAGTGACCCAGCAGGTGTCCCACATACGTTGAAGTGAACTGAGAAGTTCTTTGAAACACAAGGAACACAGATTTCTTACTTCAGCCAAGTACAGAATGTAAGACAAAGACCAAGACCCCTGAGTGTGATGTACCCTACACGTAACACACTAAGCTCAGTGTTGGGGGTCTCTAAAAAAGCTTCTGGAAATGTCTTCTACCCAATATCACTGGACAGGGAGGGATTTATCTTCAGCTCAGGAATGGCTTTGAAGAGAAGCTGCACCCAAGCCAATGTACAAAGGAGCAGCCTTTTCAGTGGACTGAGTTTACTGCTACCATTTGGCTCCCTCTATTGGGGGAAATACAGAAAACTGTCCTCAGTGCAAGCACAGGTCCTAGTGAAAGCCAGTTTTCGGGCCCTGGGCTTGTACACATACAAGCTTTTGTACCACCTCATCATAACACAGGAAGCAACGATTCACTCACTTAGACTTAGAACAGTTCCATTACGTGAGACACATGTGAAAGTCATGGATAAATTTCAACATGAACACAAAAATACAAGCAGCTCTTGCTACCCAGAATATAAGAGAAGACCAAAATACCTACCAAACTGATCAATGCTTCTTAAAAAGCCTATAAGTGTCCTTCCATCTCGAAGCAGGACCAAGTGCTTTTCTGAGGAGAGAAGAAAGGATCTTTAAAGTGAACCGTCAGCTGTAGTGAGCTCACAGGGTAGCAATGGTGTTTACAGCAGTCTAAGCGGTGCATGAGGGAGTCTTCATGCAGTTCACAGAAAACACACGCTTTTAACTCATTCACTTCACAAACTTTCTGAAGTATCCTTGTATTTAAGGTGGAGTTCACAGGAAAATGGAGGGAGGGCCAGGGCAGCGTCACCTTCAGATGAACCGAGGTGAAAAGAATGACAGCAGTGGGGCCGGCTGTGGTGTAGCAGGTTAAGCCATGGCCTGCAGCGTCGGCACTCCATTTGAGCACCTGTTCCAGTCCCATCTACTCTACTTCCAATCCTGCTAACATGCCTGGGAAAGCAGAGGAAACTGGCCTAAGTCCTTGCACCTCTATATCCGTGTGGGAGACCCCGATGAAGCTCCTGGCTTCGATCTGGCCCAGCCCTGGCCATTGCAGCCATCTGGGGAGTGAACCAGTGGGTGGAAGCTCTCTTTCTTTCTCTCTGTAAGTCTACCTTTCAAATAATAAGTAAATCTTTAAAAAAAAAATCAGAGTGGTGTAGCAGCAGAAGGAAGACAGGGCATGGAGCCAGGACGCCTGATTGCTGGCTCTGGATTCTTTTTTTTTTTTTTTTTTAAAATTTTTTTTTTTTTTTTTTTAATTTTTGACAGGCAGAGTGGACAGTGAGAGAGAGAGAGATAGAGAGAAAGGTCTTCCTTTTGCCGTTGGTTCACCCTCCAATGGCCGCCGCGGTAGCGCGCTGCGGCCGGCGCACCGCGCTGTTCCGATGGCAGGAGCCAGGTGCTTCTCCTGGTCTCCCATGGGGTGCAGGGCCCAAGCACTTGGGTCATCCTCCACTGCACTCCCTGGCCACAGCAGAGAGCTGGCCTGGAAGAGGGGCAACCGGGACAGGATCGGTGCCCCAACCGGGACTAGAACCCGGTGTGCCGGCGCCGCAAGGCGGAGGATTAGCCTAGTGAGCCGCGGCGCCGGCCAACTGGCTCTGGATTCTGATGTTTGACACTTAAACCCTCTCAGTGTCACGTCAGCTTCTGTAATTTCAGAAATTTGGTATAGGGCCAGCGCCGTGGCTCAACAGGCTAATCTTCCACCTTGCAGCGCCGGCACACCGGGTTCTAGCCCCGGTCGGGGCGCTGGATTCTATCCTGGTTACCCCTCTTCCAGGCCAGCTCTCTGCTATGGCCCAGGAAGGCAGTGGAGGATGGCCCAAGTTCTTGGGCCTTGCACCTGCATGGGAGACCAGGATAAGCACCTGGCTCCTGGCTTCGGATCAGTGTGATCCGCCGGCCGCAGCGGCCATTGGAGGGTGAACCAACGGCAAAAGGAAGACCTTTCTCTCTGTCTCTCTCTCTCACTAAACACTCTGCCTGTCAAAAAAAAAAAAAAAAAAAAAAAAAAAAAGGAATTTGGTATAGATCATCTCTGTGATTGCAACCCTAGGATTATCTTCCCCTCAACTCGAAGAACTTCTATCTCACATATGTGCCTCATATATTTGGAATAAGGACTCTGACAATAAGGTAAAGCAGAAATTCCATGAACATTTATGCAGAGCTATATGTCGTTCTGGGATTTAGACAGATAGTAGGGAACAAGACTTGGAGAGTCACCAGCCTCATGATGGGGGAAGACAAAAAGGGAAACTACTTACTGTGCTTGGTACAATCACATAATAAACAAATTAGTAGATGGTGTGATTGGGGGTGGTGGTGGTTACGTAAGAGTGGGTGGCAAAAGACAACCTCTCTGAAGAGGTAACTTCGCGCTGACACCGGAGAATGAGAATAACCGGTTACTAAGAAAGCCTGCAAGATTTCGTTCACTCATTCTTTAATACCTGACACAGAACAGAGAAGACGTGGTCCTGAAGGAATTTACAGTCTCGCGGGCTAAGGACAAGTGCCACAGAAAGCAAATCTGGAGAGAGAGAGAGAGAGAGAGCGAGCGAGCGAGCATCTGCCTGCAGGAGGTACCCAAATCAGACCTTGAAAGGTGGTTAACTTTTGGTCATGGGAAGAGTGACATGGAAGGGGACAGCACGCTGCAGATCAGACAGGAGGGGGAAAAGGACCACACAGCCTTTTGTTTGGCTGGAAAGGTTGAGGCATGAAGGGAAAGAGGAAGAGAGAAAGTCAGAAAGGGACAGAATTTGCATTTGACTTCATAAGGAACAAGAGACCATGGAGAGCCGAGTCGACAGACAAGCAGTTCTGAGAGACAGTTTCCAGAGTCTGAGGCAGAGGGGAGACCTGGGCAAAGGCAGAGCTGGGAAGGGAGACAATGAGAGGGCGACATGCAGCATAGTCACGTGGCTTGTCAGCTAACTGAATCTGGACACGTGGGTATGCCTGGGAGGGAGGGGTGCTGGAGAGGACACGGAGTTTCAGTCATCACCCCAGGCTGGCCTAACACTTGGTATCAAAAGAAGCAAGTTCAGGGCAGAGAGGATTGTTAGCTGGTTTGTGACCCTCAGGTGCCTTCGGAGTATCTACAGAGAACTGGCGGAAGTAAGTCTGGAAGACAACAAGGAGGTCAGAATCAGAGCCAGCGATCTGCAGAGAGGTGCTACAACCGCTCAAGTCCAGAAGGTGGGCATGAGGGCGCAGGGTAACAGACGTGGTCCACCGACGGCACTCGGGAAGTAGCGTCTGCATGGAGCTGACTTAGGAGATCGGGGATGAAGACCTGGAAAATGATGGCAGTCTGATGGGGAGACAGCACAGAAAAAATCTGAGGGGAAGAGACAGTAACATACGACGGGAAACTCGAGAGGTAGGGAAGTGGGGTGAGAGAGAGAATAAGTAGAAAAGGATAATGGAAGAAGGCTCCAGAAGCAATGGGAGTAAAATGTAATAACAGATATAAACAGAAAGGGAGCAGTACTTTTTTTTTCTTTAAGATTTACTTATTTATTTGAAAGTCACAGAGGGAAAACATGAGACAAAAGAGATCTTCCATCCGCTGGTTCACTCCTGGAATGGCTGCAATGGCCAGAGCCGGGCCAGGCCGAAGCCAGGAGCTTCATCTGGATCTCCCACGGGGTGCAGGGACCCAAGCACTTAGATCATCTTCTGTTGCTTTCCCAGGTGCATTAACAAGGAGCTGAACTGGAAGTGGAGCAGCCGGGACTCAGACTAGCACCCATATGTGAGGCCAGCACCCCAAGCGGTAGCTTAACCCATCACACCGCAGTGCTGGTTCCAGAGCAATACTTTCTACTCGAAAGACAAGAAGAAGGAAAACAAAAAACAAAAAAACCTAAAGACAGAGAAGAAAGAGTATGTGTGAGTATTGGGATGGCACAGTGAGGGGTCTATGTCAATTGGTTTCAAACTTTTCAATAAAGGGGGAAGCCAGAAATCTACAAAGAGCTAGGAATTAGAAGGCCCAAGAACAGATGACTTTTAGTAAAATGGCAGAATGTGTTAAGCGCTTGGGATAACTCAGGTAAATACAGAGAGGTGAGGGCCAGAGGATACCCTCAAACAACTAAAACGGAACATTGCATCCTCAGAGAGAAGCTTGGACAGTGGTTGCTAGTACATGGATTTGGTCCAGTGTACACTACATTTCCCTTCAAGAGCAAAAGAGGTAATTTGGGTTTAAAGGGATCGCAACCACAAAACGACAATTTAATCACAGCTTCCCGCTTTCATCTGCAGGTGACTGTAGCTTGTTTGTGTGTAAGCCACTTCACAGCAATTACCGGTTAATGAGACACATACGGCTGAAACGACACAAAACGCTGCTTGAGGGATAGACGAGGATTTAGAAAAAGAAACTTCTGTACGGATCGAGCTCCTCTTCCGGGCAAGGAACTAGGAATAAGGGAGGTCTTGGAAACTGAGAGAGAAACAAAGCAAGTTCCCAGTGACAACCTTTCCACAAGAGTCGGCACCAAGTCCGGCAGTGGTTTCTACCAGGAAATCGCCAGTGGGTAACAAGAAAACTGGAAACAGCTACACAACAGAAAGTCGAGGGTGACTGCCAACTGAATCCAAGTACGGCTGTCTGGGACCTGACGTTCCTTCTCTTTGATTTTATTGTTAAAGATTTATTTATTTCTTTGAGAGAGTTACACACAGAGAGGAGAGGCAGAGAGAGAGAGAGAGAGAGAGAGAGAGAGGTCTTCCATCTGCTGGTTCACTCCCCAATTGGCCGCAACGGCCAGAGCTGCACCGATCCGATGCCAGGAGCCAGGAGCTTCCTCTGGGTCTCCCGCGTGGGTGCAGGGGCCCAAGAACCTGGACCATCTTCTGCTTTCCCAGGCCACAGCAGAGAGCCGGATAGGAAGTGGAGCAGCCGGGACTCGAACCGGCGCCCATATGGGATGCTGGCACTGAAGGTGTTGCTTTCCCCGCTACGCCACAGCGCAGGCCCCTCTCTGATTTTTAACTGATCCATACACATGATACGCATCCATGGATAATGTATGATGCATCGATAAACACATACATTGTGTAAAGCTCAAATCAGGGTAAACAAATCTAGGTCCTCAAATACCTATAATCTCTTTGTGCTGGAAACCTTCAAAACCCTTTTTTTTTTTAATACAAGAAAAATCTACACCACACTGTCGTCATGCACGAGTACCATCACCTTTATAGCAGGAAAGGAACACCAGCACTTCTGCCTGCTGACCGTAACTTACAGCCCGTTAGTTAGCCTTTCCCTATCCCTCCCGCCCACTGTTTCCGTGCTCTGAGGAATCCTTTCCACGCAAGCGTTCGCGTCCGAGCAGGGGTTAACAACCTGGTACCTCCAAACACAGCAGGTGGGAGCCGGTGCACCGGGACCTCCGCGGCGCGACCCACGCAGCTCGTGGCTCCCCAGCCCCGGGGGCTGCGAGAGGAGGAGGGGCGGCCACGTGGTGGGCCCCGGGCCCCTGGGCGCACGCACGGAGCTCAGAACACAGCACCCCCGGCCCGGGAGGGAGGGTCTCGCCCCGGGCTCCGCTGGGCTACTCACTGTCGATGTCCTCGATGAGGCTGGCGGTGCCGGGCATATAGTTCATCTTGAGCTGAGCTAAGGCTGCCAGGCAGCGAGCAGCGGCGAACCAGCGCCTCCAACAGCGCCTTCCCCCCGCTGAAGTCGGCGCCTCGGCGGGATCGGGACACAAACCCCGATTCGGGCCAGCACCTGAGCCCCGGCTTTCAGCCGCCGGGGGCCCGCCGGAAACGCCTTCATTTCACTCCCACCCACTTCCGGTATCACGTGCCCATCTCCAGGAAGAGGCGGGGCAGTCGAGCGGTCCCGGGGACACCATTTCCCAGTCCCTGAGGAGTGGGGAGGAGGAATCTGCATTAGCTAGACGGTGGGAGAAAAATGTGTCTACTCTCTTAAAGAACACGGTGCCTCCCCTAGGGTTTCCGCCTCCCAGAGCCCCCGAGTCACCGGCGTCCTCCCTTCAACTTCCGGGGTTCGGCGGCAGAGGGGGCGGGGCCTGCCTGGGATTGGCTGTTGTCGTCCACGCCCCCTCGCCCCAGGCGCCTGCGCAGTGGGCCGGCCGTGGGGGGCGGGAAGCTCCTGGGGGCAGCGGAGCCCATGTCGGCCCTGAGGCGCTCGGGCTACGGCCCCAGTGACGGTCCGTCCTACGGCCGCTACTATGGGCCGGGGGGTGGCGATGTGCCAGTGCACCCGCCTCCGCCCTTGTATCCTCCCCTTCGCCCGGAGCCTCCTCAGCCTCCCATTTCCTGGCGGGTGCGCGGGGGCGGCCCGGCCGAGACCACCTGGCCTGGAGAAGGCGGAGGAGGCGATGGCTACTACCCCACGGGAGGCGCCTGGCCGGATTCGGGTCGGGCCGGAGGCAGCCACCAGGTCTGTGTCCCGGAGGGGATGCGGTGGGGTTGGGGGGGTGGTCTGAGGGTGATGACAGCCGTTGGGATTGGTCTGCCTCTGGGCTTCGTCCTGGATCTGGTTTCGTGTGTGTTTGCCTTATGGGGTGGGGGATTGGAGAGACGGAAACTGGTACATTTTGAAAAAAAAAAAAAAAAAAAAAAAGGGAGAAGGCCGACTTGGCGCGGGGCGTGGGGGCTGGAGTGGCACGGCCCTGCCCGTGCGGCCCCGACAGCCGCTCCTGCGTGGCTCCGCGAGCCGGGCTCCCCGGCGAGGGGAGCGGCCGCAGCCCCCAGCGGCACGGAGCGGAGAAGGAGCCGAGTGAGGGGGCAGTCTGGGCGTGTAGCCTTTGCCCTTACTGCTTTGCCCGGGGTTGACTCACTGCTAACCCGCGTTGTAAAAACACCTTTGCGTAGACTGCTGTGTTTGATCTTCCCAAGGACTGCAAGGTAAACGCCATTTGCTCTATCCTTGTTTTCAGATAAGTCTCTGAGAGGTGAACTCGCTTAATGCACTTGGTCCCGTAGCACTGTGTTCTTTCTAGTCCGGCGTGAACTACACCTCTGTTTTTGTTAGTGCAGTATTCTGAGGAGGGGGCTGTCGGAGTCTCGCTGCTCTCTTGGTGCAGGAATTCTAACATCCTCTTTTGTTGAAAATGTAATACGTTGCCTGTGGGAATGTAAAATGCGGCAGTATCCCGGGTTGTTGCTGGTCAAGTCCTGGCGGTGCGCGGCCTGGGATCCAGCTTCTTGCTGATCTGCCTTGGAAGGCATCAGAAGAGTGCTTGAGCACTCAAGTGCTTGAGCCTCCGCCACTCCTGTGGGAGACCCAGATGGAGTTCCTGGCTCCTGGCTTTGGCCTGGGCCAGACCTGAGTGTTGTGGCCATTTGGGGAGTGAATGTCAGATGGGAGATCGCTCTTCTGTTACTCTGGCTTTGAAATAAATTTTAAAAATCTTTAAAAATAGATAAATAAAATGGCATAGTGCTTTGGAAGATGGTTTGACAATTCCACAAAACATGAAATATAGAGTTAGTATGTAACCCAGCAAGTCCACTTAGCTATATATCCACTTGAGAACTGAAAACATCCCTATAGAAACTTGTATGAGCATGTTCGAAGCATCATTGTTCAAAATAGCCAAATGGGAGATCACTCAAATGTCCATCAGCTCATGAGTGGATACTCAAAATGTGGCATATTCATAGAATGGAATGTTACTTGGTCATATGAAGAAATGAAACACTGAGACATGCTACAATATAAATGAAGTGTGAAAACATCACACCATGTGAGCAAAACCAGTCCCAGATTGCATGTTGTATAATTCCATTTACATGAAATGTCCAGAGTAGGCATATCTATAGAAGTGTTGGGGGACTAGAGGCATTGGAGAGCATGTGGGATATTTTTAAAAGTTCGTTTATTTTTATTTATTAGAAAAGCAGTGACAGAGAGAGAGATTGAGATCTTCATTCGTTGGTTCACTCCCCAAATGCCCACAGTCTCTAGGGCTGGTCCAATCTGAAGCTAAAGCCCAGAACTCAATGGGAGTCTTTTGAATGGTTACTAAGCCATCATCTGTTGCCATCCAGAGTATGCACCACAGGGAGCTGGATTGGGTGTGGAGGTGGGACTTCATCACCGGCACCCTGGGATGGGATGTGGGTATCCTAAACAGTTTTGACCCACTGTGCTGTAATTATTATTATTTTTTTCTTTGAAAGGCAGGCAGAGGTCCCCCATCTGCTGATTCACTCCCCAAATGCCTGCAACAGCTGGGGCCGGGCCAGGCCAAAGCCGGTTGCTCAGTCTGGGTCTCCATTACCTGCTCAGCCTGCCGTGATACACGTTAGCAGGAAGCTGGGGTTGGGTGAGGACCTGGAACTTGAACCCAGATACTCTCGTATGGCATGAACTTGAACCCAGATACTCTCGTATGGCATGTGGGCGTCCCAAGCAGTGTCCTAACTGTTGCACTAAGTGCCTGCCTGCCTCTAGGGTTTCTTTTTGGGGTTGATGAAATGTTTTAAAATTAGTAGTGATGATTGCACAACTTTGAGTAGACTGAAAGTCATAGAATTATACGTTTTAAAAGGATGAGTTTTATGATATGTTAATTATGTCTCAGTAAAATTTTTTATGAGGAATGTGTCACAAGTAGAAGTTAATTGTAAAGAAGGAGCCTTATTGTCTTTGCCTAGAGCTGGACTGAGTAAGCCGTGGGACTTCCGTGGTTCAGTGATGAAATGCCTGCCCTAGAGAAGCAGCCAAATTAGATCAAAGATCATTGAAGGGGGAAAAGAAAGGACTTCAAACTGATGGCATGCTTCTCTTGGGCTTGCTGTGTTATCAAACAAAAGTATAGGTTTTTGCAATTTTTTTAAACTTGAAAGAGAGAAAGACAGATGAACAGGTAGAGAGAGGCCCTCCGTTTGCTGGTTCCCCCCACCACTTCCCCAGTGCCCACAGTTGCCAGGGCTGAGCTAAGCTGAAGCCAGAAATCTAGAATTCAATCCAGGCCTCCCAGGTGGGTGGCAGGGACCCAACTACTTTAGCCATCACCTGCTGCCTCTCAGGTTCTGCATTAGCAGGGGGCTGGAATCCATGGCAGAGCTGGGACTCAAACTTAGGAAGACTGCTGTGCCAAATGCTTACCGCTAAAGTGTTTTTGGAGGTGGAGTTGGGAACGTGTTGCATAAGCTAGAGAAGTTAAGATTTTCGCATTTTGTAGGAAGTTGTCAGATTTGACTCAAGTAGTCGTGTGCCCATTGGGTGGGTGATGATGCGGGAGTGGTTGAAAACACAGCTGAAAATGTGTAATGGGCATTTGTAAACCATTTTTAGAGTTTGTACTTAATATTTCAGGTTGATGATTGGGAAACTGTAGAAGTCTAGGTTGATCATTTCTTAGGTAGCATTGGAAGACTAAAACAAAACAACACGTTATTATAGATGTTGCAAAAATTTTTTTCTAATTTGTTCTCTTACCTTTATTGTTTTTTACATACAAGTTCTATGTTTTTATATTATCAAATTTGTTAAGCAAAAAGAAAAAAATTAAGTATAGAAACCCTTTAAAATCTTGCTGCTTGTAAAGAATGGTCCATGGACCAGACCATGAGACAGAAATGTGTACTGTTGGGGCTGCTTTCCAGTACTGGCATCCCCTGTGGGCACTGGTTGGTATCCCGGCTGCTGTCCCAGTTGGTGTTCTGCCTGGGAAAAGCAGTGGAAGATGACCCAAGTGCTTGGGATACTGCTACCAATGTGGGAGGGCTATATGAAGTTCCTGGCTCCTGGCTTCATTCTGCCCCTTCCCCTTTCTTTCTCTATTACTCTGCCTTTCAAATAAATAAATAAATAAATAAATCTTTTAAAAAAAGTGAAATAGGGAACTTTGAGATATTAAAAATGAAGGCACAGCCTACCAAAACTTAGGAGATGCAGCTAAAGTAGTGCTTAGAGGAAAATTTATAGTGGTAAATGCCTATGCTAAGAAAGAGTATCTCAGATCTTCTGCCTTAAGACACTGACAAGGGAAAAGCGCTTACAACTTTTTCTGGTAGAGGGATGCCAAGAGTTCTGAACATTTGTTAGCACACGAATAGGGCCTTAGCGAAGGTGACAGAGGAGACTCTACATCTGTGCAGGGTACTCACTCAACTCACACATTGCCGACATTCGAGGCTGGAGGCTGAATCATCTTCCCACAGCCTATGGAAATGTTATGGAGTTGAAAACTGGAGATTGGCATTACATGTTCCAGACAGAGATGTGCTTGTTTGTGTATAAAGTTGACTTTCCATTTTCAGTTCAAGTATGTTTTTTAAAATTTGTATTTATTTGAAAGAGAGACAGAGGAAAAGAGAGATACATCTCTTCTATCTGCTAATTCACTCTGGAAATGCCTGTTAGTAGCCAGGGCCTTAGAACTCAGTTATGGTCTCCCATCCAGGTACAGCGACCCAAGTACTTGAGCCATCACCTACTTCCTCTCAGGGTGCACACTAGCAGGAAGCTGGAATTGGAAGCAGAGCTGGGACTTGAACCCAGATACTTCAGTATGGGCTGTGGGCATCCCAAGCCGTGTCTTAACTGCTATGCCAAATGCCCACCTCTCAAATACACTCAATGACCAAAATGACAGCGATTGAGTGCAGACTTTCAGTTGGCACCAGTGAGAAGATTCGGCTGATCCCCTCATTGCTAGTATTTAAGTCCTCAAAAACCTGATGGTTGCAGATGGCTGGAGTGGAATTGAGAGTCTAGGTATAAACCTACCTGTCCTGGTTAGTTGATTCTCAACAAGAGTGCCAAGATCATTCAGTGGGGAGAAAGAAGAGTCTTTGCAGTAGATGGTGCCATGACAACTGGATAATCACATGCCAAAGAATGACTTTGACCCCTTATTTCACACCATTTACAAAAGCTAAGTCAAAAGGGATTATAGGATTAACTGTAAGAGCTACAACTGGAGGCAGGTGTTGTAGGGGGTGCAGTTGTTAAGCTGCCACTTGGGATGCCTGCATCCCATCCTGGATTGCCTTGTTCGAGGCCTGGCTACTCTGCACTTCCAATTCCGCTTTCTGCTAATACCCACTAGGAGCCAGCAGATGATGGCCCACATACTTGGTTTCCTGCCACCCACTTTGGTTCCTGGTTCCTGGCTTTGGCCTGTAATAGTCTCAGCTGTTGTCGGCATTTGGAGAGTGAACCAGCTAATAGAAGATCCCTCTTTCTCTCTCTCTCTTTCTCTCTGCCTTTCAAAGGAAAAATGTCTTTCTAAAGCTAAAACTATACAGAGATAAATTTTTATTACTTTTGGTTTGGCAATGGTGTCTTACATATGACACCAAAAGCAAAAATGAAAAAAATAAAGTCAGCTTCATCAAAATTGAAAAACTTTTATACTTCAAAGGATACTATGAAGAAAGTGAAAAGGAAGATTTTTGTAAATGGTACATTTGAAAAGGGGCTCTTTTGTATCTCTAATATAATAAAAGGTTGTTTAAACCCTGCAGTGAAAAGACAACCTGATTAAAAAATGGGCCAAAAATCTGAATAAACATTTCCCAAAGATACACAGATGACTAACAAATACATGAAAAGATGCTCAACATCATTAGTTATCAGAGAACTACAAATCAAAACCACTGTATATCCATTAGCATGGCCATAAAAAAACAAAACAGAACCCCCCCCCAAAAAAAAAAAAAAAGATAAAAAACTTGTTCACAAATGTTTATAGCAGAGGCTGGCATTGTGGTATAGTGGGTAAAGCCAACAACACTGGCATCCCATATGGGTGCCTGTTTGAGTCCTGGCTCTCCACTTCCAACCAAGCTCCTTGTTAATGGGTCTGGGAAAGCAATGGAAGATGGCTCAAATGCTCGGGCCCCTGCACCCACGTGGGAGACTGAGCTTCTTCCCACGTGGGTACAGGGGCCCGAGAAGAAGCTCCTGGATCCTGGCTTTGGGCTGGCCCAGCCTCAGCCATTGTGACCATTGAGGGAGTAAATCAGTGGATGAAAGGAAGACCTCTCAATGTTTCTTCCTCTCTCTCTCTCTCTGTAACTCTGCCTTTCAAATAAATAAAATAAATCTTAGGGGCCGGTGCTGTGGCACAGCAGGTTAACGCCCTGGCCTGAAGCACTGGCATCCCATATGGGCGCTGGTTTGAGACCTGGCTGCTCCACTTTCAATCAGCTCTCTACTATGGCCTGGGATAGCAGTAGAGGATGGCCCAACTCCTTGGGCCCCTGCACCTGCGTGGGAGACCCGGAAGAAGCTCCTGGCTCCTGGCTTCGGATCAGCACAGCTCCGTCTGTTGTGGCCAATTAGGGAGTAAACCAGCGGATGGAAGACCTCTCTGTCTCTCTCTGCCTCTCCTCTCACTGTGTAACTCTGACTTTCAAATAAATAAATAAATCTTAAAAAAAAATCTTAAAAAATGTTTATAGCAGCATTATTCATTATAATCAGAAGGTGATAACAGTTTAGATATCCATTAATTGATGAATGGAAAAACGATATGGTATTTGCATACAATGGAATATTAATTGGCCACCAAAGGCAGTGAAATACTGACACATGACCCAACATAGCTGAAGCCTGGAAATAGGCTGAATGAAGGACGCCAGCCACAGATTGCACTTATATGAAACATCCAGAATAGGCAGTGATGTAGAGATAGGAAGTAGGCTGTTTTAGTGGGAGATTGGGGAGATGGGGATGTTTCTTTTTGAGCTTTGAAAATGTTCTGAAGTTTTGGAGGTATTGCACATATCTGAATATACTGAAAGCCATTGAATTGTATACTTTAAACGGATGGATTGTGTGGTAGTGAATATTTCAATCAATCTTTTAATAAAGATAAGAGTGTCATAATTATGACAAACAGCTAACTAGTGGGTGCAATTCTGGTTTCTTTGCAGTTCAGCTGTCCTAAGATAATACAGTTGTCCCTCAGTATCTACAAGGGATTGCTTCCAAGATAATAAAATCCATGATGCTCAGCTTCCTTATATGTGGTGCTGTATTTGCATGTAGCCTGTGTATATGCTCCTGGATATGTTAAGTCATCTCAGAATATTTGTAATCATCTCAGAATACTTGCAATAACTAATACAATGTAAATAGTGGTTAGGTTTTTTTTTTAATTTTTTTTTTTTTAATTTTTGACAGGCAGAGTGGACAGTGAGAGAGAGAGAGACAGAGAGAAAGGTCTTCCTTTGCCGTTGGTTCACCCTCCAATGGCCGCCGCGGTAGGCACGCTGCGGCCAGCGCACCGTGCTGTTCCGATGGCAGGAGCCAGGTGCTTCTCCTGGTCTCCCATGGGGTGCAGAGCCCAAGGACTTGGGCCATCCTCCACTGCACTCCCTGGCCACAGCAGAGAGCTGGCCTGGAAGAGGGGCAACCGGGACAGGATCAGTGCCCCGACCGGGACTAGAACCCGGTGTGCCGGCGCCGCAAGGCGGAGGATTAGCCTACTGAGCCGTGGTGCCGGCCTAATTTTTTTTTTTTTTTTGACAGGCAGAGTGCATAGTGAGAGAGAGAGAGAGAGAGAGAGAGAGAGAGACAGAGAGAAAGGTCTTCCTTTTTGCCGTTGGTTCACCCTCCCATGGCCGCCATGGCCCGCACACTGCGCTGATCTGAAGGCAGGAGCCAGGTGCTTCTCCTGGTCTCCCATGCGGGTGCAGGGCCCAAGCACTTGGGCCATCCTCCACTGCACTCCCGGGCCATAGCAGAGAGCTGGCCTGGAAGCGGGGCAACCGGGACAGAATCTGGCACCCCGACCGGGACTAGAACCCGGGGTGCCGGCGCCGCAGGCGGAGGATTAGCCTATTGAGCCGCGGCGCCGGCTTGTGGTTAGGTTTTATTGTATGGGAATAATGAAGAAAAAAAGTGTATATGTTTAGTACAGACATTTTTTTTCCTCTAATCATAAAAAAATTTTTTTAGAAGAATTTATTTGAGAGATAGATATCCCATCTTTGGGGCTGGATCCGGGAACTGAACACTCATACCAGATCTGAGTGGGTGACAGGGACCCAACCATTTGAGCCATCACGGTGCCTCCCATGACCTGCATTGGCAGGAAGCTGGAATGAACTCGGGGACTGAGGCGTGAGACTTGGGCATGTTAATTGGTAGGCCAGATGCCTGTCCCTTTCTCTCTGAATATTTTTGGTCTACAGTGAGCCTGCAGATGCAGAGGGTAGACTGTGTTCCACTGAACATAAACAGCTAAAATAGTGTCATCCAAAAGTCATTTTAAATCATTCTTTTTTCTCTGTGCTATGTTACACGTTAGATAGTTAGTTACTAATTGATTTTTCTTGTAGTAGAAGATAGCTCCGGATTTCAGTGACTAAGGTAGTAAGTGTGTGTTTCTGTACGTCTGCTGTTGCCGTTCTTCTCCAGCCTCCAGGTTAAGTTTGGATTTAGCCATGTATCTTCTCATCCTGAGGCTGAGGCCTGCCTGATAATGGAGGGTACATGCAGAGTGTTGTTAAAATGGACAGTGACCCTTTAATCCTTTGTCTGACGGGTTACTTTTACCCATAGTTGTTTGTTTGACATGAAAAGTTGTATTAAATTTTTTAAAGCTTTATTTATTTAAGAGCTAGAGTTACAGACCAAGAGAAGGAGAGACAGTGAGCAAGGTCTTCCATCTGCTGAATCATTCCCCAGATGATTGCAATGGCCGGAGCTGAGCCGATCCGAAACTAGGAACCAGGCGGAGGCTTAGTGCACTATGCCACAGCGCAGGTCCCTTATGTTACATTTTTTAAAGTAGGTGAATTTATACTGATACCACCAATTCAAGTCCACTATCACCCAGTTCTTGCTCAGCTAGCCTATTCCATATTTTATTCTTTTCTACCCCTGTGAAAATACTGGTTCTCAATAATATCATCATATTTATTTATTTTGCCTCTCTAATACACAGAATAATTTAAAAATTCCATTACTGATATTACTTGTGACAACATTTTGTGTAAAGTTTTTTTTTTTTTTTCTCTTTTGCATTTCTTTTGCCTTTAGAGTATATACCGCTAAGGATACTCATTCAGAAAGCTGTTCAAGAGTTATTTGAATTATGTCCTGTTTGTGGTTATCAGTGTGGTAGGTTTTGAAAGGACTAATTAATTTGAAATAGAGAGCTTGCATCAGCTGGCTGACTTCTCAGGTGCCTGCAGTGGTTGGGACTAGGCTGGGCTGAAGACAGGAGTGGGGAGCTCACTCTAGGTTTCTTACGTGGGCAGCAAGAATCCAGTCACTTGAGCCGTCACTGCTGCCTCCTGGAGTCTGCATTAGCAGAAAACTGAAGTCAGGAGCCAGAGCCAGATATCAAATTCAGGCACTCCGGGGCCGGCGCCGTGGCTCATTTGGTTAATCCTCCGCCTGCGGTGCTGGCACCCCATATGGGAACCGGTTCTAGTCCCAGTTGCTCCTCTTCCAGTCCAGCTCTCTGCTGTGGCCCAGGAAGGCAGAGGAGGATGACCCAAGTGCTTGGGCACCTGCACCGGTGTAGGAGACTAGGAAGAAGCACCTGGTTCCTGGCTTCGGATTGGCGTAGCTCTGACCGTGGTGGCCATTTGGGGAGTGAACCAACGGAAGGAAGAGCTTTCTCTCTCTCTCTCTATCTCTCACTGTCTAACACTATCTGTCAAAAAAAAAAAAAATTCAGGCACTCTGATGCAAGTGTCTGCTAGGCCAAACACCTTTTATTTATTTGAGAGACAGAGAGGCAGAGACAGAGAGGTATCTTTTTTTGTTTTTTTGTTTTTTTTAAAGATTTACTTATTTATTTGAAAGAGCTACACAGAGAGAGGAGAGGCAAACAGAGAGAGAGAGACATCTTCCATCTATTGGTTCACTCCCCAGTTGGTCGCAACAGCCGGAGCTGTGCTAGGAGCCAGGAGCCTCCTCTGGGTCTCCCATGCGGATGCAGGGGCCCAAGGACTTGGACCATCTTCTGTTGCTTTTCCAGGCCATAGCAGAGAGCTGGATTGGAAGTGGAACAGCCGGGACTCGAACCAGCACCCATATGGGATGCTGTGGCTTTACCCACTATGCCACAGGCCATAGCAGAGAGCTGGATTGGAAGTGGAGTAGCTGGGACTCGAACCAGCACCCATATGGGATGCTGTGGCTTTACCCACTACACCACAGACAGATATTGAGTGACACAGAGATAGAGAACTCCCATCTGCTGGTTCACTCCTCACATGCCCTCAACAGTGGGGACTGGTCCAGACTGAAACTTGAGCCCTCACCTCTTGCTTTCCAGCATGCACATTAGCAGGAACCAGACCTGGGACTAGAACCCACGCTGTCCAATCTCAAATGTGGATATTCCAAGTAGTGTCTTAACCACGGCGCCATATGCCCGCCCTTGGGTAGTTTTTTAGGAAACTATGATACCATTTGAATTCACGCTATTTCCAATTCAGATTAATGAATATATGGGTTTTTAATTTCATGATTTAAATTTTTAAATTAATTATTATTATTTTTTTTAACTTGAAAGAGTTAGAGAGAGAGAGAGAGGTTTCTTCTGTCGGTTCACTTTCCAGATGGCTGCAATGGCCAGGGCAGGGCAAGGCTGAAATCAAGAGCCAGGAGTTTCATCCATTCTCTCATGTGGGTGCCAGGGGCCCAACTACTTGGACCATCTTCCACTGCTTTTCCCAGGCCATTAGCAGGGAGTTGGATCAGAAGTGGAACCCCTGCCTATCTGGGATGCCAGCTTAACAGGCAGTAGCTTTACCAGCTATGCCACAGTGCCGGCCCCAAATTTCATTATTTTTCTTTCTTTATCTCTCCTATCATGAAAATACTGATTCCCAACCATGCCAACATAATTATTTATTTGCAAGTACAATACCCACACAAAAGTCAAAATAATAACAGTGTTGGTAATTATTAATATGATTGCTAAAAAAAATTCAAGCTTTTTTCAGTTTTCTTAGTTTTGTTGGTTTGTTTTGATTTGCTTTTGGTCTTTAGGGTATATCCTGCTAGGAATTTCAGTTGAATTACTGTGCTTTAAGTTAATTTTGTAGGGTTTCTTTGTAAGGTTGTTCAACCAATGCTGTACTCAGTGATTTTGTTTTTGTTTTGCTTTCTTTTAGGAATGTTAAAGATTTCATTATCTTTGTTCATTATGTAAAGTATTTACAGTTGTTGAAAGTTAAATGTACAAAATAGGGTATATTTAAAGGCAGTCTATTTTTTAAATATTTATTTATTTGAGAGGTAGAGTTACAGACAGAGAGGGAGGGACAGAAAGGTCTTCTTTCTGTTGGTTCACTCTACAATGGCTGCAGTGGCTTGAGCTGCGCCAATCCGAAGCCAGGAGCTAGGAGCTTCTTCTGGGTCTCCCACGTGGGTGCAGGGGCCCAAGGACTTGGGCCATCTTCCACTGCTTTCCCAGGCCACAGCAGAGAGCTGGATGGGAAGAGGAGCAGCCGGGACTAGAACCGGTGCTCATATGGGATGCCAGTGCCGCAGGTGGAGGATTAACCTACTGCGCCATGGCACCGGCCCCATAAAGGCAGTCTACTTTAAATATCTGTCCCACAGTTTTGTTTCTTTTTTTGTCAGAAATTTTCAAACATACGTTAGAGACTAGAGTTAGAAAACCCTCATATATCCATCACTCAGTTTTGACAATTATCTGGTTACTGTTATCCTATGTATTTATTTTTTTAAAATATTTTTTATTTTATTTATTTGAAAGTCAGAGTTACACAGAGAGAGGAGAAGCAGAGAGAGACAGAGAGGTCTTCTATCCGATGGTTCACTCCCCAGATGGCCGCAACAGCCGGAGCTGTGCCGATCCGAAGCCAGGAGCCAGGAGTTTCCTCCGGGTCTCCCATGCGGGCACAGGGGCCCAAGGACTTGGGCCATCCTCTTCTGCAATCCCAGACTATAGCAGAGAGCTGGATCGGAAGTGGAGCAGCCGGTACTTGAACCGGTGCCCATATGGGATGCGGGCACTTCAGGCCAGGGTGTTAACCCGCTGCGCCACAGCGCCGGCCCCCTATGTATTTATTTATATACTCACTTATCTAGTCACATTTCGTTAATGTACTTTCAGAATTAAATATCTTTAATATTTGTAGGAGTTTTGAGGGCAGGTTTGTATTTTAGTGCAGATGTGCTACTAGGAGAAGCAGATGACAAATGAGAGAGTAGAGGTTCTTGAGAAGTTAACATGGTCCAGAGTGGCCTTTGACAGAACCAGAGGCCCTTCATGTGTGCTTTCGGGGAAGACGCCAACAGCTGTCATTGCTCTTATTTTTGAGATGGAGAGAAAGGCC
This sequence comes from Lepus europaeus, assembly GCF_033115175.1. NCBI lineage: Eukaryota > Metazoa > Chordata > Mammalia > Lagomorpha > Leporidae > Lepus > Lepus europaeus. The sequence continues at coordinate 5,611,648 of NC_084842.1, read as the reverse complement.
AAAGAGAACATCGTCTTAGATTTTCTCCCTGGAGTAGTGATTGTTCTACATCAGTTCCTGACACTGAGGTTACAGGCTTCCAGCAGAAAGCTTACCCATAGCACAGAGCAGAGGAATGCGGACAAATAGCATCTGGCCCAGGGAGGAAGTTGAGTACTGGAGATGTGTGTTCTTGAAGTAAGCTTCAATAGTAGTATCTTCGTGTTTTTTAAGTTGTTAGCAAGTGCTCTTCTTAAAAGTGGCAAAGGTTGTTTTGTTTCACTAAGTAAATTAGTATTATAGTGATGAAGGATGGTGATTGAAGAGGGATAGAGGCAATTTAATGTCTGGTTTTGCTGATCATCTTGATTTGGTAAAATTCCTTTATGTATCCTTTTGGCCTGTGGGATTGTCACAATGCATAAGAGCAAACTTTGACTAGATAGTCAATAATTGTTTTAAAGTTTTTATTTATTTATTTGAAAGAATGACAGAGAAGAGTTAGAGGAAAGATCTTCCATTTGCTTGTTCACTCCCAAATGCCTACAACAGCCAGCACTGGACCAGGCAGAATCCAGGAGCTGGGAACTCCATCTCAGACTCATGGGTAGCAAGTATCCAAGTACTTGGGCCATCATCCAGGGCCTTCCCAGGCTTGTTAGCAGGAAACTGGATTGGCAGTGGAGGGACTAGCCCTCTATAGGATGTGGGCTCCCAAGCTGCAGCTTAACCACAGTGCTGTGCCACTACTCCTGTAATGTCCACCCCTAGGTCATATGGTTCATTATGTAGTAGGCCTGCATAAATTTAATAATGAATGATTTATAGTGGTATTCGATTCCTTTTTTTTTTTTTTGGACAGGCAGAGTGGATAGTGAGAGAGAGAGACAGAGAGAAAGGTCTTCCTTTTTGCCGTTGGTTCACCCTCCAATGGCCGCTGTGGCTGGCTCATCGCGCTGATCCGAAGCCAGGAGCCAGGTGCTTCTCCTGGTCTCCCATGCGGGTGCAGGGCCCAAGCACTTGGGCCATCCTCCACTGCCTTCCCGGGCCATAGCAGAGAGCTGGACTGGAAGAGGAGCAACCGGGACAGAATCCAGCGCCCCAACCGGGACTAGAACCCGGTGTGCCAGTGCTGCAAGGCGGAGGATTAGCCTGTTAAGCCACGGCGCCGGCCACGATTCCTTTTTTCATATGTACTTGTAACCTGCCTCTTGTTGACTGATCTCAGACTGTTATAAGAATTTGTTAAAATTGGCTTTATTTTCCTTTTTCTCTTAGGAGCAGCCACCGTATCCTAACTACAACTCAAACTATTGGAATTCTACTGCACGACATCGGGCTCCTTACCCAAGTACATATCCCACAAGACCAGAATTGCAAGGCCAGGTATGGCTTCAAATGGACAGAATTTCTAAATTTCTTAATGAAGTGACTTATTTTCAGAACCTATTGAGATTTCATACTAGTTATGTGTAGCTTTTTTTTTTTTTAATTTAATGAGCGCTATCGATTTCATTTAATGTTTTTAACTAAAAGATAAAGAAATATCTGGGCTACCTTTAGCAGAGGTAGCTTGAGGCTTAATAGATTATTCCACAGGGGACCCAGAAGACAAAAAAACATAAAATATATTTATTTATTAAAATTTTAAAAAATTGACACATTGCAATTATATATTTTTGGGGATACAGTGTGACGTTTCAGTACGTGTATGCAGTCTGATGATCAGATCGGGGTGATTGACTTAACTATTGCCTTAGCCATATGTTACTTAAAACTTGACTTCTTATGACAAATATTTAATTTTAAATATTTCATGCATATAAAGAGAATGCCAAAAATAAGTATAGCTTTTTGTTTAGCACCTAGCTTTTTCGGTTTGCCACATTTGTTTCAGATTTTTTCAAAGAAGTAAGGCATGAAGGCCCATATAACATATCTTTTCATTTCCTGAAGTAGATATATGTATATATACATAGCATATGTAAAATACATATCGTATGTGTATTTTAATGCATTAACTACTGTGTATATATATATATCCCCTAAACTTTATATGGTGTTACTTAACATGTTTTTAAACTTGGTATGTGTAGTTTCATCCTCTTGCATCTTGTGTTCAACCTTTTCACTTTTCTGTCATACACACAGATAAAAATTTCTCTATGTTTGGTATCACTGGGTTTGAGTATATACATCTTTATTAGATATAGCTAAGTTACTTTCCAAAATTGTTGTACCATGAAGAAATGTTTTAATGTCAGTCACCTATAGTTTTGCCACCCTAACAAATTTGTGACTGTCAGTGTGCTTATTTCCTTCTCCATTTTTTTCTATATACCATATTTCTGTATACAGATAATTTCTTAAAATATAATTGCAATATATAAATTTTTTTACAGGCAGAGTTAGTGAGAGAGAGAAACAGAGAGGAAGGTCTTCCTTTCCGTTGGTTCACCCCCCCAAATGGCTGCTACGGCTGGTGTGCTGCGGCCGACGCACTGCACCGATCCAAAGCCAGGAGCCAGGTGCTTCCTCCTGGTCTCCCATGCGGGTGCAGGGCCCAGGCACTTGGGCCATCCTCCACTGCACTCCTGGGCCACAGCAGAGAGCTGGACTGGAAGAGGAGCAACCGCGATAGAATCCGGCGTCCTGACTGGGACTAGAACCCAGGGTGCCGGCGCCACAGGTGGAGGATTAGCCAAGTGAGTCGCGGCGCCAGCCACAATATGTAATTTTAAAGCAGCTATTTTTTATAAAGATTTATTTATTGATTTAATAGGAAGAGTTATAGAGAGAGATCTTCTACCCACTGCTTTACTTCTCAAATGGCTGCAATGGTTGGAGCTGGGTCGATCGAAGAGAAGAGCCAGGAGCTTCTTCCAGGTCTCCCACATAGGTGCAGGGGCCTGAGGACTTGGGTCATCTGCTGCTGCTTTCCCAGGCCCATTAGCAGGGAGCCTGATCAGAAGTGAAGTAGCTGGGACTTGAACCCGCACCCATATGGGATGCAGATGTTGTGGGTGGTGGCTTTACCTGCTAAGCCACAGGGCCGGCCCCAGCAGCTGCATTTAAGCAGGTTTCTAATGAATCCACAGAAATTTATTTATTTTAAAATATTTATTTACTTGAAACAGAGAGAGAGAGATCAATCTTCCATCTGCTGTTTCTTTCCCCATATGGCTGTAATGGCTCATGCTGGGCCAGGCCAAAGTGAGGTGCCTGGAGATACATCTGGGTCTCCCATGTGGGTGCAGGGACCCAGTACTTGAGCCATCTTCTTCTGCTACTTTCCCAGGCACATTAGCAGGGAGCTGGATTGGAAGTGGAGCAGCCGGGACATGAACTGCTGCCCATATGGGATGCCGGTGTTGCAGGTGGTGTCTTTACCCACTACACTACAATGCTGCCCTCTGTTCAAGGTTTTAAAATCTAGGTTCTATTTAAATAATTCTGTTCAAGAATTTTAAATCTAGGTTAGAATTCTCTATAAACTTATGGTCTCTGTATAATTAAATTTTAAGATCATCATAAAGATTACTAGTATGATTATCCTGAGGGATTTCAAAAAGTCAAATCTATGTTCAAGTCTATTCTAATTCATTAGTGATACAGAGTCTGAAATAATGGAAACATTTCTTTAGGAGCTAAATAATTGGTTCAATTAAGAAAATGTTATATTCCTTTTTTTCTCATTAATTTGGTGATATACTGTTGTAAGATTGATTTTGAGCCAAAAGCATTTTTATTAAAATTAGAGGAACATTTGCTTGGTTACATAGGGAAAATATAAAAGAAGTTGATTTTAAAAAATGATACAGGAACTTCAGGGGATGAAGTTGATCAGAGATAATGAAATGTGAAATGAAAGATGATGTTATGGGGTGGGCCTTCAGGTGCATTAGCAGGAAGCTGGATGGGAAGCAGAATAGCTGGTGCTCAAAACAACACACCAGGGGCCGGCGCTGTGGCACAGTGGGTTAACGTCCTGGCCTGAAGTGCCAGCATCCCATATGGGTGCCGGTTCAAGACCCAGCTGCTCCACTTATGATCCAGCTCTCTGCTATGGCCTGGGAAAGCAGTAGAAGATGGCCAAGTGCTTGGGCCCCTGCACCCACATGGGAGACCCAGAAGAAGCTCCTGGCTTTTGGCTTCAGATTGGCACGGCCCTGGCCGTTGCAGCCATCTGGGGAGTGGACCATCAGATGGAAGACCTCTCTCTGTTTCTGCCTCTCCTTCTCTTTCTGAGTAACTCTGACTTTCGAATAAATAAATAAATCTTTAAAAAAACAAAACAAAACAACACTCCAGTATGGGATGTGAGTGTCCCAAGTGGCAGCTTAACTGCTGTGCCATGATGTTGGTCTGTCACTTAGCTTCTAACCAAGACAGATTCCTATAGTGGTAGGCAGATGTGACTAGTTTTCCTTTTTTAAAAAATTAAATAATACCACACATTTGCCATTTAGCTGCCTCCTTCTGTTAGCCTTGCCACATGGTTATTCTTCTGTTTGATAGGTTTTATGAATCTTAAAAATTCTATTTCAGAAATGGCTCTAATAAACTAAGAATGCATAATCTCATGTCTTTTTCTTTGGAGTATGGAATTTACATTTCTTTAGAAGCCCTTCATGTTGCTAAGGTATCTCATCAATCCCTAGAGTTGATAGGCCTGCTGTGCCCCAGGTGCCATGTATGTGCCATGCAGGTATCAGAGCAATATATGAAATAAAGCTTTCCTTATTTTTCAGAGCTTCATTCTTTGGCTAATAATAAGGACTGTTAGGAGGAGCATGGAGGGCGATTCCTGGAGTAGGGTATGAATAACACTGAAGTTCACAATCTCAGAGGCAGGACCTCTGGAGACAGAACTGTCTCACATCTCACAGAGCGCTGATGAAGTTTGTGAAGTTTCCAAGGAATTCTTCACCTTCACTTGAGTTGCTTGTGATTTGCTCTTTTTTTTTTTTTTTTTTTTTGACAGAGTTAGACAGTGAGAGAGAGATCAGAGAGAAAGGTCTTCCTTCCATTGGTTCACCCCCCAAATGGCCTCTACGGCCAGTGCGCTGTGCCGACCTGAAGCCAGGAGCCAGGTGCTTCTCCTGGTTTCCCATGCGGGTTCAGGGCCCAAGCACTTGGGCCATCCTCCCCTGCCCTCCTGGGCCACAGCAGAGAGCTGGACTGGAAGAGGAGCAACAGAATCTGGCGCCCCAACCGGAACTAGAACCTGGTGTGCCTGTGCCGCAGGCGGAGGATTAGCCTAGTGAGCTGTGGCGCCAGCCATGATTTGTTCTTAATTTCTTCATTTCTGTGCTGAACTTCTGGAGGTGATAGAAATCAGTCTTCTGAGGCACTGGAAGCATTTTATTCTCCTTTGGGCTCTGTATCAAGAGGCTCAGAAACTGAGCCAGGAACTCCTCCATTTTGCCTGCGTCGCAAGCGGAGGTTTAGCCTATTGAGCCGTGGCGCCAGCCTGCCAGTTTACTTTTCAAACCAAAACTTAAAAAAATTTGTGACATTTCTGAAATATGGTAGGTAGCACATTCTTAGCAAAAGCCTTTAGCAACTGCCAGGCTGACAGAGTCTTCCAACTCCATGCTCTCTCCAGTGAGTGGGTGCTCAAGCTTTATGATTGTCCACACAGTAACTCTTTGGGAAAAGTAGGCATGAATTCATAAAGACATCTGAAAACCAGGAAATAGTTTGTATAGTAAACATACAGGTTTTCTGATTGGTCATTACACAGCTTTTTTTTTTTTTAAAACATTTATTTTTTAATTTTTATTTTATTTTTTTATTTGACAGGCAGAGTTAGACAGTGAGAGAGAGACAGAGAGAAAGGTCTTCTTTCCGTTGGTTCACCCCCAAATGGCCACTATGGCCAGCGCACTGCACTGATCCGAAGCCAGGAGCCAGGTGCTTCTTCCTAGTCTCCATGTGGGTACAGGGGCCCAAGCACTTGGGCCATCCTCCACTGCCTTCCCTGGCCACAGCAGAGAGCTGGCCTGGAAGAGGAGCAACCGGGACTAGAACCCTGCGCCCATATGAGATGCCGGTGCCGCAGGCGGAGGATTAACCAAGTGAGCCACGGCGCCGGCCCCTATTTATTTATTTGAAAGTCAGAGTTACACATGAGAGAGGAGAGACAGAGAGACAGAGAGAAAGGTCTTCCATCCGATGGTTCACTCCCCAGATGGCTGCAACGGCCGGAGTGTTACCAATCTGATGGCAGGATCCAGGAGCTTCCTCTGGGTTTCCCACACGGGTGCAGGGGCCCAAGGACTTGGGCCATCTTCTGCTTTCACAGGCGAAAGCAGAAAGCTGGATCGGAAGTGGAGCAGCCAGGTCTCGAACTGGTGCCCGTATGGGATGCCGGCACCGCAGGTGGAGGATTAACCTACTGCACCATAGCACCGGCCCCAACACAGCTTTCTTATTTGAAGTTTCTCTTCCTTAGACCTTCTAATGGATGAAGGGTATTGGCAATTTGCATATTGCTTTTTTTTTTTAAGATTTATTTATTTATTCGAAAAGCACATTTACAGAGAGGCAGAGGCAGCTCTCTGCTATGGCCTGGGAAAGCAGTGGAAGATGGTCCAAGTCCTTTGGCCTCTGCACCCCCATGGGAAACCTAGAAGAGCTCCTGGCTTCAGATCGGCGCAGCTCCAGTCATTGCATCCATCTGGGGAGTGAACCAGCAGATGGAAGACCTCTAACTCTTCCTTTCAAATAAATAAAATAAATCTTTAAAAAAAAGAAGAGCAAAGTCATTGCATCTCAAAGTGTTAATTTCACTTCCATACATTACCTTTTAGATGCTCTATTAGTTACCACAGATCAGGGAGTACATATAGTATTTGTCCTTTTGGGACTGACCTATTTCACTAAGTATGATATTGCCCAGTTTCATTTTGTTACAAATGACAGGATTTCAAATTTTATTTTTACCACTGTGTAGTATTCCGTGGTGTACATATCCCATAATTTCTTTATCCAGTCTTCAGTTACTGATTCCATGTCTTAGCTATCGTGAATTGAGCTGCAATAAACATGGGGGTACAAAATAACTTTCATGTGCTGATTTCATTTCCCATGGGCAAATTCCCAGGAATGGGATGGCTGGGTCATATGGTAGGTCTATATTCAGATTTCTGAGGTATCTCCATACTGTCTTCCACAGTGGCTGTACCAATTTGCATTCCCACCAACATGGATTAGGGTACCTTTTCCCCCCACATCCTTGCCAGCATTTGTTGCTTGTTGATTTTCTGTATGAGAGCCATTCTAATGGGGGTGGGGGTTGGGGAGTGAGGTAAAACTTCATTGTGGTTTTGATTTTCATTTCCCTGATTGCTAGTGATCCTGGGCATTTTTTCATATGTGTGTTGGCCATTTGGATTTCCTCAGATTCATCTTTTGCCACATCAAGTGAAAAGTTTCGCATCATAGCTTGTTGTCCTTAGTCTCAAGATTCCTTTCACTAAAATAATCTGCTTGGACACAAATGAAGTAACCAGTAGCCCACTGGATTGTAGCCACACCTGGATTTCATATGACATTTTTAATACCATAAACTGTTGTACCATAAAAATATAACTCTTATTAAAAATTTGAAAAATGAAGGATGGGGAGAGGGAAACAACTGGGATTCCGTCATCCTATTTGATATTTTGGCAAATTTCTTCTTAGCTTCTTCCCTATCATGTTAACCCAACTTTAAACTTAACATTCACTTTTTTTTTTTTTAAGTCTTGGATTGGTGAACTCTTTTTTTTTTTTTTTTAAAGATTTATTTATTTATTTGAAAAGTAGAGTTGAAGAGAGAGAGAGAGAGAGAGAGAGAGAGAGAGAGAGAGGGGTCTTCTATCCACTGGTTCACTCCCAGATGGCTGAGCTGCGCCAATCCAAAGCCAGGACCTAGGGGCTTCTTCTTGGTCTCCCAAGTGGGTGCAGGAGCCCAAGGACTTGGGCCATCTTCCACTGCTTTCCCAGGCCATAGCAGAGAGCTGGATCAGAAGTGGAGCAGCTGGGACTCGAACTGGTACCCATATGAGATGCTGGCACTGCAGATGGAGGCTTTACCTGATAAGCCACAGCACCAGCCCCTACAATATACTCTTTCCATGCTATACAGCACAGTATTGGAAGCCTTTTTTTATTATTAAGAAAATATTCAAACATAAAAGTAGTAGAAGGGTGGGCATTGAGTACAGCAGGTTAAGCCACTGCTTGCAAGGCTGGCACTGGTTCAAAACTTGGCTGCTCTGCTTCCAATCTAGCTCACTGCTGATGTGTCTGGGAAGGCAGCACAAGATAGCTCAAGTACTTGGCCCCCTGCTACCCATGTGGGTGTCCTGGTTAGAGTTCCAGGATCCTGATTTTGACATGGCTCAGCCCCAGCTTTTGTGGCCACTTGGGGGAGTGAACCAGCAGATGGAAGACCTGTCAGTCTTTTGTCCTCTCTGTCCCTCTCTTTTTCAAATAAATATACTAATAAATAACTTAAAAAAAAAATGCTAAACTACTGGGTGTTCATCTCAGATTCAGTGAGTATCCAGTCAGCACATGGCCGTCTTTATTTATCCTTGAGGTATTTTGAAGCCGATCTCAGACATTATATCATTTGTAAATAAACAAATATATATCTATGAAATATAAGGAAATTTAAACCATATTACCATTGTGCCATTATAAAAGCTTAAAAGGATAGGTGATTTAAAACTACAATAAGCAAAATTGGGGGAATTTGTCTCTCCCCTCTGGGAAGCAGCATGGTGGTGTGGTACAAAGAATGTGGACTTCGGAGTCAGATTCAGGTTTATTTCTTGATTCTGCCATAAAATACAACAATGATAATGTGAATAATTATATTTATTAAGTATTCTATTTGCCAGACACTAGACAATTTTTACTGTTTATTTCTCATTTACTTTCATCTACTGGAAAGTCAGAGTGATAGAGAGAAATCTTCCATGTGCTGGTTGACTCCCCAAAGCCTGCAATGGTGAGGGATGGGACCAGACCAAAGCCAGAAGCCCTGAACTCCATAGGGGCCTCCTTCCTTATGGCCGAGGCTCAAACGTGTGAGCCATCATCAGCTGCTTTCTAGGATGTATAAGTAGGAAGCTGGTTTGGGAGTGGAGCAGCCAGGACTCAATCCAACACTCTAATGTGGGATCCTGGTGTTGTAAGTGGAGGCTTAACCTGCTGCACCATAATGCCCACCCCAGGATGGTAGTGGTGGCCTTCTACGTCATATTGTTTATTTCTTATATTAATTCTCTGAAATGTTTGTAATATTTGTTAATCTGATGGAGAAACTGAAGCTAAGAGTGGATACATACGTTTCAAAAAATTTATTTATTTATTTGAAAGTCGGAGTTACAGAGAGGGCAGGAGAGACAGGGAAAGATAAAGAGATCTTGCACCTGCTGGTACATTCCCCAGATGGCTGCAATGACTGGGGCTGGGCCAGGCTGAAGCCAGGAGTCATCTGGGTCTCCCGTGTGGGTAGCAGGGGCCCAAGCACTTGGGCCATCTTTCACTGCTTTCCCCAGGCCATTATCAGGTAACTGGATTGGAAGTGGAGCTGCCAGGACATGAACTGGTGCCTATGTGGGATGCTAGTGTCACAAGCTGTGGTTTTACCCACTATGCCATGATGCTGGCTCCTAAGAGTGGTAAAATATAAAACCTATGGCAGAGCTATGTCTGACTCTTTTTTTGTTTGTTTATTTGAAAGGGAGAGATATCTATCTATCTATCTTCCATCTGCTGGTTCTCTCCATAAATGTCCACAATGGCTGGGACTGGGCCAGGCCGAAGCCAGGAGCCAGGAGCTTCTTCTGGGTTTCCTTTGTGGGTGCCAGGGCCCAAGGATTTTGGCCATCTGCCACTGCTTTCCCAGGCACACTACCAGGGAGCTGGATTGGAAGTGGAGCAGCTGGAACTTGAACTGGTGTTCAAAGTTGGGATGCCAGCAGCACAGGTGGTGGCTTTACCTACTATACCAAAATGCTGCCCGGCCCCCTTTTTCTATTATATTGTGATACTCCTTTTCTCTGAAAGCCATTTTCTTAGGTTTTCGGGAATCCTCCCCCTAGTGTGTGGGTTTAAGTTCATCCCTGCTGTTCGGTGTGATTGTTAGGTATACTTAAGGACACGTTTGAAGAACACTGCTCTAAGGCCATAGCTTCATCATTTCATCTCTCATCATGTGCTCTCCCATGGTCACTACACAGACTCTGCACTTAGAGCCCAAGTTTCATATATGGCACTAATCATAATAAATGATAGAGAATGCTTCAAAAGTTGCTCAGGTATTTCATATTTTTCATTCATCACTGATCTCATTTCTTCCCAAAGTTTTTAAGGTTGGACCTTAAGACAGGGCATTTCAGCTCATCTACCCATTCATCTTTTTTCTCTCAACTTTGCTTTTTTCAGAGTTTGAATTCTTACACAAATGGAGCATACGGTCCACCGTACCCGCCTGGCGCTGGGGCAAGTACTGCCTCATACTCTGGGGCGTATTACACCCCTGGATATACCCAGGCCAATTATTCCACAGAGGTTCCAAGCACTTACCGTTCACCCGGCAACAGCCCAACCCCGGTCTCTCGTTGGGTGTATCCCCAACAGGACTCTCAGACTGAAGTGCCCCCTCTGCGGGGGCAGGTTCCAGGGTATCCTGCTTCTCAGGTAAGCAGTTGTTGGTTGAGGAAAAGCTCTGCCCTGTCTTTGCCTCTTGGATTGCAAACTGTGAAAGGGTGACTGCTTATGCTAGATTGAAGATTTCAGAACACACTTGGGATGTTCAGAGATTTGCCAGCAGTGACTGGGACCGGGAAGACAGGTGCTACTTTTCTGTTGATGCCTTTTGTACTTGTAACTGTTGTGATCTATGGACTTTGGCTGAAGGCACCCTAAAGATGCCATAGTCACACACTTTTTAATACTGAAGGCAATATTTAGAGAGTTACTACTTGAAAGTTTCTGTGTCTTAGCTCTGTTAGGTCTATATATAAAACATTATTCTAAATATGTGTATTTGTTTACTTATTTATTTATTTTAGATTTATTTATTTGAGAGGCAGAGTTACAGTGAGAGGGGGAGAAAGCTCTTCCATCTGCTGGTTTACTTCCCAGTTGGCTGCAATAGCTGGAGCTGGGCTGATCCAAAGCCAGGAGCCAGGAGCTTCTTCTAGGTCTCCCATGTGGGTACAGGGGCCCAGGCATTTGGGCCATCTGATGCTGCTTTCCCAGGCCATTAGCAGGGAGCTGGATCAGAAGTGGAGCAGCTGGGACTTGAACCGGCGTCCATATGGGATGCTGGCACCATAGGCAGAGGCTTAAGCCACTGTGCCACAGTATCCACCTCTTCTGTTTACTTCTGATACATCCTTATTGGTACTTTCTTATAGTATATGTGGCCATTTGTTTACAGTGTCTGTGCTTCATCCATTGAATTTTAGGCTTTAATTCTTTTGACTTTGATTGTTAGCAAACCTGCCCCTAAAAGCTTTGGAACCAAGTTTTTTTTATTTTTTTTTTTTTGTTTTTTTTTTTAATTAAACATTTTTTGTTTGTTTTAAATTTGAGAGAGCTCGCATGTGCTGGTTTACCTCCCAGTCCAGGTCTTCCAGGGGGTGGCATGCACCCAATTACGTGAGCTATCACCTGCTGCCTCCCAGGTTGCGGTTAGTAGGAAGCTGGGATCACAGAGTGGAGCTAGAACTCAAACCCAGGCATCTGAAAGGGGATGCGAGCATCCTAATCGCCAGGCCAGACACCCAAACTCTTGCCCATGGAACCAAGGTTTTTTTTTTTTTTAAGATTTAATTATTTATTGAAAGATTGACAGAGATCTTCCACCTACTGGTGTACTCCCTAATTGCCTGCAGCAGCCAGGGCTAACCCAGGCCAATGCCACGAGCCAGGAACTCCATCCGGGTCATCCACGTGGGTGGCAGAAACTCAGGCACCTCGGTGTCATCAGCTGCTTCCCAAATGCATTAGCGGGAAGTTGGATTGGAGATGCTGAGTAGCCAGGACTCCACCCAGGCACTCTGAAGTATGGGCATCCCAGCTGCACCACAGTGTCTGCTCCCTGGAAACAAGATTTTGTAGGCTTGGAGAAGTTATTGCAACTGATTAATTAGTTACTAGCATCTCAGAATCTGCCTGTACTAGAATATTTTCATTACTTCTTCAATTTTTTTTTTTTTTTTAGCAATGACCAGCATATTTCTTCCTCTCAATCTAGAACCCTGGAATGACTCTGCCCCATTATCCATATGGGGATGGTAATCGTAGTGTTCCACAATCCGTACCGAGTGTACGACCACAAGAGGATGCGTGGGCCTCGTCTGGGGCTTATGGAATGGGTGCCCGTTACCCCTGGCCTCCGGCTGTGCCCACAGCACCACCCGGGAATCTCTATGTGACCGAAAATGCTTCACCATGGCCTAGCAGTGGCTCTCCTCAGCCACCTCCTTCACCTCCGCCCCAGCAGCCCAAGGTAGGCCATGTAAAGGGTGTTCCTGTGAAGTCTGGTACTTCATGGAGCACAACATGGGGTTCTGCAGCGGTCTTTTAAATGGGGAGTAACTGCAGGAATCTGGTGTCTGCTACTTCTAGCTTTGCCTCGCCTCGCCTCGCCTCGCCTCTCCTCTCCTCGTTCACTTCCTTCCTTTCTTTCTACAAGAGTATATTTTTGAAAGAAGGTTTAGGTTCACATCCTTTAATTAAAAAAGAAAAATATTCATTTTGTTATAATACTGTTTGAATGTTAAATACAAAGATGATTATATTTTTACTTCCTTAAATAAGCTATAGAAAGAAGACAAAAAACAACATGAGATATCTATAGTATTAGCTTCTATAATTTTAAATTAAATCATAGACTTGAACATTGTCTGCTTATGCCTGCATTCCTTTTCAAGGTCTGTCTTAGGTTTTAACTTCTTAGGGGAAAAGTTTTGTGATTCTGGTTTCTCGAGTCCCTGGAGAGACTGTGAGGAGTTTGTGATGATGACCTACCGGAGGGGGGTTCCAGCCGTGAAACTTGGGAATTCTCTGCCTTCTCCTTGACCGTCCACTCCCTTTTATCCTCTTAGAACTGTGTTCTTTTCAAATGATTGAGGAGGGAGGTCCAGTTTTATTGGTGGGGAATCTTGTCTTGTACCTTCGTGGACAGGTGAAAGATACTGGCTAACAAATCTAATGTTGATGGTTTCCGATTAAAACAGCTCTTTTCCCCTTTTTGCTCTCTTACTCCAAGGAATCCTCCTACCCCTATAGCCAATCAGATCAAGGCATGAACCGGCACAACTTTCCTTGCAGTGTCCATCATCAGTACGAATCCTCGGGGACAGTGAACAATGATAATTCAGAACTTTTGGATTCTCAAGTCCAGTATAGTGCTGAGCCTCAGCTCTATGGCAGTGCCACCCATGAACATCTCAGCAATCAAGACCAAAGTCATAATCTTCCTGAAGAGTCTTTATCTTCAGATCAAAGTACTCCTCCAAGTATTAAAAAAATCATACATGTGCTGGAGAAAGTCCAGTATCTTGAGCAAGAAGTAGAAGAGTTCGTAGGAAAAAAGACAGACAAAGCGTACTGGCTTCTAGAGGAAATGCTAACCAAGGAACTTTTGGAACTGGATTCAGTTGAAACTGGGGGCCAGGACTCTGTCCGGCAGGCCAGGAAAGAGGCTGTTTGTAAGATCCAGGCCATACTGGAAAAACTGGAAAAAAAAGGATTATGAAAAGAATTTAGAACAAATGGAAGCCTGTTGCTAACTTGACCAAAGAACTCTTGGTTTTGGTTATTCAGTCCCCTCTTTTTGAAATGCCTGTCGATGATACGAAGCAATATGCTCCAACTTTTCCTTGGATTTAAAACTTGAAAAGCTGGCAAAGGAGTGGAAGAATATTTAGTTATGAGTTGTTTTCTACTTCCAGAGGAATGAATGTAATAAGAAACTTAGCGGATGTCGGCAAGCTGCTGCTTAATACCAGGAGGGAGAAGTCACTCTGTGCAACAGGCTTCCCTCAAAACCTGCTCCGTGAAACTGGGTATAATACTGAGACACACAGGCTGCTTTTTTAAACATCTGGATGACTTGTCACATTTTTGTACATTGTGACTGCTTTCAACATACACTTCACGTGTAAATTACTGCTTAGACTGTAGCCTTCGTGGACCTTTGTTGTTTGCAGTTGACAAATATAGTATTATTCTCTACTTCTTGGTACATTTTGTAGTAATATGTTTAATATAATTATTCAAGAGACTATATAACAGCCAGAGAGTGTGGCAGTTCTGAATGAATTTATCTCTTTTCACCACGTGAATATATTGCAATGTGTAGTGAGTTCCTGAGGTAAATTGTTTGTCTCCCTTTTTGTATAGATCATTAGATTAGAGTTTTACTACTTCTATGTTACATAGAAGGGGAGTGCAAAGTAAATTTGGAAATGGCACTGATGTAAAAATGAAAATGTGGAAATTTTTCTCTTTTGCTTTTTTATTGTATTTGGATAAAGATTCACTTTAAAATTACTTTTTTTTTTTACAAAGTATTAATTATCTTTTCACTATTGCTGCTTCCATAGAGAATATTGTGATAGATACAGATGGAAAATTAAATGCCACAATGAGTAGAAATATTGACTGCAAAGAGTAATAAATATAATTATTTAGCAGTAACTATTCTCCATCTGAAATATTAGTTTCAACATCAAGATCCCTATAAGTAGATTTCAGCTCAGTTTATACTTAAAAATAATGAGAGTTAAGGGGGATTCATACTCAGGGAATGAGTCAGCCATAGGTAGAGTGGAAATTTATTTTTTTCTTTTAAAGACAGATGTGCTGTCTCTAGAGTAAATTGCACAGAATTGCCTGCTTCAAAAAAGGATGCTATTACCCCTTTTTAACAGTCATTTCAGAGCCAAATTTAGGAAAGGAACATTGGCAGTGTCTTAGCTGGCGTTGCTTGTGTAGCAGTGTGCAATTGTGTAGCAGAGGCTTAGGTAAGTACATTTTTACTTCTGAGGTGGATGCTATGCCTGTATGTGTTTGCAAAAAACAGCTGTTTCTTAAGATAGCCAACTGATAATTTTTTTTCCCCCAGACTGCCAGGCCTGTTAAATTATACTCTGTCATTCATCTCCTCTACTCATGAATCAAGCCAAACTAATAACAACATTGAGAAGCAATGTAGTAAAAATATTGGCTGAGTCTTATGATTGAGATGAGTGATCTTGCAAGATAATATGTTGAAAATTTTACTCTAGGATTTTTATTTTGAAATGTTTTTAAGAAGTCTTTTTTATGGAAATGAGAAAATTATACATGAGACTATACATTTTAAATGGGTAAGACCTTAAAGCTAAGTTACCAGTTAATACAATGATTAATTCAGAAACCAACACTATTGTTTAACTTACTGAGTGCCCAAGATGCCAGTTTCCGTAAAGTCTTGATTTTTTTATATATGTACATATTGTGCACATATACACATATATGTGTGTATATTTTTAACAGTTTTAAAAATCTTTGAGGTAATTTTAGACTGAAAGAAGAGTTGTAAAAATAATAGAGTTCTTGTATATCCGTCACCCACTTTTCCCTTATGTTAACATCTTATATAACCATGAAGCATTGTCAGAATTAAGAAATTAACCTTGATACAATAGCATTAACTAAAGTAGAGAGTATAAAAGTAGCAACTTTATTAGTCTTTTCACTAACGTCTTCTTCCGTTCCAGGACCCATCCTTGGATTTACTTGTCTTGTCTCTGTAGCGCCCAGCATTCTGACAGTGTCATTACAGGGGAAACTCAATGTCCTAGTGTACTTCTGGTGTTGCTAATCTGAATCACTGTGCTATGACGGGGTCTGCTGGGAGTCTCTACTGTAAACTTACATATTTTCCTTTGTAATTACTGAGTAGTTGCTGGAGATACTTTGAGACTATGCAAATGTCTGTTTCTGCTTACACTTCCGCCCACTCTTCCTATCCATTGGCAGATCCTCTGCTTGTGGCAGTTACTACCGTGGTGTTCTAATGGTGATGTTTTCTCTCTCTCGTTCCTCCCACATTCTTCTGTAAGGGAAGAATTGTTGCGTTTGGATTTATATTTTTAGTCATAAGATAATTCAGGTTAACTGAAAATTTAGAACTTAAATATATACACATATGTATAAACCATGTTAAAATGATTCCAAATGCTGTTATAAAGAAAATTAAGTTGGTAACTTTATCAGAAAATATAATGAACTTAAGAAAAGTGGTATTTATGATTTGTAGAATTGGTTCAACTTTTGATGGAATATTGACCTTAGACTGAATTCAAATTTTCTTGAAGTTGCACATCTGGACTTTTTAACTGTGTCGAAATTTATATTACTTTGGGGATCATTTTTGTCAATATCTTGAATAAAGTTACCCAGAACTGGCATGATAAATACAACTGTGTTTTCTTTATAATAAACCATTATTGTTCAAATATAAATGCCAATATAAATATTTAAACAAGTAGGCCCTAATCAAGTATTTAGAGCATGGGTTGTGCTTATCTCTGCCTGTTGGTGCAGAATTATTTTATACACGTAAAATTGTAGGGTTTTTGGAAACAGTTCCCTAGTTGGTTAATGTAAATAATACTGTTAAAGGTAGGCAAAGTGAACAAATGTTTAGATCAGCTAAACTTTGTCCCACAAGGAGTTTCAGGGTTCAGTTCCTGGCTCCAGCTCCTGACTCATTTCCTGCCAATGCAGACCCTGGGAAATTTGGATCCTGCCATTCATACTGGAGACCTGGATTGTGTTCCTGTCTCCTTGACTCTGGCCTGGCCCAGCTGTAGTCTGAGCATTTGGGTAGTAAATCTGGCTGGGAGCTTTCTCTTTGTCTCTCTGCCTCTCCCTCCCTCCCTTATTTATTTTATTTATTTGAAAGAGTTACAGGGAGAAGTAGAGGGAGGGGGTGGTTTTCCATCCACTGGTTGAGTCCCCAAATGGTCACAAAGACCAGAGCTGAGCCGATCTGAAGCCAGGGGCCAGGTGATTCTTCTGGCTCTTCCACGGGGGTGCAGGGGCCCAATGACTTGGGCTGTCCTCCACTGCTTTCCCAGGCCATGGCAGAGAGATTTCCTATTATAGACAAGAATTCAGATTTATCCCTCTGTGCCTATCATTCACACATCACAACCTTACCCTGTCAACTTATCAATATAGTTATGTGGGTGATTTCATTGTACATTATTATGACTGTATAAATGTTAACCAGACCTCAGCCCTGTAGTAAAGGGTTTACTTTCTCTTTCCTAATGACTCCTTGTTTCCCCTGGAATGAATCAGTCTTATTTATTTTGTTTGCCTTTGTATTTGTGACTGATTTCACCTCAAAGCTTCCATCAGTTGTCTCAATCCTCCCTTCAGATGCTCAGACTTTATACACTTTATCACTTTTCACTTCTGACGACTGACTACACTGGAGCCCCCTGACGGGAGGGCTGGTATGACTGTCATCTTGGGGATGGAGTTTCTTTCCCCCTTCTGTTGGTTTCCTGTTTTCTGTGTCCTAGCCTTTCTCTTAGTTAGCTTTTCTCATTTTAATAGAACATATTCTCTATACAAGGGTACATGGAAAAGAACTTTTTGTTTTCTTTTTCCCCAAAGAAACTATTTATTTAATGACTACAAATTTCATTAAGTACAACTTTAGGAAAATAGTGATTCTTCCCATCATACCCGCCCTCCCACCCCCACTCCCACCTCATTTCCCCCTCTCTCTCCCATTCCCAGTCTCATTGTTCATTAAGAAAAAAGAAAAAAAGAAAAAACTGTTCCTCAACAGTCAAGACAAGGGCTGTTCAAGTCATTGCTTCTCAAAGTGTCAATTTCACTTCTACAGATTTCCTTTTAGGTGCTCTATTAGTTATCACAGATAAGGGAGAACATATGGTATTTGTCCTTTCGGGACTGGCTTATTGCACTAAGTATGTTTTCCAGATTTCCATTTTGTTGCAAATGACTGGATTTCATTTTTTAAACCACTGTTTAGTATTCCAGAGTATACATCCCATAATTTCTTTATCCACTCTTCAGTTGATGGACATTTAGGTTGATCCCATGTTTTACCCTGCCACTGAGTTGACCATCTTGGTTGGGTCTAGAATTCTAGGAAATGCTTGTTGGATTTATACACTTTATGCGTAAAGAGGTATGGGAGTATCTGGGCTTTTGAAGGCATTGTTCTACTGTCTCGTAGTTTCCAGAATTGCTTTTGAGACACATAGGCTTCTGATTCATGACGCTTTGCATAAAACCCGATTTTTGTTTCTGGGACCTACTAGGATTATTATTTCTTTCTCTGTTTTGTGGGTCATTTTCACCCATTGTGCTAGGCACATTTTATTCTGGAAACTCAGGTCCTTAAATCCTCTGAAATTGTCTCATTTGTTTGTTGGTTTCCCCTCTCCTCTCCAGTATTCTCTTTTACTTTCTAGAATTACTACTGTTTTGACTGCAGATCTCATAGATTGGTTCTTTTTTTTTTTTTTTATAAGATTTATTTTATTTATTTGAAAGAGTTACAGAGAGAGGTGGAGAGAGAGAGAGAGAGAGAGAGAGAGATAGGTCTTCCATCTGCTGGTTTTCTCCCCAAAGGGCTGCAATGGCCAAAGCTGGGCCAATCTGAAGCCAGGAGCCAGGAGCTTCTTCCCAGTCTCCCATGTGGGTGCAGGGCCATCTTCTGCTGCTTTCCCAGGCACATTAGCAGGGAGCTGGAATGGAAGTGGAGCATCAGGACTTGAACAGGTGTCTATATGGGATGCCGGTGCTGCAGGCCAGGACTTTAACCTGCTGTACCACAGCGCCAGCCCTCAGAGATTGTTTTTAATTTTCTTATGTTTCTCCCCTACCTCATATTTTGCCTTTCTTCTGTACTTTTCAGGACATTCATACAACTTTAACTTTCAACTCTTTGTTGGATTTTACAGTTTTTTTTTTATCATATTCTTTTTTCATATTTTTAATTTCTAAGGATATTTTTTGTCTCCTTTTATGTATTCTCATTTTTGGTATAGCATCTTACATCTCTGAAGATATTGATGATAATTTTTTAATGATGTCAGATTTCTTTCAAAATTCCTTCTCCCTTTTTTAGCCTCCATGTTTACTCTGTTAGATGTTCTTGGATACCTGCTAGTTCTTGGTTGTGCTTTCTACAGTATGATGTTATTACACTGGAGGCCCAAAATCATTTCTAGAGAATGCTTTCCACGTGGGCCTAGTGGTACAGAGGATGAAGCTGCTACTTGGGATGCCTGCCCCTCATATGGGAAGGCTGGTTTGAGTCCTAGCTACTCCCATTCATCTTCCTGCTAATGTGCCGGGAAGGCAGCGGATGGTGACTCAAGGCCCACCACCCGCATGGGAGACCAGATGAATTTCCTGGCTCTTGATTTTGGCCTGGCCCAGCTCTGGCTGTTGTGGCCATTTGGGGAGTGAGCCAGAAGATGGAAGATCTTTCTGAATTTTCCTTCTGTTATTCTGCCTTTCAAATAAATAAGTCTTTTTAAAAATGTTCCCTCTGTATTCTTTTTCATTATTTTTCTCATACGCTTTCTTGGATGGGGATGGATATTTGAACACTGAAGTCAAGGAGGTGAGACTCTGGGTACTTTTCATTCTATGTGAAAACAGGTTGGTTTTAGA
Source organism: Lepus europaeus (assembly GCF_033115175.1). NCBI lineage: Eukaryota > Metazoa > Chordata > Mammalia > Lagomorpha > Leporidae > Lepus > Lepus europaeus. The sequence goes on along the minus strand of NC_084842.1, from coordinate 5,591,938 downwards.
GTCCATGGTGGCTTCTATCGTTAGAATAGTGAGCACATTTGTAGTGAGGCAAAGTATGTGCCAACTGCTACCAGTATTTAGTGTCGGCACATTTTTCTCTCAGCCACCCTTAAATGTCCTTTTATTTTGCAATATATGCTGCATCTTACAGGCTAAAGCCACGGGTAATATTGCTGAATAAAATTCTCAGTTCTTGAATTACAGGTAAGCAAATAATTTTTAATATTGATATGACTCATGGCAATGTTTAAAATAGTCTGTACTAGGGGCCGGCACTGTTGCGCAGCGGGTTAACGCCCTGGCCTGAAGTGCCAGCATCCCATAAGGGCGCCGGTTCTAGTCCCGCCTCTCCTCTTCCAATCCAGCTCTCTGCTGTGGCCTGGGAAAGCAGTAGAAGATGGCCCAAGTCCTTGGGCCCCTGCACCCACGTGGGAGACCCGGAAGAAGCTCCTGGCTCCTGGCTTCGGACTGGGGCAGCTCTGGCCGGTGAGGCCAACTGGGGAGTGAACCATCAGACGGAAGACTTCTCTCTCTCTCTGCCTCCCCTCTCTCTGTGTAACTCTGACTTTCAAATAAATAAATATTTAAAAAAAATAAAAGTCTGTACTAAAAGATAATTTGCTGCTTATGTGAAATTCATGTTTAACTGTACTATATTCTTTAATTGAAGTTTCATTAGAAACAGACACAGGGGCCAGTGTTGTGGTGCAGTGGGTTAAGACCCAAGTATTTTAAGTCCCAGCCACCTGCATGGGAGACCTGGGCTGAGTTCCTGGCTCCTGGCTTTGGCCTGGCCCAACCCTGACTGTTTCAGTCATTTGGGAAATGAACCAGTGAATGGAAGATCTCTCTCTCCACTGTCTGTGTCTCCCTCTCTCTACCTCTGCCTTTTAAATAAAACAAAAAGAGGGAAAGAAAGACACACAGGATTCATGTATCCTGTCCCAGTTCTCCCCAGTGCTCACATGCTGCAAACTTCACTGATGTCATAACCTGGGTACTGACATTGATACAGTCAAGACAGGAACAATTCCCAAGTCACAGTTGTCTTTCCTGCATCTTTTTTCTTCTTCTTTTTTTTTTTTTTTAAAGGCTTAAAGGGAGAGACAGCGAGGTCTTCCATCTGCTGGTTTACTCCCCAAATGGCCGCAGCTGGGCCAGGCCAAAGCCAGGAGCCAGGAGCTTCTTCCAGGTCTCCCACGTGGGTGCAGGGGCCCAAGGATTGGGCCATCTTCTGCTTTCCCAGGCCACAGCAGAGAGCTGGATTGGAAGTGGAGCAGCTGAGACTAGAGCCGGGGCTCCTATAGGATGCCAGCACAGCAGGCAGCGGCTTAACCTGTGGTGTCCCTCTCCTGGATCCTTTACAGCTGCATACTTCCTCTGTTTCCCCATAGTAAATTTTTTTTTTTTTTTTTTTTGACAGGCAGCATTAGAGTTATAGACAGTGAGAGAGAGACAGAGAGAAAGGTCTTCCTTCCATTGGTTCACTCACCTAATTGCTGCCACGGCTGGCACTGCGCCGATCCAAAGCCAGGAGCCAGGTGCTTCCTCCTGGTCTCCCATGTGGGTGCAGGGGCCCAAGCACCTGGACCATCCTCCACTGCCTTCCCGGTCCACAGCAGAGAGCTGGACTGGAAGAGGAGCAACCGGGACTAGAACCCGGGGTGCTGGCACCACAGGGGGAGGATTAGCCAAGTGAGCCACGGCGCCAGCCCACATAGTAAACTTTTACCCTGGCAACTAGCAATCTGTCATTTCAGGAATGTTACGTTAGTAGTGCCTGTAGTCTCAAGAGACTGGCTTCTTTCCCTCTCAGTACATCCTCTTGAGATTTACCCAAGTTGTTTCTTCTATCAGTAATCAGTCCTGATTGCTAAATCGTAGTCACTTTTTGGTGTGGATGTATCACAGCCTAATCACTGTCCTTGAGGTGCATCCGGTTGCTTTCAGTTTGGGACTATGACGAACACAGCTGCTATGAAGATTCATGTATAGGTTTTTGGTGTCTTCATTTCTTGTTAAGCACGTCCTAGGAGTGCAGTAATGGGTCATAGGGTAGTTGCATGTCTGTTTTCCCAGTCTGCCTGTGCCACTTTACCTTTCTCCTAGCTACGTACGAGTTTTCTCTGTGTGCTTTCCAGTCATGAGTGCCATCACAATTTTGTATTTCAGCCACTCTGCTAGGAGGGTTAGTGACTCCTCATGGTGGTTCTAACAGTTCACGATGTCAGATTTATCTTTGCATGTCCATATTTGCCATCTGTGTATTCTGTTCGGTGAAGCGTCTGTTTTCTAACTGGATTTATTTTAATAAACTTTCATTCTTGGACTAGATTGACAGAAACTTGTGATGTTACGGAGTTCCTATTTATCTCTCACCCAGTTTCCTCTATTATTGACACCTTAAATCAATGTCAAACATTTGTCATAATTAATGAGCCAAAACTGATTCATTCTTACTAATTAAAGTTCATATTTTATTCAGATTTCCTTAGTTTTAACTAATAGTCCTTTATTTATTTTTTTCAGGACACCACATCACATTCAGTCATCGTGTCTTTGTACAGGGTAAAATACCCAAGGGTTCTTGTCCAGTGTGTATGCCAAAGAAAACATGAAAACCAGTGGTTTCAGCTATAAGCAGAAAGGAATTCACTGGATTGTGCCAAGCCTGGAGCAAGGTAGTCTAGTGGTCCAAAACCAAGTTTCCCTGAACAGCCAGGATTTAGAAGTTCCATAAAACTTGACGGGCTTGCTACTAGGGAAGCTACACATGTCCAGTAAGTTTGAGAGAAATTTTGGGAGGGATTATGGATATTCAAAAAGGGGTGGGTACATGTACCCACTAAGGCTTTTTTTTTTTTTTAAAGATTTGTTTGTTTACTTGAAAGAGTTACAGAGAGAAGGAGAAGGAGAAAGAGATCTTCCACCTGCTGGTTAACTCCCCAAATGGCTGCAACCACCAGGGCTGAACCAGGTAGAAGCCAGGAGCCAGGAGCTTCATCCAGGTCTCCCAGGTAGGTGGCAGGGACAAGTACTTATTCTGCTGTTTTCCCAGGTGCATTACTAGTGAGCTGGATCAGAGGTGGAGCAGCCGGTACCTAAGCTGGCATTCTAGGCAGCGGCTTAACTTGCTGTACCACAGTGCCGGTCCTGTTTTTCTTCTTAATGTTATTTATTTACTTGAAAGGCAGAGTTTCAGAGAGAGAGGAAACACACACACACACACACAGTGAGAATTATCTTCCATTCACTGGTTCACTCCCCCAAATGGCCACATTGGCAGAGGCTGTGCCAAGCTGTAGCCAGGAGCTTCATCTGTGTCTCCCATGTGGGTGGCAGTGACCCAAGTACTTGGGCCATCTTCCACTGTTTTCCCAGGAGCTGGATCAGAAGAAGTAGAGCCGCTGGGACACCAACCGGCCCTCCAGTACAAGATGTCAGTGTTGCAGGCTGTGGCCTAACCCGCTGAGCCCCAATGCTTGCACCATATGCCCACTAAGTTATCCATGTTACATGTTCAGTGGAGGTGGAGATATTTTTAAAAATTTATTGTAATTATTTAAGAGGCAGAGATACACAGAAAGCTCCTAGCCACCAGTTCCTTCCCCAAATGCCCACACAGTCCCTGGCTGGGACTGAAGCCAGGTATCAGGAACTCAATCCAGGTCTCCCATGTAAGTGGCAGGAACCCAATTTCTTCCGTCATCCCCGCTGCCTCCCAGGGTCTGCATTAGCAGGAAGGTGGAATCAGGAATCAGAGCAGGAACTGAACCCACTGTATTCAGGTGTGGGATGCAGGTGTCTTGAGTGGCATCTTAAATGTTAGCCTTCATGGCAGCCCTGAAATATTTTTGATCTGTGGTTGGTTGTGTCCTTGGGTATGGAGTATACTGCCATTATTGTGTGGCCTTTTTATTTTATTTTTTAAAAAGAAAACCTCCCTCTAAAACCCTTCCTGCCTTTCAGGCACTGCAAGATGCTCCAAGCTCTTGCATATTTCCTATTCCAGTTCTCAAATAAAATAAACATCTTTATGGAGCCCTGGTTCTTCTTGCTGAAGAACGATGTTAGAAGCCAAGATCTGGGGCCATCCTGTGGCATGGTGGGTGGTGCCACCCTCTGCGATGCTGGCATCCCACACAGGGGCTGGTTCATGTCTGGCTTCCAATCAAGCCCCCTGCTAACGGCCTGAGAAAAGCATCGGATCCTCCCCCTGCTATCCATGTGGGAGACCTGGAAGGAAGCGCTTGTCTCCTGGATTCAACCTGGCCCGGCCCTGGCCATTGTGGCCATTTGGGGAGTGAATCAACAGATGAAAGATCAAGATCTGGCCTCTATTTTTTTAATCTTCTCACCACTGAGTTTTAAGAGTTCTTCACAGTTGCTAGCTAATAGTCCTTTTTCAGATAGGTATTTTGCAAATATTTTATCCTAGTATGCAATTTGTCTTTATCCTCTTACCAGTCTTTCACAGAAAGCTCTTAATTTTGATGAAGTCCATTTTATCTTTTCTTTTCTTTTTTTTTTTCTTTTAAGGATGGGGCTTTTGCAGGCTCCTGGCTGTTTGCATGTATTTGGGGAATGAACTGCTGATGGAACAAAGGTGTTTCTCTTGCCCTCTTTCATTCAAATAAAACTAAAAAAAAAAAAAAAAAAAAAAAAAAGTCAAATTAATGCCCCCCCCAAAAAACCCCTGAAAACATTTTTAAGCTCCATGTACCCATGCATAGTGTCTTAATAATAAGCTTTATCTTTGAGCTTTTTAAAAACCCACTGTATTGGTTAAATGCTTCAGTGTTGCAACAGAGACCTTATACCCCACAGAACCTAAAATATTTATCTGGCCTTTTACAAAGGAAAGTTTGCTGCTTTTTGCACTAGAAAATTAAATGAGAAAAAGGTTATTTCACATTCTACCATTTTGTTTAAAGATTTACTTATTTAATTGAAAATAGAGAGATCTTTCATCTGCCAGTTCAGTCACCAAATGGCCACAACTGCCAGCGTTGGGCCAGGCTGAAGCCAAGAGCCAGGAGCTCCATCCAGGTCTCCCACATGGGCAGCAGGAACCTCAGCATTTGGGCCATTTTCTGCTGCTCTCCCAGGCGCATTAGCAGGAGCTAGATCAGAAGTGGAGAGGCCCAGTGGTGCCCGTATGGGAAACCAGCTTCCTAGCTACAGCTTAATCTGCTCTGCCACAACGCCAGTCTCCGGCAGAAGTTTTCTTGAAAACAAAGTGAGCTGGTCACTTCAAGGAAAACATCTGAAAAAATATTTTTTGCTACTGATAAAATTTGATCCTTAGGAAGAAATTTTTTTTTAATTTGAAGGCAGAGGGAAACATAGAGACAGACGTTCTATATGCTGGCAATAGCAGGCCTGGGTCAGGCTGAAGCGCAGAGCCTGGAACTCAGTCCGAGTCGCCCGCCCCCGTGGCAGGGACTCGGCACATAAGCCAGCACGTGCTGTTTCCCAGGGTGCAGGTTAGCAGGAAGCTGGAGCCGGAAGCGGAGCCAGGACGTAACCGGACCCAGGATGCAGGGGTCTCGAGTGTTTTCATCGCTGTGCCAAATGCTTGTCCCAGAAGTAGAATTTGAGAAAAACTTGTATCTGCTACTGTGACACTTTACAGCTTACCAATACTTAAGATGTTTTTGATGAGATAAATTTTTTTTTGAAAAATTGCATGTTTAAATATGCTAACATTTGGAAGATCCGCATAGCTCAGTGAACTGGTATTTTTCCAAATGAACAGCACATGGTATCATAAATTTTACATGGGTGGAAGATCCATTCCAAGTGCAAGACAGATGAGTGGACCCTAACTGTATCAGAATATGAAAACTTCATTGATACCCTTTCAACTGCCGTTTGTGGAATTATGAGTGTAATGCACAAGAATGAATGTACACAATTATCTAAAAATACTATTGAGATACTCACTGCTTCTCCAGACACATGCCTGAGTGAGGCTGGATTGTCTTCATACATTCCAGCCATAATCAAAATGCAACAGGTTGAACGCAGCTGCAGTTTGAATGTAATTCAGCCTCTAAACACATACACTGGTTCAAACTCCAAAGTCTTAATGCTTCTAAGAGGGTGAAAATTTAATCCAATTATGGTGTTTGGGAAGATTAGATAGGATCAGGTTGTTGGGGAGGGGCCCCCGTGGCTGAATCCGGTGGCTTCAGACAGTTGTACGCGATGCCTGTCTCCTGCCGCGTGATGCCTCGTGCCACCGCAAGCCTCTGCCAGCAAAAAGACCACTGCTCGAGGGAGAACCAGTGGGTTCCATCCAGTCTTGGACTGCGAGCCCAAGCATCTTTCCCCTCATAAGTCTGCCTGCATGAAGTATTTTATTGTAGTATAGAAAAACTGACACACACAGAAGCAAATATGAGAATCCAGTCGTTTTCTATTAATCCACACATGAAGGCAGTTTACATAAAGGAAGGCCAGGCTTCTGATTTTTAAAAATTATTTTGGAGGCCGGTGCTGTGGCATAGTAGGCTAAGCCTCCACCTGCAGTGCCGGCATCCCATATGGGCCCTGGTTTTGTCCTGGCTGCTCCACTTCCGATCTAGCTCCCTGCTAATGGCCTGGGAAAGCAGTGGAAGATGACCCACATGGGAGACCTGGAAGAAGCTCCTGCCTCCTGGCTTCAGATTGGCCCAGCTTCTTTGTCTCTCCCTCTCTCTAACTCTGCCCTTCAAATAAATAAAAAATTTTTTTTAATTTTTGGACAAGTTATTTTCCCTAAGTTATTCATTTTAAATCGGCTACTGTTTAATTTCTGTTACAGTCAATAGAGATCAATATTAACCTACATAAACGGAATCCTTTAGGGTATTCAATAATTAGGTGGGGATGGCAGGCACCTCGGCTCAATAGGCTAATCCTCCGCCTGCGGGTTCTAGTCCCGGTTGGGGCGCCAGATTCTGTCCCGGTTGCCCCTCTTCCAGTCCAGCTCTCTGCTGTGGCCCAGGAGTGCAGTGGAGGATGGCCCAAGTGCTTGGGCCCTGCACCTGCATGGGAGACCAGGAGGAAGCGCCTGGCTTCTGGCTTCGGATCAGTGCAGCACGCCGGCTGCAGCGGCCATTAGGGGGTGAACCAATGGAAAAGGAAGACCTTTCTCTCTCTCTCTGTCCACTCTGCCTGTCAAAATAATAATAATAATTAGGTGGGAAACCACTTGAGAACAGCGGGTAGGGGGGCTGCAGCTGGCCGTGGAGGTAGAGCCGCTGAGTTCCAGTTACCTCTCACCTGCCTCCCCGAGCCGGTGTTAGGTCGGCTGCAGGCCCTGAGGTCGGGCACGCTGGGTTGGTGACGGCCCGGCCGGCTGAGTCATTCCACCTGTCTGCCTGCTCGTGGGATCACACTCAGGACGGGGCCTAGCGCATGCTAAGACCTCAGCGGATGCGAGCAGCTCGGCTCCCCTGCTACCTGGAGGAGGGGACGCAGGCCTGGCTCGCACCTGCCGGGAGCAGGTCTAAAGAAATCGTGGACCTGCGCGTGGGGCTAACGCGTTAGACACTTCCTTCCTCTGCTTCCGTGGAAGTAAAAGCGAGGACACGGCCTACAGTCCGCCTCGACGTTGGAAAGGTCTTTAGAACCCAGAGGGATTACTCGAGGGGGCCCGTGCGCTGGGAAACCCCTTTAGAGAGTTCCTCTTCGTCTCCCAGCTCCAGCCTCTAGTCCTGTCCGGTCCTCCGCCCCGCGTTCTCGCGGCACACGCACACGCGGGGGCGCGGGCAAAGCCGCACAGATCGCGCTCGTCACTCGCCGGCGCCCGCGCCCCACCGCCTCCGACCGCGCTCCCGCCCGGGGCCCCGCTGCGGCTCCGGGGGCTGTCACGGAGGCCGGCCCCCGGCTCCCAGCAGCATCACCCACCTCTCCCTCTTCAAAGACGCCGCGAGGGCACGCGCCGCGCCCCGCCCCGCTCGCGCGCCCCTGGCTTCCTGCCCGCAGGAGGAGCCACGTCTCGCGCGACAACCTCCGCTTCTCGCGACACTTCCCGCCGGGCCCCTGCAGCCGCGCAACCCCGCCCTTCGTTCCCGCGCCGGCGCCCGGGAGCCGCCTCACCTGTCCTCGCGCCGGCCCGGCCCGCTGCTCCCCCGCGGGGAGGGCGGCCCCGCAGGCTCCGCCCCGCCCTGCCCGGGCCCGTGGGACCGGCGGCGGGGCCATGTCGTGCCCGCCTCAGCGAGGGTCGGAGAGCGTGGGAGGCGGCGGGGCTGCCAGGTGAGTTCGTCGGGAGCCGCCGGCGTGGCGGACGCGCGGTGGTGGGAGGGCTGGGGCGCCGGCGCGGGTGACCTGAAGCCCCGGGAAGGCGCCGGGCAGGTCTGTGGTGGGTGCCGGCGGGGCGAGGCCAGACCCCGAGCCGGGACGGGGAGGCGTGGGCAGGCGGACCCGCCCGGGGGGTCGCGCCGTCGGAGCGAGCGAGGAGCTTGGGGCCGGGAGGCCGGAGCGCGCGCTCCGAGCGGCCCCGGGCCCCGGGGGCTGGGGTCTGCCGGGCCGGGCTGCTGCCGGGCGCACGCCCCAGGCGGGGCAGGCGGCGGGAGGCTTCTGGGGTCACCGGGTTCCTTGGCGCCCCAGGCGGCGGGCGGGCGCGCCTGCGCACCGCGGCCTCGCGGTTCGTGCACCGCCTGGTGAAGCCCGGGTCGGGGAGCGGAGTGAGCGGCTCTGCTGCGCGGGGTAGAATGCGGTGGTGCGGTCAGCGCGCAGCGCGGGGCTTGGTGGACGTGGCAGCGGCGTCCGGCCCTTGCCCCAGGGACACATGTGTCAGTCGAATTTGAACTCGGCCGTGGGTTTCTCGTGCTTTATGATGTACTGTTAGGAGCTCGGCGCACAAATGGTAGATCCAACAGAAGCATTCTGTTTAAACTCTCCCCATCCAGCTGTGAATTTATGTTCCTTGTATTTTAAAGCAGGCAGCCCCCTTATGTCTTGGCAGAAATGCCCAGTTTTGTGTGTGTGTGTGTGTGTGTGAACAGTTGCACCGTTAAATAGAAGATTCATTTTCCCAGTAGCTGTGTTTTTCAAATCTTCTCTTTCAGAGAGCGAGATGTCAGCGGTGCAGTCACACCAGGAGCAGCTGTCCCAGTCGGATCCGTCTCCATCCCCAAACTCATGTAGTTCCTTTGAGCTCATCGACATGGATGCTGCCGGCGGTTTGTACGAACCGGTTTCTCCACATTGGTTCTACTGTAAGACCGTGGATTCTAAGGAGACATGGATTCCCTTTAACTCTGAGGATTCACAGCAGCTGGAGGAGGCGTATGGCTCCGGTAAGGCGAGCGTGAGGGCTGGGAGTGTCGGCTCTGTAGTGAGTGCAGTCACACTCATTGTGGACTTCTCAGCAATTTCTTTCAGCATTTTAGATGGAAGTTTTGCATTATGTACCCAGTGAAAACAGTACATATTGTAATTTCTGTATAATTTGCCAGGTATTTTTTATGTTCTAACTCATGTGTCAATTTTTGCTTATAAAGAGAGAGATTGTGTGGTGGATGGCCCATTGCAGAATAATGAACCCTGTTCCTTTCTTTTATGAAATATCTACACTTTGATCCATCAAGCAAAAAATTGAGAAAAATCATTTTATATACAGTTCTTTTTTTCTTTTAAAGGGGAACTGCTATCTTTCCTCAGAAAGAGAATAAAACTAGGTAGTTGTTTTTTTTTTTTTTTTCATGTTTCATTAAAATCAACAGGCTTTGATGGTTTATGGTTAGGGAAAAAAGAGTAGGAATTAAATTCCATTTTGTTGGCTGTGTAGCCGAGTAAGTATGTTTCACAGTATTGTTTTGGAGTATAACCCAGACTTGTGCTTTGGAGATTTATTTTGAAATACGTACTTCTCCCCTTTGTGCTGCTTGGTAGGAAAGGACTGTAATGGGAGAGTGGTCCCCACGGACGGGGGCAGATACGATGTTCATCTGGGGGAGAGGATGCGGTATGCCGTTTACTGGGATGAGCGGGCGTCGGAAGTGAGGCGGTGTACCTGGTTCTACAAGGGAGACAAAGATAACAAATACGTTCCCTACTCAGAGAGCTTCAGCCAAGTTTTAGAGGTATTCCTTTAACCATCCCTTTTTTTCTTTCCATCATTTCTTTATTTTTTTCCTTCTGTTACTTATCTCTTAAGTAACTTAAGTTCTTGTGACTGACTTTATGAAATTTCCCAGAAGAGTTTGGTTCTGTCTGTATCACATTTTATAGTGTTTCTTTTTGCAAATTGTTTTCAGATTTTTAAAAAAATATTTGCTTATTTTTTGAAAGGCAGAGTTACAGAGAGGCAGAGAGAGAGAGAGAGAGAGAGAGAGAGAGAGAGGTCTTCCATCTGCTGATCCACTCCCCAGATTGCTGCAACGTCCAGAGCTGGGCCAATCCGAAGCCAGGAGCCAGAAGCTTCTTCCTGGTCTCCTATGCGGGTACAGGAGCCCAAGGATTTGAGTCATTTTGTACTACTTTCCCAGGCCATAGCAGAGAGCTGGATCAGAAGTGGAGCAGCCAGGACTCAAACTGGAGCCCATATGGGATGCTGGCACTGCAGGCGGCAGCTTTACCCACTGTGCCACAGCACCGGCCTCTATTTTCAGATTTTAAAATACAATGGCCTCTGCTGTGGTACAGTGGGTTGATCCAGTACCAGTTCTAGTTCTGGCTGCTCCTCTTCTAATTCAGCTCTCTGCAGTGGCTTGGGAGGGCAGTGGAAGATGGCCCAAGTGCTTGGGTCGTTGCACTCGTGTGGGAGACCTGGAGAAAGTTCCTGGCTCCTGGCTTCGGATTGGCTCAGCTCCAGCAGTTGTGGCCATTTGGGGAGTGGACCAGCAGATGGAAGACCTTTCTGTCTCTCCTTCTCACTGTCTGTTAACTCTGCTTCTCAAATAAATATATAAAATCTTAAAAAAAAAAGAAATACAATGGAAACTATATTATGCCTTTTAAAAAAATATGTGTTTATTTGAAAGATAAAGTGACAAAGAAGAAGGGATCTTCTATCAGCTGATTTGCCATCCAAATGGCCAAATAGCCAAGTCTGGTTCGGGCCAAAAGCAGGAGCCAGGAACTCCATCCTATTATCCCTCAAGGGTAGCAGGGGCCCATGGGTAGCCCTTGGACTATCTTCTGCTGCCTTCCCGAGTACATTAGCAGGAAACTGGAGCAGATGGACCCAAATCAGCACTCAGATAGGGGATGCCTGCATGCTACAATGCCAGCCCCTTTTAATGTAAATAAAATGTTTTTCCTAAAGGAAATTAAAAATGGCAATTATTGTTAATACCTAGACTGTGGATCCCAGGATTGATTTTTTTTTTTTTTACTTTTATTTTTCTTACTCTGAAAATCGAACTTTGTTTTACTTAAATTAGAGTAGAATATTAATATTGACAGAAATATCTAAAAGCGTGTACAGTTATTTGTTAAAATGATGGAATTACAAGTGATTTTTTTTCATTGGCCTGTGCTATTATCTTGTAATTTTAAAGGAATTTTAAAATTTGATAAATTGGATGGAGTGTGATGTTCTTTTTGAAACTTATTAATTTAATAGTATTATTGTGAATACGTACTTTTTAAAATAAAAAAGCTATTAGGTAAATCTAATGAACTGCGTTTCTTTTAAGGAAACTTACATGCTTGCTGTAACTCTAGATGAATGGAAAAAGAAACTGGAGTCTCCCAACAGAGAAATTATTATATTACACAATCCAAAGGTAAAGTGAAGTAAAGCATTTCTCTGATGTTGGGCTCAAAGGGTAAGTGCACTGATAGAACTTAATTGGCTGCATTTCCCTATGGGCTCTCCGTAGGATAACCTTTGGCAAGTTTGATACTGAATTCACAATTATGAAATGTAAAGCTTGTAGCTGCTACCATTACTTACTCCACCTGCTTGCATGATAGAATTTTCATTGGGAAAATTATGCCACTGTGGATGAAGAAAATCACCAGCATGTTATGTGCACGTGTCTTCTACGTGTAGGGTGTTGTTGAAAGACCTGTTAATCTAATGTATGTTCAGAGTTTTCATTTGAAGCGGTAGGAGTTGCGTATTGAAACTGCCCTTATGGTTTGACTGTGTTTGGAAGACATATTCGTACTCTTCAGAAATGTCTCTGTAGAGAGATGGCTGTGATGCGGAATGCCTTCATTGCTCTGATCTTCTCTGTTGTAGCTCATGGTACATTACCAGCCAGTTGCAGGGTCAGATGAATGGGGGTCGACACCCACTGAGCAGGGGCGACCGAGAACAGTGAAAAGAGGGGTTGAGAACATCTCTGTTGACATTCATTGTGGTAATGTTAATCATTTATTTTTTCCTTTCCACTGATATGCTTGTTTATTCCTTAAATAGTGATGTTTTTTGTTTACCCAAAGTTTTAAAAATGATCTTTAATTATATGGGTGCATTTCAAGTTAAGATTAGAATTACTTCATGTAGGGGCCGGCAATGTGGTGTAGCAGATGAAGCCGCCACCTGCGGTGCTGGCATCCCAAATGGGCGCCAGTTTGTGTCCCGGCTGCTCCACTTCCCATCCAGCTCTCTGCTGTGGCCTGGGAAAGTGGTGTAGGGTGGCCTGGGTCCTTGGGCCCTGCACACGCGCGGGAGATCCAATGGAAGCTCCTGGCTTCAGATTTGCGCAGCTCCAGCCATTGCAGCCGATTGGGGAGTGAACCGGCAGATGGAGGACCTCTCTTTCTCTCTCTCTCCCCCTTTCTTTCTCTCCCTTCCCTTCTCTTTCCTTCTTTCTCTGTGTGGCTCTTTCAAATAAATAGATAAGTCTTAAAACAAAAACAAAAACAAAAACGGATTACTTCATGTACTAAGAGTAAAAATCCCTTTCAGAGCTGCTAAGTACATGTAGTGGGATGGGTACGACTTGGCAGTGCTAATCAGAAGGAACGAAATACAGATGAATTGATTTAGCCCAAATTCTAAGTGTGATTTCACCTTGACTAGATATTTATTCCTGATAATTTTCCGTCCTTGAAGATGGTTAGCTAAGGAGAGCCATTTTTCAGAAAGAACCCAATGGTTATATTCCCTGCTTCCCAGCCAGAGTCACTTGTGTTGGTTTTATGATGTATTTCACTGTATTATAAAGTTCCTTTTGCAGAGATGACGACTCTTGGACGGAGCTTTAGATTTACTGTAATTTAGGAAGATGGTTACATTTAAAAAGTTTAAAAATATTTATTTTTTATTTATTTGAAAGAGAAAGAGATATCTTGAATCTACTGGTTCACTCCCTAAATGCCTGTGACAGCTGGGGCTAGGCCAGGCAAAGCCAGGAGCCAAGAACTCAATCCAGTCTTCCATGTCCCCATGGCTTTCGGGGAAACAGTTATTTTGGCCATCACCTGCTGCCCCCATGGTATGAGTTAGTGGAAAGCTGGAATCAGGAGTTCAACTCAGGCGCTCCAAAATGGGATGTGAACATCCCAAAGACTGTCTTAACTGCTATGCCAAGTCTACCCTGGAATGTCAGGCATTAAAAACGTGTCAGACATTGGGGCCAGCGCTGTGGCATAGTGGGCTAAGCCTCTGTGTGTGGAGCTGGCATCCATAAGAGTGCTGATTCATGTTCTGGCTGGTCCTCTTCTGATCCAGCTCTTTGCTGTGACCTGGGAAAGCAGTAGAGAGGATGGCCCAAGTGCTTGGGCCCCTGCACCTGTGTAGGAGATCCAGAGGAATCTCCTGACTCCTGGCTTCAGATTGGTTAAGCTCTGGCTATTGTGTCCCTTTGGGGGGTGAACCAGCAGATGGGAGACCTTTCTCTCTGCCTCACCTTCTCTCTGTGACTCCACTTCTCAAATAGATTAAGGAAAAAAAATTTTTTTCTCTCTCTTTTTTTTTTTTGACAGGCAGAGTGGACAGAGAGAGACAGAGAGAAAGGTCTTCCTTTGCCGTTGGTTCACCCTCCAATGGCCGCTGCGGCTGGCGTGCTGCGGCCGGCACACCGCGCTGATCCGAAGCCAGGAGCAGGTGCTTCTCCTGGTCTCCCATGGGGTGCAGGGCCCAAGCACTTGGACCATCCTCCACTGCACTCCCTGGCCACAGCAGAGAGCTGGCCTGGAAGAGGGGCAACCGGGACAGAATCCGGCATCCCGACTGGGACTAGAACCCGGTGTGCCGGCGCCGCAAGATGGAGGATTAGCCTACTGAGCTGCGGCACTGGCCAGGAAAAAAAAATTTTTGAAGAGTCAGATGTTACTAGGATAATTGATGAGAATGGAATATTTGATAAAATTATTCTATCAATGTTAAGTTGCCTGGATTTGATAATTATACTGTGGTTATGTAAGGAAATTTTTTTTTTAAGATTTATTTATTTGAAAGGCAGAGTTAAACAGAGAAGGAGAGGCAGAGAGAGAGAGAGAGAGAGAGACAGAGAGAGGTCTTCCATCTGTTGGTTCACTCTCCAGTTGGCTGCAGCAGCCGTAGCTACGCTCATCTGAAGCCAGGAGCCAGGAGCTTCTTCTGGGTCTCCCATGCGGGTGCAGGGGCCCAAGGACTTGGGCCATCTTTTACTGCTCTTCACAGGCCATAGCAGAGAGCTGGATCAGAAGTGGAGGAGCCGGGACTTGAACCAGCACCCATATGGGATGTCAGCACTGCAGGTGGCAGCTTAACCTGCTATGCCACAGCGCTGCCCCCCCACCTTTTTTTTTTTTTTTTTTAAGATCCATGTATTTGCTTGAGAGGCAGAGTTACAGATAGAGAGGGAGAAACAGAGAAAAGTGTTCCATCCCTGGTTCATTCCCCAAATGCCTGCAATGGCTGGAACTGGGTTGATTCAAAGCTAGGAACCAGGAGCTTCTTCCAGGTCTCCCATTTAGGAGCAGGACCCAAGTACTTAGGCCTCTTCCACTGCTTTCCCAGGCCATTAGTAGAGAGCTGGATCAGAAGTGGAGAAACTGGGACTTGAACTGGTACCCACATGGGATGCTGGTGCTGCAGGCAGAGGCTTAACCTATTATGCCACAGCTCTGGCCCCAGGAAATACTTTTATAAAATACACATTAATAAATTAAAAGGTTAAGGAGGTAACGTGAATACAGTATGCTCCCAAATGGTTCAGAAAGATAAATGTGAAAGAGAACAATAGGGAAAATGTAGTTATTAAAATGTTAAATTTGTAAAAAGTGCATAGGAGTTTTTGTACCTTTCCTTCCAGTTTTCTCTAAATTTGTAGTTATTTCAAAATTAAAACATTTTTAAAAATCTGAAAAATTTTTTCATGGATGTTAATTCTGTGGAAACAAAGTGGAATCTTTATCTTCTGTAAATGTATCTGTTCCTTTTGAACTTATCCATATGTACAGCCTGTTCATTGTGAGTGTTTGATTGTGGAACACCTGACTCATTATATACAATAATTTTTCTTTTTCGTTTCTTTACAGGGGAACCTTTACAAATAGATCACTTGGTTTTTGTTGTCCATGGAATTGGACCAGCTTGTGATCTCCGTTTTCGAAGCATTGTACAGTGTGGTAGGTTGGCAAATCATGTAAGATTAGATAATAGAAGGAGAATGTTAGAGCTCCTGTGAGCTTAGATAGAGCCTTGCCTTTGGTCTGTTGTTTTAGCTGCATAATAAGATTTAGAGACAGGTGGCAAGCAGCAAAGCCTCCCTGCTTAGACCCGAAGGGCTGGTAAATGCCTAAGGCTATTGGTTTATACTCTTAACTAAATTTTTTTTTCTTTACTGATTTTATTTGTTGGGCAGGCAGAGAAACAGGCCCAGAGAGATCTCTCATCTGCTGGTTCACACTGTATGTGCCCAGGCTGAAGCTGGGAATCTGGAACTCAGTCTGATCTCCCATGTGGGTAGTGGGGATTCAACTTGAGCATTACCCATGGCCTCCATAGGTATACATTCGCAGGAAGCTGAAATGGAAGAGGGAGCTGGGTCTCTAACCCCAGAGTCTGATAGGCATATAGGCATCCCAAGCAATGTTTAACATTGTGCCAAATGCCTGCCTGATAATTCCTGAGTGAATAATCCATATGAATTAATTGTCTTGGTTCTAACCATTTCAAATTCAGAGCAAACCATAAAAAAGATGAGTTTAATTGAATAACACATTTTTGTAAGTCACTCTGTGATAAACCTCTTGATATTACAATTTTAAGTCATTAGTATAACTTGATTAAGAAAGTTAAAGTCAGGGCCGGTGCTGTGGCATAGAAGGTTAAGCCTCTGCCTGCAGTGGCAGCATCCCATATAGGTGCTGGTTTCAGTCCTGGATGCTCCACTTCCAATTCAGCTCCCTCCTAATAGCCTGGGAAAGTAATGGAAGATGGCCCAAGTGTTTGGGCTGCTGCACCCAGGTGGGAGACCCAAAAGAAACTCCTGGTTCCTGGCTTCGGATTGGCCTGGTTCCAGCTGTTGCAGCCATTTGAGGAGTGAACTAGCAGATGGAAGACCTCTTTTTGTCTCTCTCTAACTCTGCCTCCTAAATAAGTAAATAAATCTTAAAAAAAAGATGGGGAGGGGGGCCGGCACTGTGGCATAGTGGGTAAAGCCACAGTCTGCAGTGCTGGCATCCCTTGGGGCACCGGTTCGAGACCTGGCTGCTCCACTTCTGATCCAGCTCTCTGCTGTGGCCTGGGAAATCAGTAGAAGGTGGCCCAACTCCTTGGGTCCCTGCACCCGCGTGGGAAGACCCAGAGGAAGCTCCTGGCGTCAGATTGGCATAGCTCTGGCTGTTGCAGCCAACTGAAGAGTGAACTAGCGGATGGGAGACCTCTCCCCCCCGTCCCGTGTAACTCTGACTTTCAAATAAATAACTCTTAATAACTCTTTAAAAAATTGACAGTTGATGCACTATTATTAATTCAAATACTTTATTACGATTCTTTTTAAAAAATTAAAGTAATCTAAAACTTGATAGTATTCAAAGTGTGATTTGCCTGATTTAGAGAGTTTTAAGTCCGTTGGATGATAGTGTTAT
Source organism: Lepus europaeus (assembly GCF_033115175.1). NCBI lineage: Eukaryota > Metazoa > Chordata > Mammalia > Lagomorpha > Leporidae > Lepus > Lepus europaeus. The sequence goes on along the minus strand of NC_084842.1, from coordinate 5,574,970 downwards.
GCACAAACTAGAATTATATTCTGGAAGCCTAAGATCAGTTTGATAGCAAATTTCAAGCAACACTGTCCTTTTTTTAAATATTTATTTTATTTATTTGAAAGCAGAGTTACAGAGAGAGGGAGGTCTTTCATACACTGGTTTACTCCCCAAATGGTTGCAACAGCTGGGGCTGGGCCAGGTGGAAGCCAGGAGCTGCTTCTGGGTCTCCCACATGGATGCAGGGGTCCAAGCACTTGGGCCATCTTCCACTGCTTTCCCAGGCCATAGCAGAGCTGGATCAGAAGAGGAGCAGCTGGGACATGAACCAGGGCCCAAATGGGATGCTGGCACCTCAGGTGGAGACTTAGCCCACCACACCATAGCACTGGCCCCTTTTATAATCTTTATAATCTGGTGGTTGTTTTAGGAATTTATTTTTCAATTCTTTAAAAGATTGTTATTTATTTGGAAGTCAGGTATAGAGGAAGAGACAGAGAGAGAGATTTCCTGTCTGTTGGTTCATTCCCCAAATGGCCACAGTGACTGGTGCTGGACCAATCTGAAGCCAGGAGCTTCTTCCAGTCTCTCATGTGGGCCAGGGGCCCAAATACTTGTTCTGTCTTCTGCTGCTTTCCCAGGCAGATCAGCAGGGACTTGGATCAGAAGTGGAGCAGCTGGGACTCAATTTAGCACCCATATGGGAAGCTGACGCTGCAGGCGGCGCCTTTACCTGCTACACTAGCGTGCCAGTCCCTGTTTTAGGAATCTTTTTATTTTTATAAAGATTTATTTATTTATTTGAAAGAGTTATACAGAGAAAGGAGAGGCAGAGAGAGAGGTCTTCCATCCACTGGTTCACTCCCCAGTTGGCTGCAATGGCTGGAGCTGGGCCAATCCGAAGCCAGGAGATAGGAGCTTCGGAAGCCCCACACAAGTGCAGGGGCCCAGTGACCTGGGCTGGATTGGAAGTGGAGTAGCCGGGACTTGAAATGACACCCAAATGGGATGCCGGTACTGCAGGCGGCTGTTTAACCTGCTATGCCACAGCACCTGCCCGTTTTAGCAGTCTTTAGGATAGGAACCTGACTGCAAAATGGATTGACATTTAGTCATGTGACTGTTTCTTTTCAGTTGAAACAGTTGCTATGACAGAAGTTTTGAAGTAAATTTTCTTCTGATGAAATGTTTTATATGATAAAAGCAAGTCCTATTTTTTTTTTAAGGATTTATTTATTAATTTGAAAGGCAAAGTTAGAGGCAGAGAGAGAGAGAGAGAGAGGTCTTCCATCCACTGGTTCACTCCCTAGATGGCTGCAATGTCCAAAACTGCTGATCTGAGGCCAGGAGCTAGGAGCTTCTTCTGGGTCTTCCACACAGGTGCAGGTGCCCAAGGACTTGGGCCATCTTCTACTGCTTCCCCAGGCCATAACAGAGAGCTGGATTGGAAGTGGAACAGCTGGGACTCTTAACTGGCACTCTTATGGGTGCCTGCACTATGGCGCAATGGGCTAACGCCCTGGCCTGAAGCGCCGGCCTCCTATATGGACGCTGGTTCTAGTCCCGGCTGCTCCTCTTCCGATCCAGCTCTCTGCTATGCCCTGGGAAAGCAGTAGAAGATGGCCCCTGCACCCACGTGGGAGACCTGGAAGAAACTCCTGGCTCCTGGCTTCGGATCGGCGCAGCTCCTTCCATTGCAGCCATCTGGGGAGTGAATCATCGGATGGAAGACCTCTCTCTCTGCCTCTCCTTTCTCTGTGTAACTCTGACTTTCAAATAAAATAAATAAATCTTTTAAAAAAAGGTAGGGCCTATGAGCTTGGGCCATGCTCTGCTGCCTTCTTAGGTGCATAAACAGGTAAGTGGATTAGAAGCGGAGCAGCTGGGACTCTCAATTGGCACTCTGATATGGGATACCATTGTTGTACGTGGTGGCTTAACCTCCATTGTGCCACAATGCCAGCTCCAGCAAGTTCTACGTTGAAGAAACATCCATTCCCATATGGTCTGATAATTTTTCGCAAGTACCAATTTGCGGTTTGACTCAAGTCAGTATATGTTCTTAGTAAATATCGTTAGAGTGTAATTACATGATTTGTTGTATCCAGATCTGCAGATTTCATTGCTTCATTGTTGATACATGAATTAATTTTCTTTTCCAGTTAATGATTTTCGAAGTGTTTCCTTGAATTTGCTACAGACACATTTTAAGAAAGCTCAAGAAAATCAGCAGATTGGAAGAGTAGAATTTCTTCCAGTCAACTGGCACAGTCCTTTGCATTCTACTGGTGTGGATGTGTGAGTTATACTTTATATTCATTTTTATTTATTTGAAAGAGTTAGGGAGAGAGGGAGGTCTTCCATCTGCTGGTTCACTCCCCAAATGGGCACCGTGACCGGAGCTGAGCTGATCCGAAGCCAGGAGCTGGGAGTTCCTCTGGGTCTCCCACGCGGGTACAGGGGACCAAGGACTTGGGCCATCTTCCACTGCTCTCCCAGGCTATAGCAGAGAGCTGGATTGGAAGAGGAGCAGCTGGGACTTGGACTGGCACCCATAAGGGATGCAGGCACTGCAGGCCAGGGCTTTAACCTGTGGCACCACAGCGCTGGCCCCAGTATAATGACTTTTATATGAAGACTTTGTTAAGTTACAAGCTCTGTAATTCGTAAATTTTATCATTGAGCATGTTGTCTTCTATGTAGGATATCTAGCAATAGGCTATCTAGAGAGAAGTGTATTGTTTTCCTTTTTAAAATTTTCATTCATTTATTTGAAAGGCAGAGAGACTGAGAGATCTTCCATCTACTAATGTACTCCCCAGATGCCTGTAACAGCTGAACTGGGCCTGGCTAAAGCCAAGAGCTGGGAATTCAACTCAGGTCTCCCACGTGGGTAGCAGGAACCCAACTAACCTACTGCTTGAGCCATAAGCTGCTGCAGGTGAGGGTGCAGATCAGCAGGAAGCTGGGATTGGGAGTGGAGCCAGGACTTGACCCAGGCACTCTGACACGGATGTGGTGTCTTAGCTGTTAGCCCAGACACTCACCCTTGAAGTGTGTTCTTTTCTTTTTCTTTTCTTCTTCTTCTTTTTTTTTTTTTTTTTTGCCAGGCAGAGTTAGTGAGAGAGAGAGATACAGAGAGAAAGGTCTTCCTTCCATTGGTTCACCCCACAAATGACTGCAGTGGCTGGCGTGCTGCGCCGATCCGAAGCCAGGAGCCAGGTGCTTCTCCTGGTCTCCCATGCGGGTGCAGGGCCCAAGGACTTGGGCCATCCTCCACTGCATTCCCTGGCCACAGCAGAGAGCTGGCCTGGAAGAGGGGCAACCGGGACAGAACCAGTGCCCTGACTGGGACTAGAACCCAGAGTGCCGGCGCCACGGGCGGAGGATTAGCCTCGTGAGCTGTGGCGCTGACTGAAGGGTGTTCTTTTTTTAATTTTTTTTTTTTTTTTTTTTTTTTTTGACAGGCAGAGTGGACAGTGAGAGAGAGACAGAGAGAAAGGTCTTCCTTTTGCCGTTGGTTCACCCTCCAATGGCCGCCGTAGCCAGCGCGCTGCTGCCGGTGCACTGCTCTGATCTGAAGGCAGGAGCCAGGTGCTTCTCCTGGTCTCCCATGGGGTACAGGGCCCAAGCACTTGGGCCATCCTCCACTGCACTCCCTGGCCACAGCAGAGAGCTGGACTGGAAGAGGAGCAACTGGGACAGAATCTGGTACCCCAACCGGGACTAGAACCCGGTGTGCCGGCGCCGCAAGGCGGAGGATTAGCCTACTGAGCCGCGGTGCCGGCCCGAAGTGTGTCCTGAATGTAGTACTAGCATAGAGCTGGAAGGTGCTTCTCTGAAAGGTGACGGAAGTGGGCAAGCATTCATTTCATGCAGGTCTTGGAAATGGCTTTGCAGATCGTCTCAGTTCTCAGGAACCTACACCTGGAATATGTTCTGTGTGCCACACACGGCACTGTGGTGCTGCTTTTTGCTAGTTGTGGTGTCTACATCCTTTGGTATTTGAGCTGATGCTGTAAGGTTACTGTGTGCATATAATCTTCTCTAAACTGTAAAGCTGTTGAGTATCTGAGGAATCTGAGAAAGCTTTGACAGGAAGTTGATTTAGATTATGTCAGCATAGTCTTCGTACACTAGATTGGAGATCTGTTTGCCTTTGGCATCTGGCATTCTCACCGTTTTCTGCTTGTAGAAATTCTGCACTGGGGCTGGCACCGTGGCTTAAGCCAGGCCTACAGTTCCAGCATCCCACGTGAGCACCTGTTCAAGTCCTGGCTGTTCCATTTCTGATCCAGCTCTTAGTTAATTTCCCTGGAATGGCAACAGAAGGTAGCCCAGGTGCCTGGGCCCCTGTAACCCACATGGAAGACTCAGATTAAGTTCCTGGCTTAAGCCTAGTCCAGCTGTAGTCATTGTGGCCCTTGGGGAGTGAACTGTCTGATGGAAGTGTTGTGTTTGTGTGTGCGTCCTTCTCTTTCTCTGTAACTCTGCCTTTCATATAAACAAATCTTTTTTTTAAAAAAGGATTCTGCTTTGGAAGAGGGAACTGATCCCTTTATTACTTGACTTGTGATCAGAGAAGTTTAATGGTAAGAATTCTAGGGAAAGCCTCTCGTACCTTTTGCTTCATCTTTTTTTTTTTTTTTTTTTTTTTAATTATAGAGAGTTCTATACACATTAAATTGTATCGTGAATATTTGTGTTCTGATTGCCCAGCCCATGGCCATTTGTACCAATGTGTCCCTTCATGCTTTTGCCTGTTGTCCTTCCTTCTGCTTTACTGTTTTGAATCAAGTCTTAGATATCTTTTTTTTTAAAAAAAAGATTTATTTATTTACTTGAAAGATTTACACAGAGAGAGAAGGAGAGGCAGAGAGAGAGAGAAGGCTTCCATCTGCTGGTTCACTCCCCAATTGGCCGCAACGGCCAGAGCTGCACCCGTTCAAAGCCAGGAGCTTCTCCCTAGTCTCCCACTAGGGTACAGGGGCCCAAGGACTTGGGCCAATCTCTACTGCTTTACCAGGCCACAGCAAAGGGCTGGATTGGAAGTGGAGCAGCCGAGACTCAAACCAGTGCTCATATGGGCTGCCAGCACTGCAGGCGGCGGCTTTACCTGCTATGCCACAGCGCTGGCCCCAAGTCAGATATCTCACCATTTCATCTGTAAATGTTTTAGTTTGTGTACTTTAAAAGATTTTGTATTTTTTTTTTAAGGAAGATTCATTTGTTTATTTAAAGGCAGAAATACAGAGAAAGAGGGAGAGAGAGAAAAGCTATTCTTCCTCTGCTTGTTCTCTTCTCAAATGGCTACCATAGCCAGGGCTGGGCCAGGATGAAGCCAAGAGTCGTGAAATCCATCCTCGTCTTCCATAAGGGTGGCAGAGGCCCAAGTACTTGGGCCGTCTTCCATTGTCTTCCCTGGTTCATTAGCAGAGAGCTGGATTGGAGGTCGTGTAGCCAGGACTCAAAAAGGCACTCATGGATAGGATGTTGGTTTTCCAGGTGGTGGCTCAACCTGCTGTGTCCCAGGCTTTTATATTAAAAAGAAAAACAACAACAACAACAAACTGTAACACCTTTAGTACACATAAATAATTCCTGATGTCAAACATCAAGTCACAGTTCAAATTTCTGCTTCTCTAATAAATGATGTGTGTGTATATACACTCACACACACACAGAGATGCCCACACACGTTTTAAACAGGGATCCATCAAGTCTTGGAAGGCTGTCTGAAGCTCATGATCACCTCTCTGTCTCCATCCATTGTTTTCTTGCAGTTTATGTTTTGAAGAGGCTGCATTGTCTGTCTCCTAGGGTTGCTAATCACATCAAACATGTTCTTTATCCTCTGATTTTCCTATAGAATGATAGTTGTTTCTTGAATCATTACATACTTAAGCTTGAAGGCTAGTCAGTAACTTAGAGGTGGCTATAGAATGTATTGTATTTCCTGCTTAAGATACTCCTTCTTTTTTTTCCCCCCACCAGAGATCTGCAGCGAATAACCCTGCCCAGCATTAACCGCCTCAGGCACTTTACCAATGACACAATTCTGGATGTCTTCTTCTACAATAGCCCCACCTACTGTCAGACTATCGTGGACACGGTTGCCTCTGAAATGAACCGAATATACACACTTTTTCTGCAGAGGAACCCTGATTTCAAAGGGGGTGTATCCATTGCTGGTCATAGTTTAGGTAACAGATAAATTCTCTGTGACCAGAAAGGACTGTCCTATTAAGGACGCGTGTGTTTGAAGTACAGTGTCTTTTATCAGTACCAGGTTCAGAGGTCTGCGATGAAGAATGTGGAACGGGGTGGAAGGGGGTGGTAATTGGTGAACACATTCTCTGCTATGTAGATTTGCTTACATGTGTAATTGGCTTATTTTTGTATAAAAGATGGCCATTTAGTGCTAATGCTTAGAAATTGTCCCTTCTTTCTTCTATTTCACTTGTAGGTTCGCTTATATTGTTTGATATCCTAACAAATCAGAAAGATTCTTTGGGGGATATTGACAGTGAAAAGGTAATTTAGATGTTTAGATAGGTTTACTTATAGTACCTAGTAAGGATTTTTAGATTTTAGACTTTTGTTTTAAGCTGAGTTTAGTCTTACACCATGATATTAAATTTACATTTATCTTAACAGAGTGGTAATTTTCCCTGTCATTCTTGAATGGTAGAGGCAAGATAGTAACATGCTTCTACAAATAATTGCCATTTTCTAAAATAACCATAGGTGTCTTATTTCCTTATAACTGTGTCCTGTTGATCTGTTAGTAAAATTATGGGATCATTGCACTCATTGGAGTTGCCATATAAGAAATGAAGAACAAATTGGAAAAAGTTGATGCTTTGGGTATTCCAGATGGAGATGGGGGGCTAGGTGCTTGAAGGATGTCTGTTAGTCGGACGAGCTCCTGTGAACATGTACCATCTAGAGTACTGACTTGGTACCTCGCATATACTATCTTGTGTTTTGTTTCCTCTCTTTATGGGAGTGTCCTGTTTTCTCCTGTTGAGCCAGGGCAGGGGCTTTGTCCTAGGCTGTCTGATTTCTTAAGCATTGTTCGCTTAATGAGAGCTTAGTAAATGATTGTTGAAGGACACTTGGACAGCCATTTACTTATTCATTCTTTTAAAAAATGTAGTTTTCAATGAAGTTGGAAAAACTTGGAGTGCAATCTTAATTTCTATTTTTGTGTAAATGCAACTTACATTAATTTGAGATGTACCACAGTGGAAATATTATACAGTGCATTTTTAAAATCACATAATAGTAGTAAGGGAAATGACATTAACTTTGAAAATATGAACTTTATGATTTAAATTTTAGGATTCACTAAATACTGCTATGGATCAAGGAGATGCACCAACTCTGGAGGAAGATTTGAAGAAACTTCACCTTTCTGAATTCATTAATATCTTTGAGAAGGAGAAAGTAGATAAGGAAGCTCTGGTAAAAGTTTAAAATTTAAAACTTTATGCTAACCATGTTGTATTTTTCATTGCTGTTTTTTTTTTTTTTTAAAGATTTATTTGTTTATTTGAAAAAGTTACAGAGAGGCAGACGCAGAGAGAGAGAGAGAGAGGTCTTTATCTGCTAGTTCACTCCCCAAATGGCTGTAACAGCCGGAGCTGGACCCATCAGGAGCTGGGAGCCAGGAGCTTCTTCCAGGTCTCCCACACGGGTGTAGGGGTCCAAGTACCTGGGCCATCTTCTGCTGCTTTCCCAGGTGCGTTAAAACAGGGCTTAAACCAGTGCTCACATGGGATGCCGGCACTGCATCTTCCCACTGTGTCAGCACCGACCCCGTATGTTACACTGCTCATTGTCGTCATGTTTTAATATTCATCAGCATATTTGCTTTCTATTATGTAAATTGTCTTTGTGGGAATTCCAAGTTCAGATGAGTCATGTTGATACCCATAGGGCAGCAGTGTGAAGGCCAGAGAACAGGATTCAGAGAGTACGTGAGGCTCATAAGTAACACGCACTATTCTAGGTCTTATTTTCTGTTACACTTTGAAGAGCTCTGCTGTTACTGTTTGCTTATTTGCTTTTGTCTCACTTTTTTTCCTTTTTTGATTTGTGATACATTTGTTCATTTAACACATATTTAGTAAATGCTTGCCATGATTAGGAACCTGTACCAAGTCCTGGAGTGAGTGGTAGATAGGACACTGTCCTAGCCTATATGTAATTACAGTGACAGTGAGACCTAAGCAGGAAACATGCACAGTGGTATGAGAATGTGTGGTAGGATGAGCTACCTAGTCAGAGGGTGCAGGAGTGCTTTCTGAATAAGATAAGTGGTACTTGAGATTTTGATTTCTTTTCTGTATGTCTGTGTTCGCTGTATTTTCTCATTGTGTGGTGGTATAGTCCTTCCTAGGAACATGACCACTAAGTGAGCATGACAGTCATGAAGTCATTAGATACCCAATTTTTCTCTTCTCTTTTAAAAGATTTATTTATTTGAAGGGCAGAGGGCGATTGATCGATCGATTGATCTTCCATTGTTGATTTACTCCTGAAAGGCTCACAAAAGCCAGGGCTGGGCCAGGCGTATGAGCCTGACGTACTCTCTGAGCCCTGTTTTCTGGCCTTCACACTGCTGCCCTATGGGTATCAACATGACTCATCTGAACTTGGAATTCCCACAAAGACAATTTACATAATAGAAAGCAAATATGCTGATGAATATTAAAACATGACGACAATGAGCAGTGTAACATACGGGGTCGGTGCTGACACAGGAGCCAGGAATTCCCATCAGGGTTTCTCCTGCAGGGATGGCAGGAACCCAAGTATTTGGGCGATCATCCACTATCTCTTAGGTGCTTTACCCAGAGGCTGGAGTGGAATCCTAGTAGTTTGAACTAGGGCTCCAGTATGGATGCAGGCATTCCAGGTGGTGTCTTAACCTTTTGTGCCACAACTCCTGCCATTGCTTTTTTTTCTTTTTTTTTTTTTTACTTTGTTTGAAATCAGAGACAGAGGGATCTCTCATATGCTGGTTCACTCCCCAAATGTCCTCAATAGCAGGGTGGGCCAAGCCAAAGCCAGGCAGTTGGGAACTCAATTTAAGTCTCTCATGTGGGTGGCAGGGACCCAGCTACTTGAGCATCACCTATTGCCTTTCAGGGTGTGCATTAGCAGGAGGCTGGAATCATAAGCCAGGTAGGACTGGAATCCAGGCTCTCTGTTAGGGGATATGGATGTCCTACTGCCCCCCCTTCTAGTAACAGTGTTATCTATATTACTGTAACAGACATTGTAGCTGTTGGTACAGTCTGCTCTTCAGGCTGTTTGATGAATTCTTTGTTGAAGCTACTAGTGATGTTGTACCACCAGGGAATGACAGCAACATAAAGCAGAGCACAGAGTGCTGCAGGTCTTGCTCTTCCCCAGGGGCGGTGTGTTTGATGTTATTTTGCCTAAAAATAAAGACACTTGGTTTTCTGTGCCTAGGCTTTATGTACAGAGAGAGATCTTCAGGAAATGGGAATTCCTTTAGGACCAAGAAAGAAGATTCTAAACTATTTCAGGACCAGGAGGGATTCTGTGGTACGTCTCTGTGGTGCATCGTGTGCCTGGTGGGAAGGTGGGAGGTCTACTCTGGGGGGAGCTAAGCGTGGAGGAGGAATCTCTGGCTCAAGTTTTTAGGAATTAAAGCACGTTTACTTTATCCACGTTTTTTAAGATGTTACTGGCTCTAGAAGTCTTATCTCCCCTGGACTGCTCCTAGCATTTAGTGTTTTCCTTTTTCTCATCACAGTTATGGAGATGTAATTCATATCATACACATAATTGTCACCCTTTTAAAATACATAATTCACTAGTTTTCATATTCACAGAGTTTGATAGCCATTGCCACTAATTCCAGAACATTTCCATTACCCATAAGAGAATCTCCATCCCGATTTACAGTCATTCTCTTTGCTCCCTGCCCCTAGCCTGTTAACCACTCACATAGTTTCTGTCTCTGGTTTTGCTAAATTTGGACATTTCATATTAGTGGGATTATATAACCTAGGTCTTTTGTGAACAGTGGCTTTTTTCATTTAGAAGAATATTCTCGGGGTTCATTGATGTTCTGACAGTACTTTACACTCATTTTCTGGTCACCGAAGTCTTTTCCAGGTGTTAGTCACTAGTTCTCTTCCAGCTGTTTGGCAGGTAGCTTGGTTCTTCCAGACAGGTCGTTATTTGTATTCTTGGCCCGCCCTGCTTGATTTCCGAGAACTGTCGGTCCTCAGCATTCTTCCCACAGCATTCTGCTGTTTGCTTCCCCTGATGGCTGCCTCAGGTTTCAACTGCTGTGTATGGATGTCGTAATTTAGCACTTGATTTCACCAGCTTTTTGAGGGATTCTTCCTAGAATCATTGGCTGCTATTTCAGAACTTCCCTATGCTTCCTTTCCAGCCTGTAGAAAACTGTGCAGTCATCGGGCTGTTTTGACTCTACAGTAGCACCGCTCACCTGTTTTCTATTTTTCAGGGTGCTAGTGGGTCAGCTGCACAGTCGGCCTCAGGGGTGCGCACCCCCAAAGAGTCTGACGTCCACAGTAGTGCTGATGATTCTAGAAGTCGTGAATATCTAGATGTTGGCATTGGGCAGGTATACCACTAATTCCATTTAGACATTTTACTGCCTGCCGTCGGTATAGTCGGAAGAGTTATGACTTACTAGTGAGAGATACTTTTATTTCCTCCTTCTAGGTGTCAGTAAAATACCCCCGACTCATCTATAAGCCAGAAATATTCTTTGCCTTTGGATCTCCCATTGGAATGTTTCTTACCGTCAGAGGACTAAAAAGAATTGATCCCAACTACAAATTCCCAACTTGCAAAGGTTTCTTCAATATTTATCACCCTGTAAGCATTGCACTGTGTTTTCACCTGAAAATTAGGGCTTCACGGTAAACAGCTTATGCTTTTGATTGTGTTGATTTGCTTTTCTCTACACTATTCTGTAGTACTGACACAGCTTATAATAGCATTGATCTGGAAATAAGGTACCTTGTTTTTTTTTTTTAACTATTTACTTAAAGTCAGAGTTACATATATATATATATAGAGAGAGAGAGAGAGGGCAGGAGCTAGGAACTCCATCCAGGTCTCCCATGTGGATGTAAGGACCCAGGAAGTTGGGCCGCCTTCTGCTCCCCTGGGTGCATTAGTGGGAGCAGGATTGGAAGTGAAGCAGCTAGGACTTGCACCGTTGCTTGTCTGCTGCATCACAACGCTGGCCCCCAACATACCTTTTTTAAAAAAAAAACATAATTAAATAGTTTGTCAGAGTAGTAAATGTAGCTATTTTTTCTCTGTGTAGTTTGATCCTGTGGCCTATAGGATTGAACCAATGGTGGTCCCTGGAGTGGAATTTGAGCCGATGCTGATCCCACATCATAAAGGCAGGAAACGGATGCACTTAGGTAAGTTTGGTCAGTACAAACCGAATGGACCTGTTAGCTGTACTGGCTGCCAAACTCTGTACACCATGTATCATTCTTTATTCACATATATTTCAGAACTGAGGGAAGGCCTGACCAGGATGAGTATGGACCTCAAGAACAATTTGCTGGGTTCCCTGCGGATGGCCTGGAAGTCTTTCACCAGAGCTCCGTACCCTGCCCTCCAGGCCTCAGAAAGTACAGAAGACACTGAAGCAGCAGAACCTGAATCCAGTGCAGAGAAGCCTTGTGGTCAGTTACACTGTGCACGTTGATCCCCTGCAGATCAAGGGACTTCTCGTGTGGAGTTCTTCTCCTAGGGCCTTCTTACTTTTCCAGTATATGGGACTTCCCTCTATGAGTCTTCATGGACCTGCAGCTCCACTAATCTTTTCTGTCATCTTCATGGCCCCAAGTTACGGAAAACCATTTGTGAGGGAAAATGTCCAGAGAAGCAGTCTGGGGAGCAGGCTTTAGAGCTGTCCCTGGGAGGAACCGTGCAGGTGGCGTTAGGAGCCTGTGGAGCCCTTGTTTTACAGGAGTCTGTGTTTGTGGTCAGTTTTTATTTTTATTTTTTTTTAATTTTTATTTATTTATTTAGACAGGCAGAGTGGATAGAGAGAGAGACAGAGAGAAAGGTCTTCCTTTTCTGTTGGTTCACCCTCCAATGGCCGCTGCGGCCGGCGCATCGTGCTGATCCGAAGCCAGGAGCCAGGTGCTTCTCCTGGTCTCCCATGCGGGTGCAGGGCCCAAGCACTTGGGCCATCCTCCACTGCACTCCCGGGCCATAGCAGAGAGCTGGACCGGAAGAGGGGCAACCGGGATAGAATCCGGCGCCCCAACCGGGACTAGAACCCGGTGTGCCGGCGCCGCAAGGCAGAGGATTAGCCTGTTAAGCCTCGGCGCCGGCCAGTTTTTATTTTCATGACAGGGCTAGCTAGGCTACTTCTGACTTAATTTCAGCATATTGCATTCTTTTGCTTTAGTTTTCAGCTTCCTCAAGAACTCTGCCTCTAAACCCAAGGCAAATGATTTAGCTACCAAGGGTACAGGTAATGAGATGTGTTAAAGGCCAGAAAGGAAGCTGGGACACAGTGCGACTTGAGGAGGCAGAGGGGCTCACCCAGTGGTGAAGCTGGAATCTGAGAGGAAGTAAGGACAGAGTGGAGAGCAGAAAGCTCCTAGGTTCCTCCTGTGCTCTCCGTATGCAGGTGTGGACGCGGAAGAGACCGCCGTGGCCGTGAAAGAGGAAGTACCGCCCATCAACGTGGGGATGCTGAATGGGGGCCAGCGCATTGACTACGTGCTGCAGGAGAAGCCCATTGAAAGCTTTAATGAGTATTTGTTTGCTTTACAAAGTCATCTGTGCTACTGGTGAGTGTTTCTGAATCTTTCTTTATTTTTTATTTTCTTTATTTCTTTTTTTTGACAGGCAGAGTGGACACTGAGAGAGAGAGAGAAAGGTCTTCCTTTGCCATTGGTTCACCCTCCAATGGCTGCTGCGGCTGGTGCGCTGCAGCCAGCACACCGCGCTGATCCGAAGGCAGGAGCCAGGTGCTTCTCCTGGTCTCCCATGGGGTGCAGGGCCCAAGCACTTGGGCCATCCTCCACTGCACTCCCGGGCCATAGCAGAGAGCTGGCCTGGAAGAGGGGCAACCGGGACAGAATCTGGTGCCCCGACCGGGACTAGAACCTGGTGTGCCAGCACCGCAAGGCGGAGGATTAGCCTGTTGAGCCATGGCGCCGGCCTCTGAATCTTTATAATTGACACGTAGTTGACAGCTGTAATAGAAAAGGGATAGACCTGTATATATTTGGGATTAGAATGATTTCTCATTTAGAAAGTACAATATAGCATAATCATGTCATTTAAAGGAATATGATTTAAACACATTGATTTTATTTTGCATTTGAGTAGAGCATGGGACTAATGAAGCCAAAAATCATTAGTTCAGGTAGCTTGGTCTTTTTTTTTTTAAATTTTTAATTAATTAATTTTTTTTAACAGGCAGAGTGGACAGTGAGAGAGAGAGACAGAGAGAAAGGTCTTCCTTTGCCATTAGTTCACCCTCCAATGGCCACTGTGGCCGGCGCGCTGCGGCTGGTGCACCGCGCTGATCTGAAGCCAGGAGCCAGGTGCTTCTCCTGGTCTCCCATGGGGTGCAGGGCCCAAGCACTTGGGCCATCCTCCACTGCCCTCCCTGGCCACAGCAGAGAGCTGGCCTGGAAGAGGGGCAACCGGGACAGAATCCGGAGCCCCAACTGGGACTAGAACCCGGTGTGCCGGCGCCGCAGGCAGAGGATTAGCCTGTTGAGCCATGGCGCTAGCCTGCTTTGTCTTAAGATTGTGTCATTTGGCCATTGGGTGCATATGAATGAATAGGAACAAACACATTTTTATTGCTGAAAGTCTTTTCAGAAACCCACTTGAAAGCATTTACATTAGCTAGACCAGAATTGGTTATTATGTATAATTAATTGATGGATTATAGAGTAGATTAATGGTGCTTATTGGAATTTCATGTACAACAACATAATTAATCACTGAGGAGATTTGAAGTAAAGAAAAGCTAGCAAAATAAGGTGGCTCAAAGAGACAATAGGTTTTTTTTTTTATTTTAATAAAGATTTATTTATTTATTTGAAAGAGTTACAGAGAAGGAGAGGGAGGAGCAGAGAGAGAGAGAGAGAATCTTCCATCTGCTGGTTCACTCCCCAAGTGACCACGGCAGGCCAGTAGCTTCTTCTAGGTCTCCCATGTGGGTGCAGCAGCCCTAGAACTCGGGCATTCTTATGCTGCTTTCCCAGGCCGTTAGCTGGGAGCTGGATGGGAAATGGAGGAGCTGGGACTTGAACCAGCTCCCAAATTGGATGCTAGTGCTGCAGGTGGTGGCTTTACCCGCTGTGCCACAGCGCTGGTTCCAAGAAGATAAGCATTTAAATTGTAAGCTTTGAGAATGTGGGAGGAGTTTTTCTATTGAATCCCATTTAAAGGATTATTCTCTGATGCAATCTGTGTCTAGGGAATGGATACAATAGAGGCTATGACATAAAATGAAAGTGCAGTTCAGCAAAAGCAGTCTTAGGACAAAGGACTAAAATAATGCTGCATTAAGAATGCACTGTGCTGGCCGGCGCCATGGCTCACTAGGCTAATCTTCCGCCTGTGACGCAGGCACCCCGGGTTCTAGTCCTGGTCGGGGCGCCGGATTCTGTCCCGGTTGCTCCTCTTCCAGTCTGGCTCTCTGCTGTGGACCGGGAGTGCAGTGGAGGATGGCCCAAGTGCTTGGGCCCTGCACCCGCATGGGAGACCAGGAGAAGCACCTGGCTCCTGGCTTCGGATCGGTGCAGCGTGCCGGCCGTAGCAGCCATTTGGGGGGTGAACCAACAGAAAAGGAAGACCTTTCTCTGTCTCTCTCTCTCTCTCTCTCTCACTGTCTAACTCTGCCCCTGTCTTTAAAAAAAAAAAAAGAATGCACTGTGCCGATGCAGCTCTGCAGAGTACCTGAAAGGGGTTCTCCAGTGAGTGAGCCGTACATTCATATGGTTTGAAATTGAAAGGTCAATAATGAAATTCTTATTTTCTATTTTGTTCTTCCCCTGTGTTTTTAAAAAACTGTTCCAGAATCTGTGCTTACAGAAAGCAGGTGTACAGTGGTGAACACACTGTTTCCCTCTTTTGAGTACCATCATGTTACAGGCCTTGTTCCTTGCCTTGCTGTGTGACTGCTGTCTCTAGAGCTTCTGCTTCCTCTCCCAGCTGCGTGACTGAACCAGTGCTCTGCCGAGGGTCCTTTCAGGTTCTAGACTTCTGCCCTTTGGACGCCTACTCCTGAGTATCTGTGTAAGGTGAAGAATACCTGGAGTATGAATCACCCAGATAGAGTGCACTTTTTTTTAAAGATTTATTTATTTGAGAGGTGGAGTTACAGAGGGTCTTCCATCCACTGATTCACATCTCCCGCACGGATGCAGGGGTCCAAGCACTTGGGCCATCTTCCACTGCTTTCCCAGGCCATAGCAGAGAGCTGGATCAGAAGTGGAGTAGCCAGGACTTAAACTGGTGCTCATATGGGATACTGGCAGTGCAGGCAGCGGCTTTGCCCACTATGCCACAGCGCTAGCCCCTATATTTTTTTTTTAAAGATACATTTAAAAAAAAAAAATTATTTGACAGAGAGAGAAAAAGAGAGAAAGGTCTTCCTTCTGTTGGTTCACCCCCCCCCCCCCCCCAAACGGCTGCTATGGCTGGAGCTACAGAGTTACAAAGAGAGGTAGAGACAGAGAGAGAGGTCTTCCATCCGCTGGTTCACTCCCCAGATGGCCACAACGGCTGGAGCTGTGCTGATCCAAAGCCAGGAGCTTCTTCCAGGCAGAGAGCTGGATCGGAAGAGGAGCAGCGGGGACTAGAACCGGCACCCATATGGGATGCTGGTGCTGCAGGCCAGGGCGTTAACCCTCTGCGCCATAGCGCTGGCCCCTGTACACATCTTTAACATTGGGTAAACACTGCCAAATAGATACTCCCGTCATGGGCATCTGAGATCTTCTGCTCCCCCACAGCTTTTCCAGCACAGTTTATCAACTTTAAATCTCTGCCAGTTTGTTGAGTGAAGAATGTACAATTAGGCCGGCGCTGCGGCTCACTAGGCTAATCCTCCGCCTGCAGCACCGGCACTCCAGGTTCTAGTCCTGGTCGGGGCGCCGGATTCTGTCCCGGTTGCTCCTCTTCCTGTCCAGCTCTGCTGTTGCCCGGGAGGGCAGTGGATGATGGCCCAAGTGCTTGGTCCCTGCACCCGCATGGGAGAGCAGGAGAAGCACCTGGCTCCTGGGTTCGGATCAGTGCGGTACGCCAGCCACAGCGGCCACTGGGAGGTGAATCATCGGAAAAGGAAGACCTTTCTCTCTGTCTCTCTCACTGTCCACTCTGCCTGTCAAAAAATAAAAAAAAGTACAATTAACTGCACATATTTAAAATGTACAAACTTAGTGCCGGTGTTGTGGTGCAGTGGGTTCATCCTCCGCCTGTGGTGCCGGCATCCCATATGGGTGCCGGTTCTAGTTTTGGCTGCTCCACTTCTGATCCAGCTCTCTGCTATGGCCTGGGAAAGCAGTAGAAGATGGCTCAAGGGCTTGGGTTCCTGCACCCTCATAGGAGACCCAGAGGAACCTGGCTTCGGATCTGCCCAGCTCTAGCTGTTGCAGCCATCTGGGAGTGATCCAGCAGGTGAAAGATGTTTCTTACGCTCAGTGTCTAACTCTACCTCTCAAATAAGTAAACAAAATTTTTAAAAACAAAAAAAAAATACAAACTTGATGAAATTTTATGTGAATACAGCTAAGAAACCATTTGTACGGTTAGTGAATTCTCACTCTCAGAAGCTTCCTCGTGTTCTTTTGTAATCCCCACTCTCCCATCCCCCAGGATGCTAGAATCGTTTCTGTTTGTAATCATACTGTATATATTCTTGTTTTGCTGTGATTCTTTTACTTAGCATAGTTTTTTTTTTTTTTATTTATTTTTTTTTTTGTGGAGTTAGAGGCGGAGGCAGAGAGATAGATAGTCTTCCAACCGCTGGTTCACTTCCCAAATGGCCGTGACAGCTGGAGCTGGGCCAATCTGAAGCCAGGAGTTTCTTTTGGGTATCCATGTGGGTGCAGGGGCCCAAGGACTTGGACCATCTTCCACTGCTTTCCCAGGCACATTAGCAAGGAGCTAGATTGAAGTGGAATAGGGGCCAACACTGCAGCACAGTAGGTTAATCCTCCGCCTGCAGCGCTGGCATCCCATATGGGCACCGGTTCGAGTCCCAGCTGCTCCTCTTCCAATCCAGCTCTTTGCTGTGGCCTGGGAAAGCAGTAAAAGATGGCCCACGTTCTTGGGCTCCTGCACCCGTGTGGGAGACCGGAAGAAGTTCATGGTTTCAGATCGGCACATCTCCAGCCATTTGGGGAGTGAACCAGTAGATGGAAGACCTTTCTCTCTGTCTCTCCTCACTGTATGTGATTCTTTCAAATAAATAAATAAAACCTTAAAAAAAAAACAAAGAAAGTGGAGCAGCTGGGACTCAAACCTGTGCTCACATGGGATGCCCGTGCTGCAGGCCAGGGCATTAACATGCTGAGCCACAGTGCCGGCCCCAGTGTATTCAGTTACTGATGGACATTTGGGTTGTCTCCAGTTTTTGGCTATTATGAATAAAGCTTTGGGAACATTTGTGTATGCGGCTTGGTATGGGCAGTCTTCATTCTCTTGGGTAAGTCGTGGCAGTGAAATGGCTGGATGTCACATGGAAGGGCATCTTTAAAGACATTGCTGAAGTGTTCGTCGGCATGTTTTGCGGCAGTAAAAAATAAACTTTTCAGGTGGTTCCGTGGATTAACTCTGACACAATCAGTAGTTTTGATTTTGCTCACCGTCACCGTTTCTTTGCAGGGAGTCTGAAGATACAGTATTGCTGGTCCTCAAGGAGATCTACCAAACCCAGGGGGTCTTCCTTGATCAGCCCCTACAGTGACAGTGACCCACGGTGACCACGTAGGGTGAGTTTTCAGACATTATGCACGCACATAGTTCTTACATTTCCATGCTAGAAGGGTCTGGGGAGCCTCAGGCTCCTTCTGATATGCCTTTTTGTTGCCTGTCTCCAAGATCCTGATCATCGTCCATGTTTCAAGGGGCTCTGGTTGCGATTCATGGGGGAGGTGCAGGGCCCACTCGGAGAAATAGTAGTGTGTGTGTGTGTTGTGCTAGGATCTTGTCTGATGGCATCTGCCACAGCCACAGTTCAGCCTCCCCCGAGGGTTCTGCTACTCAGTTACTTAGACGTGGAAGGAGAGATCTGTGTATTCAACACTGGGCTTCTCCGTGGTGCCCTCCATTTGGGGCTGCGTGCTGAGCTCTCCCCCTCTCTCCTAGACGGACATGGGGGACCCTTCCCCAGGAACCCCGCCCGTGCCTGGCCTCAGTTTTCCTCTTCTCAGCTGCATCGTCTCCCGCCTGTCGCCCGCCACTTGCTCACAGTGAGGTCTTTGGAAGATACTGTCCTCTTCCGGACGTGAGTGGAAAAGCGAAGGGAGACTGTCCCTCTCCCCGCTTCCTGGGAACTCTGGCCATTCTTGCTTCATGGCTCATTCTCCGGCGATGGGGCATCGGTGCCACACTTCGCTGCTTAGTGCTGGAGGTGGTGTGAAGTCTGTTTGGAGTTTGATTTGTTTTGGGTTGGGTAGAAATGATTCCTAGGGAGTTACGTTTAGAAAACGTAGTTTTGAAGCAGGTTCTTGAGCTTTTTAGGGCACGCTGATCTCTCGGCGCTTTCTAAGTGGATGTGGCGAAGGCGGACAGATTCTGAGCCGGCGCTGCCGTCCGCGTGTGCCGTGTGAAGACCAGAGTGTAGCTTTCAGACAGCATTGTTTCCTCTCCTACAGACCAACAGAGTTACTGTGAGGGATCACTGATGTCAGCCCTTGTTTCTACAACTGTGTGAGCCGCTTAAGTCCGCAGTGGGCAGGTTAGTGCACTGACGTGCGTCTCTACAAGAGTTTACATACCTACATCTGTCCCTTTTACCATATTCCAAGTTAGGAGACTCTAGATGAAGCTGAATTAGTTATTTGGTAATAGCTTTTATTATGTTGAGGATGAAGTTGTAAAAGCTGACCAACTTGAAATTACAAACTAAGCGGCTTGAAAAGACTGTAAACAAAATCTTCTAGTGGTGCCCTTGTGGTGAAACAATTTAAATCATAGCCACCTGCACTGTGTGAAGGCGGTGTTGTGTCCTTTCGGAATGTCTGTCGATGTCACTGTCCTCTTAGGTACCCACATCCTGAATATTTTAAAGGCTCTTGGAACAGGGCATTGTTGGTTGAGCAGGAAGGTTTGGATAGGGAGAAGTGGTTAACTTACTTGGGAAGAAAACCCATGCCTGTAGGGCCAAAGGAATAGTGTCGGCCGGGTCTGGAGCGGGCAGACAGAGGCTTGCCCTGGGGAGCGCGGTGCAGGTGGGCTGCGCTTTCTTTGCTGAGGTCCCTGCTCACCACTTTGCTGCAGGCATGTGCCGTTCTCGGGACAGTCTCCCTGGCAGACTCGCACAGGCCCCATTGAACCGGCATGGGCGGGCCATCCAGATGTGTTGTTTTGTGAATGTGTCATGATTTCCAAAGCGCTGTCGTTTCATATTCACTGAAGCCAGCCCTTAAATAGCAGTGGGCTCTGTCCCTTTCTGGAGAGAGAGGAGGGCCAATTCCCGTCACCTTGGAGACCACAGAGGTAAGCGTACGGTACAGGAGACGGGGCCTTCCCTGTCATCTGCTTAGACTGATGCTGAGGAAGCGCGCCACTGGACACGTGGGATCCTGAAGTCACTGGGAATGAAGTGGCATCCTCTGTATACGAAAGGGGAAGATTTTGTTCTGAGCTGCTCTCTTCAGATTTGCTGACTTCACATAAGCAGAACAGGTACTGTTTAGGAGTAAACCAAAGGACAAGCAACAGTGGGTCCCTGTAACCAAAGACAGCATGACCTGGATAGCGGGCACTGAATGTCTCTCCTGTGGGGAGGGACCTTGCATCTGGTAAGATCACGGCTGGATTTAACTCCACATGGCAGTCAGCTTGCCCGATCCTTGATTTAGGCAGATATTTGCACTGCTTCATCTGTATCATGTGCAATCTCTTGACCAATCCTGTACAACCCTAGTACAACAGCGTTTTCTATGTATTCCCAGTTGCAGAATTACTATGGCTTAGTTCAACAAAACAGATTGTTTGCATGAAAAAATTAATAGCACTGATGAGCTTTCTAATATTTTGCACTTTTGAAATGTTTGTTTTTTACATAATTATATTTAAAACTTTAGTAAATACTAAAATAAAATCATATTGACCAGTTTGTGTAGTTTTATCTGGTCTCATCTGTCATAAAGAAATCAACACAGTAACCGCTTTCTCTTCCTCTCTGTATTACCAAAACAAGTTTAAAAAATAAAAGTTCAGGGCATAAAACTAATACTTAAGTTCTTTTTTCTTTGTGTGTTCGTTGCCATAGGCAGACAGAGCTCAGAATTCAAAGCACAGTAAATACCTTGACTGCCTTTTGGTATTCTAAATACTAGCCCCTGTTGCCCAGCAGCAGGTGGCTCACTTACCTCGGATGGGGGTCCAGTGGGATTGCGTGGACATCATTTTATTTGGAGGAAACAGGGATACAATATGAGGTCCTGTTTCAGGCGAGATCACAGTCCAGGGGGATGCCTTTGGAGACCCCACGTCCCCGCTCTGCTTCTGATCCAGCTCCCTGCTAAGTTACACTCCCTGGGAGGCAGCAGTGACGGCGCAAGTACCCGGGCCCTTGCCATCCCCATGGGAGACCCGCAATAACGAGGGCTGGGCCAGGCTGAATTTAATCCAGGTCTCCGCGTGGGTGGCAGGGACTCAAGTCCCAGGGCACTCTTGAGCAGAAGGCGAGAAAGGCAGAGCCAGTCCTCAAGCCCAGGCACGCCGGTGTGGTTCGCAGACACTCAGATGGTATCTAGGCGTCCCGTGCCGAACGCCTGCCCCAGAAAACTAGGTTTTGATCGTTAGCTCCAGCTTCTAGGGTGAAGTGGAGCCATGCGAAGGCTGCTTTGTGCAAACATCCTTCTAAGAGTGCCAATCTGATGGAACCAACGGAGTGCCAGTGGAGGCCTGTTGCCGGGTCCTTTGCCAGCTGGTGTGGCGCACAGTCACAGGGAAGCGCCTTGGCTTGCATGACTGAGTAGGGGCAAAACCGGGCAGTCATGCTGAGGCCTGAGGCGAGGCGGCTCAGTCCTCCTTTCTATCTGGGATGGGATTAAAAAGGCAGGGACATGTTTTGGAGACACTTTACTCTCCTGATGCCTACCATAGCCAGGGGCTGGGCAGACCAGGAGCCCAGAACTCGGTCTCCCATGTAGTCGGCAGGGTCCCAGTGCTGCTGCCCAGGGTGCACACTGGCAGGAGCTGGAGTCGGAAGCAGAGCCAGGACTCACAGCTAGGACTCTGATACGGGCTGAGGGCTTCCCGGGCAGCATCAAATGCCTGTCCCCCGGGAATCCTTGTTTTGTACAGGTCCAGTTAGGTTGACCTCGTCTCCACTGAGGTGGATCCCACCCCAAACGTCAAGACAGTGGGAAGCACCAGGCTGCTTCCGTGTGCTGGGAAGTACAGCTCTGTCCTGGGATGGTTGGCGGCGTTGTGCACCGGTCAGTGGGGAGAACACTGCCTGTGGCAGACGCGGCAGAGCTGCCAGTCACAGATGCAGCCGTGTCTCCCTCAGTGCAGGGCCATGGCCCTCCAAGCTCACCTCGTTCCAGCTTGATGGTTCCTGTAGGCTGTTTTATCAGGATTGTCATTTTCATTTCTCTAAACAGTGAGTCAAACGCAGCATCAGTTAAGTATGTATCTAAGCCGTGTTCAGAGTGTACTAAATTAGAAGTTTAAAAATCAGAATAACAACAAAATGCTGCGCAGCCACACATTTCCCCCATTTTGAGTGTCCTGGAGGAAGGACCCGCCCCACAGGATTTGCCCTGCAAAAGCCTTGCTCTTGTTAACGCAGCGCTCCTGAGAGCCTCTGGGCCACGGTGTGCCAGTGGGTGGATCTGTGGCTTTTCTCTGAAGATACTGTTATGATTTACTGTAACAATCAACTTTATTTTTCATTTTTTGACAGGCAGAGTGGATAGTGGGAGAGACACACACAGAGAGAAAGGTCTTCCTTTTTGCCCTTGGTTCACCCTCCAATGGCCACTGTGGCCGGCGCATCTCGATGATCTGAAGCCAGGAGCCAGGTGCTTCTCCTGGTCTCCCATGCAGGTGCAGTGCCCAAGGATTTCGGCCATCCTCCACTGCACTCCCGGGCCATAGCAGAGAGCTGGCCTGGAAGAGGGGCAACTGGGATAGAATCCGGCGCCCCAACCGGGACTAGAACCCGGTGTGCCGGCGCCGCAAGGTGGAGGATTAGCCTGTTAAGCCACGGCGCCGGCCACAATCAACTTTAATTATAATGTTTTCTTGAATTTTCTGCTGAGTGAGCTTGATTTGTAGGAGTGAACTGACCACTGAGGTCTGTTTTAAACATTTTCCTTTTTTTTTTTAAAGATTTTATTTATTTGAGAGCGTTAGAGACGGTGAGAGGGAAAGACAGAGAGAGGTCTTCTGTCTGTCGGTTCATTCCCCAGGTGGCCGCAGAAGCTGGAGCTGCACTGATCCAAAGCCAAGAGCTTCTTCCGGGTCTCCCACGTCGGTGCAGGGGCCCAAGCATTTGGTCCATCTTCTGCTTTCCCAGGCCATAGCAGAAAGCTGGATTGGAAGAGGAGCATCTGGGACTAGAACCGGCGCCCATATGGGATGCTGGCGCTGCGGGTGGAGGATTAACCTACTGCACCATGGCGCCGGCCCCTAAACATTTTCTTAAAGATGCAGTTTAATTTGAACCTGGGCTTCATACAATTGGAAAAATTAGGACATTGCTTTTAGGTAATGGAAAAGTTAACTTCTGTCTTACCTTCCACATAGCCATAAACGCAAACACTTAGTACAGGAGCCAGGCCACTGAGGCTCACTGGTTCATTAGTTGAACAAGTACTGAGCGTCTCCCCTGTGCCAGAGGTAAAGTAAAACTATGACTGGGTTGCGGAGGCCTGCGTGGCTCGGAGACCCCGCTCACCATGGCAGGGTTGCGTCAGTCACAGCCGCGGGCCTGCATGCCAGCTGCGAGGAGCAGAGGCGACGGGCACACGACTCCAAGGCTCCCCCGGGCCCTGCCAGGCCGGGACAGGCGGCTGCCCCTCCCATCTCCAGCGAGGAAGCGCACAGACCGCCTTGTGTCTTACCTGAGGATGGTGTTTGGAACGCTACTTCAGGACTTGGGGCAGGTAGCTCCTGCTGTTTTAGTCCCCTCACCTACAGACGACAGAACCGCGCTGCGAGGCACCGGGCACGGGTGTTTGCATGGCTGGAGCGGCTCCGGGCCCGCGGAGGCACTGCACAGGAGGGCGGCTTTTCCCAGCCACGCCGCTCTCCTGGCCTAAAGGTGACAAGACGCGGGCAGCAGCGCCCATCCGGCGCCCCCACAGGGAGAGGCCGCCAGGCAGCCCCGGGGAGCACGGAGAGCACGGCGGTCAGGCGGTGTTGCGGGCACACAGGGCACCGGCTCAGGGCGCGCTGCAGGCGGGGGCGGACTCCCCTACCACCTGGGAGGAGAGGGAACCGGCCAGGGCCACTCGGCGCTGCGCGCCAGGGATCCCAGCCCACGGCAGCTGCCCGAGGAACTTGTCCGTACAGCGCAGCGAGCCCGTGACCCTCCGGGGGTCTCCCCCGCGCTGTCTCACAGCAGGCAGCTCCCCCAGAGCCGGGCCGGGCCGCGGCGCGCAGCGAGGGGCGGCGGGAGGGCACCCCGTCCAGGCGCGAGCGCCAGCCACGCCGCCTCAGCAGCGGAGGCGGAACCACGCAGCAGCGCCCGCACATCCGCGAGGGGGTCCGGCCCGCGGCGCGGTCCGCACGCCCGCTTGGCCCCGAGTCGCCGCGCTGACGTGGCGGCCGGGCGGGGGCAGGGGCCAGGGCGGCAGAGACGCCCCGGGAGCGCGCAGCGCCGGCTGGCGGCCGCCGGGGGAACTGCAGGCGGCGGGGCCGAGCGCGCCGCGACCCCGTGCAGCAGGTCCCCTTCTGGTCTTTGACCAACCCACCAGCTGCCGCCAAGGGACTCCACACCCCCCGGGTCCGAGAGCAGAATGCGAGCCTGGCTTTATGGGATCCGCACGGCGGAAACTGGCTGCGTCATCCAGCCCCCGCTGCCCGGTGCGTTCCAACAGGGAGTTACAGGCAAAGAACAAGTCCGCGTATTTAATTTGGAACATACAGGACAATTTATTGAAGTCAGTCTCAAGCAAAATCTGAAATCAGTGGAATGTCATTAAAAACCTTTTCCAAATTAATCCTCACGGAAGCAAAAAACACATTTGAGTTCCAAAGTATTTGTAAAATAAAAAAGGCAACATCTCAGTAAATATAATAATGTACAAAAATTATGTTCCTACCAGCACGCACATCAGTAAGAAGCTTAAATATGACGAGCAATCCTAAAGACACTGTGTCTGATCGAGAAGCTATCTATGTACAGGTTAACCAAGCTTCACACGATTCACACTATGCAATAGAACATAGGCCAATCAACAAAATCCTCAAAATAGTATGCATCTGGAAGTCTATGCGGCAACATCAAGTCATCATACAGTAACGCCCTAGTGGGACATCCCCAGGGAAAATGAACACTAATCCCTTAGTGTCAAGAGCTTCTAGCCGAGTCACAGAAACTCAAGAGACCGGCTTTAGTGAATATTGACGCTATGTTAGTCAAGACTCAAGTCTCAAGTGATTTAGGCAAAATAACTTCACAGGATCTACAAAGCTCGTTACAGATAAAGTACAGAAATAACCATCTACAAAGGTCATTATAAAGAACAAGGGGAAACGAAAGGAATGTGTGGGTATCGGCTGTGCAGTGTCACTCAGGTGGGTACAAGCCACTTCCTCATAGCTCCAAATGTGCACACCCCGTGCACACACCAAGAGGGTGACCACTGAGCCACTGGGTTACTGGTGGCAACGTGCTTTCCTCAACACAGGGAAGTAACGACAAAGGAAAGCCAACGGCATTAACGACTGATTCCGAGGGAAAGTTCATCCAGCCCACTTCTCAACCGACAAGGAAACCCCTTGGCGAGGCCCTCGGTGGGCATGTGAGGGGCTGCCGGGAGCCTGGTGCCCAGGCTGTCTTCCCTTTCCATTTGCATGCTAATGACACTTAGAGCTCCCTGAGGACAGGCCACTCTCCCTCCTGTCCCTTCACACACACCCAAACCTGTCACTCGGGCAACGGAAAACACACACACACACACACACATACACACATACACACAACGGAAATGGTTTTTGACACACAGCATTTCAGGAGTGTAACGTAAGTGCAGTTAACGTTTCTGAACAGGTTTCTATTAGAAGGAAAGAGGAGGTGCCGGGTGCGGGGCTGACAAAGCAGCACGCACAGGAAATAACTGCAGAAACACCGCCGGCACCTCCCGCAGCAGTCTCTTCCAGAGACCAGCCTGAGCAGAACTTCCGCCCAGGCTAGAGGCAAGAGACCAGGCTGTTTGTTTCCAAAACAGTCTACAGGACCATGCTTTCTACTTCATGAATTTATAAAGAAACCGTACGATAAGGGGAGCAGCTGAAGATTTTCAAGTACTTAAAAAACCTGAATTCAAGGCAGAGGTCTCATGTTAAAGTGACTACTTCGTACCTGTGGAAAACCGCCCCCCCCCCCCCCCGCCCCGGCCCCGCCCCGCCCCGCCCCAGGTACAAGTTGCAGACATCTCAGCACATACACATCGCCGACTTCTCACTCTCAGTCCATTGCAAAGCTGTCTAATTATACCTATTTCCTAGCCCACCTGACAACGGAAGCAATTTCGACGTTTTCGTCTGTTGGCCTAGGATGCGGGAGCCGGTAGCTCTCTGCTGTCCACTGTCCATGCGGCGTGAACAAGCTCCCCAGCCTGCGAGGGGCCGAGGGGCCTTGTTTACTCCTCCTGCTGGGCACGGCTCACGGCAGACAACGCCTTGATTTTGAAGGTGAATGCTAAAGGAAGAGCTCTGTGTTCTAAAACGCCGCGGGGACGAGCGGCTGCGGATCCGTCTGCAGGTGCAGGTCTGGGTTTGCCCCTGGCTGGAACCTCTGCTGCTTCAGTGTCCAGTGCCGACCACGGGCAGCTGGAGAAGCGGCCTCCTTCCAGTTAGCTCCTGTTTAAGCTTCTCGGGTCCGCCCCGACTGGAACACAAACCTCAGCTCAGGCCAGCTCATTTGTTAGTATGACAGCATGGGAACCTCGCCGTGGCCCGCAGTGAGTTCAGTGAGTGGCAGTGATGGCGGCCTGGCCTCCCGCAGCCCCCGCACCCCAGGGAGGCAGGCAGCCGGCCCTGCCTGCCAGTGCCTGTGGGCCTCCCTCCACCTGCCGCACAGAGTCTGCGAAGCGGCTCCAGGATTTCACCTTTAGCTCCTACGGACCCAGCTTTCTGGAGCTTTATGCTGATTACCCTAACTCTTAGGCTCATCTCTTCCTCCAAAGAATTAACTTGCGGTTAAAAAAAAATACCACCATTATCCTACGCTGCTTCTAAGTTATTTCATTTTTTGGACAAGACTAAAAAGCCAACCACTTACGCTCTGACCGCGTACAGATTTACAGGTTAGCAAACACCAACTCCAGCCTGAGAGCGAGCTATGTGTCTTGGCGTATTTCGCTGGTGTGGCCTGGGCACGCACTGCGCGTGCAGACTGGCGCTCCCAGGGAGCACAGCTTTGTCTGCTTCCACTGCCGTAACTCCGACACACACACGGGTCAATGCCGGCAGCCTGGAGTGGGGAGCGCTCCTTGGCACTGATCAGAGTGGGCCTACTTTTTAGACCACTAGAGAGCATTCATGGACAAAGACTTCAGAGCCACGGTTATCTGTTCTGTGTTCTACTTCTGATTTCTGAAATGGCAGAATGACTCTATTAATTCATCAAAAAAAAAAAAAAAGGATTAAAAAAATTCAGCAGAGCTCTGTTACAGATATAAAAAACCAAAATGTGACACAATGAAGAAACTGCATAAAAATACTTAAACCTAAGGTATTTGCACTATACAGTATATACCCTGGCTTACCATATAAAAGTCATCAGATATTAAATTGCACTAAGTCCAAAACAAAGCAAGGAGATAAGATTTCATGTTGAATACTGTTTCAATAACAGTTGCATCTGGAATAGTAAAGGAAATCCTTATGTTAGTACATTTAAAAAAACCAAACATTTATCTCATATATATATATATATATAAAATAAAATTTTAGTATGATAAAACCTAGATTTTCTTAAATTATTTTTCAAAAGGACATCAAACTATATGCTTGCTCAAGAGCAAAGGGTAGTGTTTTGGTGAGCTGCACTCCACGGCGCTTGCAGCAGCTGGACTTGGTAGCGTGCAGCGTTTTCCACCCTGCTCTCTCTGGGGCTGCATCTCACCACAGGCGCGGCGAGCCCAGCATTCACTTCAGAGTGCGCTGCTGGAGCCAGGCAGGTGGCAGTCTAGGAGCTCGAGTAAAGGAGCTGTAGTGTTGTTTGATAAGGGAAAGTCCCGTGTAAGTGCTCACTTACAAAGGAAGAGAGAGGCACAAAACAGCTTTTTTCTTCTTTCTAGGGAGGAGCTCTAGGTAAGAAAACTCAACGCACACGACCCAGCTGCAGGACGCAGCTGGAGCACCTGCCCTGCCCACCTTCCTGAGGTTACCAGGAACTTCCTGCGGGCAGTCACCACCCGGAGAACATGCGCGCTCACTGGCGCTCTCTCTGGACTTGTGCTGGGTACAGAGCTCCACCGACGCCTGACGTGACCCATGGTTTCATCCCAGGATTCTACTGGGCTACGCATATCCTTAAGCATTCAATGCAAGAGTGTTTTGTGGGCAGACATCTTGGCATCCTGGAATCTGTCAGATTCAAGCATCTCAGGCAGCCGTCTTGGCTAACACTGACTCTCGGGTGCTTCCTAAGATGGGGTGTGTGTGTGTGGCTCTAGGTACCCTGTAGAAGTAGCAGTTCTTCCCCTTCTTCAGGGAAGAAGGGTCTTCGTACTGGGGAATACAAAGCAGAGACTGTTTACAAATAACCTGGGGATGCTCCGACCGCCCCCACCCCCCTCGCCCCCAGTTCAGAGCACAACTAGAAAGATTTATTCAAACATAGAGCCAATTTGCATGTGTAGTTTCAGCAGGAAACATGCCCGATTGGGCGGGTCACAAAGGAAATGTTTCATTAGGAGAGGAAAACAGAGACAGGAAGAAAAATGCCCACAATTCTCTCCCAGTGAGACCAGGTCTCCGTGAAACTGGACAAGAAGCAGTGCTTCCGGGCCCCAGCTTCCGGGGTGTGCTGTCAGCTCCCTTCAGTTCCTGACTAGCGTGTCTGCGTGGCTGCGGCGGCCGGTCTAACTACGTGCTCACATCCACGTCAGCGCACTCGCTGGCCACGGCAAACCTTTCAAACCCAGGAAGCGCACCAATTGCTTTTTTCTTCCCAACCAAAAACGTACAGGAACACCTTTTGAGGTAAAGTGACCACATCACAAGGCTCGCCCAGGGTGTGACCGCCCAGGGGAAATCCACCAAGGTGTTTGCTTTCGAGAGCCCAGGCTGCAGACTCCCACAGGGCCCTCCTCTGAGACTGTGGCCGACATGGGGAAGGGAAGGAGAGGTTAGCCTACCTACTGCTCAGTGAAGAGGTATATAAAGGTTAGCTCACCCTTTGCTAGAGGGCTGTCTCCGACTCCTACTGCAAACACGCACACACATACACTGATTAGACTACTTCAACTACACTTTTCTTGAATTCCTAAAATGAAAATAAATAAAGGAATGATGGCTACTTTGCTTTATACAACCGAGGAACAACACGTCTTAGACCTGCAATCTACCTCATCAGCAAAGCTTCCTCTCTCTCTCTGTTCTTATCTGAAAAGCGAAGACATCTCTTTCTCCAGCTGCAAAGGCATTGAAGCACAACAAAAGGCAAGGAAGAAAACCAAGGGCATTTCACCCTCCACAAAAGAATCCCCAAACCAACAAATCGAAACAGAAACCAGACCCCCCATCGCTTCTGCCTGCATGAACCGGTTTCCTGTTTTCACATTAGTAAGGCAGTTCCGATGGCAAAGGCTGCACGCGCTGTAGCAGTCTCTTCTCTTTTTAAAAAGCATCATCTACTTGCTTTTCTCTTTTCCCTTTTTTCCCCTTAAGTAAGGAGGGAGGAGATCCCCAGTGATCTATTCTTTCACTTCTTCTCCGTGGTCTTGTGCCTCCCGCTTACACCTGATCTTGCTCCAGTATTCTGCCGACACAGGGGCCACAGGGTCGTGTTCCGAGCAGCAGAGGCGGCCTTCCAGCGCGGAGGCAACCAGAGCCCCCTGGGCGTGATCTTTGCAGAAGGAATGCGGACAGAACTCACAGAAGGACACAGCTGCAGCGCTGCACTGGTCGCACTGATGCCACGGGCACTCCCACTTTCCTGATGGAGGGGACAAGCGCCGCAGTTAGTGCCTGGCAACAGCCCTGAAAACCGAGTCCCCACTCCGTGTCTGATGGCAGATGGAGATCAGTGCATTCCACTCTCCACGTCAGCCACGGATACTGTGTGTGCTCTTTCGTAAGGATGGCAGCTACTGGCCTAACCCCAGCGCTACAGCTGCCCTGCTATGGTAGGAGTAAGTCAGAGACCGATCCTGGCCGGCCCACAGGCGACCCCAGATTTGCAAGGCGACAGCTTTCTACCTGGCCTAAGTTTTGTGTGCCATCGTCTGTTCTGTTCAGTCTCCCACTCCACAGCTCTCCCGAGGAGAGAGGAACATGCATGGAGTCATGCCAAGGTGGCTGGGACACACACCAGAGAGGGGTTAGTCCCAGCTCGCTCTTACCGTATGGTGGCTGAGTCAGGTTAAGGCATAGGAGGTGGTACGCTTTGGGACAGTCTTTTTTGTCACACATGACCAGCTCTCCACCGTCTCCACACTGAAAACAGTAGTCTTCATGCATCTGCTTTGGTTCTGTTTTGATTTTTCGCCTCTTCTGCTTTAGCTTAGCATTTTTGGCCTTCTCCTCAGTTGTTGACGCACATGCTGACTGCAGGAGAAAGGGACCACAGACAGTACGTGAGGCTGTGCCCAGAAAGGGAGCCCCATAGACTCTGCTCGTTGAAATTCCTGCTGTACGGTTACCTAGAAAGACCTGGAGGACCTACGCTTTAACAACACTGGACTAAAGCTAAGGCTGCGTGTTCATTCCCGAGTGAATAGGGTGTTTTTATTTTCATTTTTTTTAATTGCAAGGGTGGTGATAAATCCAAGCAAATTTAACCTATTGATGTTCAGACAACATGTGAACTTTCTAATTGGGATATAACTCATACTTGACAAAATTTACTATTTTTACAGTGCATGTAATTCAGTGGTTCTTACTATATTGTTGAGAGTTTTTTTTTTCTTTTTTTTTTTTTTTTTTTAAGATCTATTTATTTATTTGAAAGGCAGAGATACACAGAGAGAAGCAGAGAGAGATTTTCCATCTGCTGGTTCATTCCCCAAATGGCTGCAAGGGCTGGGGCTGGGCCAGACTGAAGCCAGGAGACAGGAGCTTCTTCTAGGTCTCCCACGTGGGTGCAGGGGCCCAAGCACTTGGGCCATCCTCCACTACCTTCCCAGGTGCATTAACAGGGAGCTGGATCGGAAGTAGAACAGCCAGGACTGAAACCAGCACCCATATGGGATGCCGGCGCTGCAGGTGGAGTTTAGCCTACTATACCACAGCACCAGCCCCTCTACTGCCGACATTTAAAAAAAGTTTTAAAGGAGGTCTTGGCTAATGCAAATTTGATCAGAAACACATCTTATTAAAATAGGTGCCAGCCGGTGCCACAGATCACTTGGCTAATCCTCCACCTGTGGTGCCAGTACCCCAGGTTCTAGTTCTGGTTGGGGCACCGGATTCTGTCCTGGTTGCTCCTCTTCCTGTCCAGCTCTCTGCTGTGGCCCGGGAAGGCAGTGGATGATGGCCCAAGTGCTTGGGCCCTGCACCCACATGGGAGACCAGGAGGGAGCGCCTGGCTCCTGGCTTAGGATTGGCACAGTGCGCCAGCCACAGTGCGCTGGCCGTAGCAGGCATTTGGGGGGTGAACCCAACGGAAGGAAGACCTTTCTCTGTCTCTCTCTCTCACTGTCTAACTCTATCTGTCAAAAAAAAAAAAAAAAAGAAAAGGTGCCACTGGAAGGTGAGAGCCTGGACCTGGGGAAGCCCTGCGGGCCGGCAGGAGCACATGAGGGGCGCGAGAAGGAGGCTCAGCTGCCCCCGCACTACTCACCTTTGGCCGCACTCCCAGGAAGCCACTGCAGTTCTCGGCCCCACAGTGGCACTCGGTTCTGCCGTTGCCCAGGCAATCCAGGTTGTAATTAAATGTTAGCTCCATCCCTGAAACGTAAGACAAACTGTTACCCCACGAGTGTGGCGAGGAAGAGACCCAACTCCAGCAGGAAGACTTTTCCCACCCCCAGGTTCCCAGTCATTGACAACAATGATGGGGAAGAAAGCAAAGGTGGAGGGGGAAAGGGAGGTAAAAAAAAAAACCTTGTAAGACAACACCTCTGTCCACGTGCAGTTACCGCAGCGCTTTCCTAAGAAGCAATCCCATCTGGCTCCACAGGGTTCAGGACCCACGGTTTACAATCTGTGCTCACGAAAGCAAAGTTCTAACTTAGCCCTCTTTTCCAGAGTGACTTCATTCCAAAGCTGCTGGATGAGCTTCTCAATAAACGTCTGACCACAGAGCTGTGGTCATCCTGTCTAGGAATCAATGCTCTCTCTCAGGATCACATAACAATTCAACACAGAGGGTACTGCGTTTGCCAGGGACCAAGGGTCCCGGCCTGGGGCTCCTCAACATTTTTTTTTTTTTTTTTTTTTTTTTTTTGTAGCTGGGCTTCAGCAATCCACACTGAGTTCTAGAAACAGTTTAAACCTGGTTTAGCCACAGCACTGCCCTTCACAAAGGAGAAGGCCTGCTTCGCTGCTGGGACACTAGATGGGTGAAGAAAGGCGACAGCAGCAGCTCGGGCTTCACAGGCTTCTCGGGTCTCACGCAAAACAGAACCATCTTTCCAAGTACATCTCGGAAAACCAAGGAGCTGGCGAATGCCTTCTCACGTTTCACAGAGCAGACAACAGCTAGAACATCTGACTGCCTGCTACAGACGCCAGTAACCCAGAGAACTCAGTGTGACCACAGACACTCAGATCCCGGAACAGCCTCTCTCACGAAGGCTCCTGCTCAACCCCCTTAGAGGACAGAGACTCCTCCCTCCTCCTGGCACATAGCGCCCAATCCTAAACCTAACACACGCTCTCGGTGCGAATCCAGACGCGGGTACTGCCCCTCCAGGAGCCCTGGGCAGTCCTGGCAGGACAGGCTTGCCTCCTTGGGAGGGGCCGTGGGGAGAAAGGTACTTTCTTACCTGCAGGAATATCACAAAGAGCGAAAAGTCCGACTCGGACGTCTCCGTTCACCGTCCACTTCTGTGTTTCACAGTTTGGATTACAACTGTGGTTCATGAAACGAGAATAATTTCCTTTGGGGCCAGCATCAATGATCCGATCCTTCAGAAAGGAGAGACAGGGGCCTTTGCCGCAATTGGAACGTGAGGCTGCCTCAGCAACACCCAACCAGGCAAGGGCCGTGAGGCTGCACTGCCCCCAGCTGACGTGCCACGGTGTGGCGCGCCCAAGGGATGCGACGAGGTGGTCTACGGTATCTGATGACCCGTAGGCCAACACCATCAGGGTAAGACGGGTTTCTTTTCAGTTTGCTTCTAGAAATAGACCCGAGAATACTGCTGCTTAGAAAAGGAACAGGGATGGTGTTTTCTGATTAGAGAACTCCAAGGTCAGCTACCTAGGCGGGTTTGTGTGGGCAGCTCTTTTCTGTTCTAAGAAGCAAAACTAGTATGCGGGTGGACAGATCAGAACACAGGTCATCAAGGGAGAAGGAAAAATGATAACCTTCTCCCCTTGAGGGCACTGGGAGAGCTGCTTGACAGGAGGAATGCCGGGCAGAATACGGCTCCGGCAGCCACCCACCCACTTTGTTCTTGCAGACACTAAACTTCAAAGAGCAGCGAAGGGCTCCCTGCCTGGGCCCCTGGCTGTGAACTCTGATCGCATGGGCTCCAGCAGACAGACGCGCATGGGCTGCAGAGCTGGCTGCGGGAGCCGCGCCTCAGAGAGACGCCGCGACCACGGAAGCCGGCGCTTCATTTTCAGGAAGCATGTATCAGCCTAAGCCCTTCACTGAATGATACTGACTCAGTGTTAGACAGCCTGGAACTTGGGAAACATGGGTTATCAGCCTTGGCTCTTAACACTACAATGAGATATGCCGCCAATCACGTATCATGGCTGGACCTCAAGTTTCTGAATTGTCCTCTGAATCAGAGGACTAGCCAAACAACTGAGCTGGCGGGCGCAGTGTGCAATCCCAGGTGCCGAGCTGGTAGTTTGCTGTCACTTTTCTCAGGCCGGCACTCATTATGCTCTTAGCTCATTTTTTAAAAAAGCTTAAATGCACAGAACAACTGAGAGTTTTACGCCAGCCATACTTTAGTGCCCATTTATAACACAGAATCACAAAGCTGACTCTCTTTCTATGATAAACAGGCCCGCATCTTCCAGTGACTAAGAAGAGCTGGGTCTAAAATCCAGTGCCATCTCACATGATATGTGTGCGGTTTCAAGAAATTATTGATTGGGTGTAATTAATTAGTACATTATGGTGGGCAGCACGTTGGCTACTAGAAATCATTATAATTTGCCTGAAAAAAATCAAATTAAAGGAAATTGAATTCAACCTAAAACCATGAGACAAGAATTCAAAATCCCCTTTTCTTACAAAAACAAAAAGCAATTTTACCTTGGTAACAGTTAACATATAAAAATTAGTTACACTGTTCTCGTGGGCTCGCTTGATTCGTAATCTGCATTCTTCTTCATCAATTAATTCACCGACATATTCATTTACAAATTCACCCTGCAAAGAAATGTGCAACATGAAACTGCAGAATTGGTGAATTATATTAGCACATTTCTTAACAATGTGTGTATAACCCATGACAATTAATGACAAAGAACCTTGAAAATATAACTCCAACCCTAAAAGTAAATGGTTCTTATTTATCCATGGGCACTGTTCTTTGTTGATGTGCCTCAAAAGGTGAGGAAGTGCCGCCTCTTTGTGATGACAATACTATTCCCACAGTCCACTGTACAGGGGTCCAGGATGAAGCTAATGCCAGTCTTTGAAGCTCTGCTGTAAGAAAAGTCTACTAGGGGCTGGCACTGTGGCATAACGGGTAAAGCCCCAGCCTGCAGTGCCGGTATCCCATATAGGCACTGATTCAAGTACCAGCTGCTCCACTTCCAATCCAGCTCTCTGCTATGGTCTGGGGAAGTAGTGGAAGATGGCCCGGGTGCTTGGGCCCCTGAACCTACATGGGAGAACTGGAAGAAGCTCCAGGCTCCTGGCTTCAGATTGGCACAGCTCTGGCCATAGGGGACATTTGGGGAGTGAACCAGCAGATAGAAGACCTATCTCTCTGCCTCTCTGTACTATAACTCTTTCAAATAATAAATAAATATATATTAAAAAAATAAAATAGAAGAGTCTACAAGTGGGCTGGCGCTGTGGTGAAGTGGGTAAAGCTGCTGCCTGCAGTGCAGCATTCCATATGGGCGCCAGTTCAAGTCCCGGCTGCTCCATTTCCAATCCAGCTCTCTGTTATGGCCTAGGAAAGCAGTAGAGGATGGTTGCAGCCATTCGGGGGGTGAAACAGTGGATGGAAGACTTCTCTCTGTCTCTCTGTCTCTGTCTCTGTCTCTCTCTACCTCTGCCTCTCTAATAAATAAATAAATCAAAACAAAAAACGGAAAGCCTACTAGTTTATAGCTTTAGAAGGTTAGGGGTGAGACCTCAGAAGGATCTGCATCTGAAACAAATGAGCTGCTTTTGTTTAAAATTGTTTTGAGTCATCGTATTCACAGGAAATTGCGAAGGTGGTCCAGGGGAGATCTTCATGCAGTTCCCTCCATTTCTGCCCGTGGTGACATCTCCCGGGAGGACAGCACCGCAACAAACCAGCAGGTCCCACCAGTGGGACAATGCACAGGCACACCCAGGCTGCACCAAGCTACATGGGCCCGTGGGTGTGCGTGCAGCTCCACGTGTTTACCCGCTGGGGCACCACCAGGCAGCACGCTGTCCTTTACCACAGACTCTCCTGGTCACTGCTCTATCGTCACCCTGTCCTCAGCCCATCTCCGCCCCGGCAGCCACGCATCTGCTCTCCAGTGCTGTGCTGTGCCACTACAGTATGAAACCATCTGAAAAACTCTTGAGCTACGCTGGTGCTGTCATTATTTTTCACATTAGCTGTTTGAGTAGGTGGACAGTGAATCTCCTTTCAAAGTAAGAGTGAATATTACATGTCAAAGTTTGTGTGTATGTTGTATAATCACTAAGCTGTTCACCTCAGAACCATTACTGACTCAACCCAGGACGACACTTGTCACTCTTGTCAGTAGACTCTGGAGGGAAAGGAGTGTCCTGACAGACAGACTTCTGTCCCATTGTCTCCCACCCCTGCCACCTTCGTCATGCCCTCTGCACTGCTCCTGTGACTGGTAACTCTGCCCGATCTCTGCGCCATCTCCCCCACGACTACTGTCTTCCGTAGCTGCTGGGGTCACAGAACTGCTGAAAGGAGATATCAGAAGAGCAGCACTAAGTCATATGCTCTGAGTCTGGTTAATTCCCCAAGAACATAAGCCAATGTTCCTACACACGTACATTCGTAGGGCTTTCTCTATTGATAAAAACAGATCACTACTCCTCTATGAAGAGGTGAGAAACCAGTGAGTACAGCCTGCCTTGCACTGGCGCGGCTGCCTGTGTGCGTCGTGTCAGCTGGGAGTGGTCACAAAAGCCACCTCGGATTGTTTCCCCCAGTTTTACTTGCTGTCCAAGCTGTGACAAAGAATTAAGTTAGGAAAGGGACAATGTTTCATCTCTCGCTGCTGCACCAGACACGGAACAGTTTTCTCCACTTCCTCTTCTAGCTTTTTCTCAGGGAGGACACAGACGGTACTGTCCATTTGTGTAGTACGCGCCAGCGGCCTCAGTGGTCCTACCTCCTTCCGGGCTGGACTTTGCCACCAGCCATGGACAAGGTCAGCACGACTGCACGGTATGGCTGCCTCAGTGCATGGCCACCTGCCAGAAGTATGCTCCTCTACCTCATGGCAGTGTCATGCAAACAGAGAATTTCAACCAAATCAGTGCCACTTCATTTTTTTTCACACACTGCGACTCAAGGTGAGACTGCATTTGCAGAAATGGTTTTGTGGCTTTAAAAGCTCGATAACCATCTATTATATAGATGATATAGTTTGTGTTTCCAACTCTGAAAACGAGTGAATGCAGGAGTGTTGATATCAGATATGAGGTATGCAAGTCTCATAACCTTGACACCACTGTAAATGAGATGGAAATAACCCTAAAAGTGACAGATCTATAGCCTCAAAGAGCTCCTGGGTGGATTTACAGCCTTTAACTGTGGATTCTGCAGTCAACAAAAACAACAAACTAAATAACTTCAGGGGCTGGCGCTGTGGTGCACAGGGTTAAAGCCACAGTCTGCAGTACCAGCATCTCTTATGGATACCAGTTCAAGTCCCAGCTGCTCCACTTCCAATCAGCTCCTTGCTAATGTGCCTGGGAAAGCATCAGAGGATGGCCCAAGTCCTTGGGCCCCTGCATCCTTATGGGAGACCTGGAAGAGCCCCGGTCATTGCACCCATTTGGGGAGTGAACCAGCAGACAGAATATCACTGTCTCTCCTCTCTCAAACTCTGCTTTTCAAATAAATAAATAAATCTTAAAAAAAAAAAAAAAGAACCTAAAAAATGCTACGGATCTGTAAGGACTGCAACAAAAAGGCTATAATCCGATTTTTAACATTAAAACATATTTCTCAAAAGAACCCACTTCCCAACAGAAATCTCTGTTTTCTTCAGGAATCTGGTGTGTGTGAAAATAAGTGACTGACCATGGTCACTCAATCCCATTTTGGCCTCCTTCCCGTAAATGAACCAAGAATCCTTCTTGTCCTTATGAGTATGCTTTCCAATGACGAAAAAAAAAAAAAAAAATCCAGACTGCATTTTCTTTTCTCTTGATATTACTAACTTGGTAAATTATACTTTAGAATACATTTTAGAATCAGTGTGACTACTATTTAAAGGTGTTATAATATTAAACTGGATAGATTTCAGATGGCTCCATAAACACCCAACACAAAAAAAATGTATGTGTGAGGCTGGCGTGTGGC
The DNA here is from genome assembly GCF_033115175.1 of Lepus europaeus. Classification (NCBI taxonomy): domain Eukaryota; kingdom Metazoa; phylum Chordata; class Mammalia; order Lagomorpha; family Leporidae; genus Lepus; species Lepus europaeus. The sequence goes on along the minus strand of NC_084842.1, from coordinate 5,537,486 downwards.
TTAACAGGTTAAGCCACCACCTGCGATGTTGGCATCCCATATGGGCGCCAGTTGTGTTTTGGCTGCTCCACCTCCGATCTGGATCCCTGGGAAAAGCAGAAGACAGCCCAAGTACATGGGCCCTGCATCTATGTGGGAAAACCAGAAGTTGTTCCTGGCTCCTGGCTTTGGCCTGGTTCAGACCCGGCCATTGTGGGCATCTGGGGAGTCAAACAGTGGATGGAAGATCCCTCTCTCAGTCTGCCCCACTCTCTGTAACTCTTTCAAATGAATAAATAAATTAATTAATTTTTTAAAAGTATGTGTGATATGTACAGCATTAATATCACACTTTTTGCATTATATAACATTTTAAGTGTTGTGGACATTTGACCCCAATCCACATAACCAATGCAACAGTAAATCCCATTTTTCTTTAAATTTGAGAGGTAGAGCTACAGACAGAAAGGGGGCGAGACAGAGAGAAAGGTCTTTCATCGGTTAGTTCACTCCCCAAATGGCTGCAATAGCCAGAGCTGGGCCAATCCAAAGCAGGAGCCAGGAACTTATTACAGATCTCCCACGCAAGTTCAGGGGCCATCTTCCATTGATTTCCCAGGCTATAAGCAGGGAGCTGGCTCAGAAGAGCAGCCAGGACATGACCAAGCACCTATACGGCGTGTCAGTGCTGCAGGCAGAGGCTTAGCCACAGTGCCAACCTCTTGTTCTATCTAAGTTCAGCCTCTTCTCTCCTATTTACCTACAATCCAGGGCCACTCCAGCTGTCTCCTTTGTATCAGTTTCCCCTTCTTCTAAATTCTCCCTACTACAATGGGCACACCACACACTCTCCTGAAACCCAGGCACGGCAGACAAACTCTGCTGTTAATGCCATTGTGTAACTGATCCCCTCTCGCTGAATGTGTGAGGCCTCTAACCAACAGAACACGGCAAAGGTGATGGGATGTGTGACACATAAAACTCTATGTATCTGTCTTGCTGGAGTGATTCCCCCCTGCTGGCTGGAAGCAAGCAGCAATGTTGGAAACCCCTTGAGGCAAGGAACTGCAGGCAGCCTCTAGAAGCTGACGAACAGCAAGAACAAACACAGCCCACAACAACTGAAGCTCTCAGACCTACAGCTACAAGGCAGAGCGCTGCCGCCAACCATGCCACCAGGGAAGCGGATCCTTCCCAGTGAGTCAGAAGATGCGGACCCAGCCCTGGTGCACACCTTGACTGCAATCTGCGAGACCCTAAGTAGGAGACCCGGATTCCTGATCATATAAACTGTGGGACAATAAAAATGTGCATTATGTTTCCAGCTGCCACCTGTGTGACAATATTGTCAGGCACCAGCAGCTGACAAATACATCAAGTGAGATCCCATCACTGCCCACTAAAATGCTCCAGTAGTTTCCCATCCCATGGCCCATATGCTACACACAATCTAGGCCTTGCTACCCTTCTCACCTCCTTTCCTACCCAGCCCCTCTGTGTCACTCTTCTCCAGGGGGCTTCCTCGCTGTCCCTGGAGCATGCAGAAGCGCTTGTACTTGCTCTTCCTTCCTTCTGGAAGGCTCCTCTCCCTTACAGATCTGCAAGCTTTCCACTGTACACATTCAGGTCACTGCCTCAGGCCTTCCTTGACCAATCACTTACACAGCGAGCCCTGTCACCGCCTTTCACAGGTGTCTTCTCCTTTGTAGCATTCAGCAGGACTCAAAATTCTGTTTATCGTCTTTCTCCTCTAGCAGATATACAAGTAAGAATTTACCTGTCTTGCTCATTATTATTTTTTAAGTGCCTAGAATAGTTCCAGGCACATAGAAGCAGCTTAACAAATGTGTACTGAATGAATGAATTTCAAACTAAGCAAACTGGCAGACAATGAAGAATGTTCATTACACACACACACACACACACACACACCCCTCATGAGAACGGGTAAATAAATTATGTTCATTTTACTGTGGACTATAGTGAAACTGTCAAAAAGAATGAGATCTCCATACATACTGTCACAGAAATGTACTTATGACATCTTGTTTAGATGGAAAGAAAGTGTATGTGTGGTAGCATTTGTTTAACAACACCTAAAACTGCAGAGTGCAGGGACGTGTATTTGTGTTTTTAATTGCAGAGAAAAATTCTAAAAGGCCAAGGAGAACAGGAACTGAAGGGATGAAGGAGGAGTTTCACTCTACTAACTTTTTTGGTATTGTTTGATGTTCCTGCACTAGATTTTTTTTTTTTCTTTAATTACAAAAGTGATTTTTTTTTTTAAAGATGGAAAAATGTCAACAATAGTTTAAATTCCCACTACCTCCACCTTCTTCCAGTGAGTGCACCTCCAAGTTTTATAGAGCAGGTGGCCCTAGGCAAGGAAGCATGGGGCTGTGGGGTTGGGGAGGGGACCTGTTTTAAAATACAGGTTAGGGGTCAGTGTTGTGGCGAGGTGGGTTAGCCCACTGCCTGCAATGCCCGCATCCCATATGGGCACCAGTTGAAGTCCCAGTTGATCCACTTCCAATTCAACTCCCTAAGAATGCCCCGGGAAAGCAGCAGAAGACAGTCCAAGTATCTGGGTCCCTGCTACTCATGATGGAGACCTGGATGAAGCACTTGGTTCCTGGCTTTAACCTGGCCCAGACCCAGCCATTGAGGCCATCTGGGGAGTGAACCAGTGGACAGAAGATCTCTGTCTCTGTTTCTAACTCTGCCTGTAAAATCAGTAAGATAAGTCTTTCATTTAAAAAAATACAGGTTATTAGGGTTTGGAGTTGAGGCAGGTTAAGCTTCTACCTGCAACGCCAGCATCCCATATGAGGGCCAGTTTGAGTCTCAATTGCTCCACTTTTGATCCTCCTCTCTGCTGATGGCCTGGGAAGGCAGCAGAAGACAGCCCAAGTGCTTGGGCTCCTGCCCCTATGTGGGAGACCTGGATGCAGTTCTAGGCTCCTGGCTTTGGCCTGGCCCCAACTGTTGTGGCCACTGGGGAGTAAACTAATGGATAGAAGAACTTGCTCTGTTTCTCCCCCCTCTCTAACTCTGCCTTTTAAGTAAATAAACAGAAAAGTAAATAAATAAATAAATAAACAGAGGTTATTCCACAGCTGTGCCAGATAATCTAATTCAGCAAAAACACTTTTAACAAGGACCACAGCAGATTAGAGGCATTCTAAACTTGGAGAGACACTGAAAAGGAGGATTTACTGGACATTTTCATTTTTCTTCTAACTTTTTTGCATTAAAGTTTTTTTCTACAATGGGAATGCATTTCTTATGTTAAGCAAAAAGAATGGTTTGAGAAATTCTCTTGGGGCCGGTATTGTGGCGTAGCAGATTAAGCTTCTGCCTGCAATGCCAGCATCTCAAATGGGTGCCAGTCCGAGACCTGGCTGCCCCAGTTCCAGCTCCCTGCTAATGTGCCTGGGAAAGCAGCAGAAGATGGTTCACGTCCTTGGGCCCCTGCACCCCCATGGGAGACCTGAAAGAAGCTCTGGGCTTCTGGCTTTGGCTTGGCCCAGTCCTGGCTGTTGAGGCCAATTGGAGAGTGAACTAGTGGATAGAAAATCTCTCTCTCTCTCTCTTTCTCTCTCTCCCCCCTCCTCTCTCTATAACTCTGCCTTTCAAATAAATATAAAATAAATCTAAAAAAAATTCTCTTGAAGCATACTTTTTCCAATTGCTTTTGCATATTGATATTATGCTTTTGCATAATCTGAGACTTGCAGCAGCCTGTAATTAAGTAGGGCAAGGATTGTCACTATTAGTGCATGCCCATTTTAGAGATGAGGAAACGGAAGAGACTTGGCTATGGTTTCATGGCTGATGGATTCTGATGCTGGAGCAAAATCTTTTGGTTTGTTAATTTGTATCCAAGTACATTCTTTTTTATTTTTTTAAAGATTTATTTTATTTCTTTGAAAGGCAGAGTCAGAGGGGATGAGTGAGGAGAAAGACAGAGAAATGTCCTCCATTAGCTGGTTCACTCCCCAAATGGCTGCAATGGCTGGGGCTGGGTCAGGCCGAAGCCAGCAACCAGGAGCTTCTTCTGGGTCTCCCGTGTAGGTGCAAGGGCCCAAGGACTGGGGCCACCCTCTGCTGCTTTTCCAGGTGCATTAGCAGGAAACTGGAACAGAAGTGGTGCAGCTAGGACTTGGACCAGCACCCACATAGGATGCTGGCACTGCAGGGAGCAGCTTAACTCACTATGTCAGCCCCCAAGTACACTCCTTAAATGTTTGTTTATTTGAGAAGCAGAGAAAGAGAACCAAAGAGAGAGAGAGACCACGTGGGAAAGGCGGCTATCATCTATCTGCTGTGCTCCCCAAGTGTCCTCAAGAGCTGGGGCTGGGAGAGGCAGAAGCCGGGAGCCTGGAACTCAATTAGGGTTTCCCACGTGGGTGGCAGGGACCCAGTTACTTGAGCCACCACTGCTGCCTCCCAGGCACATCGGCAGGACGCTGGATCAGGAAGCAGAGTAGTCTGGACTGGAACCAGGCATTCCCATATGGAATGCAGGCATCCCAAGTGCTGGCTTAACCCTTTGCGACACAGTATCCACCCCTGGGAGTACATTTCTTCACTTGACTACTTTGCTTTCATTAATACCTCTAAATCATTTTGCTTAAAAAAGTAAAAAGCAAAGATTTCAAAGAGAAAATTACCAAAGACCCTTCTCCTTTTTATGAATGATCATAGGAAGCCCTTCATCAGGTCTGTTTGATTACTCTCCTATTCCTATGACTTCTTTGCTCAAGAAGTGGCAAACTCTCAACAGGGAAAGTCTCAAAAGCCATAAATCCCTTTCTATTCCTGCCCTACAATTACACCCTATGGGAAGCAGCCCTGAGAAGGCCACGCTCTGGTGGACCCCATCCCACACTGTCCCCACCCGTGCTACCTTCTTAATGCTCCTTTTGGTCCTGAGGCCCCAGCCTCTGCGCTCTGTCTTGATAATCTCTGCGTCGGGGTACAGCCTCTTCGTGAAGCACTGGTTCTGACAACGCTCTCCGGCTGGGCACACCTGCGGGTGGCACTCATACTGCAGCATCCTGTTGAGGCACTGGGACTCCAAGCCGCAAGGGTTCTCATCAGCGGGCTTGCAATTACAGCGGGGGATCTCCGACAGGTCAGCAACTTGGATCTGCACCTTGCCGATGACTTTGTTGGCCTAGCAGACAAGGGCATAAATGAGGGAGGCAGGCAGAGGTGAGTGATCTATTAGCAGTTTGTTCACGAACACGGGACACATCCATGCTTTTCCTGTCTCTGCTACTGCCTTGTGGTGTGGCTTTGGGAAAGCCTCCATGCCTTAGTTTCCCCTCGAATAAGAGTAATAACTCTCCTCAGCTGACAGACACATCAAAGCCTGATGTGAATTCTCACTGTTCACCCTTTGCCTCTCTGCTCCCACTAGGTGATAAACAGGAAACTGCGCTGGCCTGAGGGCGCCCCGTGTCCTCTCACTGCAGAATAACCCGGCAGAACAAGAACACGTTCTGCTCCCAGGCCCGAAGGCCGGCAGAGACCCAGCCCTCACGGCACAGCACCCATGCTATCCACGATGCTGCCAACAAAAGCTCGGCCTGTTTTATAAGATCTGGGTGACAACCAGCAAACGTTTTCTAAGTCAAAGCTTGGAACTACCAAGTAACTACCAAGGAAGGAGCACATCTCATGCAGTCTATGGAGCACAAACATTTTCACAGAAGACTCACTTTGATGTGTTTGTAAGGAGGAGGTTTTCTTGAATTTTTTTCAATCTCTAGTGCTTCTTTACTTTCTCTCTGTGCTTTCAATTCTTGGAAACGTTTTGCAGCTTCTTCCAGTGCTGCCAACAAGACCAAACAGAGTATATAAATACCAAATAGAAACAGAAACTGTCAGGGTGGTGCTCTGCATCCGACCCGAGCTTTTGAATTCTGTTCCAGAAATGACCATTTCCAAGTATGACAGGGCTCCAAGGACACAGACCCTCACCCTCTGACCACTGGTCCGTGTTGCCGCTGCCTCAGCCACCAGAGACCTCCACGGTCTCACCTTGCACTAGACAGACTGGAGTTCATCTTGCTCTTGCAAAGCCAAACTTCCTGGCAACTCACTGCAAAAGCATTTGCGAGGCTTTTCATGGGAAGTTGTACCGCTCCGCTGTGGCACGGGAACTCAATTAAGAAGACTATTCCCGGAAGCCTCTCTGACTACAAAGATCACTGACGCAACTCCTTCCACATTCCAGCGCGCTGGAACGGACCTCACACCTAGTTCTAAGGTGACTGGAAGTTTACGGCTGCAGGATCCAAACTTGTGGTGAAGAGTCTCTAACCCCAGAAACAGGTCACAGGCAAGCCAGGAGATGCTGAGAAACGAACCGTGCAGTCTCAGCTTTGAGCCTGAAACTGACAGCCAACGTACCTTTTTTGAAGGTCTTGTTGATACTAGTCTGTCCCTCAGCAAAGCTTTTGTCTCCTTCAACGTAAGGGAACACTCTGCCCTGGTGCACCCAGTAGTAGTCATGGGAACCAAAGAAGAACACAGGGAAGTCCCCCAAGTCATGCTTAAGGCCCTGGATGTTCAGTGGCACAGACCTGGGGTTGCAGATCTCTGCTGGCCACCATCTGAAAACAAAAGCAGGTTTAGAGGAAGAGGAAAAATCCCATCATTTACAAGACCAGCAGGAGGAAAAGAATGGATTTTGCAATGAGCAACTGTCACTGAGACTTTAAAAACACAAAATACCTTAGCTTAAATGCACCCAAACTAGATACATACAATTTACTACTTAACATATTAATGGACAAAATAGGGAGTAGAGACTCAACAAAGTAGGCTTTAAACTGATCTAGTTTCTTTAAAAATATTTGATACTTGTAAAATAAATATATCATGAAAATTAAGTATAATGATAAATACTACTACCCAACTCAAAAATTGGAGTATTACCTATGCCATTCCAAACCCAGTTTTGATCCTGGGAAAGTCATGTTTTCCACCAAACTTGACACTTAACACCAAGATTATCTATCTTTCAAGGTATGCAAGTATGTTCCTGGTAGTTAAAGAAATCAGTTGAGAATCAACGGATGCTATCCATTCAAATCAGCATTTTCTGAATCTCTAATCAACCAGGGTACATACCTCTTGGTCAAATGTACTAGGTGTTCTATCAGTTTGTATTGCAGAGGAACCTAATTTGTCTTAGATCATCACAAATAAGGAATGGGGGCAGGATGGAATTTTAAGTATTCCAGTGTCTATGATGACTACTACAGCCGTCACGAAAGGAAACCATCTGTGGGGCACATGGGACAGTTTCTAGCAATTGTACATCAGGAATCGAAGGGTGAAGCCGAGGGTTAGAGAACATGGCCAACGTCAGTGAGCCTCCTGTGGGTCCCTGTAGGAACAGACGTAAAACCAACCAACAGCAGAGAACAGCCGATATGCTTGTCCATAAGCTTTCCAGGCTCTTGTTCTACATACGCCTAATAAGACTATAATTTCATCATTTAGAAGATAAATGATGACATGGCTGCACTCCCAGATTTATGCTGCAGAACGTGAATCTGAAAGGTCTCGTGCTGTCAATCCAAGAATTAACAGCCTGGGCAAGAATCCATGCTTTATCAAAAGGAAACAAAAACCACTGTATTTTATGTGATTGATATTTGGCTTACCCTCAAGACAAGCTAGGAATTGTTTATTTGTTTCAAAACTATTCTCAGGAAGCTAAATATGCACTCAATGACTGCAGCCACAAGGGTCAGTTATGAAGAGGCATGCTTCTGCTAGGGATTGTTCTGGATCCTTACACTTCACCCCAGGAAGCCACACACCGAGTTACTAGTTACAGAAAACAAACGGTATCAAGTGGCCCGATGGGCCTCACTGGAAAGAAACATACTAAGAATTAGTTCAGGGGCTGACACTGAGGTGCAGCAAGTTAAACTGTTACTTATGATATCAGCATCCCATACTGGAGGGCTGGTTCAAGTCCCAGCTGCTCCACTTACAGTCCAGCTCCCTGCTAATGTGCCTGGGAAAACAGTGGGAGATGGCCCAAGTGCTTGGGCCCCTGCACCCACATGGAAGACTCAGATGAAACTCCTAGGTTCTGGCTTCCACCTGGCCCAGCCCCAGTGTTCTGGTTGTTTGGGGAATAAACCAGTGGATGGAAGATCTCTTCTTCTCTGTCTTTCCCTCTATCACATGCCTTTCAAAAAAAAGAATTAATTCATGGATGGAAGTCTTTGTAAAACACAAGATAAAAAATTTCGCTGAGCTATGAACTGCACTGGAACATTGATTTGGCTTTTTTAAGAGGTAACTGGGGCCAGCATTATGGTATACTGGGTAAAGCCACCGCCTGTGGTGCTGGCATCCCATGTGGGCACTGGTTTGAGTACTGGCTGCTCCATTTCTGATCCACTTCCCTCCTAATGGGCCTGAGAAAGCAGCAGAAGATGGCCCAAGTCCTTGGGTCCCTGAACCCACGTGGGAGATCCAGAAGAAGCTCCTGGCTTTGGATCAGCCCAGCTCCTGCCATTGCAGCTATTTGGGGAATGAACCAGCAGATGGAAGATCTCCCTCTCTGTTTCTGCCCCCGGCGCGTATCTCTGCCTTTCAAATAAATAAATAAATAAGAAAAAAAGTAGTTAAGTGTTAAAATTAAATCTAGTCAAAGATATTTTCATATTCATAATTTTTAAAAATACCCTGAAGTTTTTTGGAATGTGTGAAGGCTTTTTACACTAGTTTAGATAATTCTTTTACACAACTGAATTGTGTAGCCTTCCTTGCCCCGGGCAGGTATACATTTTTTAAAATGATGAACACAGTACATGCTTAAATTAAACATTACAACATATCAAAACATCACACTGTACCCGAGATGCATACAATTATATCAATTGTAAGTAAATTTTTTTTAAAAAATGAAAACAATGGAGAAATGTGTAATAGAAAAGTGAAAATGCTTCCCTGTATGACTTTATCCCTGACACCATGAACATTATATATATTCCTTTCCAGGTATTAAAAACATATTGTAAATGGAACTATTATTTTTAAAAATACAGATACGTACTATATATTAAGATGCTTTTTGAACTCAACTGTGTATTATGGAGATCTTCCCATGTTACTACAACAAACCTGCCTTTTCACTGGCTTCAGGGTATTCTAAGAAATGGACATGTCCTTGACATCCATGTGGGAGACCTGGACGAAGCTCCTGGCTCCTGACTTCAGCCTGACCCAACCCCAGCCGCTGCAGCCATCTGGGAGGTGGAACCAGGAGATGGAAGTTCTCTCGTGTCTCTCCCTCTCCCTGTTATGCTTTCAAATAGATAAATAAATAAATAAATCTTTAAAAAAACAAAACTGAGAGGCAGAGAGAGCCAGCCAGACATCCAGGGAGAGACACGAGTAGAAAGAGCCCCCAGATGCCTGTAATGCTAGGGCTGGGCCAGGAGCTTCATCCAAGTCCCTCATGTGAGCAGAGCCTCCCAGCGTCTGCTGACTCAGCACCCACAGCCAGGGGTCTAACTCAGGTATTCTGAAGTGGGGCATGGACTGTGTAACCTCAAGGCTAAACAAACATCCATGTCTTTTGTGTTATCTTGACTAGTATCTTTTTTCTTAGAAAAATGATAAATACATGCCCTTTTATAAATATATCAACATTCCTATTTGGTAAAGGTTTGTTAAAGCTTTAAAGGAGAAAGTTTTATTAAAATAATGGCAATCACACATACTGCTTACTTCGTTCCCCTAAGAACTAAAAGCTCTTAATGGAATAATCTCTCTCTTTAAATTCTAAGAAAGCTTTCTCTCTCTCCACACAGTTTACTGCTTTTAACTACAACAAAATAGGCCAGATTTAGGGTAAGGAAAGCTATTCTGGCCAAACTTGATCTTATTAGAAATTAGAAATCAATAGAAGCCTAATTAAGATACGAAGAAAACATTTCCTCCACTGTCCACATGACTTTTAATTCCAAAAGCTAGTAATAGGCTATTTGGGAAGAACAACTTTCAGTGCTCAAAAACAAGTCAATCAATGAAAAAGAAAAATTAACCATGATATCACTTTCCCAGCCCCCTAAAAACGCAGAGTCAAACATATTTCCTTTCTCTTCCTTTTTCAAGAAGGCAGGTCTGTGCTGTTCCGCCCATCTTCTGGCCACCCTGTATCCAGATTCTGAACTTAGACTGAATCATGACTGAATACTTCCTCTATGCCTTTGAAAAACTTGCCTGTAGTTTCCCAATTTGACCCAAACAATTTGCTTGTAATGTAGTTTCTTGCCAGCTTTACAGTCATTACAATTCCAGCAGCCTTCTGGCATGTCTATGCTCAGGCACTCCGGGTGGAAGGACGCTGGGCACGACTCACAGCAGAGCAGTCTTCCACCTTGAAACAAATAAACAGTCTTAATAACTGACAGCAGAGGAGAGAGAGACAAAGAAAGGAAAAGGAGAATGTTATCTTACAAGCACACTGAATCTGATTCAAATTGGGGAAAATAACAAAGGGATTGAGTCACATCTAGAGAGATGGATTAAAATAGAAAGCGAAGGAACATATCAATTCTTTTTCAGGGCTTCAGTGGCCAGAACTCAAGAGCTCTTCAGTGGTATCAAAAACACTACTATTCTCTGCTCCTCCAAAATGTGAGCTTTTGCAGCATCAGTCTAGCAAGCAATGCAGACTCTCAACATAGGACAAAATAGCTGCACACAATCTTTAGAATCAGGAGCCTGAGGGTGGGCTCTTCAAAGACGTGAGTAGCAACCTTTCTTCTTCCAAGCAAAGCAGACAAGCGACAGTTCTTTGTATTTTAATCCAATGCCATAGTTAACTAAATCCCTTTATGATAAAATTAGCAAGAAAGAAAACAGGGAAACAGCCAATGGGTTGATCAGTACTTTTATCTTTCCATAAAATAATATAATAAAGCAAAAGGAATGAAGATTCTCAAATCAGTGATTGCATAATCATTCCCTTTTCAGTGAAAATTAAGGAAGTCAAACAGGCTATACAGCAGTGGTTTGTAACTTTTCCATCATCAAGGATCAGTTTTCCCTTGCTCAAGTACCCACATGTTTTCAAATATTTTAGCAACCACAATAATCTGCATTTAAAAAGTAACAATTTCTATTTTTATTAACCAAAAATATGTAACTGTTGGAGATTCTGGTCAATAACAAAACTAGAGTCATCATCTTAAGTTGTTAAAAATCATAGCCAAACCTATGCAGTCTTATTCTGTTAATTTCCTGAAATAGTACAAAACTTTGTGTACCCGAGATCATTTTGACTTCACACTGGGAACCACTGCTTTATAGCACAAAGCTCAGTAAGCTCAGTGTAGACTCAGCTCCTGCTCAAGGAGCACCCTCCACGTTCCTAGCAAACCTTCTTCTTTTAAAAGCACAAAATGGCTTTTGACTGAGACCAAAAGAGGTGTGACAAACAAAATAGTATTTTCAAATACAAAGAAATAAACAGATCTGGTGAGGGGGATGAGGATATTTCTGATGCACATTTCAAAAACTGACAAAGATCATTAACCACTTGAGATGAAACATTTTAAAGGCATTTCGTGTAAAAAACCATTGGAAAATCAGGTCTATCACCCATGAGTGTACTGAGTTTTAGTGTCTCACAGCAAACAGTTAAGAGCTCTGTTTACAACTTTATCAAATCGCAGCTCCAAACTTTGGAGGGTTTGCTATCAGTTTTCCAGAAAATCATGCCCCCTTGGAGACTTTCAAACTTCTAACTGATTAACATAAAAACAAAAAGAAAACCCACACACATCCAGCGATGAATTAAATTACTATATTTCCTCTGCTTAAAAGCTTAACGTCAATCATCAGAATTTTTTCCTTTGGCTGCAGATCTCAATATGGATTCACTGGGTCAATTCTCCAATCTCGAGATTAGCTGCCTGTGTGCCCTAAGCCTAGATAGAAAATTCTGTGGACTTAAATTCAAACAGTTATTCATTTTCCATGGAAAAGGAATGACTCTCTGCAAATAGCTTTTGAACACACGTGATTACAAGCCCTGACGTGGAGGTCAGGTGGGCCGTCTCGAAACTGAATGTTATAGATTAGTCCTTGATTTTAAGTCTTATTTCAGAGGAAATACAGAGCCAGAATCATCGGTGAAAAATCATTATGATAAAGATGTTAAAAATACACAAGGGAAATAGAAAAAAAAATTAAAATAAAAATGATCCACCTTGGTGCTATGCAAGAAAACTGCTTTAGGATGCAAGAGGAGGAAGATATGGTTCAAGCTAAGCAAACAGAGGGCTCAAAATAATTTCAATTCATGTCAAGGTTAATCATGAATACCGAAAATAAAGTAAGCAGTCATTAATCTAATCTCACAAAGGTGCCAGCATAAAAATATTCCCTAAAATACCTCAAGTAGACTAATTATATATATTGCACTGTGAAGTAAGTAGACCTAGGTTCATCTCCGTTTTGGAAGTAAGCAGTATCACCAATAAAGTGACATAATCTCATTCCAATGGGAAACAGACATACACACAAAACAGCCAATATTCTCTCCAATACTTCGAATGGGTTTTAATCAACTTGCTTATTTATACTTTCTTTTAGACAGGAGTTGCCACTTTAGATGTCTGACAAAAAGCAAAGATATATCAAACAGGCAACACAAAGAGTGAAAAAAAAAAAAGGATCATTTCAAATATACCTAGTATGTATACATACATATACACACACACATATATATCTATATATGGTATACTAGATGTGAAGGGATTTTTCTTTAAGATCCTGAACCTGGCCCCCAGATAATCATAATGGGAATTTACACAGGAAAAGGCCTCACTTTCCAAAATAATGTAACACTGTTAAATAACTTTTTCCTTTACTACAAGTAGGTTGTAGAAAGCTAAACACAAGATAAAATTTTCTTCCATAAATTAAATTAATAGGGAGATTATAAATATGTATTCAGCTCTTGGTTTCCTAAGGATAAGTTATCCATCAGCTGCCTTCCAACATCTAGTATTTGGGGGGGGGGATCCCTCTACCCCAGTTTCCCACCAATGTCTCCTAAAAGGGGGGCAAATAGTTTTCATGGCATCTTGGCAAAACAAAATGAGAGAATTCTAAAATCAAACTCTTAAGAATTAGTACCTTCAGTTCCTTCTTTTAAAAATCTATCTTATTTTTACTTGAAAGTAACAACTTATACTGTATCTATTCTTTTCTAACACGAACCACAGTCTGTATCAGGCAAAAGAGAAAGTCTTAGAATATTCTGCTATAGTGAACAATATCCTAGTCTTTCTGTTTTAATAAATTACATAGGAAGAATGTGTGAAAATTTATTCAAGAAGAATTAAGTAAAAATTTGTAATAATGGAATTATTTTAAGCCCTTTTAAAAATAATTTTGCAGCCATATGAAGACAGTCACAACCAACAAGGCAGAGTTTACCAAAAGCAACAGATGGTGCTTGACAGGCATACACTTCCCCCCTTCATTGAAAGAGAAAAAAAAAAAGGAAATGCAAAAATAAAAGAGATAAACTATTTTGATTATTACCTTTCTCACATTTCTTTTTGGAAGCTGACGAAGAAGGAATCATAGGTAATTTCATCAACTCAGCACGATTTGATTCATTCAGTAGGTAGTGGGACTTATAGGCATATGAACTGAACATGGGGTCTGAATGGTCCTGAACTATCAGCCCTATACGAAACAAACAGAAAGAGATGAGCTGCAATGAAACTACCCATGATTCCATGAGGAAAAATTAACCAACACCTATTATGTGGCTGTACTTCAAAGCTGGGGAGGACACAAGAGAATCTGAAGAGAAAGAAGGATCTGGTGGAAACACTTTCTACAGTTGGTGAAGGAGTCTGAGCTATTCAGTGCCTTCTCTAGACAAACCTCTCTTCTTTTGAAAAACACACTCCAAATTTGAAGATGTAAATGGCATTTGCAGTCAGAATGAAAACCCCTAAGGAAAACAAAGCTGCGTTCCTTAGTATTGAAAAGGCCTAGGATGACAAACCAAAGGACACAATGACATCCCTTATTAGCTAGAAATAAGGATCATTTACATAACATCATAGACCCTGAGCCCTCATCTACCTTCAGTAAACCAAGCAGCACACAGAGGCAGAACTGAGTCTCTCCTTTTCCCCACTCATATCCTGAGAAACACTTCAATAAATTCTAGCTTTTTATGCCAGACAATGAAACTCTTCCCTATCAACATGGTACACGATTTTAAAGGAATTATAACTTTCTGAACTTTACTGAAGTCATGCAAACCATTTAAATTTTCCCTGTCATGCTATAAAATGATTACCAACTTTCGCTTACCAAACACAGCTCCCCTAATTGGAGGAAAACACAAGATCTACTATGGTTCACCTGTGAATACACACCCCCTCGTGCCCTCCCCCTTCTCCCAGATCAGGTCAACATACAGCTCTAACAACATCTAAACCCAGGGAACTGGGAGACCAGGGAAAATTTCTCTGTCTTGGTAACTGTTCAGGTTTTTTTTTCTTTTTTTTTTTTTTTTGATAGGCAGAGTGGATAGTGAGAGAGAGAGACAGAGAGAAAGGTCTTCCTTTGCCGTTGGTTCACCCTCCAATGGCCACCGCGGCCGGCTCATCACGCTGATCCAAAGCCAGGAGCCAGGTGCTTCTCCTGGTCTCCCATGTGGGTGCAGGGCCCAAGGACTTGGGCCATCCTCCACTGCCTTCCCGGGCCACAGCAGAGAGCTGGCCTGGAAGAGGGGTAACCGGGATAGAATCTGGCGCCCCAACTGGAACTAGAACCCGGTGTGCCGGCGCCGCAAGGCGGAGGATTAGCCTGTTAAGCCACGGCGCCAGCTAACTGTTCAGTTTTTTAAAACCTAGGACTTTGCACCATAAATCACAACAGCAGCTTCATTTGGAGACTATTTTGTGTGTGTGTGTGGGGGGGGGGGAACAGTTTTGTTTTCAAAGGGTTACCATTTACTTTTTCAGTGTTGTCTTTATTTGATGTGACCCTACACTGACATGGAATTGAGAAATACCCTGGGTCCAGATGACAGAATGGAATTAACTCGTAATAAGACCATTCTAATGCAATTGTGGAATGTCGAAATGGATTTCTTTAAAAAAATTTTTTTTTAAGTTTAGTTTTGAGGCAGAGAGACCACGCATACTCTCACCTGCTGGTCCATTCTCCAAATGCCCACAACCCTGAAGTCTCAGGACACAACCCAGGTCTCCATGTAGGCAGCAGGAACTCAACTACTTGGGACATCACTGCTACCTCCCACTGTGAAATTCACTCAAATACTGGCTAATAGAGTTTGACTTACTCAATATGCAAAGTAAATTGCTAGTAGTATGTTAAAATGAAAAGAAAACCCTAACCCAACTTCTCCATTTTAAAGTCCTATTACAAAGCAAGGCAAAGAATGTTAAATAACTTTTATTTTACACCACCCTCTAGATCAGAGCCTGAGGGCTGTATAAGGCCCACAAAAATTCCCTTGGTCTGGCTCTGCCAAGGCAACTTTAGGTGGGACTCAAAATTCAATACATCTCTAGCAGGCTAATTTTTAAGCTGATCATTTTGTATGGCCCGAGAATGATGTGATAAATATCCAAATGGTCCTTGGCAGAAAAAATGTTCCCAACCCCTGCCCTAGATGAGGGAAAAGCTCAAGAATACACACTTCCCTGGGGGATAGGCTATGTTCCTCCAAATCTCAAAACATTTCTAAAAACGATTTCTAGACACCTCTGTCTGTAAGAATGCACATAAAGATTTTAAAAAGCCAATAACCAAGAACTAAGAAAAACCTGTGCAGCAGAAAAATACTGAATGAGGCAAGAAACAAACAAAACAAGCTAAATTTCCTAATAACCAAAACATAAATGACTCAAGTGCCCCTCTTTTGTGTATGGACTTATTGTAGTTAGGCCTCTTTTTAAAAAGGAAGCCTCTGTAAATACTTGTATTTGAGAATTAAATAATCTTGTTTAAATAGGCATTTATATACAGTTACCTAAATTCAGAATTGCCAAACTGACAAGAGGTAAATGCAGATTCTGTTGTTAAACCAGGATTCCCCCCACCTCCATTTACATTTCTCTCAATTTTTAATCAAGACTTATAAATTACAATTAATAGAGTGGCTAGTTTCTATCAGTGGACCACTCTCTGGCAGTTTTAAAGTGAAAATATCTGTTTCAAAGTTTTCCCAGTTACTGGGAATGAATGAAGTAGAGAAAAAAGAAAATACCAGTTAATATACTGGTACTATTCAATTCAGAATGCAAGTAAGCTGACACAAATATTTATATACTTGATATTTAAAATGTTGGCTCAGTTGTATATGCTTATATACTGCCAGTAAAACTAAGAGCTTAGGAATGGTGGAATGGAAAGAGTTTGCAAAGCAGTAAGACACTATGTTATCACTCATCTGAAGTCTCTAAAGCTAAGCACTCAATTGGCAATTCAGTATTTCCTCCTCATTACTTTCTTAGGGAAGGGGAAATGAGAACAGTACTAGTGTTAGTTTTTATTAATCATCTGCCTTTTGGGATCCTTTCTGGCACCTGTTACAATGAGGCACGAAACACTTCCAACCTCCTCCTCCAGGTTTCAGGGCAGGACACAGCTGTAATTGCCCTAGTATAGAAAGACACAATGCTTCCCATTACAGTGGCAGCCAGCCACATGAGGTTGTGGAACTCCGGCAGAGAAAGCAGTGTGTGCAATGCACCTAGCTGGCTTCCTGACGTACGATTACCATTCAGCCTGTTATTGCCTGCCTCCTCTAAGTCACATTTTTTAAAAATAAGAGATGCAAGAGCAGAACAATGTAAGATCTAACATACCACCTCAACTATTTTTAACATATTTTTATAGAACTTTTACCAAATTAAAAGAACTGTTTCCCAAAGGAAAAAGTAAAAAGCAGAAAGCAGCAAAAAAAAAAAAAAAAAAAAAACACAAAAACTACTTTCATCTTCAATATAGTCTAAATATAATCAAATAGGTATGCCTTAGAATCCTTTTCAGTATTTCACACTGAGGGAAGTTCAAAAAACCTAGCACTTACATTGGGAAAAAAAAAAAAAAAAAACACACCAAAAACAGTGTTTGGGAATATCAGTTGGTTTCTATAATTCTTACATAGTACAAAAAAAAAAAAGCTTTATTATAATACAGCTGACATAAAGGTGGATACCCCATATCATATCCAACTAAAGAAGTTCTACTTTGTATGAATTATGAATTCAAGTTGACTGACCCCGGCGGGGACACAGATTGCTTTTAGTTGATCAATCCCTTGGCACGGTTAAGTATCAATGGCTGGAAAATAAGAAAGCCTGAACTGCTGGCTCTTAACTCAACCACTGCATGTGCTGAGTGCCGCGAGGCCTTCATCAAGGCGAGGCTGGAACAGCAAGATAAAATACACCAAAGAGCAGTGACAAGTAAATGCACTAGCCTTGCCTTCCATGCGCAATCTCAATCCGTTGAAAGTTCTGGATTAAAGAACATGACATGGGAAGGACCTACTTTGAAAACAAGACCTGTTTGCAGAAGGGAATGCATTAGTCTTTTGATGCTCCAAACAGGAAACAGTAAGAATTTACCTAAATCTATTTTTAAAACTGCATATTTTAATCCTAACTTATGGGAGAATTAATATGCTAGTAATTTGGATGCTTAATGATATAAAAGGACTAGTTAGTGGAAATGCTCACCTCACTCAGGGATATAACAGAACAGAACTCTGCACTGGTTAGGAGAATGCATTATTTGGCCTGGGTCTCCAATGCCAAGACTCTATTTTAAGGGGGAAACATGCCAAAGAACTCAAAAAGAAAGAAAAGAGCACTGACACTCACCTCTGGCACAAACGAAACAAAAGCCTACATTTACAGCTGAAGAAGAACTGCCGCTCCGTTTGGAATGATTACTACAGATGAGAACGCAGGAGGACACAAATATGCTTCCAGCAGCAACACAAGCATCTCCAGAGTGATAGGCCACCGGACACCGCAAACATCTCATCATGCGGCCTGTTCAGAGACAAGTCAACAAAGGGATCAGCAGGACAGGAAATGAGACTTTTGGAGCTATGCTGCTCTGGGTTCCCATTTGATGCTAGTTACAGAAAAAAAATCTTTTCTTTATTAATTTATCTCTGTTATCCCAATCCTATGTGGCCCTTAAAAGCAGGCCTAATAATCACTTAGACTTCATCCAAAGAAAAAGCCTTCTGTTCTGACGCTGCAGAGATGGCGGTATCTTGTATGGCACCTGCCCAAGGGACTTCTCTTTCAAAGATTTTTTTATTTACTCATTTGGAAGGCAAAGTGACAGAAAGAGGGAGACACAAACAGAACATGAGAGTGTGTGAGCTCTTCCATTTGCTGGTTCACTTCCCAACTGGCTCCAACAGCCAGCTCTGGGTCAAGCTAAAGTCAGGAGCAGGAACTCCATCTGGCTTTCCCACAAGGGTGGCAGACAGTTGGGCCAACATCTGCTGCTTCCCAGGCACATTAGCAAGAAGCTGGATTGGAAGCAAAGTAGCTAGGACTTCACCAGGAACTCCAACATGGGATGTGGGTGTCCCAAATGAAGGCTTAAGGCGACCCTGAACCTCTACTTAGCATGCTATCTATTGTGGCTGAACTATTAAACCTAGAGATAAGCGGGAGGCTGGGGAGGTGGAATACTGATGTTGTTTATAAATTCTAAACTTAACATATTCATTGTCACTGTCCTGAAGAAAATCTCAGTACCTTTCTTCAGCTCTGTTTTACCTTTACTTGCTTTGTGGATATCTTTCTCCATAGAGCAGGCAGAGCAGCAGTGCTGGGGACAGCGGAATCCTTTTGATTCAAAGATGGCAGTGGGGAATTTACGGACACAGGCTTCATGGTAAAATTTCCCGCAGGCACCAACAGAACAGCGCTTCACGTCCTTACCAGACATCTTACATGAAAAACATGGGTGCTGCCCTGGAAGATGGGTGAGGAACAAAATAAGATTTGATTAAAGAAAACTCCTTTTAGATGGAAGCGAAACATCAAAGAGTTGCTCCTGAAAGAGACTCTACTATTACCTACAAGAATTTCACACAAAATAAAGGCATTTCAGATAAATGGCCCCATTAAAAGATCTTATAAATCTTGCCAGAACAAATGACTGTCAGTTGGGAGATACAACTCTAAGACATCTTAGATCTCTAAAGGTAACTCCATAGAAACCTCACAACAGAAATTTTTCAACACTGGGAGCAGAGAGTGGCAACTTCTTCCCCACAAGAATGAATAAAAGCAATTACCAAAGGACAGATTCCTTTAGATAACCACTGCTGACTTCTGCATGGAAAACAAAGACAAAACGAAACTCATAAACCCAATAAAAAAGGCAGAAAATAAAAGTTAGACCTATCTTACCCAACCTGTAGAAAACCAAGGACAAAGACATTATTAAAATTTCCCATAGGAAAGGCAATTACTTTCAGAGAGGACTGACTGAAAGAGAAAAATGGAAACCAAAATAACAATGGGATCTATCTTTTTTTTTTTTGTTTTTTTTGGGACAGGCAGAGTAGATAGAGAGAAAGGTCTTCCTTTGCCGTTGGTTCACCCTCCAAATGGCCGCTACGGCCGGTGCACTGCATTGATCCAAAGCCAGGAGCCAGGTGCTTCCTCCTGGTCTCCCATGCGGGTGCAGGGCCCAAGGACCTGGGCCATCCTCCACTGCCTTCCCAGGCCACAGCAGAGAGCTGGACTGGAAGAGGAGCAACCGGGACAGAACCAGTGCCCCAACTGGGACTAGAACCCAGGGTGCTGGTGCCGCAGGCGGAGGATTAGCCAAGTGAGCCGTGGCACCGGCCCCCATAGTAAACTTTTACCCGCGCAACTAGCAAATATTTAAAGGGGAAAAATAATGCCAATTAAGACAGAAATAGAAAATAGTAACAAGCAAAAGATACACAAATGTGGAAAAATAAAAAAAGAAAAAAGCAACTGGGTGGGGCTGGCATCATGGTGTAGCAGGTAAAGCTGTCGCCTGTGACACCAGCATCCCATATGGGCACTAAATTGAGTCCCAGCTGCTCTACTTCTGATCCAGTTCCCTGCTAATGCGTATGGGAAGCTAGAGAAAGATGGTCCAAGTACTTGGTCTCCTGCCACCCAAGTGGGAGACCAGGATGGAGTTCCAGACTCCTGGCCTTGCCCTGGCCCAACCCCAGCCATTGTGGCCATTCAAGGAGTGAGCTAGAAGACGGAAGATTCCTTTCTCTCTGTCTGTCTCTCTATTCACTTGGCCTTTCAAATAATAAAATAAATCTTTAAATAAAAATTCTGTAAAATTGATTGTTACAGAACTTTTTGTAGTCTTCCTACTACTATACATTTTTTTTCAAAGGGTAAATGAAAATGCTTTCCAGAAATCACATTTGTCCTAAATAACAGAGAGTGGTAATATGAGAACTCATCAGGCATGTATTCTATAATACTGTTTTTACATGTAAAGTGTTTATCTTTTGATAGAGGAAAACTGCTTCAATGAAGTTAAAGCAACAGTATTTAGAAGTTCTTACTGCAAATGTTGGAATAACCAAATCAAAAGGACTTTAATTTTTTATAATTGTGGTAAAATACATAACATAAAATTTAACGTTTTAACAATTTTTAAGCATACAGTTCAAGCGACATTACACACACTCTTGCTGTTGGGCTATCATCACGATCTGGCCCGATGACATCCTGAATGTTCAACAACTCCCCACACCTTCTTCCCCTGCATCTCTGGTAACCACTGTTCTACTTTCTGAGAACTTGGCCACTCTAGGCATTTCCTGTAAGTGGAATCATACAATATTTGTTCTGTTGTGACTGACTTATTTCACTCAGCATAAAGTCTTCAAGGTCAATCCAGGCTTATATATTATTCAAGGCTGCATAACGATTCACTGTATGCACATGTATTTTGTTTATCCCTTCATCCACTGAGGGACATTTGGACTGCTTCTAACTTTTAACTATGTGAATAATGCTGCTACCACATGGAGGTACAAACATCTGCTGGAATCCTCGCTTTCAGTTCTTTTTGGTTTCTAAACCCAGAGTGGAACCGAAACTATTTACTTTTTTGAGAAACTGTCACCTTGTTTTCTTTCTTCTAAGTTTTAAGCTTTTTATTCCATGAGAGAAATGCATAGGAGAGTGAAGGCGTTAGTCTAATCTAAGGGAGAAGGGAAAGTCTAGAAATCAAGTTGAAATCCATACCAAGCACCAGGAGCCAGCTGCGCGGTGGAGCAGGCAGGCCAGAAAGCATGGAGCGGGTGGCCGGAAGGTCACATGCCCCGAAGGCCCGGGGCAGCAAGGGCCCACAATGGGGAAAGAGGGAAAAAGAGGGCTCCACATTGTTTTCAACAGCTGCTGTACCATTTTACATTCCCGCCAACAGTGCACAAAGGCTCCAATTTTTTCTCATCCTTTCCAACTCTTGTTTTCCAACACTTGTTTTGCTTTTTTTTTTTAAATAATAGTCATCCTAATGGGTGTGAAGTGGCAGCTTATTATGGTTTTCATTTGCACTTCTCTGATTACTAATTATGTTGAATACACTTTCATGTGTCTATCAGTCATCAGTATATCTTCTTTGAAGAAATGTCTGCTCAAGTTCTTTACCCAATTTTGACTTGGATTCTTTGTTGCTGAACTGAAGGAATTCTCCATATATCCTGTGCATTAATCCCTTATCAGATACTAATTTTCAAATATTTTCTTCCATCTTCTGAGCTGCCTTTCCACTCTTCTGACAGCGTCATGTGGTGTACAAAAGATTACAAAGAAAATTTGATGCAGCCAATTTGTTCATAATTCCTTTTGTTGTGACTCTGATGTTATATCCATTAAATCACTACCAAAGCCAATGTCATGAAGTTTCCCTCTATTTTCCTCTAACAGTTTTATTCTTTTAGCTCGTGTGCTTTGGTCTTTGGTCCATTTGAAGTTAATTTTTGTTTACTGTGTTAATGGTCCATTGCATTCTTTGGCATGCATTCATTCTTTTCAGCCACATTTGTTGAAAATACTGTCCCTTCCACCATTGAATGGTCATCACACCCTTGTCAAGAATCATTTGGCCACATACCCAAGTGTGTGTGTATTTCTGGGCTTTCAATTCTCTTCCATTGTTTGTCTGTGTGTCTGTATTCCTGCGTCACAATGGTTTGATCACTGTAGCTCAGCAGTAAACTTTTTCTTTAAAATTTTTATTTTTGACAGGTAGAGTTAGAGAGAGAGAGAGAGAGAAAGAGAGAAAGGTCTTCCTTCTGTTGGTTCACTCCCCTAATGGCCGCCACAGCTGGCACTGAGCCGATCTGAAGCCAGGAGCCAGGTGCTTTTCCTGGTCTCCCATGCGGTGCAGGAACCCAAGCACTTGGGCCATCCTCCTCTGCCCTCCCGGGCCACAGCAGAGAGCTGGACTGGAAGAGGAGCAACCAGGACTAGAACCTGGGGTGCCGGCGCCGCAGGCGGAGGATTAGCCAAGTGAGCCACGGCGCCAGCCCCTCAGCAGTAAACTTTGAAATCAGGAAGTATGTGTCCTCCCGCTTCATTATATTCATTGTTTTTAAAGCAAACTTCCCTCTTAAGCTTCCTAGTAGATGTGTACCAAGTAGATTTTATGCGACCTTTGTTGACATGATTCTATAGATTCTGGAATTAGGAGAGAAGCTCAAAAGAGTGTTTTTTTTTTTTCTTCTTCTAAATTTTTACTTGTTTTTATTTTATGCAAAAAGCAAAGAGGCAGAGAAACAGACAGCCCTCTCCCATCCACTGGTTCACTCTCTAAATGCCCATGACAGCTGAGGCCAGACAGTCCGGGACAGGCTGAAGCCAGGAGCCAAGAACTCAATCCAGGTCTCCCGTATGGGTGGCAGGAACCCAACTACATGAGCCATCATCATCACCTGCTGCCTCCCAGGGAGTGTGTTGGAAGAAGCTGGAATCAGCAATAGAGCTGGTCTTGAACCTAGTCACCCTGATATGAAATGCAGGCATCCTCAGTGCCATCTTAACCACTTGGCCAAATGCCTAACCATGAAGAGTGTTTTAATATTGAGACACATGGTCCTTCCCATCAATCATTTAACTTAGGGACTGTGGAGCCAGTGCTATGGCATAGAAGATGAAGTCTCTGCCTGCAGTGCTGGCATCCCATACGCTACTTCACTTCCAATCCAGCTCCCTGCTAATGTGCCTGAAAAGCAGTAGCAGGAAATGGCCCTAGTGCTTGGGCCCCTGCACCCATGTGGGAGACCCAGAAGCTCCTGGCTCCTGGCTTCAGCCTGGCCTAGCCATGGCCATTGTGGCCATCTGGGGAGTGAAACAGAGGATGGAAGCTCTCTATCCTCTTCTCTCTGTATCTTTGCCTTTCAAATAAATAAATAAATATTTTTTAAAAATTAGGGACTGTATACTTCAACACTAAAAGGAATCAGACAGATTACATAAGCGACTTAAGAAAACAGTGTTTTGGCCGGCGCCGTGGCTTAACAGGCTAATCCTCCACCTTGTGGCGCCGGCACACCGGGTTCTAGTCCCAGTTGGGGCACCGGATTCTATCCCGGTGGCCCTTCTTCCAGGCCAGCTCTCTGCTATGGCCCGGGAAGGCAGTGGAGGATGGCCCAAGTGCTTGGGCCCTGCACCCGCATGGGAGACCAGGAGAAGCACCTGGCTCCTGGCTTCGGATCAGCGAGATGCGCCGGCCGCAGCGGCCATTGGAGGGTGAACCAACGGCAAAGGAAGACCTTTCTCTCTATCTACTCTGCCTGTCCCAAAAAAAAAAAAAAAAAAAAAAAAAAAAAAAAAAAAAAGTTCTAAGCCTTGTCTGCTTAGGACATCTCTGTGGCTTCTGTTGGATAGAATGTGGGAATAACATCGTTTCTGGTAGCAAGATTTGTTCGGTAAACAAATTGGTGATATTTTCCAGAGATCTCTAAATGAAGCGTCCTAGTATTCCATACCCTTTGGTGGGGGGAGGTGCTTATGCGCAGCTGGCGGGAAGATCCAGCCCAGGTTGTGCCTCACATCTTCTCCCAGGTGTTGTGAGCAGGAGGGGTCAGCATTCCTGGCAGCCCCCCAAGGTAGAGCTTGATGAGAGGTGATGTGAATGGAGGGCTCAGTGACCCCAGCAGAGAAGGTCAGTCGCCTTCTCCCCAGGGGATGGTCCGTGGACACAGGGGTCATTTCACTGGAGAAATGAGCAGAGAGGAACCTAACGCGGGGGACCCATGCAGAAAGGAAGAGTGGGATGTGCCAAGCGGGTGGTGTCAGAACAGCTGGGTCAGAGCAGCAGGGGCTGTGGGGTCTCTGTGCCCCAGCCTCTGCTGTGCTCTCCAGGCTCCCTGGTTTGGGGTGTGGCTGGGACTAACCCCAAGGGGGCCCATCTCCCTTCTCCTGGCAGACACACACCTGGACCAGGTTTTCTCGGAGCCCTCCTCTTTGGCACCTTGTTTTAGGGTCATAGCTAGACTTTGAAATAGGGCACATTGAGAAACCACAAAGCAGGACCAGCGTTTAGCTGCCACCTCTGAGGAGAGCATCACCTCTGGGACTCGGTTCATATCCCTGGGGCTCCACTTCCCGTCCAGCTCCCTGATAATGCAACTGCAGCCGCTTGGGAGTCCAGGAGGAAGTCTCTGGCTCTGTCTCTCCCTCTTTTTCTCTGTAATTCTGTCTTTCAAATAGGTTTTTTTTTTTTAAAGTGAGAAAAAAAATTAAAAAAAAAGAAAAGAAAACAGTGTTTTAAGGGCCAGCGCTGTGGCATATTTGCTAAAGCAATGCCTGCAGTGCCAGCATTCCATATGGGCACCGGTTCAAGTCCCAGCTACTCCACTTCTGATCCAGCTCTCTGCTATGGTCTGGGAAAGCAGTGGAAAATGGCCCAAGCCCTTGTGCCCCTACACCCACGTTGGAGACCTGGAAGAAGCTCCTGGCTTAGGATTGGTGTAGCTCTGGCCATCGTGGCCATCTAGGGGAGTGAACCAGCAGATGGAAGACCTCTCTCTCTCTCTTCCTCTGCTTCTCTGTAACTCTGCCTTTCAAATAAATGCATAAATCTTAAAAAAAAAAATAGACAGTGTTTAGAAAGAGGAATGGGAGAGAATGTGGAGAACTAGGAATAAGTGCCTGTTCCATGTTCAAAAATGAAAATACAATTAAGGCCGGCACAGCGACTCAATAGGCTAATCCTCCACCTTGCGGCGCCGGCACACCGGGTTCTAGTCCCGGTCGGAGTGCCGGATTCTGTCCCGGTTGCCCCTCTTCCAGGCTAGCTCTCTGCTATGGCCCGGGAGTACAGTGGAGGATGGCCCAAGTGCTTGGGCCCTGCACCCGCATGGGAGACCAGGAGAAGCACCTGGCTCTTGGCTTCGGATCAGCGCCGGCCACAGTGCACCGGCCGCGGCGGCCATTGGAAGGTGAACCAACGGCAAAAAGGAAGACCTTTCTCTCTGTCTCTCTCTCTCTCTCTCACTATCCACTCTTGTCTGTCAAAAAAAAAAAATACAATTAAGAAGGCCAAATAAACAGTGTGTGCAGACAGTCTGACCCTGAGGTTGCCACTTGGCAAATGGTTCAAAGGTTTTACAGCAGAGTCTAAATGGGATGAATCACATAGGGTATATGGGGAAAATAGACTACATGCTCTAAGCAGCTTCTCCAGGTTAATCTGTGAGCGTTTGTGTGGACATGTGTGTCAGGAGAGAAGATATGAGGCATCTGACATCCACTCTACTTAGCCAAGGCAGTAAAAGGCAGGAGCAAGGAGCAAGGACCATGGAGACAAGCTGCCCAGATTTAAATTTCAGCATCGGCTGGCGCCGTGGCTTAACAGGCTAATCCTCCACCTGCGGCGCCAGCACACCAGGTTCTAGTCCCTGTTGGGGCGCCGGATTCTGTCCCGGTCGCTCCTCTTCCTGTCCAGCTCTCTGCTGTGGCCTGGGAGTGCAATGGAGGATGGCCCAAGTCCTTGGGCCCTTCACCCACATGGGAGACCAGGAGAAGCACCTGGCTCCTGGCTTCAGATCAGAGCGGTGTGCCAGCCGCAGCGGCCACTGTGGGGTGAACCAACGGGAAAGGAAGACCTTTCTCTCTGTCTCTCTCTCTCACTGTCCACTCTGCCTGTCAAAAAAAAAAAAAAAAAAAAAAAAGATAATGTGCATTTTCCACGAGCTTTCTCGAGACCCCATGTATATATCTGCTATCCAATTGGCTATTAGTTCCTCACAGTTAAAATAAAGTAATACAGAACTGAACTGAAAAAAAAAAAAAGGCTAGGAGTCTGCCGCCTCAGAGGTTAAGATACCACCTGGGATGGGATGGATCCCATATCAGAGACCCTGGATTTGAGTCCTTGCTGCACTCCCGATGCCATTTTCCTGCTAATGTTCATACTGGCGGACAGCAGGTGATGGCTCACCCAGGGTGCTCCCTGCCATCCATGTTTTGGACTGTATTCCTAGTTCCTATCTGTAGCCCGGGTGAGCTACAGCAGCAATTGCAGGCATTTGGGGAATGAACTGACAGACTGGAGCTTTCTCTCTAATTTCCTGCCTTTCAAAACAAAATTAAATATTTTTTAAAAGCCACACACCCGAACATGGTTCTTGGGAGTGGTACCATGCCATTTCCAATCAATTTTCACTTTCTATATTGTTACAGATTAAACAAGTACTTTCAGCTTTCCATGATTTTAATCAGAATCATATCTATATGGAGAACTATTAACTAATATATAACTTTCTGTACAAATTATGTTGATAGGTGGTAGCCTATGTATGGTGGCATAAGAAATAAAGTGAATTTACAAGTTTTAAACAAGATTTCCAGTAGCTCCATCTTTCCACTAAAAATAATATAACCATGATTATAGTCTTGACTGACACTTATTCTGGACTGTTAAAGTCAAAGAACTTTGTGCCAATTTATTTGGTGGGGCCGGCACTGTGGTGAAGTGGGTAAAGCTGCCATCTGAAGTGCTGGCATTCCATATGGGCGCTGGTTCAAGACCTGGCTGCTCCACATTTTTTTTAAAAGATTTATTTTATTTGGAAGTCAGAGTTACACAGAGAGGAGAGGCAGAGAGGTCTTCCATCTGTTGGCTCACTATGCAACTGGCTGCAACAGCTGGAGCTGCACCAATCTGAAGCCAGGAGCTTCTTCCGGATCTCCCACGTGGGTGCAGGGGCCCAAGGCCTTGGGCCATCTTCTGCTGCTTTCCCAGGCCATAGCAAGAGAGCAGGATTGGAAGTGGAGCAGCCGAGACTCGAACTGGTGCTCATATGGAATGCCGGCACTGCAGGCAGCTGCTTTACCCTCTTATGTCACAGTGCCGGCCCCTGCTCCGCTTCTGATCCAACTCTCTGCTATGGCCTGGAAAAGCAGTGGAAGATGGTCCAAGCCCTTGGGACCCTGCACCCACACGGGAGACCCAGGAGAACCTCCTGGCTTCGTATCAGCTCAGCTGCAGGTGTTGTGACCATTTAGAGAGTGAACCAGCGGATGGAAGATCTCTTTCTCTCTCTCTGCCTCTCTGTAATTCCACCTTACAAATAAATAATCTTTGAAAAAAATTTACTGGGCACAAAAGCTTCTCAAACTCATCTGAACAATACTGGTTCACAGTTTGATAAATTTTATAGTAAAGGCACCCTTAGGAGGAACTTTAAGTACGCTTTTGATCTAGGGAAGCCCAATCACAGAAGAGAATCTGATTTTGTTGGAATACCTGGGCGGGGGGCTGTCAGGTAGGAGTGATGAGAGCATCAGATGTCGTGGAGACACTGCCAGTGCACGGGGCTCCCCACCCCTCTCTTCCCGTCAGCTTACCGGTTTGACATTCCACACAGATGAACTTTCCGTCAGGGAGTGAAGGAAGCCCCAGGCACTCCAGGTGGAAGTGTGTGCAGCACTCTCCCTCACAGGCAATCAGAGAGTCGCCAGAGCTTTCACAGATCTGTAACACGGTAGAAAGCAGTGGTCCTCAAACTTCAGAAGGCATCAGATTCACCCGGAGTTTGATTCGGTAGGTCTGGGGTGGGGCCCAAGAATCTGCATTGCTAACAAGTGTCCTAAATGGGCCGGCGCCGTGGCTCAGTAGGCTAATCCTCCGCCTTGCGGCGCCGGCACACCGGGTTCTAGTCCCGGTCGGGGCACTGATCCTGTCCCGGTTGCCCCTCTTCCAGGCCAGCTCTCTGCTGTGGCCAGGGAGTGCAGTGGAGGATGGCCCAAGTGCTTGGGCCCTGCACCCCATGGGAGACCAGGATATGCACCTGGCTCCTGCCATCGGAACAGCGCGGTGCGCCGGCCGCAGTGCGCCTACCGCGGCGGCCACTGGAGGGTGAACCAACGGCAAAGGAAGACCTTTCTCTCTGTCTCTCTCTCTCACTGTCCACTCTGCCTGTCAAAAATTAAAAAACAAAAACAAAAACAAAAAAACAAGTGTCCTAAATGTGCTGATACACTTGGCAGTCCTTGAGAGCCACTGAACTAGACAGCTATTTCCACACCCAGTATGGCATTAAAGTATAAAAAGTCACACTTGGGGCTAATGAACAGCAGGTAAAGGCTCTGCCTGTGGTACCAGCATCCTATATGAGCGCCGGTTCGAGTCCTGGCTGCTCCACTTCCCATCCAGCTCTCTGCTATGGCCTGGGAAAGCAGCAAAAGAGGGCCCAAGTGTTTGGGCCCCTGTACCCGCGTGGGAGACCCAGAAGAAGCTCCTAGCTTCTGCTTCAGATCAGCCCAGCTCCAGCCATTGTGGCCCTTTGGGGAGTAAACCAATGGATGGAAGACTTCTCTCTGTCTCTGTAACTCTCTCTGTAAGTCTGCCTTTCAAATAAATAAATAAACCTTTAATTAAAAAAAAAGTCATACTTGGGCTTTTATGACTCCTTCTTTGGCATCTGCACACTTTAACTTTTCTTCCTGGGGCAAAGCAGTATTTTTCAAAAAAGATGAAAACACATTTAAAAAGTTCATATACAGGCCGGTGCTGTGGCTTAACAGGCTAATCCTCCGCCTTGCGGCGCCCGCACACCGGGTTCTAGTCCCGGTTGGGGCGCCGGATTCTATCCCGGTTGCCCCTCTTCCAGGCCAGCTCTCTGCTATGGCCCGGGAAGGCAGTGGAGGATGGCCCAAGTGCTTGGGCCCTGCACCCCATGGGGAGACCTGGAGAAGCACCTGGCTCCTGGCTTCGGATCAGCGAGATGCGCCGGCCGCAACGGCCATTGGAGGGTGAACCAAGGGCAAAAAGGAAGACCTTTCTCTCTGTCTCTCTCTCTCTCTCACTATCCACTCTGCCTGTCAAAAAAAAAAAAAAGTTCATATACAATCAAACTTCAGACATCCTGAAGTCAGTCCCCAAATTAGTAACAGCATATCACAATGAAGGCATCTGCACTTGATTGTTACATGTTCCTACTAAGACAGGGAAGAGCCACAAAGAGCTCTTGGACCTGAAGCTTTAAAGTAAGATTACCCTCTTCAATAGAAGGTAAGTCAGAATATGAGAGCAACTGTCTGAAGCCATGGGATCCATCACCTGCCTACCTGACACACAGTGTCCTTCTTACTCATCCCAACGCCTCTTCTGGACAGACTGGAATCCACGGACTGCACGTCGGAAACATCTGCATCTGCAGTAGCTGAAGGGCTATCTACTTGCTTTCCAAAGCCTACCTATATGGAAGACATAGCACATCTTTAAGAAAAACAAAACAAACATTCCCTTAAAGTTAGACACTATGAAAATCCTAGTAAGACTTGCTCAAATAGATGTAGACACAATCACTTGTTTTGGTTTTTTTCCTCTTTCTAAAATCCATGGATACTATTATATATGCTGTTTGGGGGGGGGAGAAACTGTAGCTAAAATGAAGAAACAAACAAACCGTGTTTCTGTTATATAAGACATGACCAAAGTGAAGATGCCCATAAGCTACCAAAGCTGTATCCCCTGCACCCCCCCCATTGTGTATTTTAGAAATTCCCCCAGACAATTCATAATCTACGAAGCACTATGTTACTTTGGTTTGGAAAAGCAAAAAAAACAGCACTGTGCCCAGACCCTTGGACATATTTACCTGCAGATCACTCAGTCCTCTAGAATCGGAGTCAGATGTATCTCTGTATGCTGAACTAGTCATTTCTACATCAGTTGAGGCGCGACTCCTTTTCTTTAGAGGTTTACAGGAATCTGAAATCTCGCTGGCACCTTAATATAACACACTGAAATTAATCCTAAAATAGTGCTAAAAGTTTGTTGTTTTAATATATTTTTTTTTTTTTGGTGGGAGAATATTTTCTTTCCCCAAACTCATCTTTCGTGTGGGAAGAAAAAGCACAGCTCTCTTTGTAACACTGAAGTCACGAGTCAAAACTTCATAAGCTTCTGACCTTCCTGGTAGTGAGTGATTTAATTTACAACCGCTCTATTAAAACATTTAATTCAGTTCTCCTGCTCTAAAGCTCTGTTCAGTCAATAGAGCCCAAGTTCCAACCTAAAAATAAATTCTATCAAAACTGCAGAATAGCTGATTGATTTGGAGCAATTCAAAGAACCGTTCAATTTGGAGGGGGAAAGACATAAAACCCAACACATTGTGTAGCTTACAAATATGGTCGCAGAGACATCGCCATCTTGTTTTTATTAGGGATGTGACAAATCTTTGATTTGTATTCGATTCGTACACGGATAGTGCCATTTTCCCCCAAATTTTGCAATTCAATTGATTATTGCCCCCCAGATAAATTTTGGATGTTTGTAATTGTTCATCTGAGACTTCCTTGGTGAAGTGGCATTTATTGTGACCGTGAATGAGTGCTGCAGCACATGTACATGGGTCATGCCATGTAGGAGGCACACTGCGGAGGACTGTAAATGGACAACCAGTGTTCAAGTGCAGCCAAATCACGAAGAGCTAGATGAGAGGCCTCTATGTGGAATTTGTGCGGGAAGAAATAAATATGAAAAAAAAAAAAAAAAAAAAGGCAGAGAATAGTGTGGAATTTTTTTTTTAAAACTGTGTGTAATACAAATCCAGCCAAAACAATAGTGCAAAAAGTTACAAAGCAACAATCTCTTGGGCTAATGCAGTATAGGCTATACAGAAACAGCCACGATGAAATGTGCAGATCAGGCACGGTGAACACCAAGGAACCAAGGAGACGGTTAATATTTCAACCCACAGTTTGTGTTTTGGATTTTTTTCCCCCAAAATTTCCATACAACAAACAGACATCTAGATCAGCCCAGCAAGCTATGGTGGAAGTGTGCAGTCCAGAAGAGCCCAGGGAGAAGCAAGTCTCCCGAGGCCGTGAAGATCCGCAACAGGCTGAGTGAGCGCAGCACTTGGCACCCAGCCATGTTCCGTGCTGGAGAGTGCGGGCCTCGCTAGACTGCTCAGAGTACTGGAACCTCGGTATCACAGCTGAATGTTTCCTGGTATCTATAAATGAGGGTGCCTTCCCCAGGTTAACGCTGATTAAAAAACACAAGTACACAAATCTATCTCCTTCATTGCTGGTGTATGGACCCAGAACACCACCACAAAATATTTCCTTGGCCTAAAAGATCACTGGATTAACAAGGAGTTTTAACAGAGGAACAGGAGTGCTGCACTGAGAGGCTTTCGAAGGGAAACACAGGTACCGCCATTTCCGAAGAGTTCTGAAAATGCTAGAAAAATGACAGGCTGCCCAAGACAGCTGTCATGCTGTTCTCCATGATAACGGCACTAATATTTAAAAAAAATAAGAGCTTTTAATGATTGTAATGTATACAGTTTGGGCTGTTTGGCAAAACCCTGCAGATGTGCATTAATGACGCTTTATTTAAAAACAAAAAAACAAAAAACAAAAAGCAGTCCATGTTGGAATTGATCAGTGTAAGTTAACGGTGGTTTTTAGGCTGGACCCATGATTTACGCTGTACCCATCCAGCTCAGAACAAAAAAAAAATCATCTGAATGTTAAAGCAATTGTTCAGAATCTTGAAGAAGAAACCAGGCAGGAAAATGCCAATAGCAGTGATTGGCAAAATCAAAATTGAAAACAAAGAAACTGTTTATCAAGCCGCCGACAAAGAAATCTTGCATGGAGACTCCAAGTCTGGAGTTTCTGGGATGAAATTGTACAGGAATCTCAGTCCACAGTTTCCTCAATCGCTGCGGAGACGGAGCTGTCACTGAATCTGACAGAGCCCTGCACTCCCCGGTCCGCCGACCCTGTGGAATGGTGGAAACACAACGCAATCAGGCCTCCTAATCTCGCAGCCATCGCGATGTCTTTTCTTGGAGCTCCGCCAAGCAGTGTTCCCTCCGAGAGGCTGTTCAGTTCTGCTGAGGATCTCCACGGAGACCATCGCTGCAGACTTCTCCCCGAGAATGCAGAGAGGCTGGTGTTTTTATTTTTATTTTAAATAATGCAATTTGCCCAGAGTAAACTACAGCTATTAAATACAGTTTGATCTCACTAAAAACGCACGAATCATGCTATGGAGTTTGTACTGTAGTCAAATTGCACACAGAAAATACAGATATAAATTTAAGGTTTCTTAAACTTTGTGCATATCTCAAATTTATTTTGCATAAGGTCATCTAATAGTGGCCATAAATATGCTATGAATCATTTTAATTTACAAAAAGATTTTACAGCACTGTCAAAATAAATGTGGCAAGAATTTTTTCAATCAGCTTGTCTTGTCTGATTTGTCATAGTCCATGTTTGACAAACATGAATAGCTACTATTCGGTATTCAGTCGAATACCAAAAAAAGTGGATTCGTCACATCCCTAGTTTAATAAGCCAGTGAAACCCCAGAATTTTATGTAGAAAAGGCAGAAACAGTATCAAGTCTACATGGTGTTCTCCAATTTACCAAAACAAAGAAAGACTTTTGACGTGGAGATACAGAAGATCAACTTGAAAAGTCACACACACACACACACACACACAGCACACACTGGGAAATACTGCAATTTCACGCTGAAGAGCAATAACAATGATTTACAGAGACAGACAAAAATACATGAAGTACAAATAAGTAATTCTTAAAAATTGGTTTAATCAAGGAAATGCAAAGCAACATTATAATATTAACTCACCTTTCTGTAATCCAGTCTTCGCCGTAGCCTGAGGAACTGTTTCAACCTGTTTGGACAGAAAAATATAGCATTAACAAGGAATTTTTACTCTATTAGTAAACGGAGGGAAAAAAAAACACTTTCATGGATCTAAGTAATGATGAGTGATTCATGTATCTGGGTAAAGTTCTCTTCTGGAGTTCAGGCAGGGTTTCGGTCCTAGCTGCTTGTGCTGAATACCAAGTGACAACACACAGACACATGCTCTCTAGCCAGGATTCTTCCCACCACTCCCTCAGTAGATGACAAGGACGAGAACACTTTCCTCAGTGTCTGGGAGGCAGAAGAGGGGTTGTTTGTGCAATCAGCCCCGTTGCTGCTAAAAAAGCCCTCCCACCCCAAAGACGTTAGGATAAATTTTTACTTACTATGGTACTCAGGTTAATGTAACTCACGCCACTTTAAGACCCCTCCGCGCCTGCACTCACAGCTAAGTTGCTGGGAATCAGGACCCTCTCTGTAGAGAGTGCTACAGGGCTCCATACAGCTGGAAGCTCAATACTTTTGCTGCTAGTACAAACTTAAGAAAATAAGTTTGTGATATTGCAAAAGCACTTTCTTGAGTGTCTTATGACCAGTGTCTTGATCCTACATTAGGAGAGCGAGATCAGAAGTTATTCTGCCAATGTATATGTAAAACACGTGGTAATTTGAGGACTGAACCATTGGAACTAGAGAAAGGATGCTATCTGGAGGACTTCCTGTTCAAGCTAGGAATTGAATTTCATGTTTAAGATGTAATGAAATATGCATGTTGAAACACATTTTGTAAATATTTACGGATTGTTCTAAGCTTTTTTAAAAAAATTTTATTTTTTTTTTACAACAAGTAAAAAAACATACAACAGAAAGGCTTTTATAAGATACAATTAGTAATACAAATATAAAATCTTCTAAACAATCACTGGTATTGTTCTACTACTAACTGTAACACAGTGGTATTAACAATTTGTCCCATTTTTTGGTACCCATTATGCTTATAAATTTTAAACTCACTGATCACAGAGTGAACTTGGGAATCAGGTGGCAAAATCACAACTTTTTGGTAATGAGTACTATAGATTTGCAAGAGCATAGAGAGATTTTTTGGAATATGATTTCCTAAGTATGAAAGCTAACATGATAAATGAATGACAAATTAGTACATTATTTAAATTTTAGTTAAATATTCTGGAAAATTTTTTTTACATGCCTGGTGATACCATAGAGCACAACGTTAGCTCTTACATTGGAAGGTTAAAATTATGAGGGCAATATTTTTTAAGTTGAAGAAGTCCACACTTACATATTAAAAGGTTTTTTTCATAGTGAAACTTACTGGAACTAATCCTATTCAGAATTTGTTTAGTGTAATAGCAGGTGTCTGGGTCATAAAAATGGGCATTCTAAAAGTGAGTTTTAATTAAATAATGGTTTCTAAAACTTTCTTTGAAAAGGTAATGTAACGTATATTACTACAATGACTACACTCCTTTAACACACTTCAGTCAGAATGTATCCTACTTCATTTTTACTTAAATATTGTTTACATGACACCTGATACCAGGGAAATGCCATTCCACTGGGAAAATAACATTCCAAAAAATCTGCGATATCACCAGAAAAGCCAGTTTATGATTATCTGCTTTTTATATATAAGACTATAAGTTAAATTAATTTGATTTGCTTAAAAAAATAAAAACAGTACATACCAGCAGCTTAAACCAAAAATTTAAATTTCAAAAGAGGGAACTTAATGACGGCTCCAAATAAAAATCATGAAGACATGTCATCATTCTGTTCACAACAGAAATTTCAAAATAAATGTGAGGTTTTTTTTAAGAGTCTTGTACCACTGGCTCCCCATGTCCAGAAACCGGTTTCCCGTGACAAGGCTTGAAGCAGAGTCACAGGAACGGATGTGTGAGAACTGGGCAATGGAAGCCGCCAAGACAGAGCATAACATAGTTCACGAAGGAAACCCAGCGTGGGGGAGAAGTTTCTCTTTCTTTTAAGATATCAACGTAAGCCACAACATTTACAAGTACAATGTTTTAACTCTCTACATGTAGGAAGCCAACCTGCTCCTTTTTGATCTTCTTCTTTGGCACAACCTCAGTGGACTTCTCTGATTCAGAACGAGTTCTAATTGATCTTCTCTGTTGCTTCTTTTCTACTGAGCCTAAGAGGTGATTTAAACAGATAAACAAAAACTCATTTAAGGACGGCTCAACATTCATGCAATTAAGGTTTGATCAAATTCCTTACCCTTCCTACCCATTGATTTTGAAATTTTAATTATATATCATTAAAAATCTGTTAAGTACTTGGAAGCATATAAATTATTTAATAGATCAAATTGTAAAGGCTGATGAGACTGGGATTCACAAAGCATTCTAAACTACACACACACACAAAAGGGGATTTGATTTTTTTTTTTTTAAGTTAAAAAATCAAACTGGGGCCGGTGCTGTGGCGCAGCAGGTTAAAGCCCTGGCCTGAAGCACCAGCATCCCATATGGGTATCAGTTTGAGTCCTGGCTGCTCCACTTCCGATCCAACTCTCTGCTGTGGCCTGGGAAAGCAGTAGAAGATGGCCCAAGCCCTTGGGCCCCTGCACCTGTGTGGGAGACCCAGAAGAAGCTCCTGCTCCTGGCTTCGAACTGGCGCAGCTCTGGCCGTTGCAGCCATCTGGGGAGTGAGCCAGTGGATGGAAGACCTCTCTCTCTCTCTGCCTCTCCTTCACTCTCTATGTAACTGTGGCTTTCAAATAAATAAAATAAAATAAATCTTTAAAAAAAAAACTAAAATAGCAGACAGAATCTACTTTTAAAGGCAAATAAACATGTTTAAGTAACTACAATTGAGGGGATGAAGGAACTCTTAAGATTTTGTGAAAATGGTTTACTTGAGGCCAGTATCATATGGCATAGCTGGTAAAGCCACAGCCTGTGATGCTGGCATCCCGTATGGGCTTGGGTTCAAGTCCTGGCTGTTCCACTTCCAACTCAGCTCTCTGCTAATGGCCTAGGAAAAGCAGCAAAAGATGGCCCAAGGGTTTGGGTACCTGCCACCCATGTGAGAGACCTGGATTTGGCATGGTTTAGCCCTGGCTATTAGGCTGTATGGGGAGTGAATCAGTGAATGAAAGATCTCACTCTCTCTGTCTCTTACTCTCTCTCTTTTTTTTTTTTTTTGATAGGCAGAGTGGACAGTCAGAGAGACAGAGTCTTCCTTTTTCCGTTGGTTCACCCCCTAAGTGGTCAGGAGCCAGGCGCTTCCTCCTGGTCTCCCATGCAGGTGTAGGGCCCATGGACCTGGGCCATCCTCCATATCCTTCCTGGGCCACAGCAGAGAGCTGGCCTAGAAGAGGAGCAACCAGGACATAATCTGGCGCCCCGACCGAGACTAGAACCCGGGGTGCCGGTGCTGCAGGCGGAGGATTAGCCTAGTGAGCTCTCTAACTCTTTTAAATGACTAAATCTTAAAAAAAAAAAAAAAAAAGTGATTTACTAATTAGCTGACACTAGAAATTACTGGTTCAAAATTCAAACATTACTACATGTTTTACATTTTAACAAATGAGTTAGTTTATTTTATACGTAAAATGTTTAATAATGCTTGGTTCTTTTATATAAGTTTTGCTCAAAAAATGACCAAAACAAAATCATTAATTTGACTATCAAGGGAACTGCTTATACTTTGAAATAATTAATTATGGAAAACTAGTTGAAACAAATTAATCAAGCTGTTTCATGTCAAATGGCAAAACAAGAAACTATTAAGACATTTAATCAGTACAATCCGTCAAGAATAAATGGAAGGAAACTCACGCGCAGCCGGTTTTGGACAGCGTGGAACTCAGGCTGAAGAGCACGACTTGCAAGGGCAGCACCTGAGCAGTGACTGCCCTCGTGACTCCTTCAGCACAGCTGTTCTCCCTGCTGCCAGTGCTCGCACCCCCACGTGGTCCTTCCTAACAACAACTGCTACTACTGGAAGACATTAGGACCACCTGTGGAATCAGATACAGGCTACTTCCGTGAAGCCTTCCACACAGCATTAGTATGTTCTGATTTCACGGCTCGTGCCTATGTGTAAATCGATTCCCTCACCTTAGTTCAAAGTCAAAACAAAGATGGATTTTACTGCTCATTTTGGGGAAGGTGTGAGCAGACTGATAATAGTATACCGATTTGGAGAGGACTTAAACAATTTTTTTTTAAAAAAAATTTTATAATATCATCCTTTTCTTTTTCAAAGATTTATTCATTTTTATTTGAAATACAGAGTAACAGAGAGGTAAAGGTGCAGAGAGAGAGATCCTTCATCCGCTGGATCACCCTCCCAAATGGCTGCAATGGCTGCAGCTGGGCCAATCCAAAGCCAAGACCCAGAATTCTCCTCCTGGTTTCCCACATAGGTGCAAGGGCCCAAGGACCTGGACCATCTTCTACTGCTTCCCCAAGTGCATTAGCAAGGAGCTGGATCAGAAGTGGAGCAGCCAGGACTCAAACTGGCGTCCATATGGGATGTTGGCACTACAGGCAGCAGCTTTTACCTTCTATGCTACAGTGCTGACCCTGAAATAATCAATTTCTAACAGGATTAATTTTTATTGACAGGGTTGGCTTTGTGGCATCTGCAGGTTAATTCAGTCTGTGTGATGCCAGCATCCCCTACTGGAGTGCTGGTTCAAGTCCCTGATGCTCTGCTTCCAATCCAACTCCCTACTAATGTGTCTGAGAAGGCAGTGGAGGATGGCCCAAGTGCTTGGGCCCCTGTCACACATGAAGAAAACCAGGATGGAGTTCCTGGCACCTGGCTTCAGCCCACTGCAGCCCCAGCTATTGTGACCATTTGGGGAGTGAACCAGTAGACAGAACATCCTCCCCTCTCCCGGGGGCCCTTAACTGACTTTCAAATAAAATAAATCATAATACAATTTTTTTAATGAATAAAGTTACTGGCCCTTCCCTTTACTCTCATTCTTAGATTGAAGGACAAGTTTACTAAGGCCACACATACCCCAACCTCACAGGCCAACGGAAGGACCCCAGGGAGCCACACTCTAATATAATCAGCAAAATGTAAGGACCAAGGAAAACAAAAATGAAAATGGAACCACCTAAAAGCCAACAAAAATCTTTGCTTGTTTTGAAGATGACAACAAAATTATAACACAAAATGAAAAGAGGTTAGACCTCTTGTCTTAGAGGAAATAAGGCAACGTGACTTCTCAAAAATATTCTGAAAGCTACCTGAAGAACAGCTATGTTTAGAGCTGCTGAGAAGCATTAAGTTCAAGTGCTAAGAGACAGGAGGGAAGGAACACTGGATTAGGAAAACAGCTTGGAGGCACAGTGTGAATACAAACAGTTGTGTATTTTCTCAAGTCACAGAAATGCAGCAGCGCCACACATTTTATGCATCCCCTAACTTTATTCTTCTCCTTAAATACTTAACATCAGCTGAAGGGAAAACAGGTCTCTTTGCTGACTTTTCAACTATTGAAGTTACTTTTACAAAACACAAAATGTTCATTCTTTAAATGGACAACGTATGTTTGTGAGCAACAGCTACTAATCAAACTGAAACCAAGGTCAAAGCTTTAGACTTCTCAACCCTAAACTAAGTTATAAGTAAGTGCCTTCTCTCAAAGAAGGAACTACATTCCTTTTCCATCTAGAATTATAACCAGAATTATGAAAATTCATAGCAGAACCCATCCTTACATGAAAATAAAACATTCTATAGCTCAGGGAAAGGAAAAAATCTAAGCTCCATTAAAAACAAAAACATAGTATTTCAGTTACAGTCAGTCTGGTATTACATGAAGAGTTTACTTTCTCCCCAGATGGGGGCTGCAGTAGTGCTTGGGCCCTTACCATCCATGGGGGAGACCGGGGTGAAGCTCCTGGCATCTGGCTTCAGCTTGACCCAGCCCTGAATGCTGTAGTCATCTGGGGCATGAACCAGCAGGTGAAAGAGCTGGACGATCTCTCTCTCCTTAGGGTGCTGGTTTGCATCCCAGCTCCTCCTGTTCCCATCTATCATCCTGCTAATGCACCTGGGTAGCAGTGGATGATGGCTTGAGTTCTTGGGCCCCTGCTACCATGTGAAAGACCCAGCCCTGGCTATTGTGGACATCTGGGAAGTGAACCACTGGAGGGGAAGATACTCTCTCCCAAAGAAATTTTAGAAAGTTTAGAAAGCCGGCGCCATGGCTTAACAGGCTAATCCTCCGCCTTGCAGCACCGGTACACCGGGTTCTAGTCCCAGTCGGGGCACCGGATTCTGTCCCGGTTGCCCCTCTTCCAGGCCAGCTCTCTGCTGTGGCCCGGGAAGGCAGTGGAGGATGGCCCAAGTGCTTGGGCCCTGCACCCACATGGGAGACCAGGAGAAGCACCTGGCTCCTGCCATCGGATCAGCGCGGTGTGCCGGCCGCAGCGCACCAACCGCGGCGGCCATTGGAGGGTGAACCAACGGCAAAGGAAGACCTTTCTCTCTGTCTCTCTCTCTCTCTCTCACTGTCCACTCTGCCTGTCAAAAAAAAAAAAAAAAAGTTTAGAGAAATTTCCAATAGATTTGAAGACCACATTAAAATTGATAGTTCTTTTTTGCCAATGTGCCACAACAGCCTTGAAAATCTTGCAATTTTTTTTTGAAGATTTACTTATTTATTTGAGAGGCAGAGTTACAGAGAGAGAGAGAGAGAGAGAGAGAGAGAGAGAGAGAGAGAAGGTCTTCCATCCATTGGTTCATGCCCCAAATGGCTGCAATAGCTGCAACTGAGCTGATCCCAACTCAAGAGCCAGGAGCTTCTTCCAGGTGTCCCACATGGGTACAGTGGCACAAGCACCTGAGCCATCTTCCGCTGCTTTCCCTGGAGCGTTATCAGGGAGCTGGATCCGAAGTGGAGCAGCCAGTCCTGAACGGACCACGTGGGATGTTGCATCGCAAGTGGAGGCCCAACATGCTATGCCACAAAACTGATACACTTAACTATGGAAAGCTGAGACCAAAAGACTCTTTTACCATTCAAAGAATGGAAAAAATGTTTTCAATTATGGTTAACATGCAAAATCTATGTCCATTTAGCCATTCCTTCCCTCAACTTATTTAATATTTTAAAACAGAATTTGAAATTATGCCAGTCACAGCAGTAGTTCTGGACTTTGTTCCTCCCTCCCTCCATTAATTCAGCAGTCTTTCCCAACTCAATACTGGATAAAGATATACCACTTAATATCCCATCCAAGATGTGATCCATCACTTCTGCCTCCACCCCTTCCTGTCTGCAGTTTCCATCACCATTTTTTTATTTTTAAAAGAAAATCATCCCAAGTCCTTTTCTGAACAGTGACTTAAAAAGGTTAAGCCATCACCTGCAATGCTGGCATCTCATATGGGCACTGGTTTGAGTTCCAGCTGCTCTACTTCTGATTCAGCTTCCTGCTAATGCACTGGGTACGTCAGAGAAGATGGCCAATATGCTAGGGCCCCTGCCACTCACATGGGAGACTCAGAGGAAGCTCCTGGCTCCTGGTTTCAGACTGGCTCAGGCCCAGCCTTTGTGGCCATTTGGTGAGTGAACCAGTGGATGGAAGATCTCGCGCTCTCTCTCTCTGTAACTCTGCCTTTCAAATAAATAAATCATTTTAAAATTTATTTATTTATTTATTTGAAAGGCAGTTACAAAGAGAGATTGGTTTTCCATGTGCTGATTCACTGCCCAAATAGCCACAAAAGCTGGGCCAAGCTAAAGCCAAGAGTAAGGAACTCCATCCAGGTCTCCCACATGGGTGGCAGGGGCCCAAACACATAGGCCATCTTCTGCTGCTTTCCTAGGCGCTTTAGCACGGAGTTGGAGCAGCCAGGACTGGAACCTTCGCACTGAATTGCGATGCTGGTGCCCCAAGCATAGCCTCACCCACCACACCACAACACTGGTCCCATGAACAGTGATTTTTTATTTATCTCTTGTTATAAATCAGAATCCTAATTAAATTTCCCTTACAAAAATATTTATTCCTTCATGCCACTTAATCACAAGTTTGCCTATTACTAGCAATGCAAGATTAGGACGTCAAGACTGGTTCTTCCAGAAAATTATGTATCTTTGGTCTCTGAGATACTATGCTAAAATATATAATAAGAATTACATATTTGGGGCTGGTGCTGTGGCATAATGGGTTAAGGTGCCACCTGCAGTGCTAGCATCCCATATGGGTGCCAGTTCAAAACTTGGCTGTTCCACTTCCGATCCAGCTCTCTACTATGGCCTGGGAAAGCATTAGAAGAGGGCCCAAGTCCTTGGGTCCCTGCACCCCCATGGGAGACCTGGAAGAAGCTCCTGGCTCCAGGCTTCCGATCGGTGCAGCTCTGGCCGTTGTGGCCAATTGGGAAGTGAACCAGCAGATGGCAGACCTCTCTCTCTCTCTCTGCCTCTCCTTCTTTCTGTGTGTAATTCTTTCAAATAAATAAATAAATTTTCAAAAAAAATGAATTACATATTTAATCTCTGCCCCTGGTTCCTGGCATGGAGCTTCTAAAAACCCTTCTAAGTTTCTGAATGACAGGATGCGCACGCTGCTTTCATTCTAGTATCCAGTACCTGGTCTTCGACCGCAGCTCCTGACACAGCTCCTACTGCCTTGGAATTTCCAGTGTGACAGGAGGGTGTTTTGTCCCAGAGGGCTCTTAGATGGGGGCTGGCCACCAGAAAGACCTAGCCACGGTAGAAGCTTCAGCCCCACCTCTCATCCTCCAAGAACAGAGAAGGGCTGCAGACTGAGCTAATAACCCATCATGCCTACATGACGGGGCCTCCATAAAATTCTGAACTGAGGGACTGGCATTGTGGTGCAGTGGGTTAAGCTGCCACCTGCAATGCTGGCATCCCACATGAGCACCAATTCCAGTCCCAGCTGCTCTACTTCTGATCCAGCCCCCTGCTAATGAGCCTGGGAAAGCAGAAGATGACCCAAAGTACTTGGGCACCTGCCAATCACCTGGGAGACCTGGATGGAGTTTCTGGCTCCTGGCTTCAGCTTGGTCTGGCCTTTGCAACCATTTGGGGAGTGAACTAGCAGATGGAAGGTCTCTCTCTTCCCCTCTAATTATGCCTAATTAAAAAACAAACAAAAAAGACCACCCTGAACTGAGGGTTTGGAGAACTTCAGGGTTGCTGATAACATGGAGATGCCTAGAGGGTGGCACCCCCACAGAGGTCACGGAAGCTGTGCAACACTTCCCACATACACTGCATTTGCAAGTCTCCTATCTGACTGTTCATCCTTATCTTTTGTAATATCCTTCATGATAAACAGGTAAACAAGCACAGAGCTTTGCTGAGGAGGAGGTCATGGGAACCTCTGCTTCAGGAGATACAGGCTTCCAACTAGCATCTGAGGTAGGGCCAGTCTTGCAGGAGCCAACCTGTGGGAGCTAAGTCTAACTCCAGGCAGACAGTGTGAGAAAGGAACTGAACTGGAAGACACCACAGAAGTGACCAGCGTATGCAGAGCAGCAAGAGGAGGACAGAAAACAGTTCGCCTTTTCTTTTTTCTATTACACATTTACTACATCCAAAAAACTTTTTTAAAGAACAAAATGAAAGAAATTCCTTTCTTGGAAACTAAGATTCCAAATGACCAAGCCAGTTTATACCTAACTCTTCTGGATGACCATATTGAAGCTGTCTTAAAGAAAGACCACTGATGTAATGCTGTTAAATAAACTAAAACCACCATTCAGTTAAAACTGCAAAATCCTTAGTGCGTCAATGTCCTAAAAAATTATTTTTTTTTAATTTAATGTCCTAAAAAATCATTTTAAACAGTTCCAAGGCACAGTCTTCCTAAGTAAGAGGCATTTTTCCTTTAAACATGAGTTCATCACAGAACAGGTTACCTTAGGACAGTTAGGCCCGGGCCGCCTCAGCTACTCACGTCTAGCGCACCTAGGAATGATGAAAAGAGCTCTGGCATCTCCCCACTTTTTCCCAATAGTGGCTGGGGAAGAAATGCTAAGACTGTCCTGTTCTCAAAAGCCCTGTAGGTGTGGAAGGGTTTGGTGCAGTGGGTGAGACACTGCTCGGTACACCTGAATCCCACATCCCAGTGCATGGTGAGTATCCCAGTTCCTCTGCTTCAGATCCCGCTTCCTGTTAATGTGCACCCTGGGAGGCAGCAGATGATGGTCACCTGGGTCCCTGTCACCCAGCTGGGAGACCTGCATTGAGTCATGGACTCCTCGCTTCAGCCTGGCCCAGCTCTAGGTTGTTGTGGGCATTTGAGAAGTAGAACACTGGATGGCAGATCAATCTCTCCCCCACCCCCACCTTTCAAATAAAGTGAAAGTAAATTAACAAATTTTTAAAAGTCAAATTACCAAATACCAATAAAGTCCTATAGGAAAAACAAATGTGACTATGAATAAAGCTCTCTAGCCAAACCATTCTTTCCTACTGAAACAACTGCTTTCATAATTTGATTTTTAAAATATAATTTACAGGGGCCAGTGCTATGAAGTAGTGGGTAAAAGCTGCTGCCTTCAATGCCAATATCCCATATGCACGTCTGTTTGTGTCCTGGCTGCTCCACTTCCAATCCAGCTCTCTGTTAATGTGCCTGAGAAAGCAGTGGAAGATGGCCCAAGTCCTTGGGGCCCCGCACCCACGTGGGAGACGTGGAAGAATTTCCTGGCTCTGGCTTGGCCCAACCTCCTTGGTCACTGCAGCTATCTAGAAAGTGAATCAGCAGATAGAGGATCCCTCTCTCTTTGTAACTCTTTCAAAATAAGTAAATCAATTTGCAATTTATGTATGTGTATGTGTGTGTGCGTGTGTGTATGTATAAAATTTACTTTTGCTAACTAAAAGTCTCTTAGGACCATGGCTACCATTAGACATCTCAGAATGGATTGTGCACACTGCATTCACACCCACCTGTAGGACCAGCTGTTGCTTCAGGAGATGATACATTCTGTGGTGGCTTTTCACTTCTCTGGTTTGGTGTAGAAATTATAAGCCTGTCTTGCCCTCTGACACTTATTTCTGTTTTGTTACCAATTCCCTTTAAAACAAGGCAAAATAAAAATAGTGTTTACTAGGTTAATGACATCATGGGCTTACAAATTTTAATTTGACTGAATTCTATATGGTTTCTTATAACAGCTATTTATCTTGGCCCTTTTCAAAATCATTAGATGTCTTCTCAAACGTACAATAAGATCACATGGGGGAAAATACTATTTAAATCCAGCTGATAAATATCACCAAAAACGAACGTGTATCACACAATTTTCTGTCAAAAACAAAATATTTTCTGGTCTGAACAGTTTCTTCATTTACACATGTCACAGTAAGAGAATTCTTGTCATTTTCATTTGGTAAAGTGCCCTATTACACAGTCAGCATGTCTTAAGAATATTGTTGGATACAGAAATGTCATTCATGGTCACCAAAATGAGATCCA
Organism: Lepus europaeus; assembly: GCF_033115175.1. Classification (NCBI taxonomy): domain Eukaryota; kingdom Metazoa; phylum Chordata; class Mammalia; order Lagomorpha; family Leporidae; genus Lepus; species Lepus europaeus. The sequence goes on along the minus strand of NC_084842.1, from coordinate 5,492,783 downwards.
AAGAGAAATCAAGAGCAGACAGAAAGCAGGTACAATTAATTTAGACCTCACTTTGGGTATTTTTAATTCAATGAAGTGAGGGAGGGTCTTATACATATGTATGTATTTTTAAGCCTTCATTTTTAAAAGACCAGTTTTATTTAAAATTTTCTTTAAATAACATTCTTTTTCTTGGGGGGGAGGATGTGTGACAAAGTTTGATTCATGCATCTGGAAGCAGGCAAAACTGTCTCCAAGAATAAAGACAATTTGTATTCAAAAAAGATGATGTTCGCTGGCGCTGTGGCTTAACAGGCTAATCCTCCGCCTTGCGGCGCCAGCACACCGGGTTCTAGTCCCGGTTGGGGCGCTGGATTCTATCCCGGTTGCCCCTCTTCCAGGCCAGCTCTCTGCTGTGGCCCGGGAAGGCAGTGGAGGATGGTCCAAGTGCTTGGGCCCTGCACCCCATGGGAGACCAGGAGAAGCACCTGGCTCCTGGTTTCGGATCAGCACGATGCGCCGGCCGCAGCGGCCATTGGAGGGTGAACCAACGGCAAAAAGGAAGATCTTTCTCTCTGTCTCTCTCTCACTATCTACTCTGCCTGTCAAAAATAAATAAATAAATAAATAAAGATGATGTTCATTTGCTACCAGCAGAAACAAGTAGTGACCACCACTTGCTTTCCAGCTTGAACCTATGTGCAGAGACAGGCGACAGAGGACCTGGACACTTCTCTCTAGGAATACCTATTACTAATGAGGCACACCTATGGTTCATTAGCTATTTTAATGCAGGGAAAAAATACATGCAGAATTCATTAAAGTATGTACATATGACATACAACTACCCCCAAATCCCAAACTCAAGACTGGTGTGGGCTAGGAGGGCAGGCAAGAGGCACATGGAATATATACTACCAATATTATGAAAGAGTTTAAATCTTAAGATAAAATAGAAGTGTCCTAAGTAGAGGTCCAGGGCACACGGATGGAGGCATTCAGTATGAAAAGGCAGTTTCTATCCCATTACCCAAGGTGTCATCCCGGTTCACTATCTTACAACACACACAGTCCTGGTATGTCTCTAAAATGCAGTCAAATATCCCAAGCCAACAGAAGTCTAACAAAACTGCCAATGTAACCAAACAGGTCAACAGGTATAATTTACAGTGGCTTTTATAATGATTGTTAATTCAGATAGCTGACAAAATTGATTTTAATAAGAAGCACACTTGCAACTAAGAAAAACTAACTACACAAACTAGAAACAAAGTACCCAGGTTTTTTTTTTTTTTTCCTCATGACTTTCAGAAGCACAGCTCAGTTTTGGCTGCCAATTCAAGATTAATCTACTACAGATGGAAATATTACAAAAGAGGAGGGAAAGAAGAAGAAAAACACAGACTGTTTTTCCTATGTCTTTTTGCCCACAGCGTAAACAGTTATGTTTCATATGTAATGGATACAAAGGATGTTTAAGTTATATTTTTGTGTTATTATTTTCTCAAATGCCAAAGTTCACTACTTTTAAACACCGTTCCCCAAAAAACCCAATGGGAAAAAGCAGATACCTTCGTTGAATAAACAAACTGATCAATAAATTTCCCATCTCCTGTAGCATTCTGAAGAGCAAACACTTGTTCAATTTTCACAACTGGAGACATGTTACACTTCTGCAAATCCAGGCTCCCTTTGTGCATTGTGATGGAAGCTGGCAAGGACTTCCTCGCTGCTGCTGTTTTCCAGGCTATTTTAACAGGAGGCGGCTCGTCCTCCTCCACACTCGCGTGCCGCCTCTGGCTGTGTCTCCGGTTTTCAGTACCTGACTGCGAGGAGGCCACCTCCCCTGCGCTGGTCTGTTCTGACTGAGTGTTCAGCACAGACCTTGGTTTTCGAATTTTTTTAACTTCGGCTTTGGAGGCAGCATTCTTTTTTGCTTGGTCTTCAGGCTGTTTATCGATATAGATGAAAGTATACTGTTCTATTCTTTCTTCTCGAGTCATTTTCAATGCTTTTTCCGCATGGGCAATGCCAATATCCCACTGAGCACGTTCTCTCTGGGGTCGGGGTTTTCGAATCTTTAAAACAGATACAGAAATAGGCATTCTTTATGTGACATGCTTTAATGTAATGGGTACAATAAAAGCAATATATATTTCCCCTGTGATCCTATTATCTTTTCAGGTTCTTCAGTCAAGTAAGTAGAATGTTCTAACTCCGTAACTTTTATACATTAGTACTGCTCTATCCAGGACACTAAGGTATACTCTTTTTCATATCTTTCCTTTGATGATCACTCTGCTGGACGAATTCCCTAAGGAGGGAATCATCCTTCTCAAATAATTTTCATAAAAAGCTAGTGAAAATGAGGGAAAAAAGAAAGATGACAGAAAAATGGTTCTTTTTAGTGGCTAATAAAACACCAACATTAAAAATGACACCCACGGCCGGCATCATGGTGTAGTGGGTTAAGCTGTCGCCTGCGATGCCAGCATCCCAAATGGACACTGGCTCCAGTCCCAGCTGCTCCACTTCTGATCCGGCTACCTGCTAATGGCCTGGGAAAGCAGTGAATGATGGCCCAAGTGCTTGGCCCCTGCACCCATGTGGGAGACCTGTTCCAGTCCCAGCCACTGTAGCTATTTGGGGAATGAACCAGTGGTGAGAAGATCTCTGTGTCTCTCCTCTCCCTCTATAACTCTTTCAAATATAAATAAAGTACATCTTAAACACTTACACACATACACACACACACACAAAAGACACATCGGGGCAGGCACTTGGTGTACACCACTTGACATACCTACATCCCATATCAGAGGGCCAGGGTTCAAGTCCTGGCTCCACTCCTGATTCTAGCTTCTTACTAATGAGCACCAAGAAGGCAGCAGGTGATGGCTCAAGTAGATGAGGTCTCTGCCTCCTGACACGGGAGACCTGGATTGAGTTCTCGGATCCAGGCTTCAGCCTGGCCCAGACTCAGCTGTTGCATGCACCTGTGGGGTGAGCCAATGGATAGGAGAAATCTGTCTGCCTCTTTCTCTGTCTCTCTTTCAAATAAATAACCAAATAAAAAATTCTGACATGCCCCAAAGCTCCCATTTCTCTCTCATACCTAAGGGCAGGGAACAAGTCAGGGGGGCTACAGGCTACAGAGATCACAACAAAGCTAACAGGCAGAGGGCCAGCATTTGAAGCTGCGCTGCCAGTGTGTACAGTAAGGCAAACAGATAGAAGGAAGTGAAAGGAGAACCTCAAGGAACAAATGAAAGCTGATAAAACAAAGGAGAGCAGCCATGAATGAGAGAAGAAAATACACCTCCACCATAGCTCCCATGTGTCTCAATGTCCAAGGTCGATCCAAAGATCTGGCATTGGCATAAGAGGTAAGAAAACTCTGAAAAATGATGTTAAAGGTGAACAAAGAAGCTGAATAAAAGTATATAAGATAATCAAGGCAACTAAGAATTACCTAGATGATTTGACAGAAGCCACTAGAAAGAAATCAGTTAATGAAAGTATGAGATGCAAGAGTATATGTCAAATATTGATGTATCAATCTGTGAAATCTAACTCTGATAAAATCAACCAAAATCCTCTCTGATAAGACTTAGCTTTTTAAGTGTAACAATGACAGATTTCTGAGTCACAAGACATACTATAATTGAGCTTAAAATACATCACACACACTTCCTGGTCCCAGCACTTGTGTGATCTTGGTTGAACCAGTGACTTAAGCTCCTATGCCTCAGTTTCATCTATAGAAAATAGAATAATAGCATCTACCTCAAATAGGTATGACTAAATGAACAAATAGATATTAATATTATATACATCAGTTCATCTAGTATATAAATTTACTACATAGATACTGCTTAAAACAATATTTGTCTCACAGTAGGTGTTTACCAAATATTTTTTAAAAGTTTAGTTTCATCAAACAACTTTACTAAATAAGAATAAAGAGAAATTATGGGAAGATATTGAAATAGGAAAAAAGAATACCACCATGACCATCCCAGGCAAAATCTACATTTCACTGGCATCGACTAGATTTATATACATTAATTCAACTCACAGTAGAACCTAACACTGTATTAAGGAAGTACTTAGAAGTTTCTAATAGTACAATATTGTTTATATGACATATCAAACTGACTGACACACCAACAAACTCTTTGAGGAGTTAAAATTACAAATCATTCCAACAATTGCTTGAACTTAAGTGTGAAAAATCCTTCTCAATTATTACACTGCTTAGAAACCCCACCAGTTTAGTAATATTAACATATTGGTAGTTACCTTTTGTTTTTCAGAGTGGTTGCTGGCTTGTTTGGTGGCCTCAGCCAGTAACTCTTCATACTGTTTATGACCTTTATACTCCCGCACTCGCTTTTCGTGAACCCATGCCCTCTCCGGCTGGTTGCTAAAGAACTGGACATGGTATTCCCGGGCCCCTGAAAGTAAAAGCCCTCCATGAACATATCAGAACATAAACATCCACACATACTTTGCCAAAAGGTGTCCTGACCTAGATTCTAGTGTTACTCCCATTCAAATATGCACATTCTGGACTATAAAAAGATATACTGCAATTCCTGCAATTACCCAACTAACAGCTACTGTAATAATCATTCCAAATGACTAAAATCAGCATAGAAAGCTTTAAGAGACAGAAAAGCAGAAATTCTGCAAATTATCAGGTTTATTAGCTTGACTAACAATTTATTTTTATTTGTCTCAAGTATTTTTTAAATTTTTTTGACAGGCAGACTGGATAGTGAGAGAGACAGAGAGAAAGGTCTTCCTTTTTGCCGCTGGTTCACCCTCCAATGGCCGCTGCGGCCAGCGCATCTTGCTGATCCGAAGCCAGGAGCCAGGTGCTTCTCCTGGTCTCCCATGGGGTGCAGGGCCCAAGGACTTGGGCCATCCTCCACTGCCTTCCCGGGCCATAGCAGAGAGCTGGCCTGGAAGAGGGGCAACCGGGATAGAATCCGGTGCCCCGACCAGGACTAGAACCCGGTGTGCCGGCACTGCAAGGCAGAGGATTAGCCTGTTAAGCTGGTGTAAAGCACCAGCCTGTCTCAAGTATTTTTTACAAACAAACCAGGTTATAAATAACGTGTCCTTCAAAAACCGTAAAAAATGTTTTCTTGAATTTCTGAAAACCAAGTGTTGGTCAAACTACTTTTCTAGCTATGTAACTATGTGCTATACAGATGTGAGGAGGAGGAGAGGCCTCTGCAACAGCCATACTATTTTCATAATTATGTCAAGACACTGTCTTTTTCCCTCTGTTGACATCTACCCTTAATGGTGCAAAAGCTATAACTGAATAAGATGGCTGGCATCTTAGCAGGAATAAAGACCAACTCAGCACACCAGACCGCACCAGTCTGTACTCTTTACAATTTGAAAAAGAAGCCAGTTTTATTTAATGTCCTTGATGGAGCAGCAGAAAGTATTAACTTTACTAAATCTTGAGTAATGTCTCTTTTAATATTGTGTGACAAAATGGGAAGAACCAACAGGAACTCTTTCGCATACTTGGAGTAGGATAGCTATGATGTGAGTGCCAAAGTGGTCTCTCAGGCATCCTTTTCTTCTTTTTTTTTTTTTTTAAGATTTATTTATTTATTTGAAAGTCAGAGTTACACAGAGAGAGGATAGGCAGAGAGAGAGAGAGAGAGAGAGAGAGAGAGAGAGAGAGAGAGGTCCTCCATCTACTGGTTCACTCCCCAATTGGCCGCAACAGCAGGAGCTGAGCCGATCCGAAACCAGGAGCCAGGAGTTTCCCCCGGGTCTCCCATGCAGGTGCAAGGGCCCAGGGACTTGGGCCATCTTTCACTGCCCTCCCAGGCCACAGCAGAGAGCTGGATTGGAACTGGAGCAGCTGGGTTTTGAGCCGGCACCCACAAGGGATGCCAGCGCTTCAGGCCAGGGCATTAACCCACTGCGCCACAGTGCCGGCCCCTCAGACCACCTTTTCAGGGAACACCATTTTCATTAGAAAGTACGGCTGAAAGAATGGTGGTTATTCCTACTTGAGAATCTGGTACAAAAATGAGCAAAGCAAGTTTGTTTATTACCTCAAGGAAAACAACACTATTTGCTGCCAATAACAAAACTGGATCCTTTAAGCAAAATCAAAATTTTGGAAAATCTGTCATTGTGTCTGAATCTGTCAGTTTCACAGTAATCATTTACTGATCAAATCAGTGGTGACATTAATATGATTTTTAAAAATATAAACATTTGGAAAGTCTGTCTGCCTCAGTAAATGGTTTTCAAATGACCAACGCATGATGGTACAAAATCATGAAAGATGTATGCACAGTGTAACAGAGAACTGATGGATTTTCACGCAACAGGTGCAAAAAGGTCACTGCTGAGATTCCAGACTCAGCATTGTAACTAACTCTTGCTAAGTTCTCTCCTAACATCAAAGAAGCACACCCACAATGATCTCAAACAGCTATTAAAATCTTCTTCCCTTGGGAATGGCGCTGTGGCTGCAGAGGGTTAAGCAGCTACCTGCAGTGCTGATATCCCAAGTGGGCCCCAGTTCAAGTCCCAGCTGCTCTGCTTCTGATTCAGCTCCCCCCCCTAGTGGCCTGGGGAGGCAGTGGCTGACGGCCCAGTTGCTTGGGCCCCTGCACCCACATGAGGCTCCTGACTTCAGAATTTCAGGACTTTCAGCCCTGGCCATTGTGGCCATTTGGGGAGTGAACCAGTAGATGGAAGGTCTCTCTTTCTCCCTCTGTAACTTGCCTTTCAAATAGAATAAACAAATCTTAAAAAAAGAAATACTCTTCCCTTTTCCAACTACACATCTGTGTGAGGCAGGATCAATTTCATAAACTTCCACCAGAACAACAAATCATAACAGAATGAAGGAGGAGATAAGAGAATCCAGCATTTTCATTTAAGTTAGACATTAGACATTTTCAAAAATGTAAATTAATCCTACTTCTCATGAATTTTTTAAGGACTTATTTATTTGAAAGGTAGAATGAGAAGAGACAGAGAGAAAGGGAGAGAGAATGAGAATCTTCCATCTGCTGGTGCATTTTCCAAATGCCCACAACAGCCGAGGGCTGAGCCAGGCCAGAGCCAGGAACTCCACTTGGGTCTCCCACACGTGTAGCAAGAACCCAAGTACTTGGGCCATCATCTGCCACCTCCAAGGTGCGTTAGCAGGAAGCTGGAGTGGATGGGGAGTAGCATGGACTCAAACCAGTACTCTGATATGAAACATGGGTGTCCCGAGTGGTGGCTTAATCTGCTGTGCCACAATGCCCATTTCCTCATTAATTTTTTTGAGAAGACAGCTTTCCATAAAAATATAACTTGGTAGTATATAATAAGCTATCATTTTACAATAAATTTGTTAATAATTTTAAAGTTTTCTCACCTTTAATTTCTATATTAAAATAAATAGTAATAGAAAAGACCAACAAAAACAAAAGCATTTTTGAGTCCTCAAATGTAAAAGGAGAAGGGGTCTTAGGACTTAAACATCTGAGAATGGCTGCTTAGGAGCAGTGCTGCTCTCCAAGTGTGGTCTGAAGAACAACTGAGTAAATGCAGAGGAGGAGGACCACTCAGCGGCTATAACAGCAATGTGACATTGTCATGAGAGCTAGACACAGCATCAAAAATAAGTTTTTGTATTTTACACAAGTATTAGTCTGCAGTGTGATAGAGAAGGAAAATTCTTTAAATGAACAAAAACTTTTCTTGTGAAGATTTGAAATATGGAGAGACGGGCATGGGGAGCAAGATCTTCCACCCACTGGTTCACACCCCAAACAGCAGCAACAGCCATGGCTGGGCCAGGCTTAAGCCAGGAGCCTGGAACTCCACCCTGGGCTCCCGTGTGGCTGCAAGGGACCAAGCACTTCAACCATCTTCTGCTACTTGTTCAGGTGTATTAGTGGGGAGCTGGATTGGAAGTGGAGCAGCCACTTTGAAGCGGACTCAAACCAGCAACTGTATGACATGCTGGCATCATAGGTGGTGGTTTAACCCCCAGGCACAATGCCAGCCCCTTAAAACAAGTGTTTTACCAAATACAATTTCGAAAAGCATTGTTCTGAAGAAAAAGTATCAAATCAACAGAGAACTGCAGGAACTGGTTTTCTCAAGGAATTTAATTCAGGTAAGGAGAGAAAGGCAACAAGTGGATTCTGACTAAAAAACGTTTATAGGCTTAAATTGAACTGATAGTTGGCTATACTAATTATATCCTAAATTTGACAAATTTTGATTTATTAGACATTAATAGATTATCTGAAGATTTACTTTGAAGCCAAATTAGTATATCACATGTAAAACAGACTATGAAAATACAGAAACACATACAACTCATTTCCATATCATCTAAGACAGAAAAGCCAGTACAAATCTAACTACAATTAAAAAAGGCCGATAAAATTCCAAGGGTTTGCAGGTAGAAACACAGACATACAATATAAATTAATAAGTGAACTTGCAGGATAGGCTGGTGGGTACAGATAATAAGATTAAAGAACACAAGATACAATCTGTTTCCAAATGTCAGTTATTTATTCAGAAGTAAAGAGAAAATCTGATGGGATGGTAAATTATAGTTAAAAACTCCAACTCATAGGCAACATGATCGTACTTAAATACTTTCAAGACTCTCCTTTAAATCATTTGAGAGGAAAAAACTCAGTTTTATTTGCTAGCACTTTGTTTCCTGCTGAATGGAAAACTATGAGGTAAATAAAAACCTGAAGACCTGAAAAACCAAGAAACAAGCACACCAATACTTGAAAAACAAACTACACTTCCAACAGAAAAATAGTGAGAAAATGTTTTAATACAAAAAAATGCAAAGTAAACCTAAGTTTGAAGATAAAATAAAACATCAGTTTTATTTTAAGAAAAATGTTATAAAATGTTATTTTAAGAAAAATATTAACTAAGAACAAATTATGAATGTACCCAATACCTGAAAATGTTTTAATTTCCCTCTCATTTTTAATTAGTCAGCACCGTACACCATGTCATGACTAAGCTGGTACTGGTGGGCAAGGGATATTTAATCAGTAAGTCAGTCTTCACACAATATATTGTTCTGTCTCTGTGAGAGGAAAAAATACAGCTTGGGCTTGTATAGCATGTGATTTTTAAATGAATACCCTGAAAAGCACTAATTGTTTTTTTTGTTTGTTTTTGTTTTTGTTTTTTTGACAGGCAGAGTGGATAGTGAGAGATAGAGACAGAAAGAAAGGTCTTCCTTTTCCATTGGTTCACCCTCCAATGGCCGCTGCGGCCGGTGCACCGCACTGATCCGAAGGCAGGAGCCAGGTGCTTCTCCTGGTCTCCCATGCGGGTGCAGGGCCCAAGCACTTGGGCCATCCTCCACTGCCTTCCCGGGCCATAGCAGAGAGCTGGCCTGGAAGAGGGGCAACTGGGATAGAATCCGGTGCCCCAACCGGGACTAGAACCCGGTGTGCTGGCGCCGCTAGGCAGAGGATTAGCCTGTTGAGCCACGGCGCTGGCCCCTAATTGTTTTACTTGTAATATTTTTCTTTTTTTTCCCTTTCTTTTTTTTTTTGACAGGCAGAGTGGATAGTGAGAGAGAGAGAGAGACAGAGGGAAAGGTCTTCCTTTTTGCCCTTGGTTCACCCTCCAATAGCCACTGCGGCCGGCTCATCTCGCTGATCCGAAGCCAGGTGCTTCTCCTGGTCTCCCATGGGGTGCAGGGCCCAAGGACTTGGGCCATCCTCCACTGCCTTCCCGGGCCATAGCAGAGAGCTGGCCTGGAAGAGGGGCAACCGGGATAGAATCCAGCGCCCCGACCGGGACTAGAACCTGGGGTGCCGGCGCCGCAAGGTGGAGGATTAGCCTGTTAAGCCACGGTGCCGGCCATTACTTGTAATATTTTTCTATAACAAAACAAGTAGCAATAGGAACAGAGGCTTTATTTGTGACCTTAGACATTCTCTGGTTAGTACCACAGTAAGCTCACAGCAGATACTTGAAAACTCATGTATGAAGGGTAGTAATGTTGAGATTTAAATTGGCCTAAAGCTGCATTCTTAATTTTTTAATAGTGTGCCAGTTTTGTTGCTGTAGTCATGTAAGTCTTGTTGAAATGAAAAGTTATGCGTATCCCACAAATTAAAAAATTTATGTGTAAAATAGTGTGAATAAATCTCATATAAAATATCAAACTACATATGAATATTTTCTTCAAAAACATATGAAAGCCAATAAAATCCACTTAAATTTCAAAGAAAAATTGATAGGGTTAAAAGTAACAGGTATCAAAGAATACATGATCCACTTAAAACTCTCACTACAAATATTTATTTATATAACCATTAATTTCAATCTGTATAGAGAAAAAGAATTACTCCTAAACTTTTTTTTTTATTTGACAGGTAGAGTTATAGACAGTGAGAGAGAGAGAGAGAGAGACAGAGAGAAAGGTCTTCCTTCCGTTGGGTTCACTCCCCAAATGGCCACCACGGCTGGCACTGTGCTGATCTGAAGCCGGGAGTCAAGTGCCTCTTCCTGGTCTCCCATGCAGGTGCAGGGCCCAAGCACTTGGGCCATCCTCCACTGCCCTCCTGGGCCACAGCAGAGAGCTGGACCGGAAGAGGAGCAACCGAGACTAGAACCCAGTGCTCGTATGGGATGCTGGCACCGCAGGCAGAGGATCAACCAAGTGAGCCATGGCGTTGGCCCTGGTTTTTTTTTTTTTTTTTTTTTTTTAATTTTTTAAACAGGTAGAGTTATAGACAGTGTGAGAGAGAGACAGAGAGAAAGGACTCCTAAACTTTTAATAGTCATTTCATATCTGGAAGATGAAACTATGGGCACCTTTGGCTTTTTACCATATATATTTCTGTGAAGTTTTACCTTTCCTCACTGAAAATATAATTTTTTAAAAGCAAAAAAAGCATTATTTTTTAACTTCTAAGATTTTTTTTTTTAGATTTTATTTATTTTATTTGAGAGAAAGAGTTACAGACAGCGAGAGGGAAGAGAAAAAGAAAAAGTTCTTTCATCCACTAGTTCACTCCCCAGATGGCTGGAGCTGTGCCAAACCAAAGCCAGGAGCCAGGAGCTTCTTCTGGGTCTCCCACATTGGTGCAGGGGCCCAAGCACTTGTGCCATCTTCTGCTGCTCTCCCAGGCCATAAGCAGAGAGCTGAATCAGAAGAGGAACAGTGGGGACACAAACCAGCGCCCATATGGGATGTCGTCATAGCAGGTGGAGGCTTAGCCTACCAAGCCACAACTCCAGCCTCTACTTTTTAACTTTTAAACTTAAAATGGGATCTAAATAATGAAATATAACTTCAAACAGAAATACGATCCTAACATCTTTCAATATGTTCTTAAAAGAATTATTACTTTTCCTTGAAGATTCATTTTTATTTATTTGAAAGGCAGAGTTACAGAAAGAGGGAGAGACAGAGACAGAGGTCTTCCATCTGCTAGTTGACTCCTCAAATGGCCACAATGTGCAGGGCTGGGCCAAGCCAAAGCCAGGAGCAAGGAGCTTCTTTCAGGTCTCCTATGTGGGTGCCAGGACCCAAGCACGTGGGCCATCTTCTGCTGCTTTCCCTGCTGCATTAGCAGATGCTGAACTGGAAGTAGAGCAGCCAGGACTTGAACTGGCACCCATATGAGATGGTTGCCATCAGAGGTGGCAACTTCACCCACTATGCCAGAATGCCAGCCCAGAGAATTGTTATTAAAGGTACAAAAGCCCATTAAATATGTTTCCTAATACTAAGAATCTAATCACAATACTCACCAATATGGACACCAATGATCACTATGTATGATCAGGATGACTTTTACAAAGGAATCTTGATAGTAAGCGATCCATGCTTGCTACGAAGCAAGCCCATCCCAAATGCTAGAATCTCGGGAATCTAATCCACATCATATTTGGTTAAAACCAAAAAAGAAGGGGGCCGGCGCTGTGGCGCAGCAGGTTAAAGCCCTGGCCTGAAGCGCTGGCATCCCATATGGAAGCCAGTTCGAGTCCCAGCTGCTCCACTTCTGATCCAGCTCTCTGCTATGGCCTGGGAAAGCAGTAAAAGATGGGACCCATGTGGGAGACCTGGAAGAAGCTCCTGGCTCCTGGCTTCAGATCGGCACAGCTCCGGCCGTTGCGGCCATCTGGGGAGTGAACCAGCAGATGGAAGACATCTCTCTCTCTGGCTCTACCTCTCTCTGTAACTATGTCTTTCAAAGAAATAAAATAATTCTTTAAAAAAAAAAGTGTAGAGAAAAGTTAGAATATATCTATTCTGAATTTGTATTAATATTCCTAATGTAACATTCCATGTCATAAACTAGATTCAGATACACTTTTATGTTAATCAAACATGTAGGGATGCTCCTGTAACCCGACATTAAAAAATGGATCAGAGAAGAAAACCATCCTACAAAAAGTATCAGCATGAAAAGTATTTGCCTGGGGGAAAAAGAAATCTCCTAAAACAGAAGTCAAGGACAAAATAAGAATGTTCAAACAAGGCTCAGCCCAAATGCTTACCCAGCTCATATAACACATCACTTATCCAAATACTTTCTTCAGGAAAATTCAAAAGGTCAGATTAAGGTCTTTGAAAAAAGAAGTATAGGGGCCAGTAGTGTGGCACAGCGAGTTAAGTAGCTGCTTAGGATGCTTGCATCCCTTACTAGAGTGCTGGTTTGAGTCCCAGCTGCTCTGGTTCTGATCCAGCTTCCCACTAATAATGAATATATATAATATATGTATGTATATATATATGTGTATATATATGTATATACACACACACACATACACACACATACACCAGACGATGGCTCAAGTACTTGAGCCCCTGCCACCCATATGAGAGACCCCAGTGGTGTTCCTGGCTCCGACCCTGGCAGTTGCAGCCATCTAGGGAGTGAACCATTGGATGGAAGATCTCTCTCCCTCTTTGTCTATCACTGTTTCAAATAAATAAATAAATAAATCTTTAAAAAAAAAAAACACATGAAAAAGGAAAAAGAAGTGTGAAGGAAATTATAAACAAGAGCTATATTAGTTATGGCTCTCTGTCAGTTAAAACGTCCATAATTATTTCAGTGGCTATTAAAAACTGATTTACATTTGTTTCTGTGTCAGACTGTAGGTCATGTAGGTATTCTTATATTCACATACAACATTTAAAGTTTCTTTTCTTTGTCATCCACCTGTTTTTACTTAACTCCTCCATGCCTTTTCTTACCTCTTGTGTTAATTTTGGTGTGAACCTCGAGCTGGGGATCACTTGAAACCATACAAGGCCACCAAGGATAGGTTCCCACCTTGGACCAAACAAGATCACCAACCTGGAACTTAACACCAGTGGACACTTCTGTTGCTGGAACAGAAGATGATATCGGCTGAGCCTACAGGAAAAGGTCACAAAACTTCATCAGAAGAAAGATTTTTAAAAAAGAAACTATGTACTATGCACAAAGTACATTAAAATGCTAACAATTTAACATTTATCTTCAATTATACTTTTCTCTGATACCTGCTATCTAAAACTAGCAGGAGGGAAGAAGAGAAGAGAAAAAAGTATTATTAATAAGCTCTGTCACTAATAGTGAAAACAGGGTTGATAGTTTATGTTGCCAAATAATTAGTATCTTGAGAAGTCACATGATCAATTAAAAAGAAAAGGTCACAGTTTTGAAAAGGAAAGTAAATCACTGAAAATATCTACCTCTTATACCAACTCCAAGGTTTATTTCAGTATAATTTCTGAAATAAAGAAGCATGGAACTGTAATACCACAATGTTTTGCAATTTAATCACTCTGCTTCCACCTTCTTACCCCATATCTGGTTAGACAATATTCAATAAAGCAACTCACTGGGGCTTCTTCTTTTAGTGCTGGATCTTCTCTTGGTTTTTCCGATACGGTGTCAACCCTTTCATTTGGTCTCTAGGTAAAAAGGTACAGGTGAATAGAATAAAATAGCAGTAAACCAAGAACACTGACATACAGAAAAATAATCAAAACAAAATAGTAAAGAGCATAAAGGATATTCATTAAAAACAATGTAAGGATTAAAAAATACAACTTATGCAGTACAAGATGCTATGTCTTTTTTCTTCTTCTAAGATGTATTGATTTATTTGAAAGGCAGAGAAAGAGAGACAAAGAGAGATCTTCTATCTGCTGGTTTACCCCTCAAATTCTCTCAACAACCAGTGCTTGGTCAGGCTAACACCAGGAGCCTGGAACTCCACTGGGGTCTCCTGTGTGGGTGGAAGGAACCTAGGGGATGGGCCATCATCTGCTGCTTCCACGTACATGAGCAGGAAGCTGGATTGGAAGTGGAAGAGCTGGGACTTGATCCCAGGCACTCCAGTATGGGATGTGGGCATCCCAACAATCGGCTTAACCCACTGTACCAAAGACTGCCTTGATGCTATGCCTTAACATTCACTTTCCATTCCATACCAAAGCTCTCCTGTTTCTTATTTGATCAGTTTAGAAACCTAAATTCAATTAAGCTGGTGGTACTGTTTTACCTGTCAGATTGCAGATAACACAGGCACTCTGAATTTGCTAGTCATATATAACTTAAACTTTTCTGGACAGCAATTTAGCAGTATGTATGAAAAACCTTACATTTTCATCCTGGGAGAGTGCATATTGAAAAAGCACTGAGAGGTATAAAAGGCATACGTAAGTATGAGAGTATGTATATCACTCCTGCTTTTAAGAGAAAACAGAAATAATGCAGATGTCCAAAAACATAGAAACAGTGAAATGAATTACCATATAACTAAACAGAATAACACAAAAATAACTTTAAATAACATTAATTATTACAATGTTATTTGAAAACAGCAAATTGCAAAGCACTTTGAATGCTGAAAAAAAAATTCTTTGTGAATACAGAAAGACTAAAAGGATTTTAAAAGTACCATGAGGTGATGAAATAAGTGATTTTTTGGGGTGTTTTTCCACATTTGTCAAATTGCTTATAATAAACTTTCATCACTCTTCTAACCATAAGCCCCACAAGTCTGTTATTTAAAAACCTAATTTCTACAAGCCTTTAGGAAGGCAACTAGGAAGTTATCCATCAAAACTCAAATTGGTTATACTTTTCAATCTAGCAATTACATTTCAGGAACCTATCTTTCAGAAGTACACAAAGTAGGAAAATCTAAGCAGAGGGATGGTAAATGCAGTATTATCTCATGTCAGTCTAGCAACACCTTCCAATTTTTTAAATTTAAAAACAGTCTATATTGGTCTTGAAAATATACAATATAAACAATTGATAACAGTAACTGTCTTTTGAGAACAAAATCAGGAAACAGTGAAGGAACATATTCTAAACTTTTATATTATTTGCATTTTCTATAGAAAGCAAACCATTTCTATAAGATTTTAAAACATTCTCACTTCTCAGAACATGTAAGTTAGATAATGTAAGTTATCTATCTCAGAAAATGTAAGTTAGATAACTTAGAAAAGAATGTTTATACATTAAAGCAAGTAATGGTTCTGCTAAAAGAATACAGTTAATTCTAAAAGCTACTTGAAATTCCCACTTACTTCAACACATTTACTATTGCATAAGCAAAGCTTTATTAAACTGAAAGGAAGTATGAACAGGTTTTAAACTTAGGAAATTGGTATTTTATGTACACCAAATCAGTATTTCAAACCCTAAGCATCAACATCCAATCAACAGTGCCTATAAATTTCTAGCCATGAGTTTAGAAGCTGGGTATAGAATGGAACTTCAGAAAGTTTATGAAAAATGGAACTGAAACACTGGTTTATTTTGGTACAGAATATTTGAAATCCACGCAAACTTTTTTCATACTAGGCATTTCCCACAGACTTCCTGAAGACTCCTCACTTGCATGAACTTCAAAAATGTTCTGCCCCCAAATAATATCTTTATTCTGTTTTCCACAAACTTGATTGAGTACCCTGGTATAATGGTGAAAGATGTGACCCCTGACCTCAGGGAGTTTAGGAGTCAGGGAGGCAACATAAACATCCGGTCACAAAGTGCGTGCTGGGAGGAGAGGTGGTGGTATTCTTAGGTATTGAGGTAAATAACATTACCACGTGAGGATCAAAGGTGACAGCAGCAGCAGCATATGTTGGGCATCTGAGGTTAGAAAGGTAGAGACTTTTGAGGCATGATGACTGACTTCGCTGCC
This sequence comes from Lepus europaeus, assembly GCF_033115175.1. Taxonomy (NCBI): domain Eukaryota; kingdom Metazoa; phylum Chordata; class Mammalia; order Lagomorpha; family Leporidae; genus Lepus; species Lepus europaeus. Next base: position 5,476,595 of record NC_084842.1, on the reverse strand, counting down.
CAGAGAAGAGAGGGGAGAGACACAAGGAGAGCAGAGAGGCAGGCTGGACTGCAGGGTCCTGGAAACCAGGCTGAAGAGCCTGGATTCATCTTAAGTCACTGGCAACATCTGAGTAGAGGAGGAGTGTTACCCAGGTAGGCGGAGAATATTTATGTATATATATAATTTGCCTTTTTGGCATGGAGCAAGAGGGGAAGCAGAATGCTCAATGCATTTACTACAGTAATCCAAGTAAAAGAAGGTAGTGGCACCTTGCTCACAGGCCCAAAACTGATTCCGAAGTAGAACTACAAACATCTGGTAGGAACCACTCTGTGAGCAGGGGAGGAAAAATCCATGTTTAAATGATAAATGTTAAATGATAAATGTTTAAATGATAAATGTGTAAAGCAGTTTAGAAATATCACTGACGATCGTATAGATTCATTCAACAGTTTATTTCAACCTACTGATAACAGCTGAAGCCTTCACCTGAGCTTCTCACTGAGCGAGCTACAGCAGGAAGACCGGCAACTTGAGAAAGCACACCTGTGGCCACCACACACTTGACCTCCTAACGTCTAGGTGGGAAGGTTCTTTGTAACTCTTTCTGAGCGCAGACACACATGGGATGACTAATGTTTTTTATTTATTTTAAGTTTACTTATTTGAGACAGGGCACTCCTATCTGCTGGCTCACTCCCCAAATGTCGGCAATGATCAGGAGCTGAGAACTCAATCCTGGCCTGCCACTGAGTGGCAGGAACTTAATTACTTCATCCATTACCTCTGCCTTCCAGGGAGAGGAAGGAATCTGGAGTCACGAGCTGGAGCTCTGCACTAATGTGATTTATGGGCTTTTTTTAAGATTGTATTTTTTTTAAAAGATTTTATTTTTTATTTATTTGAAAGGCAGAGCCAGAGAGAGAGAAAGAGAGACAGAGATCTTTCATCCACTGGTTCACTCTCCAAATGGCCACAACAGCTGAGACTGGGCCAGGCCAAAGCCAGGAACCCGGAGCGCCTCTGGGTCTGCCACATGGGTGACAGGGGCCTGAACGCTTGGGCCATCTGCTGCTGCTTTCCCAGGCACATTAGCAGGGAGCTGCATCAAAGTGGAGCAGCTAACACTTGAACTGGGGCCCATTGGGATACTAGCATTACAGGCATCACCTGCTAAACCACAATGCCAGCCCTGGACATGGGCTTCTTAACCAGCCTCTTAATCACTAGGCTAAACACCAGCCTATGAGTGACTAATTTTTTCCATCAACAGTCACGACTGGAAGGACTGGTCTGAAATCCATTCACTTCTCCCTTCCTGGATTAAAGACAGGATTTCTGGGGCAAGCATGCGAGATAGTGGATAAACTTGGCATTCCATATGGGTGCCAGTTCATGTCCCAGCTGCTCTACTTCAGATCCAGCTCCCTGCTAGTGGCCCAGAAAAACCAGCAGAAGATAAATCAAGTATTTGGGCCCTTGCCACCCACATGGGAAACCTGGAAGAAACTCTTGGCTTGTGGCTTTGGCTTGGCCCTGCCCTGGTCACTGTTGCCATCTGAGGAGTGAATTGCAGATAGATCTTTCTCTGTAATTCTGACTTTGAAATAAACAACAACAAAAAAAGACAGGATTTCCTTCTAAACTTTATCACTGAAATGTCTTGGGGTTTTGTTTTGTTTTTTTAATTATTTTGGGTCTAGATTGTTGGTGTTTTCTTCAGGCTGGCCTGAAACACTGTCAAAAATCACTTTCAAAGAATTTAAATTTTTCACGTGGTCATTTTTTAAAGAAAAGTGGTAGCAAAGGAAAAAAAGTCCAATAAGCTGGTTTACTATCAGCTTTGTTATATAAATGAGATGGGGGCTGGCACTGTGGTGTATTAGGTTAAGCCTCTGCTTGGGGCACCAGCAACCCATATGGGCACCAGTTCAAGTCCCAACTGTTCTGCCTCAGATCCAGTTCCCTGCTAATGCGCCCGAGAAGGCAGTACAAGATAGCCCAGGTGCCTGGGCCCCTGCACTCACATGGGAGACCTGGAAGAAGCCCATGGCTTCAGCCTGGCCCAGTCATGATCCTTGTGGTCATTTGGGGAGTCAACTGTCTGTAACTGCCTCTCAATAAATAAAATAAATCTTTTTAAAAAAATAAATGAGAGGGGAAAAAAAGTCAAATAAGGATGCTGCAATGACAGAGAGGGAATACAATTTATAAAATGTGCCATCGCCATGGGCAAAACAGAAATATCCAGTGGGCAGCTGGCAATCTCTGAGTTGAGCTTAAAGGAAAGCTAAAAGAATAAAGCAAGAAGAAGCACAGTATCACAAACACCAATTAAAAAGAGGAGAAATTTTGTTTAAGACACAATGGTCAATGGAAGTCAAAGCTTAGGGTCAAGAAAAACAAGAACTCAGAAAACGCCAAGAAATAAAATAGCTCTGAGTACAAAATCCATGTTCTTTCAGCTGTTCAAAGAATAGAGGGAAGTTTAAGTAGGGACACATAACACCCTTTTTTATACTACTCTGCTGTTTCCTTGGTAGGAGAAGAAGGCACCAGAGTGAAAGATGACAGGGACTCTGGTCTTAACGTTCACTTCACTTCATTTTGAATGTATTGTTTTTATGGTATGTATTACCTTTTGACACTTAGATTCCACATAGATAGATCTATTTCTAGGAAAGAATTACAGTATGCTCCGTGGACAGGAATAAAAAAACCATGTTAAGAGAGTAGCTGAAATAAGTTATATTATCCTAAACATTCCTTTTGGCTTAGTATTTTTATTTAATAGATTTTATTTGAGTACATTTTGGCTTTGCACTTTTAGTAAAACCTAAAGAATTAACTAACAATATGCATCAACTCTGGCAAAATGTCAAACCCTTATTAACATTACATAAATATATTTCAAAAACATTAAGCAAAATCATATTGCCTAAAATAATCAAAAACTAACATCACTGAAGTTGGAAACAAAATTTTAAGGGCAATAAATTATGCATTTTTCTTTTCATTCCTAAATAACTGCTTAAGTTTGTAACCCTAAAATATAAAAAAAGTGTACAAAATGAACACAGCATGCAAACAGTTTCTAAGACTTTTAAGACCTAATACTCAGGCTAGGGAGCCAAACTTCTCAGTGTTAATGGGACTGATCCAGCCTCTGGGCCTTCTGTTAAGTAGAAACAGCAAGCTAAGAGTTACTGAGACCTGCCTTCGCAGATAAGCCCACTGAAGTGGGAGAGACCAATGACTGTGAATGGGGCCTCTACGCACATGCCTGAGGCATTACACCTGCCAAGGAGGAGGAACTGCAGAAACTCTTCCACCTGTTTCCAATTTGGTGGGTGGAAAAACAGCGAAAGCAGATTTCAAAAATATACAATTTCAATAGTGATCTCAGGTCTCCTGCTGCCTAGAAGTTTGGACACATTTTCGTTGTTGAGAAGATATACTTAGATTGTTCCAAATAACAGCCACTCTTCAGAGTGTCAAACAGCTCAAAACTGGGAGGGAATACTTGCAGATTAAACACAAAGAAACAATCAGTGGCTGAAATAGTAAAGTGTATTATTTTAGATGAGAATTTGTTTGCTCAAAAAAGAACCTACAAGTGGGCTTTTAAGACAGAAAGGGAAAAAAAAAAGAACAAAATCAATATAAAAGCAAATCTAGTTTGTGGCTTTTTCTTTAGGCAAACAGTTTTCATTTAGCTTCCCTGAGGCATCTGGGGGAGGAGAGTTGTCCAGTGGAGACGCAGACACCTCTTCAGGCTTCCCTTCCAATTCTGAGCCCTCTACAATGCTAAAGAATTAAGAGGCTGGGACCATTAGGGACAGGCAGGAGGCACAAGGACATCAGAAATGAAAACAGTTAAAATGTTCCTGCAGGAAGCAGAATAGGTGTTATTCAAATTAAGGAACTTTAACTTAAAAGCATGTATAGTTACAAAACAGATTTAATGTGTGCACATCTCCAGTAAGCCCCTTGGCTTAGCAAAAGCATGACAGGATAAGAACAACCTTTGGCTTTGAAACTCCTGTGTCAGAGGGAAGACAACTCTTATGGTCCCTAGTTCAGGAGCTTGTAACTGCTTCACATGTGATAAAACTTCAATTAGTCAAATACAACTAATGAGACTTTGGCTCTTCACTTCTCTCAAGGAAGGAAAGATGGAAAAGGGAAAGGAGGGGTGGAGGAAGGGAGGGAAGAGGAAAAGGATGGAGGAGAGAAAGGAGTTACACACATAGACACACATCCCCAAACAAAAACCCACCTGGATTTCCCCTCAAAACCCAACTTTCAGGTATTGGTATTAGTAACATCTAGTGCAATCAATGCTAGTCTTTACATTTACACCTTCAGTCACAATTGATGTCCCTTTATCCCAAAATATTTTAAGATTCTTTTTTTTTTTTTTTTTTGACAGGCAGAGTGGATAGTGAGAGAGAGAGAGAGACAGAGAGAAAGGTCTTCCTTTTTGCCGCTGGTTCACCCCACAATGGCCGCTGCGGCCGGCGCATCGCGCTGATCCGAAGCCAGGAGCCAGGTGCTTCTCCTGGTCTCCCATGCGGGTGCAGGGCCCAAGCACTTGGGCCATCCTCCACTGCCTTCCCGGGCCATAGCAGAGAGCTGGCCTGGAAGAGGGGCAACCGGGATAGAATCCGGTGCCCCAACTGGGACTAGAACCCTGTGTGCCGGCGCCACAAGGCGGAGGATTAGCCTGTTAAGCCATGGCGCCGGCCCCAGAATATTTTAAGATTCTAAACAATCAAATACTAAAAAGAAAATGAACTAAAACTCTTAAGTTATATCTAAACATTCTATTCTTGGACAAAGCAGTGAACTTTGAAGGTTTAAGTGATAGAAGGAGACAGATAAACCAGATAGCCAGCAAAGCCAGAATTGGTTCTACAGTCTCAGTGCAAAGTGACCACTGGAAACATTACTGCATTAATTTTTTTCTTACATTCTAATGAAGAAGAAAGTAGACAATGAAAAATAAACAGATGGTTTTAGCCTGCCTCTTAATAGCTCCCAGCCCATTTTCTATTGAGACATATTTTTATTTTTAACTATCTTTATCAAAGAAATCTAGCCTAGCAAGTAAAACTGGATATTCTTCTATTTACTAGATTCTTTTTCAAAAATATTTATTTGCAAAGGCACAGAGATAGAGAAAAAGGAAGAGAGACACACCTCCAAACTGCTAGCTGACTCCCCAAATGCTCACAGCAGCCAAGGCTGAGTCAGATCAAAGCCAGGAGCCAAGAACTCCATTAGGGTCTCCCACATGGGTGGCAGGGACACAAGCATGTGGGCCATCATCTGTTGCCTCCCAGGCACATTAGCAGGAAAATGGATTAGAAGCAGAAGAGCCAGGACTCGATCCCAGGTACTCTCATATGCAATGTAGGTGTCCCAGGCACTTACTTCTAGCTGTGCACTACAATACCCACTGCTGACAGGTTCTTTCCAACAGCAACAAGAGGGACAGCAAGACAGTTCTCAGCAACTAATAGCTACACCCAAATGAAGGTTTCAAGCATTTTTATGATTCCCAAAGGCCACAGAGCATCACACATCTTTTCACTATAGGTCTAGGCACGAATTGCTACAGTGAATGCACCTGGAGAGCAGGAAGTTAATTTCTCTCCCTCCGCTTACTTATTTACATAAAAAATAGTCAACATAAGATACTTTATGTTAGCTAGGTTCTGTGGGGCAAGGTGAGCATTTAGTAAGTGACACAGAAACTAAAAGGCATTTCAGGGACCCACATGTGGTATAGCAGGTTAAGTCACTGACAAGCAATGCTTGCATCCCACATTGGAGCAATGGCTGGAGTCCCAGCTGTTCCACTTCTGATCCAGCTCCCTGCTTGGAAAAGTGCCTGGGAAAGCAGAGGAAGACGGTCCAAGTGCTTGGGTCCCTGTACTACATGGGAGACCTGTATGAAGCTCCTGGCTTCGGCCTGGCATTCCTCTGGGTCTTCTACATGGGTGGCAGGGGCCAAAGTACTTGAGCCATCTTCCAATTCCAAGTGGAGCAGCTGGGACTCAAGCCAGCACTCATATGGGATACCAGCATCACAGGCTTAACCTGCTGTGCCACAATGTCAGCTTCCATCTTTAGTTTTACTTCACTGCCATACCTTCAAATCTTAGAACAGTGCCATCAGTAAGTGTTGAATAAATAAAACTATAGAAAAATAAGAACAGGCCGGCGCCGTGGCTTAACAGGCTAATCCTCCACCTTGCGGCGCCGGCACACCGGGTTCTAGTCCTGGTCGGGGCGCTGGACTCTATCCCGGTTGCTCCTCTTCCAGGCCAGCTCTCTGCTATGGCCCGGGAAGGCAGTGGAGGATGGCCCAAGTGCTTGGGCCCTGCACCCGCATGGGAGACCAGGAGAAGCACCTGGCTCCTGGCTTCGGATCAGCGAGATGCGCCGTCCGTAGCGGCCATTGGAGGGTGAACCAACGGCAAAAAGGAAGACCTTTCTCTCTGTCTCTCTCTCTCTCACTATCCACTCTGCCTGTCAAAAAAAAAAAAAAAAGAAAGAAAGAAAAATAAGAACATATTGAGAGGCCGACACTGTGGCACAGTGGGTTAACGCCCTGGCCTGAAGCAATCCAGCTCTCTGCTATGGCCTGGGAAAGCAGTAGAAGATGGCCCAAGTCCTTGGGCCCCTGCACCCATGTGGGAGACCTGGAAGAAGCTCCTGGCTCCTGGCTTCGGATCAGCGCAGCTCCAGTCATTGCAGCCATCTGGGGAGTGAACCAGCAGACCTCTTTCTCTGTCTCTACTTTCTCTGTAACTCTACCTTTCAAATAAATAAAATAAATCTTTAAAAAAAAAAAAAACATATTGAAATGTCTCATTCAGAACTATGAGTCTACAACCATTCTGAATTTTATTCCAGAAGATCACATTTGAGTTGTGGAAGTAACGTAATCATCACCAAGGAAAAGATGAGTTAATAAGAAGTAAATGTTTGAACAGAAGAAAACAAAGTAAGTTATTCTGGTGTACTCGATACAAAAGCAGATGACTGTCACAAAAGTGTAGTTTTCTTTCCAAATCAACATCTGGGGAACAACAGCAATTCATACATGAAGTCTTCATTCTAGTGACTTGGTTTGATGCATACTTGTTATTACATTATTGCTCTGAAAATTCACTCTAAAACCTCTGCAAGAAATCTGGCAGGATGCAACTCAGATTGCCTACAAAGAATTACATTTAAACAAACAAAATAAACTCTATCTGAAGTTTTAATTAATTTAAATGAATACTAACTCTTGATTTAAATAAAGAGTTCTTCTGGTACTTTAGGTTATTTTATAGCAAACACATTAGCAGTAAGTATCAAATCTAAACTTTACCAACAAAATCTGGATTTACAATAAATGAGAAACCGATACAATTAACCATTTTTTTCTTTCCCTTTTTCCTATATCTTGAATACCCAGGAGTTTATTATAAGCAAATAAAAATAATCAAGGCTATTACCACAGAGAAGCATAATAAACAGTAATCTTAGTGTTACATGTTTTTAGAATTCTTCCCTTTAATCATGTCCATTCATTTATTCGACAAATATTTACCCAGCACCTACTATAATGTTCCAACCACCTTGCTAGTGATTAGAAGAAAGAAGTTACCACAAACACTCATACTTGAAGAGATAAAAACTGAAACAGATCTCCTGGGCTTCCAGTAAACGAGAAGATTACAAAATCTTTCAAAAAAATGTTTCAACTTACATTGTGTTCTTCTGGCTCTAATTTGGGGATTTTGTGTGATCTGCGCTCCTCAGATCTGGATGAGTCATGCTTGCTGCTTTTTTTCCTTTTCTCTTTTCTGCTTTCGTGCTTGGACTTTGTGTGCTCACTTGCCTGTACTTCATTTAAAAGGTCTCCACAAAGGGAAGACTCAAACAATTCCCTGCCATTCTGGATAGTTTTGGTTATTTTCAGTTTAATTTCAGGTGAGCCAGTCTTCTTTGGAATCACAGTTTGTGGTACCGAAGGAGGAGGTGGTGGCTGTGGAGGGGAAGGCTTGTCCAGAATCTCATGTGGTCTTGTGTTTGGAATTTCGGAATGGTAATAGTCAGTGGGGCTAAAGTTTCTAACTGCACCAAAGCCATTGGCTGACCCATTGGGATACTGATTATACGACTGGTATTTGGTCTGAGTTTCATACATGTTGATTGATGGTGGATAGCCATTTGTGAGTGGAGGAAGATCTTCTGTTGTGGGTGGGTACTGAAAACCTTGCTGCAAGGTAGCTTCATACGGTGTCTGGCCACCATCTTCAACAATGTCACTGCTGTTGTCAAAGGCATCCTCCTGACGGATGTTGGCGGAGTCAATGAGTTGAGGTGGTTGCTGAATTGTGTTTCCCATGATCCCTTGCATGAAAGAGAAAGAGAAATCCATTGTTCTGCTCCAGCATCCTTAACTTTCCCTTTCTCTCATCGGGCCTAAAATTACAAAAGAAGGGATTAAAAGGTGTTAATATCCCAATAGGTAAGAGACTAATCAACTGAAAAAGAAATAAGCCAAAATGTTTTCAACCCAATTTTTGGATCCAGCCATGCACAAACATTAAATATTTCTATAACAGCCAATGTAATTTTGACCCAGGGAAACACTTTTTAATCTTAAATGGTTATCTGTGTAGAACTCCTGACTACTTTCATGACTTTGGCACCAAAATTTTATCTTTTTTTGCAAATAAGCAAAATGGTTTTGACATTCCTGTTTCCCAAATTAGATTATAAATTTCAAGTTAAAACCAGTATTTACAAAATAAGCAGTGTCCTGACACATTTAAATTCATTAATGTCTGAGCTTCCTTTAAAATCATTCACATTGGGGCCAGTGCTGTGGCGTAGTAGGTAAAACTGCCATCTGCAGTGTCGGCATCCCATATGGATGCCGGTTCAAGTCCCGGCTGCTCCTCTTCCGATCCAGCTCTGTGCTATGGCTTAAGTCCCTGGGACCCTGCACCTACACAGGAGACCTGGAAGAAGCTCCTGACTCCTGGCTTCAGATCAGCATAGCTCTGGCCACTGCATCATCTGGGGAGTGAACCAACGAATGAAGACCTCTCTCTCTTTGTTTCTCTGCTTCTGCCTCTCTGTAACTCTGCCTTTCAAATAAATAAATCTTTTTTAAAAAATCATTCATGTTTTGTCCATTTTGTTATTACAGAAATAATAAAGTCTTATTGCAAATACTTTATTTATTTATTTATTTTATTTGAAAGTCAGAGTTACACAGAGAGAAGGAGAGGCAGAGAGAGAGAGAGAGAGAGAGAGATAGAGAGAGAGAGAGAGATTCTTCCATCCATTGGTTCACTCCCCAGATGCCTGCATCGGCCAGAATTGCGCCAATCTGAAGCCAGGAGCCAGGAGCTTCTTCCAGGTCTCCCACATGAGTGCAGGAGTCCAAGGACTTGGGCCATCTTCTACTGCTATCCCCGGGCCACAGCAAAGAGCTGGATTGGAAGAGGAGCAGCCGGGACTCAAACTGGCACCCATATGGGATGCTGGCACTTCAGGCCAGGCCGTTAACCTGCTGCACCACAGTGCCGGCCCTCCAAATATTTTAAACATAAAAGTATGAAAGCCTGCTCTTTCCTCCTGACCCATCATTCTCATTCCCCTATGCCACAGGCAGCCATTGTAGACATTGTGCTGGGCATTCTCCCAGGAACCAAGAGCCAGGAGCCAAAAGCCTCCTCCAGGTCTCCCACGTAGGTGCAGGGGCCCAAGCACTTTGGACATCCTCCACTGCCTTCCCAGGCCACCAACAGGGAGCTAGATCAAAGTGGAGCAGCCGGGACACGAACAGGCGCCCAAATGGGATGCCAGTGCTACAGGCGGAGGCCTAACTTACTACACCACAGTGCCGGCCCTTCTCTATACTCTTGCCAGTATTTAGTTGCTTTTAACAAGTGACATACAAGTACACGGCAGAGTCTTCTGGGATACTTTTACAAAACGTACCTATTAGAGTCTTTCCCCTGAACATTCTGACTCAATAAATGTGGTATGGGTCCCAGAGCATGAATATTTTAAGACCATAGCCCAGCTGATTCTGACACACACTTTGGTTGGAGTACTGCATTATTAAACTTTGCATTACAAGAACGATTATACTCAGAATTATTGTACCTTCTCCAGAAGGTGTCTAAAGAACTGACATTATGTAACAATGCTGTAATACAGATAAGCATTTGTTAGGCAAGGCTGTAAGACTACTCTGCTTTGTCATAAGGTTCGACATGTCAACATCTCAACGCAGATTAGCAAACAGTCCATAAATTATCTCGACAGTCCCATACATTTTTCTAGAAAATGGACAAACAGGTTTTCACTAATGAGTTGAACTAGCTGCAGCTGCCTGGAATACTATGAGGAAGGATTCTAAGGCTACATTCCAGTTCAATTTTATATTAATATCTACCATTTAGATACTAGTGGGATTTACCACAAGGATAAATCTAGTAACCCAAAAAAGCAAAGAGAAGAAGGAAATAGAAGCTAAGGATACACTTTTCAAGGTGTATCCAATTATACAGCTGCTGTTTATTCTGATGTTAGCTAACAGAAATAATTTCAGAAGTTCTAAAACTGCAAACAAATGAATAAGAGAGCATACAAGAAATCAAACTGCCTATACTGCTCTCTCCATAAGGGATGCGGGGCGGCAGGGAGAATTAAAAGCAAGCTCAATTTTTAAAGATTTATTTATTTGAAAGGCAGAATGACCAAAAGAGAAGAGAGAAAAAGAAAGGCGAGGTCTTCCATCTGCTGGTTCACTCTCCAAATGGCCACAACAACCAGGAGCCAGGTACTTCATCCGGGTCTCCCAGGTGAGTGGCAGGGACCCAGGTACTTGAGCCATCATCTGCTGCCTCCCAGGGTGCACATCAGCAGGAAACTGGATTGGAAGTAGAGGCAGGACTTATCCTAGGCACTCTGATGTAGGTATCCCAAGCAGTGGCTTAATCTGCTGTCACCTGCTCCCTCATTTTAGTTTGATATAAGTAATAAGGTAACATTACCATCTTAAAATTATGAAAAAACTTGTAATTGGAGTATTTCTATATGCATCCCACCTGATGCTCAAAACTCTGTGAACCTGACAGGACACGATGTGTTAGCTTCATTCTTTAGAGAACTACATTGACTCTTGATACTATGAAGCCTACTATAAAGCTAACTGAGTAAGCCTGAAAAGGAGTCAATCACCTGATGTCCAATCCTGTGCTCTTTTTCACAATATGTCATTGCCAGAATAATACCTAAGGACAACTATACTGTAACTTGAGAAGTCATATGTTCAAACCTGAATGTGCTGTCTGTTCCCTAACTCAACTTTCCCTTTTAGACTACCCCAGACTTATCATTGCTTCCACTATTTTTCTGGCTTCCCTGGCTAGAAATTTTAAGCTCATGGGTGACTAATTCTTCTCCCTTTACTACATTAACATGACACTGAGCAAATCTTGTAGTTTTTTCCTTTGAAATCTCTCTGGTTTGCTCTTTAAGCTTGTATCCCTAATATCAAGATCTAGACCAGGCCCTCAGCACCTATCCCAAACTATGGACAACTGATTTTTTTTTATTATTATTATTTCTTGTTTCTAACTTCTCCCTGCACAGGAATTAGATGATGCTTCTTAAAAGACAAACTTCAGGGGCTGGTGCAGTAGGCTAAAACCTGCACCTATAGCGTGGGCACCAGATCATTTCCTGGCTGCTCCTCTTCTGATCCAGCTCTCTGCTATTCCTGGGAGGGCAGCAGAAGGCGGTCCAAGTGCCCAGGCCCCTGCACGCACATGGGAGACCCAGAGGAAGCTCCTAGCTCCTGGCTCCAGATCGGTCCAGCTCCTACCATTGTGGTCACTTGAGGAGTGAACAAGCAGATGGAAGACCTTTCTGTCTCTCAAATAAATAAATCTTAAAAACAAACTTCAATAAGTTTATTCCCATACTAGGAAACTCTTAACACTCTGTATTAAACCAAATCCCTCCAAGTGTTTCAAGATTCCCACAGCCTCCCTTTTTCCTGAATGTGTGCATGGATGCCCTTTTCTGGGAGTCCACTGGGGTCACTTCTTTATATCACACTGTTTAATGCTATGAAGCAAATTATTATTCCCGTTTTACAGATGAGACACAATGGAGCTTAAAGACACCAGCCAAAGTGGAATAAAATGGAAAACTTGGACCAAATCCAATACAGTGCTCTTTACGTGACAGTTCCCTGCCATTTTCCCCCTATTCACACTTGCCACCTTCCCCGATCCATACCATACCCATGATCCAAATGCCTATTTGGTTTGATGGCGCCTCTTAACTCTTCAAATATCTAACAATGAACGCTTAGTTTTTATTTGACTTAACTGTATTATCCCACCAGTCTTTCCCATCAATTAATCAAACCAAACGACCCCTGTCTATAAGTCGTTCAAGCAGAAACTTGGGAATCATGGCACATCCCTTTCCTTCAGTCTCACTCTCAACCCATCAAGATATTGCCTGAGTTTTATCTCCTAAGTATATCCTCACATTTGTCTATTTCCATCTCTTTTGTTCTTCACACTAGTCTGACACGATGAAATCTTACCTATTGTATTCCATAGTTAGGTTCTGTTTCCATGCTGCATCTCCTGCCTCTCTAGTCTACTTCCTCATATGATATCCAGTCACCTTTTGAAAACAAAGCCGATCATAGAACTATCCTCTTCAAAATACAGCAAGGAAAGTGAACGTTCAACACACCTTCATGAATGACCCTTATGAATATCATTTTGAGTGAAAGAAGCCAGATACAACGATTACATTTATATATATTTATATATACACACATACACATAATGTGATTTCATTTCTATAAGGTTCACAAACAGGGTAAGTTAAGACTAATCTATGGTGAAAGCTGGCAGACAGTACTTTTCTACTGAGGGCACGGGAGGACAGAAAACACCAGAGGGAATGCTGATTACATTCAATTTATTGATCTAGATGGTGGTTACATGGCTTACTAAGGCAAGCCAAAACAAAAGAACAAAACCTTTAATGCCTTCCCGCTGTATGCAAATAAAATTCAAACTACTTATCATGTCCAGCAAGCCCCTATGTGGTCAGAGCTCAGCTCACATTTCCAGAATCATTTACCGATACTCTCTGTGGCCACACTTACTGGCTCCCCTAAGTTTCTCAGAGATGCCAAATTCACTCGAGCATCAGGATTTTGTATATGTTACTCTGGCTACCTGGAACACCCATGGCCCCTCAGGGGAGGCCTTCGGAGTTCCTTGCTCATTCTCCCCACTGAGCCTACCTTTTCTTATTTTCAGCACTTACCACAAATTATGTTGCCTTCTTGTCTGTCTCCCATGGTGGAACTGCAAGCTCTTTAAGGGTAGGAGCCATGTGTGTTTTACTCCATGTGGGACACACAATGTTGTCCAATTAATAAATTAAAGTGTCCCCATCCTCAAAGTCCTCAAAGTGTCCCTGTCCCTCCATTTACCTGCCACCCCTCTGGGTACATTAGCTTCAGTGTTAACTCTAGCCCTTGGCTATGCAAAAATGTGTTATGCTCACTGTAAAATGAAACAATTAAAATGTTGGAGGCTAGCACTGAAGTGCAGCAGTTAACCTGCCGTCTGTAATGCTGGTATCCCTTATAAGCACTCTACTTCTGATCCAACTCCTAGCTAATATGCCTGGAAAAGCAGCAAAGATGCTTGGGACCCTGCCACCTATATGGGAGATCTAGATTGAGCTCCCGGCTCCTGGCTTCAGCCTAGCCCAAACCAGGCTGTTGTGGCCATTTAGGGAGTGAACCAGCAGACATATCTTTTTGTCTCTCCCTCTAACTCTGCCTTTCAAATAAATAAAACTTTAAAAAAAAATTGATACCAATAGTTATGTGGTCAACTGCTGGGAAAGGATAGTAACTTCAACAAATGGGGCAGGAGCAACTGACAGGGTACCTATACGAAGAAACAGAATCTCGACACTTACTCTGTATCATACACAGATAACTAAAATTAGCTCATAAACTTACACACCAAAGTCAAAACTATAAAGTTCCCAGTCTAAAACACAGGAGAAAATATAATATTGTGTTACACAAAGATTTCTTAAACAGGGCACAAATATCTTGAACTAGAAAGAAAAACATTGATAAAATGGACTTCTAAAAAGTTTTTAAAAAACCCAAGTTATAGGCAGGAGAATATATTTGCTGCATATGTATATAACAAGATGCTTATCTCAAGTACGCCTTTATATGCTTACATTGCAGGAAATGGGGGTCCACTAGGTGTTTTTGAGCAAAAATGAAGCAACAGAAATCATTTTAAACATATGCTGCCCCAACAGATTAAGTGCTAATTATAAACAGAGATATGCACAGTGGATGTATCTGGCAGTCATTATTTAAACAAGTAACCAAACATGGCATTACCAATGGGGGACAACTTGGCATTACATGACTCCTTCGGAAGTGATTTACACATTATCATCTCCCAAGCATTCTTTCCAATGCTGAAAATGAATCTAAAGTGAATAATGATCAGACAAATGCAAAATGTGAGACCACCACACAATTGGCTTGGGGCCTTTAAAAAATGCTAATATTACAATTAAAAGGTGGGAAAACTATTCTAGATTAAGAGACAGATTTAACAACCCAATGGAATGTGTGAGCTTCAACCGAATCTTCATTTAAACACATTCACATAGATTTTTTAAAAAGATAACTTGGAGACAACTGAAGAATTTGGTGAAGGGGTTAAGACACTGCTTGAGATGCCTGCATCCTGTTAGAGTGTCTAGGTTTGAATCCCAGCTCTGCTTCCAATTCCAGTTTCTGGTTAATGCGCACCCTTGAGGACAGCAAAGCTGGAGGACCAAGTTTCCAGGCTGCTAGCTTTTGCCTGGCCTGGTCCCTACTGTTGAAGGCATTTCAGGAATGAGCCAGGGATGGAAGATCTCTCTCTTTTTGCCTCTCAAATAAGCAAAAATAAATGTATTAAGACATTTATAAAAGACTTCAGTATAAAAATAAATATGAATCTGCTATTAACAGAGCTATTAATTTTCAAAAGCATGGTGAGGATATTCTGTTTATGTAACAGAATGTCATTATTATCCGGGTTCCAGTCCTGGTTGGGGCGCTGGTTCTGTCCCGGTTGCTCCTCTTTCAGTCCAGCTCTCTGCTGTGGCCCAGGAAGGCAGTGGAGGATGGCCCAAGTGCTTGGGCCATGCACCTGCATGGGAGACCAGGAGGAAGCACCTGGCTCCTGGCTTCGGATAGGCACAACATGCCAGCTATAGTGGCCATTTGGGGGGTGAGCCAATGGAAGGAAGACTTTTCTTTCTCTCTCTGTCTAACTTTGCCTGTCCAAAAAAAAAGAATGTCATTATTAGGAAAGCCAGCCTGAAGTATTTAGAGAGAAAGTAGCATGTATCTACAATTTTCAAATGGTTCAGGACAAAGAAGTACATACATCAAACAAATGAGGCAAAATGTAAAAAATGGCTAATCTAGGCGCTGGTGGTAATATTCTTTTAGCTTCTCTAAAGGTTTGAAAATTTTTAAGTAAAAAGTTGAGAAAAAACCAAAAATAATTTGGTTAGGGTTTGGAAAAAGTACTGAAAATAAAAAGTTACAGCTTCCTAAGTTAACAACCAACTGGGCCAAAGGGTCCATATTATTACATTTTCTAGAAAGCCTAAGCATGAATAGGGCCGTGCTTTTTCTTATTCTGCCTCCCAATAATGTAATAAAGCAAACAAGGAAGCAGTTTCAATAATTTTTAAAAGCTATTTTAGGGCTGGCGCCGCGGCACAATAGGCTAATCCTCTGCCTGCAGCGCCAGCACACCGGGTTCTAGTCCTGGATGGGGTGCCGGATTCTATCAGGTTGCCCTTCTTCCAGGCCAGCCCTCTACTATGGCCCGGGAGTGCAGTGGAGGATGGCCCAAGTGCTTGTGCCCTGTACCCCATGGGAGACCAGGAGAAGCACCTGGCTCCCAGCTTCAGATTAGCGCGATGCGCCGGCCGCAGCGCGCCGGCTGTGGTGGCCACTGGAGGGTGAACCAACGGAAAAAGGAAGACTTTTCTCTCTGTCTCTCTCTCTCACTGTCCACTCTGCCTGTCAAAAAATAAAAAAGAAATAAAAAATTTTAAAAAAAAACTATTTTAGGATTATAACTAAATTTCTTTACATAGCAATCTTCATATGCCACCAATCTTCAAACAGAAGCCATACTGACACAATAGTGAAGATCTTCCTAAATTACTGAATTAGGGAGCTCTCTACTAAGTACCTTGGCTCAGAATCAAACTGCTAAGTTGAAAGCCCCACTCCAAAGTATATGAGTTTGTGATTTTAGCCAATTTATTCAATATGCTTAAACCTCAGTTTCCTTATCCAAAAACTGATATTTGTAATTTTCCACCTTGTGCAGGGTTATTGTGAGAATTCATGAGTTAATCCAAGAACACCACTTGAGACAGTACTGGCACACAGTTAGAGCTCAGTATCTGTGGGCTCTTATGATCTTGTGTACAAAGCTGGGTACACAAAGTGTGAAAAACACAATCTCTGACCTAAAGACATTTACAATCTCTTTGGTAAGACAAGATAAGATTTTATGAGTAAGACTCATGGAATAGGGGCTGGTGTGTGGCATAGTGGGTAAAGCCGCTGCCTGTAGTGTCAGCATCCCAAATGGGTGCCAGTTCGAGTCCCAGCTGCTCCACTTCTGATCCAGCCACCCTGATAATGTGCCTGGGAAAGCAGAATATGGCCCAAGTCCTTGGATCCCTGCACTCGCATGGGGGACCTGGAAGAAGCTCCAGGCTCCTGGTTTCAGATTGGCTCAGCTCCATCTGTTGTGGCCATTTGGGAAATAAAACAGTGGATAGAAGACCTCTCTCTTGTCTCTGCCTCTCTGTAATTCTGTCTTTCAAATAAATAAATAAATCTTTAAAAAAAAAAAAAACAGGATAGTAGAAAACAATGTGAAACAGCAGGTAACTAAGTGTGTTACCACTACAATCATAACAGACATCTGAAGACAAAGAATAATGCTAAAAAAGGAGGCATTTCGACCATGAAAGACAGATAGGATACGGAAGTTAAGTGGTTTTCACAAATCACTCCATAGAGGCCACCAAAAATGTTCACAGCTTTGTCCTTAATAAGTCCCTGTTAAAGACAGCGTGTTTAATTTTTTATTGCTGAACATACCATTAACATACAAGGATAGTAACAATAATAATGTTGGTAACATTTGAGGGCTATGTGTCGGTTCCATCCTGCTTTGAATTTGCTACATTATTTTACTCCCCAGAACACCCTTTTGAGAAAATACTATTACTGCCCCCCATTTACAAATGAAAACTCAAGGCTAGCATGATTAACTTACCCACAGTCACACAGCTGATGGTAAATGGAGGCACCTCTCCCTCGCACACGCACACACACAAACACTGCTAGCACTGGATCTTAGGAAGCTACTTCCCACAACCCCTAAATATGTAAGCAAAACAAAAATCCTTCACTTAACACTCTCCCACTCCTACTCCCCAGAGAAAAAAAATTCAATAGGAGCCCAAATAACTGAGTTAGTCTTCTACCCATTCTAATCTGGGTAGTATATGAATTAGCACACAAATCGACTTCTGATAAATTCTTGTTCTGACCGACGTTTCTAGATTAATACAAAGTCAATGAATAAACCCTTTTTCCTTAATTCTGCTAAAGCCGTCCCCAGTCTGAAGTGTTTACTAATGCCTCTTCTTGTGCGTAATGTGCCCTTCACACTTTTTTTTGCTTGACTGTTAACCATCTTCTCAGATCAGAAGTCATTTCTAAGAAGCAGTCCCTTAAGCTCTGAGTTAGTCTGAGTAACTTTCCTCTGTTCCTAAGATAGATGCACACCTCTTAGAATTAATCCTTAAACTATCTGTTTATGTGAGTTTTCTTAAGAGCAGGAAGTAATTTCACTGCCACACCGTATGTGTTCCTAGGGAACAACGGGAAGGCTCCTAGCAGGGGCTTCAATCAATCTTTTATATTGAGCTGTGTGAACTGGAAGTAGTTATCGTACATAAATGAAATGCTTTCAAGAGCTGCTAAGCGCCTTTCCGAGGAGACTGTAAGAGAATATAAAGGCAGTTACAGTCTCCTCAGATAACACGGTTGGCAAAATATGACTGACAACGCTTACAACTGCCACCATGGAGTCTCACCTTAGCTCTGGGCTACCCTTCCCTAGAAGGTTCAAAGTCCCAAGAGATTGACATAAAATGAAATAAACTTCCAGGGAGTTTAAACCCATCAAAAACCAAAGTACATTTTTTAAAAAGAAATCTTACAAACACATTTATTTAAAGTCCTTATTATTGGTACTCTAAGTCCAAAATACAGAATGTGGAAGCCCTGAAAACACAATTTTCATAGACATGGTTAATTGAATCAGTATGAACAGCAATCTCAAAGCTATTCAAGTAAATATAACCAAAACCAAAGTGTACATTAGAATTTTCACAGCTAGAGAAAAACAGCAAAATATATAAGATGACTTCTACAACACAGAGGAAGAGGGTGGTCTGCCTTTACCCCAGCATAAACAAGGGATCCAGATGTTTCCCTATGTGAACTGTTACAGGGAACATTTCTCAAGGTTTATGATAAATCCACAGTCTGAATGTGTTTCTATAGTAACAGGAATAGAGTACACGTAGTCTACAGTAATGAACCAGCTATGCTGTTTCTTGAAAACCTGGCATTTTTTACTGTTTGGCAATTTCTGCAGCAAAAACATTATTAAAGATCTCTCTCTCTCTCTCTCTCTGTAACTCTGCCTTTCAAATAAATAAAATAAACCTTAAAAAAAATTTTAAGACATGTAATGTTGACAAATTACATTATTTTGTTTTAAAGCCAAAAAAATCAAGCTGCAGTACATAAAGACAAACTTAAACATGGATTTTTTTGCGGTGTAAAAAGAGAGATATCAAATATATTCATATACTAATCTCTAACTGAATGATCCCTTAATGTTTGAAAATCAAATGCTGTAATTGAAATCAACTTAATACAAACACGGTAAGCCTCCAAAAACTTCAGGATATGACTCACACTGAATGACAGAATATGAAGACCTCCGGGGAAAAGCATCAAGGGAGATTTTTCCTTTTACTATTTTTTACCAAGAAGTGGGGGTGAGAAGAGAGGTAGCTTTTTTCTAACGGTCCATTATTTTCAGCACATGGTCTGCTAGGATCTGAAACCAGAAGCCTATTAAAGTAAAAACTTGAGAAAAACATGGTTAGGCTATAGGAAGAATGCCAGACTTACCAAATGCTAGGACTGTAGAAGAGATTCCATTTTGGGGGGGTTCTATCTTTTCTTCATTTTTAATCTAAATATATGATCAGTGCAACCCCCTGACTACAAGTTGTGAATTTCTTTTTTCTTTTTTTTTTTTTTTGACAGGCAGAGTGGACAGTGAGAGAGAGAGACAGAGAGAAAGGTCTTCCTTTTTGCCGTTGGTTCACCCTCCAATGGCCGCTGCGGCCAGCGCATCTTGCTGATCCGAAGCCAGGAGCCAGGTGCTTCCCCAGGTCTCCCATGCAGGTGCAGGGCCCAAGGACTTGGGCCATCCTCCACTGCACTCCCGGGCCATAGCAGAGAGCTAGCCTGGAAGAGGGGCAACCGGGATAGAATCCGGCGCCCCAACCGGGACTAGAACCCGGTGTGCCGGCACCTCAAGGCGGAGGATTAGCCTGTTAAGCCACGGTGCCGGCCACAAGTTGTGAATTGTATATTTCCCATTTTTGGCTTAAATTAAAAAAATAATGTTTAGTAATGCAGTATAATAACAAATGCACATTGTTTAAAATAATGGAGATATTGGCCGGCGCCGTGGCTCAACAGGCTAATCCTCCGCCTTGTGGCGCCGGCACACCAGGTTCTAGTCCCGGTCGGGGCACCGATCCTGTCCCGGTTGCCCCTCTTCCAGGCCAGCTCTCTGCTGTGGCCAGGGAGTGCAGTGGAGGATGGCCCAAGTGTTTGGGCCCTGCACCCCATGGGAGACCAGGATAAGCACCTGGCTCCTGCCATCGGAACAGCGCGGTGCGCCGGCCGCAACGCGCTACCGCGGCGGCCATTGGAGGGTGAACCAATGGCAAAAGGAAGACCTTTCTCTCTGTCTCTCTCTCACTGTCCACTCTGCCTGTCAAAAATTAAAAAAAAAAAAAAAAAAAAAAAAAGAGAGGCAGCTCAATTTTTGAGCTCAAAAAAAAAAATAATGGAGATATTTTCTATGTTTTATTACATCTATTTTAAAATTGTAAATCACTCTTTCTTTTTTGAAATTAAGTAGGAAGTAAATATTTCTAAAGAGCCCAAACATACACCTTTAAAAATCAGCAAAATCAACTACCATTAAAGTTGAACAGAAGCAAAACTCGATTTCTATCCTCTGGAAAGGACACAAATTACGCTAAAAATCAATATGCTTCCTTGACAAGTCATGAGTCCTCTCTAATCACATCCAACTTTCTCTCTCTCTCTCTCTCTCTCTCTCTCACACACACACACACACACACACACTCACACACTTACACACACACACACACACTAGCAAGGGGAGAGGGGAGACTTGTGGAAAAAAAGGGAAAAACCCATCCACTTGGTTCTAAGAACTTGACCATGCCTCCAAAGCACTAAAAAGGAAATGAGTAACATTACCTTTCTGTTCACTAAAAGCATCAAGAATTGATAGCATCTAATCTAGTCCTCGTTATAGACAAAAAAGTAATAACCAAATTCAGTACAGTGATTACACAACTCAATGTCAACCTTTCAAACAAAAAGGATCCTGTTTAAAAATTTTGGTCAAGGCAATGCAAACAAAATTATAAATGGAAATGTTTGTTCCATTTCTCTTTAGGTTATTTTATCCTTTAAGGGAACAAATACCCTATCAGATTACAAGATCTACTATTTTATCCACAAACAAAATTGTTTTTAAAGTTATATACATTGGTAGTTATAGTTACCAAAAAAAGTTTTAGCCACGCCACAAGAGTATAAAAGCAAGTTATTTCTGACTGAAACTTGGGGTATTTTCTCACAAACATTTATTAACCTTCTTTGGTAATTTAAATACTTAGACTTCTCAGGCTAAGCCTGTTAGATAATGGCATCAACTCTCCAGGCCCGTGAAAGCATCAGTTTCTCTACATTTTTTTTTTTTTTTTAACAAAAAATTGAGGATGTCAAAATCATGAGGTTGGACAAGGCTGCTGGTCAAACTTTGAATCCTTTATTAAAAGCTTACTGGCACTACAGTGGAGGCTGATTCTTTGAAAGTTTAAGGCTGTGATTTAGAGGAAAATATTTACCTACACTACTTTTCAGTAATTATGCTAACAAAACACCACTTCCCCAAATGACAGAGAGGGCTTGCAGTATTTTAATACACAAATTAAATGTTCTACATTAGTAAACCTTATCTGGATATCTTGACTTAAAGGTACTTTCCAAGGTAGCCATTTAAAAAGATCTCTAAACTGCTGACTAATTTCTGGGTTAAACTGGAAAATCTGCTTGCTTAAAAAAACAAACTATTCAGGAGAGAATATACTTCCTTTAGGTAAATATATTCATGTGATTTTACTCATTTTCCACCATGAGGCAAATCATTCCATTTTTATGCAATTCTCGACAACGTGCTTCTTAAAGGGGTCTGACTCCATCCATGCATAGTAAGCTCAAGGCTGAGCAGCGCAGGTCGCCCTTTCAGAACAGGATTTGTTGCAGGACGTCACTCATCCACCAGCTAAGCAAAGCATAAGACTGCGCACTCTTTAGTAAATGGGGTGGGGACAAAATGTGTCTGATGGCAGAATACGAAAACAAAACAGAAATAAACATTGTGTTCTTCCCTTTTTTTCTCCCTACTAAAGGATGGTATTTTTGTCCTTTCTTAAAGACACAGTAATACAAAATGTCCTGCTAATCTATCCATTTTACTCAATTTCAGAATTTAAGAACTAAAAGCCCACATAATGAATGTTTTCATTTATATGAAATGTGCAGAACAAGCAAGTCCCTAGAGAGAAAAAAGACCTCTTAATAGCGGTTGCTGGAGTTGGGAGGAGGGAATGAGCCAGGAGAGGGTAGGGTATCTCTTCTCACGGTGATAAAAATGTTCTAGAATTGGACAGTGGTGATGATTCCATAAACTTGGGAAGATACTGAAAAGCATCAAATTATCTACATTAAAAGTGTAAACTGAGGCAGGCATTGTAGTACAGTGGGTTAAGGCACCACTTGGGATAACAGTATCCCATATCAGAATGCCTGGCTATTCTACAATTCTGATCCAGCTTCCTGCTAATGCACCTGGAAGGCAGCAGATGATGGCCCAAGTACTCAGGTTCCTGACCCAGGTGGGAGTCCCAAAGGAGTTCCTGCCTCCTGGCTTCAGCCTGGCCTAGCCCTGACAGTTGTGGGGCATTTGGGGAGCCTCCACTCCCAACTCATCATAAATCTTCTGAAAAATAAAAGGGCAAAATGTATGGAATTTGAATTGTATCTTAGTAAAAAAAGGAGTGCTCTAAAAAAAAAAGAATTTATGTATGTTTCTCAATGAAGTCTACATACTCAGAGAATTACTGATTTGTATACACATTAAATGTGTTTAAAATTTTAAAAAACTTTTACATTTATTACTAAGCTATAATAATTAAAAGGTGAGGATTTAGAAAGGGACAGACAATGAAGGAGAATAAGACCACAGACAGCCCGAGTCTCCCAGGGAATGCGGAGCAGAAAGGACTCGGAGGGAGGGACGGAGACAACTACTCATCCACACTGAGGAAAACTCAGACGCTCACCACACAGCATACCAACCCCAGGTAGACTTAGGCCCCAAGATAAAAAGCAAAACTTTAAAACTTTTAAGAAAAAAGAAAAACACAGAATGGAAGATCTTTATGAATTCTGGGTATGAAAAGATTTCTTTATAACACATACTTAGTACAGTACATAAAGGAATTAATTGAAGATATCAGTAACATTAACTGAAAAAGTTGTATCACAAACACAACACAAAGAAGCACGATGACAAGCCCACAGATAACCGCATGCAGAAATCAAAGCTTCAGCTTTCCTCCCCACCCAGACAAACCTTGCAAGTCCATTCCTTCTGTCTCACCACTTCTCATCTGCGTCGGAGCCAGCAGCATCCTAACTTTTCTTCCTGCTTTCACTGTTTCTCACCTCCATTCTACCCTCTACAGCATCGGCAATGTTGAAAAACAAGAAGTCTTTCAACCTTAATAACATCCCTTGGCTCTCATGGTTTGAATAACATCCAAAAGTGGAAGGCCCTTCATAATTTGGCTGCCTTGTGTGTGCTGCTTTTGTTGTCCTATTTTGCTCACCATTCTAACATTTCCTCCCTCATCCCCCATTCTTTATAATGCTCTTCAGAGGTGTTAAAATACTCCAAGAAGCTTTTCCAGACCACCACTCACATTAAACACCCTCCAAAGCCAGGTCAGGTATCTTTTCTGCAGCCATAGTACCTACCTACACTCCACCACAGCACTCAACACATCGCATGGGGCCTCTTAGCAAAAACAAAGAGTGGGCGTGTGTGTGTCCGTGTGTGTACAAGGGAATGAGATCTCAAAACATGTGTGTAAGAAAGAATGCTAGAACACTTTATTACACCAATTCAGGATACTACGTGCTGTCTGTCCACTGCCCTCTCTGGGCTGAGGTTTCACGATGAGCGACCTTCCTTCCTTCCCACTCTGCTGCTGTCACTAGCTGGAAGGCGGCCAGAAGTTAAAGCCAGATTGTCCCCACCCCAATCTATGCAGACTTCCCTAATAAAACAAATATTGAGCAGACACTGAGCTCAGCACTAAAGTTACAGGAATGAAAATTCAGACAGGGTCCCTGCAGTCATATAGCTCACATTTTCACTGGAAGGAGAAGGCAACAGGAGAGTGCTGGACATGAGGCTCAAAATTTACTCTTGGTAAGATTCATTTATTCATGTCATACAGAGTAGCCCCAGATGACAAAGGAAAACACCTACGGTTGAGAAGCTGCGAGATGTAGGGATAAGAAGACTTCAGACATCTCCAGGCTTGGGAAAGTAGCCACAGCCTGCCTTTTCAAAAGATGCATGTTAATAAACCCCGTTGTCTAAGAAGAGCTTGTTAAGAATTTTCTTGGCTTCTTAATGGCACAGCTTCCAAATGATCTCAATTTTTTAAAAAAGATTTTATTTATTTATTTGAGAGGTAGAGCTATAGACAGAAAGAGGGAGAGACAGACAGAGAGAAAAATCCTCCATCCACTGGTTCACTCCCCAAATGGCCTCAAGACCACAGCTGAGCCAATCCAAAGTCAGGAGCCAGGAGCTTATTCTGAGTCTTCCATGCGGGTGCAGGGGCCCAAGTACTTGGGCCATCTTCCACTGCTCTCCTAGGCCATAGTAGAGAACTGGATCAGAAAAAGAGCAGTAGGGACTAGAATCGGCAGCCAAGTGAGATCCCAGTGCCACAGGTGGAGGCTTAGCCCACTATGACACACCGCAGACCCCAATGATCTCGATTTTTAAAAGGGCTTTCCCTGGGGCCAGCCCTGTGGCATAATAAATAAAGCCACCTGTGACACCGGCATCCCATATGGGCCCCGGTTTGAGACCCAGCTGTTCCATTCCGATCCAGCTCTCTGCTATGGCCTGGAAAAGAAGTAGAAGATGGCCCAGATCCTTGGGCCTCTGCACCCAAGTGGGAGACTCGAAAGAAGCTCCAGGCTCCCAGCTTCTGATCAGCACAGCTCAGGCAGTCGCGGCCATTCAGGGAGTGAACCAGCACTCTCTGCCTCTAACTCTGCCTCTCTGTAATTCTGCCTATCAAAAAATAAATCTCAAAAAAATAAATAAATAAAAGGGCTTTCCTTGATATGTTGCAAAACCAAGCACAGAACATAACTGTGAAAAATAAAACGAACTTAGAAGCCAGAGAATGTGAAGAGACTGAAAGTTTGTGTAAAGGACATGGAATTAGTTCCATCTCAAGTCCCCAAGGCCAACTACAGCAGTTGGTACATTATCAATAAACAGAAGGGAGTACCACAGTAATGGGTCACAGGACTGACTTAACAATTTAAATATTTTAGTATGAGCAAATACCATTACTGAAATGTCACAGGCTGTTTGTTAATAGCACACATGCAGAACTGCCTCCACAGATTTGCTTCTCCCTTCCTAGGAAAGGAATCATGAACAAAGCTTAGAAAGTATCTACAACATGATTCTTTATACATCCAACCCAGAACCAACACAAACCAAACCAAATTAGGTCAGTAAGAGGAAAACAAAACAAAACTTGCCCCAATTATTTTTTTAAAAGATTTATTTTTATTTTATTTATCTGAAAGAGAGAGAGGCAGAGACAGAGAGAGAGGTCTTCCATCCACTGGTTCACTCCCCAAATGGCCGCAATGGCCAGTGCTGCGCTGATCCGAAGCCAGGAGCCAGGAGCCTCTTCCGGGTCTCCCACATGGGTGTAGGGGCTCAAGACTTGGGCCATCTTCCACTGTTTTCCCAGGCCACAGCAGAGAGCTGGATCGGAAGTGGAGCAGCCGGGACTAGAACCGGCACCCATATGGGATGCCGGTGCTTCAGGTCAGGGCGTTAACCCGCTGCGCCACAGCGTCAGCCCCAGCCCCAATTATTTTTAAACTATTTCAAAAGTTTAGCATGTAATCTTTTTTTACTTTACCAAGTACTTGCTTATTAGAAGAAAACAGAGTATAAGACATTTTATTAAATGCTGGAAATACACAGTACATACATTGCACCCCAAAGGATCACAAACTAACTACAAGAATTTTTTTCTAAGAGACCTGACATATTTATATAACTACATTTAGTACAATGCTCTCTACCATGAATCTAGTAATAATTCTACAACCATATATAAACTATTAACAACATATGATTCATATTTTCTCAAACAAGGGAAATGTGGGTTGTGACACAAAGCTTTGTCTTTTCTATCAGTATATAAAAAATACTCACTATATGAATAGAATTAAGAGAAACTGTCATGGGGCAAGACTGTGACAGTGGGTTAGGTTGCTGCTTACAACACCTGCATCCCATACTGGAGTGCTGGTTCAAGGCTTGGCTCTTCTGTTTCTAATCCAGCTCCCTGCTAATGCACCTGGGAGATAGCAATGATGACCCATGTACCTGGGTCCCTATAACCCATGTGGGAGATCTGAATGGAGTTCTAGGCACTTGGTTTCAATCTGGCCCAACCCAGACTGTTGTTGGCATTTGGGGAGCGAACCAATGGATAGATCGATCTCTCCCTCTCAGTCCCTCCCTTCCCCTTCCTCCCTCTTCCCCTCCTTTCCTCTCTCCCTCTCCCTCCCAACCCCATCTCTCCAACTTTCAAACAAATAAATCTTTAAGACAGAATGAGAGAAACTGTCATGTTATCACCATTGGACAAAACACGTGATTAAAAAATCTACAACTCTTAATAAAATGACTTCCAATAAATCATTTATACACTGGTAACAAAGCCTATGCTAACCACACAATCAATATCATCCTATATCCGAGGTGTCTTTAAGTAACTTCAGTACTTAAAGAACTGCCAAATGTTCAGATATGTGATGTTCGCATGTATCTTTAACTTCCAAGGCAAAATATAGCAGTGCCTTCTTCAGTCACGGAAAGAAGAAAAAAGCAAATGAAACAAAACTAATTCAATCTTAATGAAAATACTAGGTACTTTCATGTTTTCCTCACTGCCGTACCCTTTTCCCTTAGCAGAAAAATTAAATGAAGAAAGCTGCTAAATGAACAAAGGGATGATTGAAAATACAATCTTGTGTGGTGGGCAATCGGCCCAGCAGTTAAGATGCCATTTGGAATACCTGTACCCATACCAGAGTGCCTCAGTTCAAGTCCAACCCCTGCTTCTGATCTGGCATTCCTGCTAATGCACACCCCGGAAGGCAGCAGGTGATGGCTCAGTTGTTGGGTCCCTGCCACTCATGTGGGAAACTCAGATTGAGTTTTGAGCTCCTGGCTTCAGTCTGGCTCTGCCCTAGCTGTTGTGGGCACTTGGGGAGTGAACCCAGCAGAGGGAAGAGTTCTGTCTCTTTGCCTTTCAAATAAATGAAAATTGTTTAAAAATAAAGAAAGTACAATCTTGCAACGAGATATTCTGTATTATTCAAGTGGGCCCAATATAATCACAAGAATCTTTGTGAGTGCCAAAGGGAGGGAGAGGAGTCAGAGAGAGATCTGAAGACACTATGCTGCTGACTTCGAAAGTGAAGGAAGGGGTCCATAAACCAAGAAGTACAGGTGACCTCCAGAAGCTGGAAACAGCAAGGTAGCAGATCCTCCCCAGAGCCTCCAAAGGGCACACAGAG
The DNA here is from genome assembly GCF_033115175.1 of Lepus europaeus. Lineage (NCBI taxonomy): Eukaryota > Metazoa > Chordata > Mammalia > Lagomorpha > Leporidae > Lepus > Lepus europaeus. The sequence goes on along the minus strand of NC_084842.1, from coordinate 5,449,078 downwards.
AGACCTAGAGTTAGCCCAACGAGACTGACATCAGACTTCCGGCATCCAGAAATTTGTACTTAACTTACAGTGTAGGATACTCAGCTTGCCATAGTGGCGTACTGGAAAGCATTTCCACACACTTTGTCTTTTTAGTTTCACTAACATCCCTATAAAGCACATAACGAGCAGGACACGAATTCTCTTAGATTCATTTGTGTAAAATCTGGGGTACCTAAAACACAAGTATCACTTAAAAGTAAGTCCTACCTCATCACACCATGAATAGTCCTAGCTGCAGTTACAAATATGCACATATGACCTGCAATTTGCCCTGGCTAGGACAAACCATGAGGTTTTCACTGCTGTGGGGTGCTGCTGTCTCCTTTCACACATGCACAAGAAAGGGAAACAACAACTTCCTGCTTCTTGGGCACAGCCACCACTGCTTTCCAGCCTCTGGATTGGCTTTCATTCTAGTCATAAATCTGATGCCAAGAAAAAAATGGCAGTGAAGCAATTAGTATTCATGACACAGTCATGCTATGTGTCCTTTTATTACTAAAATACTTCATTTAAGAATTTCAATTTCTGGGGTCTAGTGCTGTGGTGCAGCAGGTTAAAGCCATGGCCTGCAGTGCCAGCATCCCATATGGGCACTGGTTCTAGTCCTGGTTGCTCCAGTTCTGATCCAGCTCCCTACAACTGCACCTGGAAAAACACGAGTCCTTGGGCCCCTGCATCCACATGGGAGATCCGGAAGAGGCTCCTAGCTCTTGGCTTCTGCCTGGCCAAGCCCCATTTGTTGCCACCATTTCAGGAGTGAGCTACCAGATGGAAGCTTGCTCTCTCTCTCCTCTCTCTGTAACTCTGCCTTTCAAATAAAAACAAACAAAAAAAAAATCTTCAAAAAAAATTTTTTTTCAATTTCTGAAAGCCAAAATCAGGCCACAGTGGATTGTGTGGCCAATTTTCATAAAAGTATATGAAGAGAAACAAAACTTGTTAAGATAGCACTGTAAGAATACTTTTTAAAAGTCTATTCATTTAGGCCGGCGCCATGTCTCAACAGGCTAATCCTCCGTCTGCAGTGCCGGCACACTCAGTTCTAGTCCCAGTCAGGGCACTGGATTCTGTCCGGGTTGCTCCTCTTCCAGTCCAGCTCTCTGCTATGGCCCGGGAGTGCAGTGGAGGATGGCCCAAGTGCTTGGGCCCTGCACCCGCATGGGAGACCAGAAGAAGCTCCTGGCTCCTGGCTTCGGATCAGTGCAGTGCGCCAGCCGCAGCGGCCACTGTGGGGTGAACCAATGGAAAAGGTAGACCTTTCTCTCTGTCTCTCTCTCTCACTGTCCACTCTGCCTGTCAAAAAAAAAAAAAAAAAGTCTATTCATTTAAATATAAAATACCAAGAGTTTTTAAAAGCCTGATATAGATATCCCAAAGATAATCCTAAGCCAACATTTTTTCCTGATGAATTACCTCTAAGAAGAAATTTATTATATAAAAGTAAATAATGTGTAAGTTCCCTAAGTAAAAAGTCTTTCGTTCACATCTTTAAATGTTACTTAATTATAATTATTTAAGAATATAAGGGTGAGGGTCAAGGGGTAGGCACCATGGTGCAGCTGGTTGAACCACTGCTTGGGATGCCCACGTCCCATACTGGAGTGCCTGGTTCGAGTCCTGGCTACTCCATACTTGCAGCCAAGGACCTGAAAATAAGCTTGGCCCAAGTACTTGGGTTTCTGCCACCCGTGTGGGAAACCTAGATGGAGTTCCTGGCTCCTGGCCTCAGCCCAATACTGGTTGTTGTAGCCATTTGAGAAATGAACCAGAGGATGAAAGTGCTAGTACATGCTCTCTCTCTCTCTCTGCATTTCAAACAGATTATCTCAAAAAACAAACAAACAAACAAACAAAAAAACGGGGGGGGGGGGAGGGAGAGTTTGCTGTTTGTGACACCAGCATCACAGGTGAGCACCAGCTCATGTCCCAGTTGCTCCACTTCCAATCCAGCTCCCTGCTAATGTGTCTAGGGAAGCAGCAGAGGGTGGCCTAAGTGCCTGGACCCCTGAACCCACGTGGGAGACCCAGAAGTTCCTGGTTCAGCCCAGTCCAGCTCCAGTCATTGCAGGCATTTGGGGAGTAACTTGCGGATCTCACATTTCTCTCTCTGTATCGCCCTCTCTGTAAATGTGCTTCTCAAATAAATAAACAAATCTTTAGAAACAAAATAACTGGGTACTTCAAAAGGTCCATGGAAAAGTGAAGTATTTTTGTACAAAAAATTTGAAATTCATGCAGTTTTCATAATACACATTTTCCATGAACTTTTTGAAGATACCTTGTATGCACTGATGTGCAAGTATTTTCAAATAAAAACAAATCTTTTAATTACATTTTCTACTATTAAAAAAAAAAGGGAGTTGTTTATTTATTGGAAAGGCAGAGTGACAAAGAGAGAGTGAAACACAAAAAGATCTTCTATGGGCTGGTGCAGTCCCCAAATGCCCACAACTGTTAGGGCTGAGACAAGCTAAAGTCAGGAGCCAGGAACTCCATCTGGGTCTCCCACTTTGGGTGGCAGGGACTCAAGTACTTGGAGCATCATATGCTGCCCCGAAGGCTCATAATTAAGAGGCTGGATGGAAGCAGGGTAGCAGAGGCTCAAACCAGGCACTCTGATATGGATGTGAGACATTCCAGGAAGAGGCTTACCCTGTTGCATCACAACACTCGCAACCCCCCTACTTTTGGAAGTACCCTCAAATAAATAGAAATAGACAAGTAGATATAAAATCCTTTATACATTTAACACGTAGGCACTTTAAAATGAGGAGTTAATTACCTAATTTACTATGTACAAATACTTCCAGATGACACAAACCAGTATCAGCCAAATATTGCTAATGTCAGAGTGCCTGGGTCTGCTACTCAGTGACGTTCATTCATGGATCATAAGTCAAAACTCCACATTGGAAAATCAGGAGTTGGCAGTTCTCTCCATCCCACCAATGGTACACAAATGACTGAACAAATCCCACTACCGCTGTCTACACTAGGAAGTGAGACTGACGCACCAAAAAAAAAGACCACGGAAATACTTTCTCACCTTTGTTCCACATTTCAACTTTGTGATAGAATTTATTTACTATACACTGCATGTCTGGATACAAGTTTGTTTCTAAAGTTCCCAGAGAAATGTTGCTATACAAAATCGTTCTAACCTGAGTGGCTTGAATTATCCACCACCCCTAAGAGAAGCAGGAGCTGAATCTCACTGTGCCTGTCCTCGGCCTCCAAGTGCCGTTATACTATCTTACTTCCTGCAGTCTTTTGTTTGTGACACGATCCATTATCCAACACCAACTACATACCGGACCCTGTTCCAGGTCCTGGGATATCAAAAGAACTTTTCTTTGGCTTTAAATAAACCCTGACTTCTGGTATACCTTTATGCTTCCACTTTGAATTCTTCTAAGTGTAGAGGGAGGAACCTGGAATAAGCCCAGGTAGGAGCCCCCTGCACAACATCGCCTAAATAAATTCATGTATTTCAAACAGTGATAAGGTACTAAAAAACACTATGAAACAGTGACTGGAGGCCTAGCCTGCTTAAAAAAAAAAAAAAAAAAACTAAAGGAATTCAAACCAGAAATGAGACATAGGAAGACAAGTGAACATGTGATCTGCAGGCAGAATCTTTTCTTTCCTTTCACATTCATTTTGTTTCAGAGGCTACAGCAGTATGGCTATAGTAAATATGGTTCAACAACAACTAATGCTGAGTATGATTAACTGAAAGCAATATATTCTGTATTTAAATCATTTTGTGGGCCAGGAGTCTACAGAATAGTAATCACAACATCAATTAAAAGAATTAAAAAAAAAAACCTAGTTTTTTAATAAAAACAAAGCAACACAAAAATATACTAGATTTCAAACTACTACTACTGTTAAGATGTTTACTGTGAATGGATTAATTCACTACCTAAGATAGTGGGCAATTTTGGAAAAATGAGATTTTAAAAAACCCAACCCTACTAAAACACACACACAGTAAATCACAAGGACATAGAATGTGAAAATATATCCACTTCTACTTAATTCTTTCCCTTCACTAAGAATATATAAATCTGTGTTAGCTGTATGTGGCCATTTAAACAAGCCAAATAAAATAAAAAATTCTGTTCCTCAACTAAACCATCCATATTTCAAATATTCATTATCAACATGGGGCTAGGGCTACCCCATTGCTCAGCACAGATGTATAATATTTCTATCACTGTAGATAATTCTATTGGACAGACCCAGGTTTACCATGTGGGTGATAGGGGCCCATATTATTTTTCAAATTTGACCAGATAAAAATATCCTTAAAAAGCTTATTAAAAATAAGGTTAATTACAAACCTTTAAGAGAAATGAGTGACTAGTACTGTGATGCTAAAAAGAAGCCATATAAGGGGAAGTTGGCATGAGCCAGCATTGTGGCATAACAGGTTAAGCCACCACCTATAATGCTGGCATCCCATTTGGGTACTGGTTTGATCTTGGATGTTCCATTTTCAATCTGGCTCCCTGCTAATGCGCCTGGAAAAGCAGAAGACTTGGGCCCCTGTCATCCACGTAGGAGATCCAGATGAAGCTCCTGGCTCTCCCATGTAGGAGACCCAGATGAAGCTCCTAGCTTCTTGCAGCCTTTTGGGGAGTGAAACAGCAGACGGAAGATTTCTCGCTCTGTAACTCTTTCAAATAAATAAATAAAATAAAACTTTAAAAACAAAAAGAGCAAGTTGGCAATCAGATCTATACACTAGCATAAGGCAAACAGATAAATCCAAAGACAAGCAAAATGTTCACAAAGTCAAAGCCCCAAAGCATGTACTATTTTTAACACCGGTCTTATAGTCATGAGATTTGAATTTTCATTCTGATTGCACCTTTAACTTAGCTAAATGATTTTCAAAGAGTTATAATATCTCTGAGTTTTCATTTATAGTCTGTAACAGAGGTAAAATAAGGTGATCCAGATATCCAAAATGACTCCAGACAATGAGAAAATGGACTGTGATTCTTTCTATTTATCAACACATCAAGGCATAGTTTGGACTTTCATTCTGACAAGAATGCATGTGGAACTTCATCCAGGTTTCCCATGTGGGTGGTAGGGGCCCAAGTACTTGGGCCACCTTCTAACTGCCTTGCCAGGCACATCCAGCAGGAAGCTGTATTGGAAGACTTGAATAGGACTCTGATAACGGGATGCTAGTGTCACAAGGAGCGGTTTAACCTGCTGTGCCATTAACACTGGCTCTTGTAACATTAAAGATGACCTTTATTTGCAATATCAAAAAAATGAAATTCACAGCTAATACTTATTTACATAAATAAGATTCTAGGGGTGAAATCAGTACAACTACCATACTTCCCCTTATAAAATTCAACAAATTGGCTGGCGCCGTGGCTTAACAGGCTAATCCTCCGCCTTGAGGCACCAGCACACAGGGTTCTAGTCCCGGTTGGGGCGCCGGATTCTATCCCGGTTGCCCCTCTTCCAGGCCAGCTCTCTGCTATGGCCCGGGAAGGCAGTGGAGGACGGCCCAAGTCCTTGGGCCCTGCACCCACATGGGAGACCAGGAGAAACAGCTGGCTCCTGGCTTCGGATCAGCGAGATGCGCCGGCCGCAGCAACCATTGTGGGGTGAACCAATGGCAAAAAGGAAGACCTTTCTGTCTCCCTCTCTCACTATCCACTCTGCCTGTCAAAAAAAAAAAAAAAAATTTTTTTTCAACAAATAAATAATCAAGGTGTGTAGAGAAGCTACAATTTCTTCTAATTTTTGTTTTATAATTTGTCTGAGTTTAAACTGCTAATGATAGAGCAAAACTATTTTTTTTTTTTTTTTTTGGATAGGCAGAGTGGATAGTGAGAGAGAGAGAGAGAGAGAGGGAGAGAGAGAGAGAGAAAGGTCTTCCTTTTGGCCGTTGGTTCACCCCACAATGGCCGCTGTGGCCGGCGCATCTCGCTGATCCGAAGCCAGGAGCCAGGTGCTTCTCCTGGTCTCCCATGCAGGTGCAGGGCCCAAGGACTTGGGCCATCCTCCACTGCCTTCCCAGGCCATAGCAGAGAGCTGGCCTGGAAGAGGAGCAACCGGGATAGAATCTGGTGCCCCAACCGGGACTAGAACCTGGTATGCCGGCGCCACAAGGCGGAGGATTAGCCTGTTAAGCCACGGCACTGGCGAGAGCAAAACTATTTTTAAAAATATAACTGTAAATTCCCTAATGCGTTTAATTTTAGTGTTGTCATCCTAAATATTTTTTGAAACTTTCTCTTAAAAATTTCCACTAAAAACGTATTACCAGAAAGATGATGGCCAAAGACATTAAAATATGCTATGCAGGATATTTTTAAGTTTGCAGAAAATGGAGTCAAAGGTCTGCTTGCTTTAGTGCAAAAAAAATTTGAAATCCATGCATGACTTATGAAAAGACTGCATGGATTTCAAATTTTTTCTACACCAAAATAAACTTATCTTTTAATTACATTTTCTACAAACTTTTTGAAGTACCATCATAATAGAAAGTAAAGTGCATAAATCCTGTCACTAAATTCAATCACACAATTTTCAATTAACTATGTTTCCATTAAGTTACACAACAATTTGGTTGCTTTGTAGTTCTTATTTTTTCCTGACTAAACCACATTACTAGTGAACTGCTTTATGCCAATACAGAATTTACTAGTAAAACAGCCTGTTTCACTTATCCATCTAGTTTAACCTCAACTGTCTTCACTTTGTTCTTGACCACACCCAACAACAACTGACATGATATTACCACTTGAAGAAAATTTACATTAAATCATTTTCCAATCCTTTCAGCAAGGGTAGTAGACTACATTGAAAATTACTACAAAGTAAGTAATTTCTAATAGTCATTTTGCTCCATTCACTATGAAATCTAGTAAACTAACAAGTTCATACACATATTTTCCTAATTCTTCCCCAACAAACTTCTAAACTATAGTAAGACAATTTCTGAAGTTGGTTCTTAAATTTGTTCAAATTTTACTTTCTTTCACCTTGTATTCTCCATTCTTCACAAGACAAAAATACATGATAGCAATGAAATAGTTTGTAAAGTATTTGTTTTGTTTTTGAGGTTCATCATTTTAGTATTTTAGGTTCATCTGTATTCAAGGATTAGTTTTTAAAAGGGCAATAAGAATTAGAACACCGGAACTTTACATCATATTCACATTTGACATCACCTGTTTGATTCATCAGGACACTAAGCATTAGTGAAGCTATAGCCGGCATGACGCTAAAATAACAAAAGTGGAAATAAATCTGAACTGGAAAGGTAACTTCATACTTGTTCATACTTGCAGCAGCAGGAATTCACTTACCGACTGAGCAACACCCATACAACCCCTGCACAGATCCTGTTCCAGCATTAGTTAACATTCAACTTTTAACTTCCATGAGACTGAATTTAGGCTGAGTTCATTTCATCATCCATTAAACATGTGACTAAAGACTGGTTCATTTTGCAAACATTATTTTTGTTATATGAAAAAATTAATTAATGTCAACTACACGCTTGGTACGGTTCCAGGCACACTAGAGTGAATCCCTGTAACTCCAAGGAGTAGTAATTTTCATTTCTACCTCAGAGATGAAGAAAACTGATCCTCAGTGATAAGATGAAGCGGGGACAGACTCTTGCCCTACACTCCACTGCCCACCCAATTAAAAAAAAAAAAGTTAAATGGTCTAAAGAAAACAGAACAACTTTCAGGTGTGAAGGTCAGTCAGCCCAAATCAAACATCTTTTTTTTTTTAAGATTTATTTACGGGCGCCGGCGCTGTAGCGCAGCGGGTTAACATCCTGGCCTGAAGTGCCAGCATCCCATATGGGCGTCAGTTCTAGTCCCAGCTGCTCCTCTTCCGATCCAGCTCTCTGCTATGGCCTGGGAAAGCAGTAGAAGATGGCCCAAGTCCTTGGGCCCCTACACCCACGTGTAACAGCTGTGATTGGGTCAGGCTGAAGCCAGGAGCTCCACTGGGTCTTCCATGTGGGTGGCAGAAACTCAAGGGCTTGGGCAATTACTGCTTCTTCCTAGGCATGTCAGCAGGAAGTTGGATTGGAAGCAGAGGCAGGACTCCATCCCAGGTGCTCAAGTAACAGCTTAACTTGTTGTGCCACACCACCTGCCCCAACATTTCTTTAACACTGAACATCCATGCATCTTTTCATGGAGGATGTTCTAAAATCTCATCCATAAGGCTGGCGCTGTGGCTCAACAGGCTAATCCTCTGCCTTGCGGCACCGGCACACAGGGTTCTAGTCCCAGTTGGGGCGCCGGATTCTATCCCGGTTGCCCCTCTTCCAGGCCAGCTCTCTGCTATGGCCCGGGAAGGCAATGGAGGACGGCCCAAGTCCTTGGGCCCTGCACCTGCATGGGAGACCAGGAGAAGCACCTGGCTCCTGGCTTCGGATCAGCGAGATGCGCCGGCCGCAGCGGCCATTGTGGGGTGAACCAACGGCCAAAAGGAAGACCTTTCTCTCTGTCTCTCTCTCTCTCACTATCCACTCTGCCTGTCAAAAAACAAAACAAAATCTCATCCATAAGTATATAAAAATTATTTAATCACACAAGTTGCCATATTCTTGTATATTCTACTATACTTTAAAAGTCATTTTAAAAAAAGCAATTAAAAAAAAACCTTTATACTATTGCTGGGAGTTTCAACTGGTTCAAACTGTTCTCAAAGTATGCTAAATTTGATAAATTTGATTTGGTGATGGTTATGCAACTCTGTGACTGTATTTAAAACCACTGAATTCGGCCGGCACCGCAGCTCACTAGGCTAATCTTCCGCCTGCGGCGCCAGCACCCTGGGTTCTAGTCCCGGATTCTGTTGGGGCGCCGGATTCTGTCCCGGTTGCTCCTCTTCCAGTCCAGCTCTCTGCTGTGGCCCAAGAAGGCAGTGGAGGATGGCCCAAGTCCTTGGCCCTGCACCTGCATGGGAGACCAGCAGGAAGTACCTGGCTCCTGGCTTTGGATCGGCACAGTGCGCCAGCCATAGTGGCCACTTGGGGGGTGAACCAATGGAAAAATGAAGACCTTTCTCTCTGTCTCTCTCTCTCTCTCTAACTCTGCCTGTCAAACAAACAAACAAAAAAAGAAACACTGAATTCTATGGTATGTGAATTACACATCAATAACAGTGTTACAGGTCAAGCATCCCTAATCCATAAATCAAACCCAAAATGCTGCAAAATCTGAAACTTTTTGAGCATCAATACGATGCCACAGTTGAAAATTCTGTAACTGAGCTCATGTGACAAGCTGGAGTCAAAGCATATATACACTTAAAATACTGAATGAAATTATCTTTGAGCTATGTGAATAAAATGTATATGAAACATAAATAAATTTCATGTTTGCATTTGGGTTCCATAACCAAAAGATATCATTACATATATTAAGGTACTTCAAAATCTAGTTAGTCTAAATCTCCAAAACATTGCTGGTATCAAGTATTTTGAACAAAGGATACTCAACTTTATTTAAAAAAAAAAACTTTCTGGAGAACAATTTAAACGTGTAGCAACAACTTTTGAAATGTTCACGTGTATTAAGCAATTCTATTTCTAGGACTTTAATATATAAGGATGTTCATGAAGTTACAATAACCAAAAATTGCAAACTGCCTAAAAGAACATCAACTGGGGAACGGTAAATAGATTACAGCACAGCAATACAATGAGATTATATATATCAACTTTTTAAGCTGTCATCTCAAAAGTTATTTCACAATAACAATAAAACAGGTTACAAAATAATCTGAATGTACAACTCCAATTTTGTAAAAACTACATATATTAAATTACTAGGAGCATATAGAACATTATTAATAGTTACTTCCAGCTGGTAAGCTTGCAGAGGATTTTTTTCTTTACAATAAAGCAATTCCATATAACTGAAAAAAAGATTTATTTATCAACTTGAAAGAGTTACAGAGAGGGAGAAGAAACAGAAATCTTCCTTGTGCTGGTTCACTTCCCAAATGGCCGCAGTGGCCGGAGCTGTGCCAATCCGAAACCAGGAGCCAGGAGCTTCTTCCAGGTCTCCCACGTGGGTGCAGGGGCCCAAGCACTTGGACCACCCTCAGCTGCTTTCCCAGGCCATTGGCAAGGAGCTGGATTGGAAGTGGAGCAGCCAGGACTCGAACTGGTGCCCACATGGAATCCTGGCGCTACAGGCTGCAGTTTTACCTGCTACACCACAGTGCTGGTCCCAATATAATTGTTTTTAAACATGGATTAGATAATTTGACTTTTTGTAGAAAGTAGAATTCCTGTGCTTTTAGTCACCTCAAATGTCCTTACCACTTGTAAAATTAAGGCTTGATTATAAGGATTTATTTTATTGAATGGTAGAATTAGTTAAGGCATTGAGTGCATATGTTTGCACACATGCACATCTATGTACCCTGTACCCACGTGGGAGACCTGGAAGAAGCTCCTGGCTTGGGGCTGGCCCAGCTCCAGCCGTTTCAGCCATTTGGGGAGTGAACCAGTGGATCGAAGACATTATCTCTCTCTCTCTGTCCCTCCTTTTCTCTCTCTCTCCCTCCCCCTTTTTTTTTAAAAAAATTTTTTTTTTTTTTTTGACAGGCAGAGTGGACAGTGAGAGAGAGAGAGATACAGAGAGAAAGGTCTTCCTTTTCCATTGGTTCACCCACCGATGGCCGCTGCAGCCGGCGCACCGTGCTGATCTGAAGGCAGGAGCCAGGTGCTTCTCCTGGTCTCCCATGCAGGTGCAGGGCCCAAGCACTTGGGCCATCCTCCACTGCACTCCTGGGCCACAGCAGAGAGCTGGACCGGAAGAGGAGCAACCCGGACAGAATCTGGCACCCTAACCAGGACTAGAACCCAGGGTGCCGGCGCCACAGGCAGAAGATTAGCCTATTGAGCCGCAGCGCTGGCCATTCTCCCTCTCTTTCTCTAACTTTGCCTTTTAAATAAAAGAAATAAAGCTTTAAAATAATAATTGGGGTATCAAATCATGATTACATACTCATGAACATGTATGTTCACTTCAAAATTTTAAAAAGTTATTTATACTTTGCAGGGGGGAAAATTAGTAAGGAATTATATTAAACGTTCACCGAGAGTAAAAAGTATATTCTATTGTATTATAAAGAGGAATTCAAGAATATAGTAAAAGCAAAGTAAGAAGCTTCTCACTGCAATCAAATATGATATACTATATCCTAATACATTTGCATCTTGCAGAGATCATAAAAAACAGCTTTAGGCTGGTGCTGCGGCTCACTAGGCTAATCCTCCGCCTGCGGTGCCGGCACCCTGGGTTCTAGTCTCGGTTGGGGCGCCGGATTCTGTCCCGGTTGCTCCTCTTCCAGGCCAGCTCTCTGCTGTGGCCCAGGAGTGCAGTGGAGGATGGCCCACGTGCTTGGGCCCTGCACCCGCATGGGAGACCAGGAGAAGCACTTGGCTCCTGCCTTCAGATCAGCACAGTGCGCCGGCTGTAGAGGCCATTGTGGGGTGAACCAACGTAAAAAGGAAGACCTTTCTCTCTCTCTCACTGTCCACTCTGCCTGTCCAAAATAAATAAATAAACAGCTTTAAAGTGACAAAATTATAATAACCAAATAAATGCTTTTACATTTGCAGATGTCTTATAAAAATGTCTTTTCTATGTCTCTGTTGCAGTTTCATGCAAATAGATTGTATTCAGCATGCAAAGGGAAAAAAACATTCAACTGTTTCTATCATAATCTTCAAAAGTCAACATTTAACTCTTTCAAATATACAATTAAACAGTCTATAAGACAAGGGAAGCATAATCTACTTTCTCTACCTTCAGAAGACACTGGTCACCTGGCCAAATTACAGACAAGTTAAGATTCACAGGTTAAGCTGCCACCTGCCATGCCAGCATCCCATATGGGTGCTAGTTCCAGTCCTAGTCCTGCACTTCTGATCAGATCCCTGCTAATGCACCTAGGAAAGAAGAAGATGGCCCAAGTGTTTGGGCCCCGGACAGCCACGTTGGAGACCCAGAAGAAGCTCCTGGCTCCAGCCTAGCCCAGCTCTGGCCATTACAACAATTTGCAGGGTGAACCATTTGCAGGGTGAACAAACAGACAGAAGATCTATCCATTTCTCCCTCTCTAACTCTGCCTCTCAAATAAGTAAAATAAATCTTTGAAAAAAAAAAAAAAAAGGAAGAGGGCTGCTGTTATGGTATAGTGAGTTACGCTGCTGTATGCAGTGCCAGCATCCCATATGGGTGCTGGTTCATGTCCCAGCTGTTCCACTTCTGATCCAGCTCCCTGCTAATGGCCTGGGAAAGCAATGGAAGTCGGCCCAAGTGCTTGGGACCCTGCACTCACGTGGGAGACTGGGAACAGGCTCCTGGCTCCTGGATTTAGCCTGGCCAGCCCTGGCTGTTGCGGCCATTTGGGAAGTGAACCAGCAGATAGAAGGTATCTATCTCTCTCTGTAACTCTACCTTTCAAATCAATAAAGAAGCATCAAGGATAAAGGGTCAAACACTCCCTGTCTCTACTGATTACCTCTCAGATTAACATTTTTTTGGTTGGCTACATTACTGTGAAAGCAGGGGAGTCCAACTGATTTTTGTTAAATAAAATGCTTAAGCGAGAAGAACTACATTGACTTTTTTTTTATTTGACAGATAGAGTTAGACAGTGAGAGAGTGAGAGAAGGAGAGAGGGAGAGAGGGAGAGAGAGAGAAAGGTCTTCCTTCTGTTGGTTCCCCACAAATGGCCGCTACAGCCGGAGCATTACGCCGATCCAAAGCCAGGAGCTAGGTGCGTCCTCCCAGTCCCCCATGCAGGTGCAGGGGCCCAAGCACTGGGCCATCCTCCATTGCCTTCCTGGGCCACAGCAGAGAGCTGGACTGGAAGAGGAGCAACCGGGACTAGAACCCGGCGCTCATATGGGATGCCAGCCCCACAAGCAGAGGACTAACCAAATGAGCCACGGCACCGGCCCTGACAAGTTGATATTTTCTAAGAAAAAGTGGGCTGTTGACTTGACGTATTGGGTCTGGCTCTATGGCACAGTAGATATCCCATATGGGTACCAGTTTGTGTCCAGCCGGCTGCTCCTCTTTTGATCCAGCTCTTTGCTTGTGGCCCGGGAAAGAAGTGGAGGATGGCACAAGTCCTTGGGCCCCTGCACCCATGTGGGAGACCACGAAGAAGCTCTTGGCAACTTTATAAAGTCTAATTTTTAAATTTTCATTTTTTACATACAGCTTTCTTAAGACTCCATAGCTGAAAGAGGCTAGATAACACAATTCTGAAGAGCCTTAATACTATATTGGTTATGGCCAAAATGCTACTAGGCAAGTCTCCACATAATAAACTATTCTTGTTTTATTCACAAAATCCCAGAATATATCTTTAAAGTTCTTATCTATGTATTTTATAGATAAGAAAACATACGGGGTCAGCACTGTGTGCCTGTGGTGCCAGCTTCACAACTTCGAGTCCCAGCTGTTCCACTTTTGATCCAGCTCCCTACTAATGCACCTGAGAAAGCAGCGCAAGATGGCCCAAGTAAACAGGCCCCTGCACCCACGTGGGAGACCTGGATGAAGTTCCTAGCTCCTAGGTTCAACCTGGTCCAGTCCCAGCCGATGCAGCCATTTGGGGAGTGAACCAGCAGATGGAAGCTCGCTCTAACTCTGCCTTCAAATAAATAAATAACAAAAAAAGAATAGCCTGGCCGGAGCTGTGGCTCAATAGCTGTGGTGTGCCTGTGGCGCCAGCACACCAGGTTCTAGTCCAAGTCGGGGGGCTGGATTCTGTCCCGGTTGCTCTTCTTCCAGGCCAGCTCTCTGCTGTGGCCTGGGAGTGCAGTGGAGGATGGCCCAAGTGCTTGTGCCGTGCACCTGCATGGGAGACCAGGAGAAGCACCTGGCTCCTGCCTTCAGATCAGCGCGGTGCGCCAGCCGCGGCAGCCACTGGGGGGTGAACTGATGGCAAAGGAAGACCTTTCTCTCTCTCTCTCTCTCTGTCCACTCTGCCTGTCAAAAAAAAAAAAAAAGAATAGCCTATGGTAGAAAATTCTTGTTACAGAATGCCTAATTACCTATCGGACTGAGGATAACAGAAGCTATGAAGAAAATATCAGGATACATATACTCTTTAAAAAAGTATCTTAAGTAATCAGACAAACCTAAAAACCATAGTCCATGAAACATAACAGTTTATTTGGCCAGGCAGTCCCTGAAATCTCAATTTCCCTATCTTTAGATTGAGTTAAAACATTTTTTTAAAGATTTATTTGAAAGGCAGAGTTATACATAGAGAAAGGAGATAGAGAAGTATCTTCCATCTACTGGTTCACTCTCCAAATGGCCACAACAGCCAGGGCTGGGCCAGGTAGAAGCCAGGAGCTTCATCCGGGTCTCCATCATGGGTGGCAGGAGTCCAAGTACTTGGGCCATACTCCACCACTTTGCCAGATGCATTATGAGGGAGCTAGATGGGAAGAGAAGAGCCGGGACTCAAACTGTCACCCATATGGGATGTGGGCATTGCAGGCCCCTCTGCACCACAGCACCAGCCCTCTAGTTAAATATTTCTTATGCTTTCCAATTTCATATTAAAAAAAAAAAAAAGTCAAGAGGAAGGCATTGTGGCATAGCAGGTTAAGCAGATGCCTACATCCCATAAAGGAGTGACAGATAGAGTCCCACCTCCATTCCCAATCCAGGTTCCTGATAACGCAGACCCTGGGGGCCAGTTATGATGACTCAAGTACTTGGGTCCCTGATACTCACAACGTGGGACCTAGCTTCATCTTAGCCCAGCCTCAGCTGTTGTAGGCATTTGGGGAGTGTACTTGCAGACAGAAGATGGATCTCTCTCTCTCTCTCTCTCTCTCTCACTCATTGCTTTTAATTAAATAAACTTTAAAAATGACTTTAAGATTTATATATTTATCTGAAAGGCAGAGGGGGAGAGAGAAATCTTCCATCTGTTGGTTCATACCCTCAGTGGCCACAATGGCTGGGATTGGGCCTGGCCAAAGCCAGGAGCTTCTTCTCAGTCTCCTACTCGGGTGTAGGGGCCCAAGCACTTGGGACATCCCCTGTTGCTTTCCCAGGCACATTAGAAGGGAGCTGGATAGGGAGTGGAGCAGCTGGGACTCGAACCAGTGTCCATTTGGGATACCAACACTGCAGGCAGAGGCTTAACCTTCTACGCCATGGCACTGGCCACCTAAAAATGACTTCTAAGAAAATTTAAGAAGCTATTATGTGGGAATTCTACCAAACATCTCAGAAAATGCCATATAAATGTAAGGTATTATTAGATAATGTTTTACGTTTTGTTTTATATATGGCTAAAATGGAAACAATATGAATATAAAAATTTTTCATTTTATTTACTTTCTTCTCAATATTGCTGGATATAAATGCAAAAAGGAACCTAGCAATAAAATATTAGAAAGGGAGAAAGTCATCACTATAGATCAGTTAATGATGATAAAGATTCACACTCAAAATTTAAAAATAAGCCAAGAATCTTTTTTCAGAGGTTTTTCAAATTCAAAATTATGTCAACGAGCAGATGTACTTCAAGAGAAACAACTGGTAAAAACTGAACATTCTCAGGCTGTCATCATGGCATAACAGGTAAAGTTGCTGCCTGCTATGCCAGCATCGCTTATAGGCACAGGTGCAAGTCCTGGCTGCTCCACTTCTGATCCAGCTCCCTGCTAACAGACTGGGAAAGCAGGGGATGATGGTCCAACTACCTGGGCCCCTGCTACCCATGTGAGAAACACCAAAGCAGTTCCTGAATCCTGGCTTCATGGTGGCCATCTGGAGAGTGAACCAGTGGATGGAAGATCTCTCTCTATGGTTTTCAAAATAAATAAGTAAATCTTTTAAACACAACATTCTCCAAATATGCAAAGTTTAAAATACAGGTATTCTCCTTGTTTTCATGCCATTCTATATAGGAACAACATACTACAGAAGTGTTTATTTATTAAGCATTAACTAAGGTCAACAGTAAAAATGAAAAAAAAAACTTTAAGCTTTCAAAAAATGTTACTTAGTCTTAGTATAATCTATTTCTTAAATGCATCCTTATTAATATTTTTAGAAAGATTAGCCTGCAGAAATAAGCTCACCATTGATTTAAAAACTCAAATGCTGGACATGTTGTTTATTAACAAAAGAATAAATCATCTTAGTTGCTTTTTCAAAAAATAATAGACTCTGCTTTTTTTAAGTAAAACTAAAACCAGCACTGAATTGAGAAACAGACATAATGGCTGGATACCAAATTCTAAATCTTTTTAAAGCTTTAATGATTTTAATTTTTTAAGTGTCTACAACAGACAAGACTATCTTTTAGTTTTAAAAGAACTCAATGAATAAGTATCCATGGTAACTCATTTTCTTCTTGATATGTAAAAACAATTAAAAATAAAGTAATCCACAAGGTCTAAGTTTTTTTTAAACTTATTGTTTTCAATTAGGTATTTTTAGCTTTTTTTTTTTTTTTAAATTTTTGACAGGCAGAGTGGACAGTGAGAGAGAGAGAGAGAGAGATACAGAGAGAAAGGTCTTCCTTTGCCGTTGGTTCCCCCTCCAATGGCCGCTGCGGCCAGCACACCGTGCTGATCTGAAGGCAGGAGCCAGGTGCTTCTCCTGGTCTCCCATGCAGGTGCAGGGCCCAAGCACTTGGGCCATCCTCCACTGCCTTCCCGGGCCACAGCAGAGAGCTGGACTGGAAGAGGGGCAACCGGGACAGAATCCGGCGCCCTGACTGAGACTAGAACCCGGTGTGCCGGCGCTGCTAGGCGGAGGATTAGCCTGTTGAGCCACGGTGCAGGCCTTTAGCTCGGTTTTTAAAAACTTACCAAGTGCCTCAATTTTCTTTCCATGCCCTTTTTGAAGGATTTTTTTTTCTTTTTATTGCTGTCTTACTTCATTGACAATTTTGTTCAACAGGAAATATCCTGCCAAAAACTACTTCATCACACAAAACACAAACTTCGAGATAACTTGAACACAATTCATTATGCATGTAAAAATACTGTGTGCATCTGTCATAGGTGCGACAGGACGAATGGAGTACGAAAAAGCAGAGGCTTCCTGGCCTCGCCGCCAGTGACTCCCAAGGTTCCTCGCCCTGAGTGTTCCCCATCACCTTGAGCATTCACGGACAGCTCCAGTCTCCTCAGAGAGGGGAAGTAACATGCTGTAGTATGAAGAGCTAAGTCACAGGGCTGTCATCAACACCTTGGCCTTCACTTCTCCTGGCTCAGGTTCTGTCTTGTGAAATCAGGTAGCTGGACTACCTCCCTTCCATTCAAACAGACTGCTAGGAACTTAATTCAAGCTCTTTTACATTACTTATTTTAGCAAAAACCTGTTAACGACCAAAATGAAACAATGAAGTATTACATGTCCCTAAAAAAAAAAAAAAAAAAAAAAAAAAAAAAAAAAAAAAGCTGTGGATCTCTATAGAAATATGCCCTAGATAGTCTGTTAAAACAAAAAAGAAAAATACTAATAGTATGTTCCCATTTGTAAGTGTTTCAAGAGAAATAAACTCCGTATGCACAGGTATTTTCTAGAAGGACACACAAGAAACTCCAACGTGGAAATTGGGGGCACTTTTTAAAAAAATTAACTTCTTAGTCTATAATATTTGAGCACTGAACATGTATTTTTTTATGTGTTTTAAAAATAAACTAAAAGTTCTGCTGATCCAAATTTTTTTTTTTTTTTTTTTTTTACTGTAAAAGACCCGGGCTCACATATTGGCTTTGTTATTGATCACTTCTGTGATGTTATTATTAACTTACTGAACTTTAGCTTCCCCACCCAAAAAGAGGAGTTGAAAATACTAATCTCATACACCTGTCAGGAGTACAAAAGGCAGTCATGCATGTAAGACACTCAGCATAGCACACCATAAGAGGACGACTGTTAGCAGCTATTATTGTAGTTATTATGAATAGCATAATAAATCCCAAATATTGCTGTCTTTAGAATCGGATTTGATGGTTTTTCCAGGATCATCAATTTCACTATCAATTTCCTTTATCAAAACTCATTCAATCTGACCAAGAGACAGCATATGCTAATTTAGTTAAAAAAAGAAAGCCATCATAGGTAGCAGGTGGGCTAATGAACGAGGTAATTAAAACAAAGTTTGGGTTTTAAGTGTTATCTAACCAGAGTAGCCTTATTCATTACAAGATACCTGTCAAAGGAACCAGACTACTCATGACGGCTGAGCAGGGGACCCTGCTCTTTCTGCTCTTTCCAGAATGCCCAGAAACTAAATCCACAGGGATACACTTTATTTTAGTGGTTCAAGCTGCCAATGTGATTATTTTTCTATTTTAATATACAACTGTTCATTTTCCTAAAAATTCATGTTCCTGCACATAATTTACTAATTACAAATAACAAGTTGGTTAAGTGGGAGATATAAAATGACTTTCTGCAAAAATAAATTCCAAATAAAAAGGCCACTGAATAGTTTTTCAAATGAAACTTTTCCTCACAAAATTTCAAAAACCTGAGACTGAATATTATCTGAATCAAAATATGTTAAGTTTTAAATTGAGCCTTGATGATAAAATAATAACAGTACTCTTACAAAGTACCAGTCTAACAATATTCAATTTAATTCCTGCAACAAACCAAGAACACATCCTAAGTAACAACTGAGAAGATACTGGCATTGAGGTAGATTAAATCGATATGCAGTCCATTGTATCACAGTTTAAACGGGCCTCCCTGCTAGTACAGAAGAGCTACAATGTCAATATGGTGAATAAAAGTTTGGATCATCCCAATTAAAATCAGAAAAACCAAAGGTCATGCACACATTTAATGCTTTCCAATATGAAAATAAGATAGGTTCTACTTAGTGCCAATTTACTAGAAATTTTTCAGGATTTGAACCTTTGGAGTATCAACTATGTCAAACCACGCAAGTACTTAGTTTAAATACATTAAAGAGGTACTGTAGCTTTCCTGAGAATGACCTGAACTTCCCACCCCACTCCACCTCACCCCCCAAAGTAAACTGGCAACACAACCATGCTCAAAGAAATACATGCCTACTGCATAAGACCACTGCACCATGCTGAACTGGAGGGCGTACTGAGCCAGCTACTTGAAAGCAAAGAAAAGGGATGAGGGAAATACAGAGTTTATTTAAAAAAAAAAAAAAAAAAAAAGCAAGCAAGCATTTTTCTGAACACACCCATCATCAACTATAAGCAAGTATCAGAAACGCTATTCTATATGTACACATTTCTAATTTTCCGACATTCAAAGTATATCAAGCAGAGCATCTATCACAAGCAGATTTCTCTACCCCTGCTACTCCCACAGTGCTTTGCCAAGAGCACAGGCCCAAGTAAAATAACCGATGCAATTTCCTTGTTTACTTAAAGAATTGGGAGAAAGAAAAAAAAAAAAAAGACATGTTGACTGCTTCTGAAACAAACAAATTTTTCAGTCTTCGGAAGACTTTTCACGATCATGTTTGCCATGCGAGAGTAGTAATGACGCCTACAGACAGTAAAAATCCAGTTTGAAATTTATGAAAGGGTTAAATTTTACACTGCAGCTCATCAGCATGCCTTGCTTGCAGCCACAAGGAAGAGGGAAGAGAGAGGGGGAGAGCAGCAAAACACACAAGATGGAAAACACCGCTGCCTCGTTTGGCGGTTATGAATAATTTTAAATGGCCCAAGACACAGGGGAGAGGAGTTCCTGAACAGAAAGCAATGGGGCTAACAACCCGAGCTGGCCCCTTCCAGATTCACACGGACGCTCGAGAGGAAAAGAATTTATTTACACTGCAGTGCCTGGCAGCAAACATGGCTGCCCCTGCCCCCTTTAAATCGGAAGTCTTCACTCCCTCACCAAAACCATCAAATTATGGCCATGTCTCCCCCTGTCTCCCTACCATAACACAAACACATCTCCCTCAGAGCAGCCGAACCCACACCTCCCCCATTTCACGACAATCCCAGCCGCAAATAGCCACTGGCTCCTCCACGCTCCAGCCTCGAGAGGCAAGGCACAAAACGCATACAAATATAAGAACAAAAGGCTTTCGCTGCCTAACACTTTCACAACCCCATCCCCTCTCTCCCTCCCACCCGGCGAGGCCGCCCGGTCGTGCTCAGCCCTTCCGACAGCCAGTCAATTCCCTCCCCTCACCCAACCCCGTCTCCCAGCTCCCTGCGTCTACACCCCACCTTCCCAGAGCATCCTGCCTCCACCATCTCCCACCCCTTCTCGGGTCCATCGCTCCCTCCACTTCCGTGCCCCGGTTCTGCCTCGACCCCCGCAAGGTGCCCCCGACTCCCCATCAAATTCTATTCTCCTTCCCCCGCCCCGCCAACACACATACCCCGGACTCCCCTAAGCTCCACACACGCTACACCCGCAGACCTCCCCCACGTCGGGGTCCTCGGGTCTCCAGATCGAACTCTTCCCTTTCTCCCCCTGCCCATCTCCATCCCCACCTCTACTCCCAATTCCCAGCGCCACAGCTCTAACCCCGCTCCGACCTTCCCTGCCCCACCCCCCAAGTCCCTCCACACCCCCCACCTTGCCATCTGCTCCTCTCTCGGCTCCCCCCCACCCCCGAACCCGCTCGGAAGCCCCGGGCTCCTCCAGGTCCTGGGTCTCCCTCTCCCGCCCGCGCCTCAGCCCCGAGTCGCCCCTTGCCCGCAGCTCCCTCAGCTCAGCCTCGCACTACACACGCGCGCGCGCACACACAGACACACGTACACACCCGCACTTTACCTTCAGTTTGTTCCATTCTAACCCCCCGGCCGTGTCAGTACGATCACAGGAGAGAGAGATACGGGGGCCCGGAGTGGGGCTTGGGGTGCAGGCAGCTGCCGGGGCCGCGGCGGGGGAGGAGACGGAACCAGACTAGGCCGCATGAAATCCCCGGGCTAGATTTCCCCCGCGCCGGACGCCTCTGCCATGGCGGCCGGCACCGAGGAGGGCCACGGCCGGGCCGGGCCGGGCGCGCTGCGGGGCGGAGGAAGGCTGCGGGAGGCGGCGTGGGCACCGGGGGCCGCAGGGGCCGGGGGTCGCCGCGCAGCCGGGGTTGCCTGAGAGGAGCTGGTGGCTGGCGTCCCGGCCGGGGCAGCGGGGTCCTCGGGGCTCGACTCGGAATTCGCACGCCTCTCCGCGGCGACCTGCCCACAGCGCCCCCGGCCTCCGCCTCCGTGCTGGCCGCCGCCGTCCCCGTCGCCGCCCGCTCCCGCCGCCGCCGCCGCGCACAAAGCCCCCCCACCCCGACTCTCGGGGCGCCGCCGCCGCCGCCGCCAAATCCTCAGCCCCTGATTGGCCGCCGGCCGCGGCGCCTGCCGGGAAATGCAGTCCCGGGTTTGGAGCGCAGGGGGCGAGAGGAGGAAGCGGCCAGACGGCGGGGCTGAGGGGAGCCGCGGGGAGTAGCGGCGCGGACCCGGAGGGAGGCCGCGGGCGATAGGGCAAAGAGACAGGAAGCGCTGGCGTCGAGAACGAAACAAGAACTAGACGGCGGAGGAACAGGTTAAGGGTTGGGCCCGTGAGGTGAATCCGTGATGGTGTGGACGTAGCGGCTCGCGCACTAAACGCCAGCTGGTTCTCCTCAGAGTGGCACGGCTGTGCGGTTCCCTGCACACACGGGCGCCCGGTGGACAAGACCGGGAGAGTCGGGGGCTGCTTTCCGAGCGTCGCCCTCGGCTGCCTCCAGCCCGACAGCTGTCAGGGGGAAGGGCTTCCTGCTCGTCCGGGGCTGTGTGTGGGGCGGCTACATCGGGAAGCCCCGGGGTCGGCGGGCGTGAGTGTGGGAAGCCGGCGGCGGCGTCTCGGTGCCGCCCGGGGAGCGCCCCGACCGCCCGGGCCGGCACCGGCGGCGCGCGCCGCCTTCCTGGCCGCCCGGAGGCTTGTGGGTAGCCCGGAGGACGTCAGCGGCCTCCCGGGACCCCGCGGAGTCGGTGCCCGTCACGTGCCGGGGCCCCGCCGGCCGCCCGGGCCCGAGGGCGCGCCTCTGGGGTGCCCGCGCCGTCCGCGGACGTGGGAGACAATGGCAGGTCCTAGGTGGGTGCCGCGGGGTGCGTTTCCCGGAGCCTGCGGGTGCTGACTCGGGACGGGAACGCGCGGGCGGGAAGCGATCGCAGGAGGACACCCGTGGCTCTCTCTTCTGGGAATATTAAAGCCACCTCGCTGCTTGACGTCACGCTCTGTGAAGACGGGAGCGTGCCGCGGATCTGTTGGCAGCCACTGCAAGACGGTCCTGGTAGCACTGAAATAAGAGACGATCTCTACAGATCGCTAATTTTCATGGGCACTAAATAGGTATTAGTTACAAAAAAATAATAATAATAACCCTGTCAATACTAAGGGTGAAAATGATTAGAGTTCGTAATACTATTAAAGCTAAAGGAATCGATAAAAGCACATTTTTATTTGTTATTTTAAAAAAAAAATGGCCATAGAGAAACACCTGGGCCTGGTATTATTCTACCTCCTGGGAGAAGGGCTATATTTTCTTTTCTTTTTCTATGGTTCTGTCTCCCTCCTACCTTCTCTTTGCACCCTGTCTTTGCTTTACTGATAAACTGTTGCTGGGACTTAATACCGGGATTTCCTCTTTAAAAAGAATCAGGTAAGTTGTTCTCGAGGATTTTTATACTGGCCTGCTTCTAATCATGCCCAGAACAAGAGTTTGGAATTTTAAATTATGTTGGGGCTGGTGCTGTGGCATAGAAGGGTAAGCCGCTGCCTGCAGTGCCAGCATCCCATTTGGGTGGCTGTTCAAGTCCTGGCCACCTGTTCAAATCCTTGAGCCCCTGCACTCACATGGGAGACCTGGAAGAAGCTCCTGGCTCCTGGCTTCTGGCTTCAGCCTGGCCCAGCCTGGGCCATTGCGGCCATTTGGGGAGTGAACCAGTCGATGGAAGATCTCTCCCTTTTGTCTCTTCTCTTTCTCCTCTCCCTGTATTTCTGCCTTTCAAATAAATAAATGTTTTTTTAAGAAATATGTTATATGAAGTACATGCATAGTCTCTTCTTGCAGAATTTTAGAAAATGTAATATTTTAGGTGGAGCCATATTTAGGAAATGGCCATGAAAATAATTTAGGTACAGGCAATGTGGTGGTACACAGGTTGAACTGCCTTTGGGTTGTCTGCATTCAAGGGCAGAGTGCCTGGCTCAAGTCTGGGCGGCTCCGCTTCTGATTCAGGTTCCTGCTGTTGAGGCAGCAAAGGATCGCTCAAGTACATGGGCCCTTGCCATCCACATGGGAGACCCAGATGACCTTCCAGACTCCTGGCTTCAGCCTGGCCCAGACCTAGCTGTTAGGGGGTGTTTGGGGAGTGAACCAGGCAATGAAAGATCCTCTCTCTCACCACCCATTGCTCTGCCTTTCAAGTAGATGAAAATAAACGTTTTAAAAAATAGACAAAAATATATCTTCAGCATGTAACAATTATGGGATTATGAACATGCTTACTCTGCTCCATTAAAAAAAAAAGGAGCAAATTTAATTAAGACAAAAATCGAACACAATTCTCAGGGATAGAGTTATAGAGGAAAGGAAATTTTTTTGGCTTTCCTTCTGAAAATTATATACATAAACTCTCATATGGTAAATCACTTATCCTGAAAGTCCAAGCCTGAAAACAGGAGAAGGGAGCATTGCTTTTTGAAGGAATGGATTTCAGTGAGAAGGGGCTTTAACCCTTCCCGTTTTAGAATAGGATTGCTGACATATGGCTGCATAGAAAACCCAGCTCATCTTTCAAAGACTGGGCTTGAGTCATTCATCTGGTTTATGAATACTTAATGATTCTCACTGGTTGTCTGGTTGTAAGCGAATACAACACATGAATAAGAATATTTCCCGGTATAAAATGTCTCCCAGGGACCTGAGAGACATATTTTTGCACCCTTTTATGATCTTTCCCAGAAAACTACGAGTACCTGTATGGTAGTGCCGTGATTAACTTATGAAAGTGCATGCCAAGTTTACAGCTCTCTTGCAGAGCTCAGAATTTACCATCAGGAGTTTTCAGGAGGGGGAAGGTAAAGGGAGACACCTTCGTGGATCCTGACTGTAGCAAACACAGAACGTGAAATGAAATCTTTCCGTATGGAAGGGGACATCGGGCATGCACCAAGGGCCCTCTAGTGGCCACGCCGGAAAGCTCGCTGCCTGCGTAAGGACAGCGGAGCCCCTGTGGCTCAGTCGAAGACGCCGGGAGGGTTCCGAGCGGTAACACTCGTGCCCGCGAGCCGCCGGGTGAGCAGCGCCTGCGCTCAGCTCGCGCACCGGGGCGCGCTCTCCAGGAGAAGGCGCCTCCGCGGCCCCCAGCAGAAGGGCCGGAGCGGAGCGCCTGGCCCTAGGCCGGCGCTCGGGAGACAGCAGGCAGCGGCGGTTCAGGTGCCTGGGCCCTGCACCCTCGAGGGAGATCCGGATGGAGTTCCGGGCCCCTGGCTCCAGCCTGGCGCAGCCCCAACATGTCTGGCACTCGGGGAGCGAACCGGCAGGTGGGAGGTCTGTCTCCCTTCCTTTCAAACAAAATGAAAATAAAAGGAAGTGGATGGGAAAAGGTAACAAGAAGCAGAATCCGTCCAGATGGCTCAGTGGCCGGGCCCCCCAAGCCTGCGGGGCGTGCGTCATCTCGAGCACGCCTTCGCCGCTGAGACCTCCACGCGCCTTACCGAGCATAGCAACACCTGTCACACTTGCAGAGCGAATTCCTTTAGTGGGCTTCGGGCTTCCGCCGCGGGAGAAGGGTGTCCTCCTGGTCCCCCCCCCCGCGCCCCGCTCGGACCCCTAGGTACTCTCGGGGTGCAGGGGGACCACGTCGTGACGTCCTTGGTGACGCCGCGTGGTTCCCATGGCGACTGTCATACTCCGCGCCGCTAAGAGCGGCTTCGGTCCGCCCTCGTCGGCCCACACAAGCGTGCGCAGACGGCAAGACGTTGGTGCCGAAGCCCCCCGCACCTGCGCTCCGTGCACCGGACCCGACAGAGAAGTCCCGCCGCCGACGGGACCGCCGCCTGGCCGCCGCGGAGCTGCGACGGCCGAGGACGCCCGCCCCGGCAGCCGAGAGCTCATTGGCGGGCGGTGTCGTCACTCCGTGACGTCACGGGCGAGAGGTGGCGCCGTGGAGACCGGCTTCGGGCCCTTCTAGCGTGGGGGCACTGGGAAGACCGAGCGGGCCGTCCCCGGGAGCCAGGCCGAGGAGGTAGGGGTGCGGGGCCGAGTCTTTGCCCCTCCGGAGCCCGGCCCCTCGCCCACCGCCGCCCAGGGGTCCCGGCGCGGCCGGCCTCACCCCTCGCCCTCCTTGGCGCTGGACCTCGCCCCCCGCCCCGCCCGGAGACGTGGGCGCCCCGCCTGCCTGCTTTCTCTTCCGCACCCCGCGGTCCCCGGTCACGTACCAGCGTCCTAGTTCCTGCTCCTGGCCCAGCCCCGCACCGAAACACCAACAGCGCAGCCATCCACCTACTGACCGCCCCCAACACACACACACACCACACACACACACACACCCCCAACACACACCCACACCAAACACACCCACACCACACACACACACACCCACCAAACACACACACTCCAAACACACCCACCCCCACACCAAACACGCCCCGCACCATAAAACCAACAGCGCAGCCATCCACCTACTGACCGCCCCCAACACACACACACACCCACCCCCCAACACACACCCACACCAAACACACCCACACCACACACACCCACCCACCAAACACACACACTCCAAACACACCCACCCCCACACCAAACACGCCCCACACCAGAACACCAACAGCGCAGCCATCCACCTACTGACCGCCCCCAACACACACACACACACACACCACACACACACCCACCAAACACACCCACCCCCACACCAAACACGCCCCGCACCAGAACACCAACAGCGCAGCCATCCACCTACTGACCGCCCCCCAAAACACACACACACACCACACACCCACCCCCAACACACACCCACATCAAACACACCCACACCACACACACACACCCACCAAACACACACACACCAAACACACCCACCCCCACACCAAACACACCCACACCACACACACCCACCCACCAAACACACCCACACCACACACACCCACCCACACACCAAACACGCCCCGCACCATAAAACCAACAGCGCAGCCATCCACCTACTGACCGCCCCCAACACACACACACACACACCCATCCACCCATACTCACACCAAACACACAAGCACACATACACACACCAAACACGCCCGCACCATAAAACCAGCACCGCAGCCATCCACCTACTGACCGCCCCCCAAAACACACACACACCCACCCCCCAACACACACCCACACCAAACACGCCCGCACCACACACACCCACCCACCAAACACACACACACCAAACACAGCCACACACACACCAAACACGCCCCGCACCATAAAACCAGCACGGCAGCCATCCACCTACTGACCGCCCCCAACACACACACCCACACACACCCATCCACCCATACTCACACCAAACACACAAGCACACATACACACACCAAACACGCCCGCACCATAAAACCAGCACCGCAGCCATCCACCTACTGACCGCCCCCCAAAACACACACACACACACCCCAACACACACCCACACCAAACACGCCCGCACCACACACACCCACCCACCAAACACACACACACCAAACACAGCCACACACACACCAAACACGCCCCGCACCATAAAACCAGCACGGCAGCCATCCACCTACTGACCGCCCCCCAAAACACACACACACACACCCCAACACACACCCACACCAAACACGCCCGCACCACACACACCCACCCACCAAACACACACACACCAAACACAGCCACACACACACCAAACACGCCCCGCACCATAAAACCAGCACGGCAGCCATCCACCTACTGACCGCCCCCAACACACACACACACCACACACACACACACCCCCCAACACACCAAACACACCCACCCCCACACCAAACACGCCCCGCACCTTAAAACCAGCACCGCAGCCATCCACCTACTCACCCCCCCAACACACACACACACACCCCACTCACGCCACGCCATCCACCTACTGACCGCCCCCCAGAACACACACACACACACCCCAAACACGCCACGCGCACGAGAGCCGCTGGCTGCGGAAGCCGCGGGCGCGCTTTGCACCCGGTGGCGACGGGCCAGCCGCGCAGGTAACCCCCGGGACCCGGCGCTGGGCTGGCCGGGGGCGCGGCTGCCCGCAGCCCGGGGCGGGACAGCCCCTTAACCGCCGCACGGGGTCCCGTCTCCCTGCAGCGGGACCTCATCCGCCGTTAGGCTGGGTTCAGAGGTTCTGAGCCCCTGTTCTGATTATGGGCGCCGTGGTTGCGGTTCCCGCACAGGGGAGACCGCGGTACGCTTCCCCTCCACGGCTGCAAGGAAGTACAGCTGACGGCCTGGGATGCTCTGGTCCACGGCTGCCGCCGCCGCCCCCAGCAGAAGGGCGCCGCAGGCCGGGCTCAGGGTTCGCGTAGCTCGGTTAGGGCCCTGGAGAACCCAGGGGAGACCGTTTTAGCTCCACGGGAAGGCTGAAGTGGCTACCACGTGTATTCCTCACTGTTACATAAGCGAGATTAGTGAGTACTGTCAGTCTTCCGCGGTTTAGAGCCGCTTGGCCAAATATGGAGCAAAGCTCATTGGAAACAAACCCGGAATATTTACTTTTCCACCTGTACACTACAGATAAGTGTGCCTTTCACAGCTTCTTAAATACGTTTAGCCATTCGGATTAAGGTTAGTAAATACTTTCCACCAAAAAACAAAATATCTTAGAGGATCGGGTCATCTTCATGAGCAACAGCGTCTTGGAAACTTATTTCTGTGTTAGTATCTCCAGTGTACCATTCCCAAATCCAAAGCTAAGCAAACATGATTCAGGATTGTTGGAAATGAAGTGGAAATTTTGCACCTTGAATATGTAAATTTTTTTGCAATAGCTAAAAAGACGCTTGATTCCTTTCAATGGATGTGCTTTCAAAACACTGAACTGTCTACTTCTTTTGTCTAGGTCCCTATGTTGACTAGTTGAGACAAAAGCAAATATGGCCCTCTACAGTTATAATTCACTCCTAGCCATTGCCCGCACCAGGTAAGCGTTGTCATCCCCCCATCCAGTATGTATACTGGATGTGTATGTCCTTTCTTTAGATGGGAAGTTTTAACTATATTGGTTTTTAGGAAGCTGACATTTAAATTTACCCCACATTTTTTATATGCTTTGGAATCCAGACTGCTCTTGTAGCTGCTTGGTATAGGTAAGACAGAAGTGTGACTCCTGTGTAGTAAAGGATCAGATGTATAAAGGAGTAAAGTGACTGGTAGGCAAGCACTCTTAGGGCATACTCCTGTCCCACTAAGGTCTGTTATCACTTATTCATAAGAACATTCGCTGGGAACTTATTTTGTGCCCAGTGCACTGTACATTTTCCTTTTTGGCTATTCAAAAAATGTTTTTATTATTTTGGTATGCTTCAAATATAGTCTGAAAGACTGGGAAGTCTTTGCCAACAGAAGTTACTTTGCCAGTAACTTTCTTTCTTTGCCTGGATCTGTCTTCTTTTTATTATCAAATAATCTGATATGCTGGCTTCAATGAAAATTGTGGCTATTTCAATCCTAGAATGTAGAGATCAGTGGTGGGCTGCCTGGTTCTTTTTTCTTTTTTAATTTAATTTTAATTTTTGGATTAATTTATCCAAAAACGTTATGGGGGAGTGAGGGAGGAGAGAGAGAGAGGAGAGAGAGAGAATGAATCATCCATCTTCTACTGGTTCACTTCTCAAATGCCTGCAACAGCAAGGGCTGGGCCAGGCCAAAGCCAGGGATCACGAACTCCATCCAGGTCTCCCTTATGGGTGGCAGGGTCCCAAGTACTTGAGCCATCATCTGCAGCCTTCCCAGATCCAAGAGCAGGAAGCTGGATCTGAGGTGGAGCAGCCAGCACTCAAACCAGCACTCTGATCTGGGATACTGGTCTCACAAGCAGTGGCTTACACCCCCTGTGTCTAGTTTGTATTCCCAATGTTCTTGGGGAATATTAGGTGATGGGTAGTTCAGCTGTCAGTGCCTCTTGTTTGATGGGATTCATAGGCATCTGGTAGGTAAAGCTGTATTTTATGATTGGTTTACTTCCCATGGGGACCTTGAAATGTTTCATCAAACCAGGAGAGTGGCTAGAGACACAAATCCTCTGCCCCTTTTTTTGGATAGTAGCTAGAGAAAACAATATCAAACCCTTTTTGGAACAATGTTTACTATTAGATTTTTTAGTGACTAGTCACAGAATTTCTAACTAGTAATAAAGCAATTCTCAGGAATTAGTTTATTAATAGCTCAGAGTATGTTATTCAAACATAGGGCATACTCTTTTTGAACTGGCATAAAAACTTATAGTTCACTCATTAGTGAACTTCTAAAATAGAGGCTTAAAAAGCATTGTTTTATTTCAAATAAAATAAAATATTTCTTTAATGGGTAAGTGTGTGATAGTTTGTGCTCAGCTCAGCAGAAGTTGCCGTTTGTTCCAGATTCTCTGGCCGTTTTGTGCATCCTGCCTGCTCCTCTTACTCACCCTCACTTGGGTTTCTGCCCTTGCCGGGTTCCCGTTTAAGGACATACATGAAGAACCATGAAAGCAGGAAGGTATCCTGCCCCGGTCAGTTAGGCAATAACACACTCTGCTCACCAACTAGACTAACACAAGAGCTGCACACATCAGTGCCCTGGCTCCAAGAGGATCCTGGTAAACCCCAGCTGAGGCAAACCACAGCAAAGCCACAGGTGACCAGCCCTGAGCCCACACGGGAAACTGGGGCAAAGGTTAAGGGCGGAAAGCGATCGTACAGACAGATCATCGTGGATGAACTCAAGTATTATTACAACGGATTCTACTTGCTTTGGATTGACACCAAGGTCGCCACCAGAATGGTTTGGAGGCTGCTGCATGGACAGGTGCTGACCAGACGAGAGAGACGGAGGGTAGGCAAGATTCCCTTCTAAGCAAGAAAATGTACAGTTAAAATGAATCTTTGCTAACAAACTTACATTTCAGGGTAAAAGTTCCCAAATGGGGCTAGTAACTGCTGGTGAGAACCAGTTTCTTACAAGTGTCCGTCAGTATGTCCATCTGCCTTGCTAGACAACTTCAGGCAGTGTGCTCACAGTCATTACACATTTGCCTACAGAATGGCTGTAACTGTGTTTCAGCCTCTCTGAGGAGTTGAGAAGCTTCAGGTTTTATCTGTGTATCTGAAATACAAACTGTTGTTAATATATGAAGTATATGCATTTAAAAATCAATTTAAATTGGCACTGTGTTATTAAAGTGTGGGCCCCCTAACTTAGTTGGAAGCTTTTATACCAATAGTATGATTGTCATGATTTGCTTCAATATATCCTATAAATGTTACTTCAGATCTTTGGTGAGGAAAATTCCACCTTTCCAGCTACAGAATCAGCTACATAAACCTGTCTTAGGTATTTACTTATTTTAAGATTTTATTTATTTATTTGAAAGTCAGAGTTACAGAGAGAGAGGGAGAGACACAGAGAGAGATCTCTTCCACCTGCTGGTTCATTCCCCACAATGGCCACAATGGCCAAGGCTGGGCCATGATGTCGTTAGGAGCCAGGAGCTTCATCAGGGTCTCCCTTGTGGGTGGTAGGGTCCATCTTCCACTGCTTTTCCCAGGCCATTAGCAGGGCACTGGATCCGAAGTGGAGAAGCCAGAACACAAACCGGCATCCATATGGAGTGCTGGAGTTGTTGGTGGTAGCTTTACCTGCTACACCACAATGCCAGCCCCCTGTCTTGGGTATTTAACTCTTTAGGAACAAGGTGTTTGGTATTTGTTTGTTTTGTTTTTGTCCAAAAACAATGGAATGTATGTGTTTCATTCTTTAGCTATTGAGAACTTGTGCTGATTTCTTCCGCCTGGTTCCATTTATGGTGTTCATAATTGTACCCTTCATGGAATTCTTACTACCAGTGTTTCTGAAACTCTTCCCAGAAATGTTGCCATCAACTTTTGAAAGTGAATCCAAAAAGGTATGTGGGAGTTTTCTAAACTTTTTTTTTTTTTAAAGAAAAAAAAAAAAAACAAAATAATGGACTTTATTTTGAGAGCAATTTTTAGGTTTAGGGAAAAACTGGGCCAAAGGTACCGAGTTCCCATATGCCTTTCCTCCTGTATTATTAACCCCTGCGTTCCTGTGGGGCATGCTTGTTAGAACTGAAGAACCAGTGTTGACACATTATTAATTAAAGCTCATACCTACTTGACACTGGAGTTCACTCTGTGTTGTACATGTCTGTGGATTTTTTGTAAAAAAGATTTATTTCGGGCCGGCGCCATGGCTCACTTGGTTAATCCTCCACCTGCAGCGCCAGCATCCCATATGGGCGCCAGGGTCTAGTCCTGGTTGCTCCTCTTCCAGTTCAGCTCTCTGCTGTGGCCCGGGAGGGCAGTGGAGAATGGCCCAAGTGCTTGGGCCCTGTACCCACATGGGAGACCAGGAAGAGGCACCTGGCTCCTGGCTTCGGATCGGCGCAGCACCGACTGTAGTAGCCATTTGGCGAGTGAACCAGGGGAAGGAAGACCTTTCTCTCTGTCTCTCTCACTGTCTACAACTCTGTCAAATAAATAAATAAATAAAAAGATTTATTTATTTAAAAGGCAGAGTTAGAGAGAGAGAGAGAGAGAGAGAGAGGTCTTCCATCCTCTGGTTTACTCCCCAGATGGCCGCAATGGCTGGAGCTGTGCTGATCTGAAGCCAGGAGCCAGGAGCTTCCTTCTGGATCTCCCACACGGGTGCAGGGGCCCAAGCACTTGGGCCATCTTCTACTGCTTTCCCAGGCCATAGCAGAGAGCTGGATCAGAACTGGAGCAGCCGGGACTTGAACTGGCACCCATATGGGATGCCAGCACTGCAGGCAGTGGCTATACCCACTATGCCACAGCGCCGGCCCAAGTGTG
The DNA here is from genome assembly GCF_033115175.1 of Lepus europaeus. Taxonomy (NCBI): domain Eukaryota; kingdom Metazoa; phylum Chordata; class Mammalia; order Lagomorpha; family Leporidae; genus Lepus; species Lepus europaeus. Next base: position 5,416,958 of record NC_084842.1, on the reverse strand, counting down.
TGGATTTTACAAATGCATAATGTCATGTACCCGCCGTCACAATGTCATACGGAATAGCTTTGCTGCACTAGACAATCTCTGGAGCTCCACCTCTTGGCCTCTGCCCTGCTCCTCCCCAGCCCACAGCAACCCCTGATCTTTTTTCTCTCTCTAAGGTCTGCCTTTTCCAGGCTATCATAATGTGCAGCTTTTTCAAGCAGGCATCTTTCAGTTAGCACATGCATTTAAAGTTTCTCCCTGAGGTTAACGTTGTGGCATAAACTACCGCTTGGAGTATGTCCACATCCCATATCAGAGGGCCACTACAAGTCCCAGCTGCTCTACTTCCAACTCAGCTTCCTGCTAATGTAGCTGGGAAGGCAGCAGGTGATAGCCTAAGTGCCTGGGTCCCTGCCACCCATATGGAGAACAGCATGGAGTTCCTGACCCCTGGCTTTGGCCTGTCCCAGCCTTGAGTGCTGCAGGAATCTGAAGAGTAAACCAGTAGATGGAAGATCTGTCTCTGTCTTTCCCTCACTCTCTATCACTCTACCTTTCAAAATAACTCTTTTAAAAAAGATTTTTCCCTTGTCTTTTCATGGCTCATTTCTTTTTATCACTGACTAATAGTCCATTGTATGGACATACTACAGTTGTTGTTGTTTAATTTATTTCATTTTACTTGAAAAGCAGAGAGACAGAAATAGACAGAGATTTCTGTCTGCTTGCAACAGCCAAGGTGGGGCCAGGACACCAGCCAGGAACTTCATCTGGATCTCCCTAGTGTGGGTGGCAGGGACCCAAGAACGAACCATCATCTGCTGCCTCCCAGGGTCTGCATTAGCAGGAAGCAGGATCAGAAGCAGAGGCAGGACTTGAACCCAGGCACTCTGATATGGTTTGCGGGAGTACCAACCAGAATCTTAACCACTACACCAAATGCCTGCTCCTCTATTACGTTTTTTGTTCATTTACCTAATGAAGGACATTTCAGTTGCCTCCAGTTTTTGTTAATTATAAAGAAAACTGCTATAAACGTTTATGTCCATGTCTTTCTAAGGATATGGACTTTCAACTCATTTGGGTAGATCCCTAGGAGAGTAATTGCTTGATCCTATAGTAAGGCTGTGTGTAGTTGTACAATAAATTGCTAAACTGTCTTCAAAGTAGCAGTACCATTCTGCACTCCTACCACTGATGAATGAGAGTGCCTGGTCTAGCATTTTGTACCTGTTGTCTGTGTTTTGTCTAGTAGGTGTGTAGTGGGGTCTCATTTCAATTTGCAATTCCCTAATGGCATATGACACTCAGCATCTCTTCCGCTGCTTGTTTGCCATCTGTGTATCTTCTTTCGTGTCTGTTCAGATATTTTGCTATTTTTTGTAGCAATTTTATATGGTTAAAGTGGGTCAGAAGGCAGAGGTGGGACTAGGCCCCAGGCACTCAGCTGTGGGCTGCAGGTGTCCCTAGCAGTGGTTGAACCTACTGCACCACAATGCCTGCCCCTGCTGACTTTTTAATTGGGTGGTTTTGAGTGCATTATATGTTTTGAATAAAAGCTCTCTATTAGATATGTACTTTGCCAATATTTTGTCGTAGTCTGTAGTTTGGCTTTTCATTCCTTTACAATGTCTTTCATAGAGCAAATACATAGTTCAACTTACAGCTTTCTTTCAGATATCATGCTTTTCGTGTTGTGGCTAAAACCTCATTGCCAAACCCAAGGTCACCTAGAGTGTTCTCTGGTTTTTCTTTTTGAAGTTATTAATTTTTCTTGTGTGTGTGTGTGTGTGTTTGTGAGAGAGAGAGAGAGTGTGTGTGATTCTTGTGATTCTTCCATGTGCTGGTTCATTCCCCAAATGCCTGCAGTAGCCACAGCTGGGCCAGGTAGGAACTCCATTGGTTCTCCTTGTGTGGATGGCAGGGACACAAGTACCTAAGTCATCATCAGCTGCTTCCCGGAGTGTGCATTAGCACGAATGCTACGTCTGAAGCAGAGAAGGGGCTCAATCCCAGGCATTCCAATATGGGATGTAGGCTCGTAAGTGGTGGCGTAACCAGCTATTCCACAGTGCTTGCCCTTTTCTCTTGTTTTCTCCAAGAGTTTTATAGTTTTCTATTTAGGTCTGTGATGCATTTACAATTAATTTCTGTGACAAGTGTAATGTTGAGATCTAGATTTTGTGTGTGTGGATCCAGTTTTCCCAGTACCATATATATAATATGCATGTGTTATATCTGAAAGGCATAGTGACACAGAGAGGGAAAGACAGAGAGCCTTCTCTCATCCATGGGTTCACTCCCCAAATGGCTGCAACAGCCAGGGCTAGGCCAGGCCAAAGCCAATAATTCCATCCCAGTCTACCAGGTGGGTGTAGGGCCCAAGCACTTAGGCTATCCTTCACTGCCTCCCCAGACACATTAGCAGGGAGCCTGATCAGAAGCACAGCAGCTGGAACTGGAACAGGCGATCCAGACTGAGCTGCCAGTGTTGCAAGCAGCAGTTTAACTCACAGGACCACAATGCCCACCACTTCATTGGAAAGACTATTTCTTGGGGCCAGCGCTGTGATTTAGCAGGTTAAGCTTCCACCTGCAATGCCAGCATCCCATATGGGTGCCTGTTTGAGTCCCAGATGCCCTGCTTGGATCAGCTTCCTGCTAATGCACCTGGCAAAGCAGCAAAAGATGGCTCAAGTGCTTGGACCCTAGCACCCATGTGGGAGACCTGGAAGAAGCTCCTAGCTCCTGGCTTTGGCCTGGTCCAGCCCTGGCCATTGCAGTCATCTGGGGAATAAACCAGTGGATGGAAGATTCTCTTTCTCTCTGTCTCTCTTCCTCTCTCTGTAAACTCTGCCTTTCAAATAAATTTATATATATATATATATATATATATATGTATATATATATATATATATATAGAGAGAGAGAGAGAATATCTTCCATCTACTGGTTCACCCTATGAAAGGCTGAAATGGCCAGCGTTGGGCTGGGACAAATCCAGGAACTCAGGAACTCCATCTGGGTCTCCCACATGTATACAGGGGTCCAAGCACTTTGGGCTATCTTCTGCTTTCCTGGATGCATTAGCAGGGAGCTGGATCAGAAGTGGAGGTCTTGAACCAGTACCCATATGGGATGCTGGCATCACAGGCAGTGGCTTAACCCACTGTGCCACATCGTGGCCCCAGAAGATGAAATTTTCAGCAAGAGTGGGTGATAACTGTATCTGTGTTCTAGAAAAATCCTTTTGCTGGCAGGAAGCATGGAGGAGGCCTGAGCCACAGGAGGGAAGGCAACTGGAAAGCAGCTGTAATAGTCCACAGGAGAAACCACAGAGCCTCCATGATGACATTGACAATAGCAATACAGACTTAAGGACAGAACTGAGATACTTTTAAAGGGTTACATCACAATACATTAAAGTAAGATAAAAATATTAAACTCTCTGACAGTGGTTCATTTACTTCGATTTAAAGTCATCAGAATCTGGAATTAATACCATATGAGGGGGCCAGCACTGTGGTATAGCAGGTCAAGCCACTACCTGCAGTGCTGGCGTCTCATATGGGCACCGGTTCAAGTCCTGGCTGCTCCACTTCCCACCCAGCTCTCTGCTATGGTCTGGGAAAGCATTAGAAGATTGCCCAAGTCCTTGGGCCCTTGCACTCTCGTGGGAGACCCAGAAGAAGCTCCAGGCTCCTGGCTTCAGATCGGCGCAGCTTTAACTGTTGCGGCCAATTGGGGAGTGAACCAGCAAATGGAAGACCTCTCTCTCTCTGTCTCTAAGAATTATTTTTTAATTTATTTGAAAGACATGGTTTGGTTCCTCTCTACCCTCCTAAAGTCTGGACTTTTTTTTTTTTTTTTTTTTTTTGGACAGGCAGAGTGGACAGTGAGAGAGAGAGAGAGAAAGGTTTTCCTTTGCTGTTGGTTCACCCTCCAATGGCCGCCGCGGCCAATGCGCTGTGGCAGGCGCACCGCGCTGATCCGAAGGCAGGAGCCAGGTGCTTCTCCTGGTCTCCCATGGGGTGCAGTGCCCAAGCACTTGGGCCATCCTCCACTGCACTCCCGGGCCACAGCAGAGAACTGGCCTGGAAGAGGGGCAATCGGGACAGAATCCGACGTCCTGACCGGGACTAGAACCCGGTATGCCGGCGCCGCAAGGCGGAGGATTAGCCTATTGAGCCGTGGCGCTGGCCTGGACCATTCTTTTTAATGTTTACTTACTTATTTTTACTTTCATCTACTTGAAAGACACACACATGTATACACACATAGAGAGAGGGAGGAAGGGACAGAGAGAGAAAGAGAGCTTGTTTTCTGACTCACTCCCCAAATGCTCTAGCAGCCAGGCCTAACCCTAACCCTAACCCTAACCCTAACCCTAACCCTAACCTCCTGAAACTCCATCTGCGTCTCCCATGTAGATGGCCGGGGCCCAAGCCCTTGACCCTTTGTCTGCCTCCCAGGTGCATACAGGAAGCTGGATCAGAAGCAGAGTAGCTGGGACTTGAGTCAGCATTTCAGATATGAACGTGGGCATCCCAAGCAGTGGCTCAGTGGTGCCACAGCACCATCTCAAGCCCACGGTTATTCTGAAAATGGTCCCGCACTGTTTGTGATGATGAACAAGGATGAAGGAATACTAGTCAATATAGTGTTTTGAGAGTGTGCATCTAATTGTCTTCTGTGTAGTGCTTTGTTCATATCTGTTATAGCGTTTAACTCACTGTATTATCATTAATTACATCTGGTTTCTATTTAAACTGCATGCTACCTTAGCATAATTTCCTAGTTTTCTTTGTAAAGCAAAATCCAAGGCCACTCAGACCAGTTTGACTTGACTAGCAGCCGAAATGGTTTGTACCAGGTTATCTCATTCTAAATAATCACAAAACCACTCATTTAGAGGACATTTTGTATGCACCAAATGCCTATGATCAATGTATTAGTGAAAAATAAAAGGTATGATTAAGTGACAAAAATTCCTCATAGAGACTACTTTTTATTTGCTCCAGTATTCACATAACTCATTCAATTGGGCATGAAAATAATACATGCTATAGGGATAAGCAATAGTGAGGTAATAGTCATTCTGATTTTTTTCAAGATTTATTTATTTATTTATTTGAAAAACAGAGTGAGAGAGTGTGAAAGAGAGAGAGAGAGGTTCACTTCCCAAATGGCTGCAAAGGCCAGGGCTGGGCCAGGCTGAACACAGGAGCTAGAAACTCCATCCAAGTACTTGGGCCATCTCCTCCTGCTTTCTCAGGCACATTGACAGGGAGCTTGGTTGGAAGCAGAGCAACTGGGACTTGAAAGGGTGCTGGATGTGGGATGCCAGCGTTACAAGCAGTTTAACCAGCTGAGCCACAACGTTGACCCCATTCCCATCTTTGTCTACCAAGTTGCAATCATGAAGGTTTTATCGATTTTGTTTCCCCTTCTATTAAGGAAGAAAAACAGAGAAAGAAAATGGCTGCAAAACTGGAACTAGCAAAATTTCTTCAAGAAACAATCACGGAAATGGCAAGGAGGAACAGAGCCAAGTTGGGAGAGGCCTCCACACAGCTCTCATCCTATGTGAAACAGGTGTCAGCCTTTTATATAATACCGTGTCTTTCAGGCTGGGAGTTACGTGGAAAATGCATGTTATCATCGACTTTCCAAATTATTCACAGTCTTTGAAACCACAAATATGTAGTCATAAGCATACAATATGTAAACAATTATGGTAGTTTGCAGAAAAGCCTTAAAATAATCAATGTATTGAAGACGGTAACTTCTTGGAAAGAACAATGGAATTAGCACCAAACTGTTGGACTACTAATTTTTAGTTTGATTTCAGGCATATTTATTTATTCTTTGTACTTAGGATCCATTTCTAGATATCAGATACTTGTAGAGTCCACATATGCTTTTTAAAAAATTTAAAAAATTATTTGAAAGGCAGAGAGACGGTGAGGGAAAATGAGAGTGAGAGAAAAAGAGAGATCTTTCATCTGCTGGTTCATTCCCCAAATGCCTGCAGCAACCAGGGCTGGGTCAAGTCAAAGCTAGGGTCAGGAACTCCATCCTGGTCTCCTGAGCGCTTGGGCCATCATATGCTACCTTCCCAGGCAATTAGCAAGAAGCTGGATCGGAAGCGGCACTCAGATATGGGATGCCAGTATTGCAAGTAAGGACTTAGCCCACTGCACCACAACGCTGGCCCCAAGCCCACTCGTGCTTTGATGTTTCTTGCAGACAGTCTACCAGGAAGGCCAAGTAAAGTAAGAGACACGTCTTCATTAGCCTCTTTGCCTACTGCCTAGGTCCAGACGGGCCACAAGCCCAGCACTAAGGAGATAGTTCGCTTTTCCAAACTCTTTGAGGACCAGCTCGCCCTGGAGCACTTAGACCGACCCCAGCTGGTCGCCCTGTGCAAACTGCTGGAACTGCAGACCTTTGGAACCAACAACTTGCTCCGCTTTCAGCTGCTGATGACCCTGAAGTCTATAAAAGCAGATGATGAAGTAAGAGCTTCGCCGTCACTGTAGGGGACTAGCAAGGCATCGGGAGAGATCTGAGGATGTGTCTGTGTTGTATTTTCTGTGGGATCTGGTCATGGACCTGTTCTGGCTCTCAAAAACCATTACCATGACAGCTTGAACCTAGACTGCTCCTTTGGGGGCTTGTTTGTGGTACCCTGACCTGTTTGCAAGTGAGAACACCATCATAAGCAGTCATTTGGATGTCTTAGCTGGGCCTAAACTAAAGAAGTTAGGACCTGCTGGGAAGGAAATAGCAGCTCCACCGATTTCTTACAAGGCTCTACCCCCACACCTCTGCTCCCCTGCTGAGGAGCTGGTGCCAAAGTAAATATTTTGCTGAGTGAGTTGGCCTGGTAAGAAGGGGCAAAGCACAATGCAGACCCTAGACGTCTTGGGGGAATAAAGGCACCATTTGGACCATAACTACTAATTGGACTCCTTTTAAAAATGGAAAGAATGCCCCCTGAATCTGAATCAGCTGCTAGCAGGCATTCTGCCCGGGGGAGCAGGTTTCCCAGAACACGCAGAAAACCTGAGCCCCTCAGCCGGCTTAGCCTGCAGAATTTGGGAATAAACACTGGTCCCAGAAGTGCCACGGTTTTGGGTCACACCAAAGAGAAACTGTGTTATTTATCGAAGGAGTTTTGTGGGCCAAGGAGTTAAAGCCATTTGTGGACCAAGGAGTTTGGGCTGTTCCTGGGAGCTTGGGGGGGGGGGGCAGCTGCAGGGGAGGGGAAGTGGGAAGAGCCCCACTGGGACATGCAACAAATGGCCCATTGAAAGCTTTTCAAGTGAAATATTTTTCCTAATAACCCTTGAACTGCCATGAAAGGGAAAAGGAGTGGAGATGTCACAACCTGGAAAAACCGCACATCAAGAGGGGAATAATTACTTTGGTGACAGAATGTTGGGGAGGAGTTATGTAAATATCTCTGTTACTAATACCTCTTGGCAGGATTCTCCCCCATTTCACCATTTCACTGTCACCTTCTTTGGGTGTTTTTGTTTGTTTGTTTGTTGGCGCTTGGCCTTTGCAGCAGCCAGTGAAAGGGACACAGTATCAAAGTGCCAGATTCTGTGTTTGACGGATTTGCTGGAAGGTAGAGATTAGGTGAAACTGGAATCAGAAGATCCAGCACCGGTCCTTGCTTTCTTTTCTTTCTTTTTTTCAGATAATTGCCAAAGAAGGCTTGGGAACTCTGAGTGTGTCAGAACTACAAGCCGCCTGCAGGGCTCGAGGGATGATATCTCTGGGTCTCACCGAGGAGCAGCTGAGACAACAGCTCATGGAGGCAAGTCGCCGTGCTCTCTGCACCAGAGCCCTGTGCCCTCATTTTGCAGACCTCGCTGTGTGGTTCCTGCCTTGCAGGTGAACTGTGTTACCTCCTCTGTCTTACTTCATTGAACACTGGGGCACTGAAGAAGCTGGGTTTGTCTTTCACTCAGGGACAGGGTACCACACTGGTGTTCCACTGATGGGTTACAAAGTACCATACCCTTAGTGGTTTAAAACAACACCCACTTCTCAGCTCACAGTTCCGTAGGTCAGAAGTATGGACTACATTCCTTCCTGGAGGCCTGTAGGTAAAGGACCTGCCTCCAAGCTCTGCCCTTTGTTGAACTTAGCTCCTTGCAGCTGTAGGTCTGAGGTCCTTATTTCCTCACTGGCTACCAGGCCCTGGCTACTGTCAGCTCCTAGAGGCCACCTGTTTTCCTTACCTCTTGGCCCTCTTCGTTTGCAAAGCCAGCAAATGCCAAATTTCCAGCTTCAAACCCAACTTCCCTTTTGACCTCTAGCTAGCCCCAGATTTAAAAGTCTCTTGTGATAAAAGTCCACCCAGATAACTTCCTTGTCTTAAGGTCAACTGACAGGGCCAGCGCTGTGGCATAGCAGGTAAAGCTGCTGCCTGCAGTGCCGGTATTCAGTATGGGCTTTGGTTCAAGACCCAGCTGCTCCACTTCCCATCCAATTTTCTGCTATTGCCTGGGAAAGCAGATGGCCCAAGTCCTTGGGCCCCTGCACCTGTGTGTGAGACCTGGAAGAAGCTCCTGGCTCCGGATCAGCCCAGCACTGGCCGTTGCAGCATCTTGGAAGTGAACCAGCGGGTGGAAGACCTCTCTCTCTCTGCCTCTGCTTCTCTGTGCTCTTCCTCTCTGGAACTCTGCCTTTCAAATAAATAAATCTTAAAAAAAAAAAAAAAGTCAACTGACTTGGAACCCTGATTCTGTCTGCAAAATCCCTTCATAAAGTGCCTAGAAGAGTGCTTGAGTAACTGGAGAAGGCGTAGGCACACCAGGGAAGACTATGGAATCTTACAGTCACTTTTTTAAAAAAAAGATTTATTTATTCATTTATTTGAAAGACAGAGTTACAGAGAGGAAGAGGCAGAGAGAGAGTGAGTCTTCCATCCTCTAGTTCACTCCCAAAATGGCTGCAATGGACAGAGGTAGGCCCATTCAAAGCCAGGAGCCAGGAACTTCTGGGTCTCCCACACAGGTGCAGGGGCCCAAGGACTTGGGCCATTTTCTACTGCTTTCTCAGGCCATAGCAGAGAACTGGATCGGAAGTAGAGCAGCTGGGACTCGAACTAGCACCCATATGGGATGCTGGTACTGGAGCCCAGAGCTGCTTCTGAGTCTCCCATGTGGGTACAGGGGCCCAAGTGCTTAGGCCATCTTCCACTGCTTTCCCAGGCACATTAGCAAGGAGCTGCATTGGAAGTGGAGCAGGTGGGCCTTCAATCAGTGCCCATATGGGGTGCCAGCATGGCAGACAGAAGGTTAATCTGCAATGCCACAATGCTGGTCCCAGTATTCTTAATAGATACTTAAAAAGGGATAGATCTACATCTCCTGATGTGAATCAGTGTCCAAGATACTTCAGTGAAAACAAACAAAAGGCAAAATGCTTGCCTACCCTTATGTCATCCTTTATGTAAAGATAACACACACATATGTATGTATAGGATATCTCTGGAAGATTATACAAGGAACTGGTGGATACATCTAGGCAAGAGGGTAGCTGGAGAAAGGAATAGAAGGCAGACTCTGTTTTATCAAATACATTTACATTTTGAATTTTGTCTCTTGTGTGTGCATTATTGATTCAGAATGCTTTTTAAAAAGCTTGCCCAGGGGCTGAAGCCACTACCTAAAGTGACCACATCCCATATGGGCGCCAGTTTGCATCCCCCTTGCCCCACTTCCAATCCAGCAGCAGAAGATGGTCCAAGTCCTTGGGCCTCTGCACTCACGAGCAGGAAGAAACTCCTGGCTCCTGGCTTTGGATCAGCTGAGCTCTGGCTGTTGTGACTATTCGGGAGTGAACCAGCGGATGGAAGATCTCTGTCTCTCCGTCACTGCCTCTCTCTGTAACTCTTTCAAATAAATAAAGTCTATTTATTTGACAGGTAGAGTTATAGACAGTGAGAGAGAAAGGTCTTCCTTCCATTGGTTCACCCCCAAAATGGCTGCCACGGCTGGAGCTGGGCCGATCTAAAGCCAGGAGCCAGGAGTTTCTTCCTGGTCTCCTATGTGGGTGCAAGGGCCCAAGCGCTTGGGCCTCTAAATAAAATCTTTTACAAAAGAGAAAGCTTGGCCAATATGATGAGGTTGACTATTCTCTCATGTTATTTTTTGTCTAAGGAAACACTTAGCTGCTGTGATGCAGAGCTGGGCTGAGTTCAGTGGAACTCTCCCTCCCCAATCTGAGAGTGACCACATGTTGGAGGGTGGGCAGTGCAAGGGAAACGCATGGAGCCCAGATCAGAAGTTGGGAGGCTGGCGTCCTTGTCTCCATCCCGCCTTGGGGTGTCAGCATGAGCGGTGGGGGGGGGCGGTTGATGGCCAGGGGCCGTTTGTGGCTCTGTGGTTCTGAGAGTTGATCGTTGTTTATCTCCCTCCTTCTCCAGTGGCTGGATCTCCACCTGAAGGAGAATGTCCCTCCTTCTCTATTGCTCCTGTCCCGCACCTTCTACCTGATAGATGTGAAGCCGAAGCCAATTGAGATACCTCAAAGTGGGGAGGTGAGTCACTGGGTTCAGAGAGTCCAGATTCCACCGAAACTGGGCCTCTCCACAACGTTCTCCTTAGAGCCACAGCAGGTGCTGCTTTTGCAGGTTGGCCCAACTGGCTTTAGTCTTTTAAAAATTCTTGAGACAATGAAAGCCACTTACACCACCTCTAGCCATAGTGCTGCTATCTTTTTAAAAAAAGATTTATTTTATTTGAAGTGAGAGAGAGGGAAAGATGGCCGGGGGTGGGGGGGGGTGGGGTGGTGGAAGAGAGAGAATCTTCCTTCTGCTGGTCTGCTCCCTAGATGGCTGCAATGGCCAGGGCTGAGGCAGGTGAGAGCCAAGAGCCAGGAGCTTCATTCAGCTCTCCCACATGGATGCAGGAGGCCAAACACTTGGACCATCTTCTGCTGCTTTTCCAGGCCGTTAGCAGGGAGCTGGATTGGAAGTGGAGCAGCCGGGACTCAACCAGTGCCCATATAGGATGCTGGCGTCGCAGGCCATGGCTTTACCCACTACTCCACAATGCTGGTTCTTTTTTCTTCATCACCTGTTCTTCGTTAGCAGACACTTGCTGCTCTTGTTCTTTTGTATCTATTTCTTTTGCCCAGATTCCTATTTTTTAAATACTTTTTATATTATTTGAGAGGCAGAGACAGACACATAGAGATCGTCCATCTGTTGGTTCACTCTCCAAACGCCCACATCCTGGGCTGAGCCACGCTGAAGCCAGGAGCCCAGGCATCGATCTGTAGCAGGGACCCAAGCACTTGAGCTGTCTCTGTTACTTCCCAGGGTGTGCATTAGTAGGAAGCAGGAATTGGAAGTGGAGACTCAAAGCATCTAGTCGTGGGATGTGATGTCTCAAATGGCATCCTAACCCCTGTGCCAGTCTGCCCCCAGACTCCTGTTTTTAAGCAGTGGATGACTAAACTAGAATGTAAAGTTTCTGTCTTCCTTTAACTCATTTCCTTCATCATTTTTTGCCTGTATCTCAGCAACTTTTTTCTCCTGGTATTTTACTGAAGAACCTAGGACTGACCCAAGCACTAGAGTATCTTGACGTGGGCTCATCATAAAGGGCCTCTCAGCAGCACGTGACCATTCAAGTTCTTGGGTCCCTGCTACTCATGTGAGAAACCCAGCCCCAGCCACTGTGGGCATCTGGGGACTAAACCAGTGTATGGAAGACCTCTCTGTTCTTTCCCTCATTCTCTGTCACTCTGCCTTTCAAATAAACTTGTCTACTCCTGCTTCCATCTGACCTGGTACCTCTGTGCGAGGAAGGAAAGGCCATTGTAGAAGATGTTGCCCGTGTGGTTCAGCCCATTGATCTGCATACCCGGAATGAGGGCCAGTCATTTTTGGTCTTAGTTGTGTTGTTACTCCTAGGACAAGCCAAGGGGAACTATTTGAAGTTCAGCATGAAAAAAGTTACTTCAGGAAAGCCCATCTTGCTTTCTCTTTCCCTGATCTCAGAGTAAGCTGGGTGGAGGAGGCTTTGTCCGGGGTGGATTTTAGGGAGACTGTGAGAAGTTTTGGAGGAAAGGCCATGTTCCAAAAAAGCAGGTTAGAACTGGGTCCTTGCTGATCAGACTCCCAGCTGATGCCAGCACCACATGCAAAATAAAAGCCAGTAGCATGCTGGACTGTATAAAGAATTTAGACATCAGACTGAACATACCAGTTGACAGCCTCTTTTAAGTGACTGCCTACCTGTTAAGTAAATAAGACAAATTTCTAATTTGTTATTAGATACTAAAAATAATAGAAATCAATTTTGACTAAGTTACACCAAGGTTATTACAAACTGATGAATGATGGACAAATGGCAACTTATTTATATATATTTTTTGAGGCAGGATAGGACCAGAATTGGCAGTCAGTAGCTTGCTAATGACTGAGGATTTTAAACACTGGAATCTAATTAGGATTTAACTTTGGAATATAGAGTACTCAAAACTCAAAGAAGAAAACTGCTAAGTTGTTATTTCAGGGACATATTTCATTTGTTACTCATGAAGGGTGTAGTCAGAGGAGGAAGTTGGGAGATTTGGTGAAAAGCAAATTGTGTTAAAAGGCCTTGACTACTGCAAAAGAGCTTCCACATTTCAGGGAGAGCAGAAAGATGATGCTTATGTAAGATGTTTCTCTCCCAAGGCTCCGAAGACAGATATTCCTACGGCATCGCCTGCTTCCTCTGAATCAAAAGAGAACATGGTGGACCCTGCCTCTCAGCTAAAGGGCACTAAGGTTAGCCCTTAGTTAGGCTACTTTGCATTTGATGAGGACATAAAGTGAAAATAACAATGTGTTAATTTCCTCTATTTTTAATCCCTTTGACAAAACCAAATTTCAATATGGTAGTGTTCCTCAATGAGAAATACTCACTGTACTGTTTGACCTATTTCTAAGAACTTTCAGCATCTGGCTATGTGTGACTAGGTTCCCCATCCTCTTGACTCCTATACCAGAATGTGAAAATAGCTGTTACAAGTTCCCAGTAATCACAGAGCTCTCCCACTCACTTCTGATGTTTAAGGATGAAGAACTCAGACAAGTGCCACCACTGGTATCACCACCTATCAAACCGTCAACACCTATTCCATTACCTGAAGGACCCATCAGTTCTTCTAAAGAAGCTGTAAGTGTCTAAAAGAAGAAATCCCTTTTCCTATAATTTATCTTTAAGGGCAATAAGAATCTAGAACTCTTAACTATTGCAAAACCCAGCATGGTTTTTCCTGTTGTCCAAACAGGAAGCTGTAGGCTGAACTATAGTCATCTTGTAACCACTGTATTTTTTTTAACTTCAATTATCCTAGAGTGAAAAAAAGAAAAATTATCAACCAATGCAAGTGGTGAAGCAGACCTAAACATTTTAAATCTAAAAGCTAATTACAATATAGGCAAGTCCCGATTTCCTTACGTACCAGATGGAAATCGTTTCCATATGCTGTGACTTTTACACAGGCTTCTGATGTCAGGAAATACTAGCAATTCAAATTTTAGGAGAAATGTGTGTAAATAAGAGATTACTTATGTATCCACTCTGCCCGCTGGGGTGAAGAAATCTGGGGCTAGAGCGGAAAGCATAACACAAGTAAACAGTGGGGTGGCCCTGGGAGAGTTGAGTCACCGAGCAGCTCCTGAGGCCCAAAGGCACTGTCGGTAGACTGCGACTGTGAGCACCACTGTGAGCACCGAGCGCACCATGGGCTCGGCCTCCGGAACACAGAGAGGCAAGGGCCCTTGTTTGGGCCTTATCTTTATCACCAAGGTAAATCAGCGACTGACTTGACTTCTGTGGTCACTGTTTTGATTATAATGAAAAAGGGTTTCTTCCTCCAGAACTTCCCCACGTAGCTGTAACCCATCCCTGTTAGTCCTTATGTTTTATTCCTAGACACTCCAAGCCGAATCACAAAAGACATCCCAGAACAGCAAGGCTAGTTCAAAGGGAGCCTAAGGACGCCGTGAGGACCAAGCTCGCTCTCTCCAGCTTCCAGCCCTCAGCAGCGGCAGCCATCCGGGACCTCCCAGCTACAGCTGACTGACTGTGTGACTGCAGACAGAGGGGTTCAGTCCTTGGCGGCCTCATAACCATTCCCGATGATGTTGGCAGCAAGACTAGGTTGAGAGCCTGTGGATGGATAGGATTGCCAAGTCCATCTCCTCTGTACCACCGGGTGATCCCACCAGACCGTGTGAACCCCTCCACCCACCCACACCCCCACTGTGCAGTCTGGAACAGTGCACAGCTGTGTTCATGCCCTGTGAGGGGAAATGGTTTGCATAATGGAATCGGCCGGGCACCTCAACATACCTCTGCGTCCCATGGCCTGGAATCCAAGTTAAGAACTCGGGAAGCTCTTAACCCCATTTTAAGAGCACCTGGCCAACTATTCCAGAATGATGCATACATTACATAGGACAGTGGCTTGGAAAACAGAAGTGCCTTCTGAAACAGGACAATAACTCCCCAGGAAGTCTCTCTGGAAAGAAAGGGCTTGCTTCTTAGAGGAGAAAATGAGGAGTTAAGAGACTGGCAGTCAAAAAAGGTTTGGCTGTGGCTTAGCTGTTCTGACTGACCTCTTCCTCTGGGGCCTGCAGAGACTACAGGAATCTGGGAGGTGGCCACTATCCCAGCACATGTGGCTTTCATTAGCCACCATTTTGTAGGGAACATAATTAAGGGTTTAAGGCTTAACCATTTGTTTGTGCTGAGTGTGTTTCTGGTCGGTTTGTCTTTCACAAATAAGACTATTAGTCAGTCACAGGGCTGTTACAGCCCGAGACGATCCTTGTGCTCCCCAGGAACAAGTATTCCATTCAGACTCACGTTCAGTTGCTTTTAGTGTTGTTAATACTGACAGCAACTGACCAGGAACTTTTTAGAAGGGAAAAGGTATTTTGGCCTGTGGGCGATTGAAATTAGATTTCTTTACTTGTTGTGGAACTGAAGGCAGTTACACGGGATCCCATTAAACCAAAAAGAAAACTCCAGTCTGGGATCACCTAAACCAGAAATGTCACCAGCAAATGTGCATTCTGAGATGCTTCCTAAACTACTCTATCAGGGGCAAGCCCCTCCTCCACTCGAATCCCCACCCCCTTCCTGAACTACTCTATCAGGGGACAAGCCCCTCCTCCACTCGCATCTCCACCCCCTGCCCGCAAACGAACCAACTCCAGTCCTCGAGGTGACCAGTCCCCATGGATCCTGCCGCTGGCCTACCGAGGTCACTCAATAAATCTCCGCACCTTCAAGATGCTGGGTGTTTATTTCAGGTGTGTAAGTGTGGGAAAGGCATCAGTAGTTCAGTTGCTCAGTCCTGCTTCCGCTGAGTGATTTCCACATACTGTTGGCCTGTCCTGCAATTTTTTCTGGCTTAAACTCTGTGAGCAGAATGGGAATGGTTAGGTCAAGGGACCCTGGTCACTTGTGCCCCACCCCGCCCTGGTCTTGTGTTTTTGCTGAAGCTTGGCATGGGAGGTGCCTGACACACCTCTTCCCATTCTTGCAACAGCAGGAAGTCACAGATGTTGCTTTGCTCTTATCACTAGGGCGCTCAGTTACTGGGTTCTACCATTATTAGACGCAACCCCATGCTGAAACCTAGCTGGTGGTGGCTCCAGTAAGTTACCAACAGCCCGCTCAGTTACTGGGGTAGGGTGGGGCAATGCCTGATTTGCAGCACTTACAGCCTCCCACCATGGGAGATGTCAAGCTGTCAACACCAAGTCACTGCACAATGCAGCTGGGAAGAGGTGCACACAGCCGGTTCTTGAGAGCCAGCTCCAGAACACCCCCACCCTGGCCCTCCTGGAGTAGTTAAACCCACTGAACTGGCTGGGCACCATGTTCCCCAAATACATCGCTTTGAGGTGCCAAGATTTGGATCTGGGCAGCAGTACAGTATAAACGGTCCCGAATCTAGTTTAGTCCCAATCTACCTAGAGGGAATCCGCCCCTGACCAAGTACTCCTTCACATTTGGGATCCCGCTGCCTACCCTCTTCCTGGCTCTTACCACAGCGGAGGGGTGGAAAGCTACGCCAGGAGGCTTCCAAGCTTTCTCCTTCCCCAGCTTTCTACCCTGCCCGACAGATGCCGATGCCTTGGCTCGACCAGCTGCCAGTCATCTCACCAGGTCGTTTAGGAATTCCTTATCCTTTTTCACTTGCAAGGTAGAGACAGATCTCCCACTGACTGGTTCATTCCCAAAAGGCCTTCAAGAGCTAATGTTGGGCCAAAGCTGAGAACTGGGCCTCCCATGAGGGTGGACTTAAGTACTTGGGCCATCATCCCTTGCCTTCCATTAGCAGGAAGCTGGAGTTGGAAGCAGAAACTTGAACCCAGGCCCTCCGAGGTGGGATGCAGGTATCCCAAGCAGCTTCTGCACTCCTGTGCCTAATGCCCACCCAGATTTCTGTGCTTTTAGTGCTAAAGCCTAGGTTTAAAGATTACCCATCCACCACCAGCACATGCTAGTATGCAGGCAGCTCAGACTTGAAAGCAGGCTGGCCCGTGAGCTGATGTTGACTGAGCATTTAGCTTGCTGGCTCCCCCCAGTGGCAGCCGACAAACACAGCGACTTCATTACCATTAAGAGAAAATTTTTGCTTCATCTGATGTTCAATCTTACTTACCTGCGATCAATACCTTACATTAGCAGTGCCAAGGGACTGATGATCCTCAGCCTATGGCAATTAGGAGAGGCGGACGGCAGTATTGATGAATGCCATGCTGATCCCAGGCCCCAGCCTTAACCCTCAGGAAACCAGAGAGATTCACTGCCTTGACAGCCGAAGTCTTCATTACAGACTGGATTCCTTCCCCAGGAGACCCAATCTGGTCATCTAAGTAAAATGGCCATTTCATTTTCTCTCAGGTCAATTTCACTACCTTTTATCTGACAGCCAGCCAGGTCTCTGGGGATCCCTTCGGGTGACTTGAGCAGTAACAGCAAGGACATCACTGTCACAAATAACAGTGCCTTCTACTTCTCTGGGGCCGCTGCTGAAAGCGCACACAGGTCTTCACAGGTTCTCCACGCACTCACACCACCAAGGGCCAAGGCAGAAATCACCGCCGCTATACAAGGGAAACACGCCACCCTTCGGTCTTGGAGGGAAATGTTTTTGAGAGCTAAAATCCACTTCCTAGCTCTGTTCACCCAATCATGCTCTCTTTAAACATAAATACTAACATTTACAGACATGAGATTCTCCCAAAGGTGGGACCAACACTGCAGCTGCTAAAAAAACCCACCAAGCTAGAAAGGGAACTTAAAGCAGTGACCCCGTTTCCCCCGCACTGAGCTCGTGTGCTGAGAGAAGGCTGAGGGGCCTGAACCATTAAGGGTTCAGGACCCGCTGGGTGAGGACAAGCGACAACCAGCAGATGGCAGAAGAAGTAAATTTCCAAGCAGCCAAAACCCAAACCCTTTCAGGGAATTTTTTTCCCCCTTTTCCTGGGGGATGGGATGGAGTTTATACAGGAACAGCTACAGGAAGTCAAGTTCAGAGACGGCCCCAGCCAAGGCGGCCTGGTCACAGAAGAACCATCTGGGGGAAGACAATGAAGCAGCTTTTAAGGTGACAAGTTTTCCCTCCCAGGACCCAGCAGAGGCGAAGCCACACCCACACGGGCAGGGGGTGGGGGAGAAACAGGGACCTAGGTTTGAGTTTCTGCAGATCTTTTGGGGATAAAGCACTTTCCCTCTGTTATCACCTGAGCTCTAGCCCTTGGCTATGGCAAGGTCCCCCCCTCCTCCTGCAACCCTCCCAGCCCCGTTTCCTCTGAGGAAACAACCTGTGGTCAAAGGCTGCAGTGGCATGGTGCTCTGCCCAGCGCCACTTGCGTGGTCACAGGTAGGAGGTTTGTCACCAGGGGTCTGGGTGTAGGAACCAGGAGGAAGACGTTTCAAGGAAACTGGGGAGCACGTGGTGCCCTCTGGACCCAGCCCTGGGCCCACAGGTGTCCCTTCTCTCCGCTGGACACTCTCTCCCCTTTCACACAGCCCATATAAAAATGAAGCAGCAGCAATTTTTATTGAGGGACCTAAACTGAAAATAGGTTTAGAACATAATTTAAAAAAATAAAACAGCAAAAGTAGCAAAAAATATATGACCTTTTTAAAAACATTTTCCTTTTTTTTTTCTTTTTCCTTTTTTTTTGTTTTTGCTTTTTTTTTTTTTTTTTAATATATAGCAACCGATGCCTCCTAGCCGCCAGGAGCATCTTAGCCGGTGGGTAAATCTCTGGTCACGACCCTTTTAAAAAGACATGTAAATATATACTCAGATTTATACACTTTGTGTTTTCTTCATAGCTATGTACAAAGCCCCCAGTTTCTCAGGGCTGGGCCCCAGGGCCACAAAACTGCTCCCAGCCTGTCTGTCTCCTCTGGTGCCAGCTATTTGGTCAGCAAAGCGAGTTAGTATTGGAATTAATAAGCCACCGGCACCATCTAATGCGGAGCAGCTGTAGCCCTGAGGACAAGGCCCCCGCCACCAGCGAGCAAGGGCTGTGGGGCTTCCGGTGACACGGACAAACCGACAGAAGCGAGCAGCCTAGGGAGCTGTCCCTGGCCGGCCCGCTTGGCCCCGCGCCCGACCCTCCGGGCAGCGGCAGGCGGCAGGGGCGCGTTGGTCCATCCCGCGGAAGGGAACGGAGCGGCCCCTCAGCGAGCACCTGCCCCTTGGCGCCTCTCTCTCTCACGAGCAGGAGAAGCTAAGGGATGCCCGGGGTAGGGGGCGGCGGCGAAGGCAGCCACGCAGGAAGGCCTCGAGTGGGCAGCCGGCTCCCGCCAGCAGGAAAGGGCGTGAGGAGAGGCAGTGAGTCCAGCAGGGGCTGTGGGCAAGGTCCACGGCTGACCGTGGGAGTCTGGGCGGGGAGAGACGGGGTGCGGTGGTCAGCGTCGTTTGAGTCCGCCATTGGCAAGGTGGGCCGAGCGTCGGGGCAGACACGGCTCCTCGGGCAACGGCTCGTGAGAGAAGACGGAGTCCTCGCCCGAGGAGCAGGTGGAGCTTCGGGTGTCGGGAAAGCTGGGCGAGTACTGGTCCAGGGGCATGGACAGGTCCAGGTACTCCTGCGACGGGACACGGGTGCCGGAACTCAAGCCCAGTCCCCAAGCCGTGGCGAGCCCCGTGCGCCAGCCTGGGGCAGCCATACCTGGTTGGAGGTCAAGGCCACAATGCGGTCCAGGTCTTCTACCAGCTGCTTGAAGGTGGGCCTCTGGGAGGGCACTGCGTGCCAGCAGTCCCGCATCATCATGTACCTGCGGCGGCAGAGCGGAAGTGCAAGGTCAGGGCGGAAGGGCACTGGCGTGAGAGAAAGACGGATTTCCGGGGGCGGGCTTTGAAGGGCCACGCCCCGGAAGGGGAGGAGTCCCGCACTCGTCCCGCTCCCCCAAGACCTCAGGGGCCGGCTCCGGCTTACAGCTCATTGGTGCAGTTGCTGGGCTTGTCCATGCGGTGGCCCTCCTTCAGCAGCTTGAAAAGCTCCTCCACAGGCACGCCGGGGTATGGGGAGCCGCCCAGGGTGAAGATTTCCCACAGGAGCACCCCAAAAGACCACCTGCGGATGCGCACACGGCCACTGCACCTGGCGCCACCTCAGGCTTCCCTGTCTCCCGTGCGCCCTCCTAGGCCTCTCTTCCCCCACAGGGAGGGCCCGGGGGGACTGGGGCAGAGGAACAGCCACCATGGCTGGCCACGCTGGCCATGGTCCTGGAACTCCCCTCTCCCGCTGTCCCCCGGCCGGACTCACACATCACTCTGATGGGTGTAGATCCGATCGAACAACGCCTCGGGCGCCATCCACTTCACGGGCAGCCGGCCCTGCAGGCAGTACGGGGGGAGAGGTGGCTCAGCAGGTGCCACACACCCAACCTATGCTACCACCCCCCAAGCTTCTCGGCCAAAGCTGTCCACGCCTGGCTAGAAATGCAAACAGCCAAGTGGGAGGAGCCGCCTGGTGGGAGCAGCGGCAGCCTGGGCACTCACGTTGGTCGTCTTTTTGTAGTAGTCGATGTGGTGAATGTCTCGTGCTAGGCCGAAGTCGGCGATCTTCATCACGTTGTCCTCCGTCACCAGGACGTTCCTGGCGGCCAGGTCTCTGTGTATGCACTGCGGAGAGCACAGAGCAGAGGGCGCCGGGCAGGTGAGGCACCACCACTGGGAAACGGATCCCGGCTTCTCGGCAAACCCACCTCCCCGCGTCCTTAGTTTCAGCTGGCTGACCCTTCATGTCTGCGACCGCCTGTAGGGGTGTGCGCGCCGAGCTCCATGTTCCCACCTGCAGCAGAGCCACCCAAAACTCTGACAGGCGCTGTCCCATGGTACCCCCGGACATCAGTATTAGCCTGTTTGTGCTGAGTAGCTTGCCTGAGGCCATGCAGAAAGTGGGACCACACAGACAGGAATCAAATCTGACTGCTGTGCTGCCCCTCCCCCCACTTCCCGGACAGCGCGCGTGGAGAATGAAGATTCACACAGGCTGGGGAAGCAGAGGACTCAGTTCCCACGACTTTCCCCTGGGGAGTCCTTAGGGTCCTTACCTTCTTGGAGGCGAGGTATTCCATGCCTCGGGCCACCTGGTAGGCGCAGGACACCAGGTCCTTGGAGGAGAGCTGCTCCTCAGGGTTGTGGCTGGGGTTGTAACAGTATTCCAGCCCCGGGGGCCGCCGGGCCTGCAGGTACTCCCGCAGGTTGCCCTTGGAGGCGTACTCCACGATGACGTACAAGGGACCTGGGAGCACAGGAGGCAGTCACCAAGGCAGGGGCAGGTGAGCAGGTTTTGTGTCACAACGAAGTGGTACCCCAACACCATACATCTGCTCCCCTTTCCTGCTTCCTCTTCGGGGGACCAGGGAAAGTCATTCTATTCCCCAAAGAAAGTCAGGGAAAGAATTCCTCCTGGGGCTGGTATTGTGCTGTAATGTGGTTAAAAGCTGCCACCTGCAATACCAGCATCCTGTATGAGCATCAGTTCAAGTCCCAGCTGCTCCACTTCTGATCCAGCTCCCTAATGTACCTCAGAAAGCAGCAGAGGATGACCCAAGTGCTTGGGCCCCTGCCACCCAGCACAGGACACCTAGATGGAGTTCCAGGCTCCTGGCTTTGGCCTGGCCCAGCTCCGGCTGTTGTAGCCATCTGAGAAGTGAACCAGTAATTAGATCTCTCTAATTCAGCCTTTCAATCAATCAATCAATAAAATGTTCTGCTGGTTCACTCCCCAATTGGCCGCAACAATTGGAGCTGTGCCAATTGAAGCCAGGAGCCAGAAGCCTCTTCCGGGTCTCCCATGCAGGTGCAGAGGCCCAAGGACCTGGGCCATCTTCCACTGCTTGCCCAGGCCATAGCAGAGAGCTGGATTAGAAGTAGAGCAGCTGGGACTAGAACCGGCAGGATGCCGGCACTGTAGCTGGCAACTTCACATGCTACGCCACAGTGATGGCCCTGAAAATTAAAATATATATATATATATTCTTATAATATATAATTATATTATAATTATTCTTTAAAAAAAAAAAAAGGGATTCTTTCCAGCATAATCCAGATCCAGAGAGTTCCTGAGCAAAACTGGGGGTTGGGGGGGTGACAGCCCTTGCTGAAGCCACAGCTGGCTCACCTGTTCCTGCCCACACATCATGTGTGGGACTCCAGTGTCTGTGTTCCTGGAGGAGCAATGGACAGCAGCCCAGACCCGAGGAGATACTCTGCAGTCACTGCTACACAGGCCTCCCTCCCTCCCCTCTGAGTGCGGCCCCCTCCCCTCTGAGTGCGGCCCCCTCCCCGCCAGCACGAGGCCTGGTCGATCTGCTGCAGGTGATGGGAGGGCCAGCCTGGCTCTGTGCCTACCGTCCTGCGTGCAGGCCCCCAGCAGGTTGATGATGTTCTTGTGCTTCCCAATCATCTTCATCATCTCCATTTCTGAGATCAGATCAGAGAGATCTTTTTCTGTCGCATCCGCTTTACACACAAACCAGAAAACAGCATGAGACTCCTTTGCTCTGGGAGGGAGCAGGGCAGGATAAAAGCCAAGGGGACCAGGGGACTGTGTGCCCGAGGGACCTTTGTGCAGAGGCTCCCTCCCCCTCTGCTCTTCCACCAAACACTTCATTTCCCTGCTCTCGTATGGGAGCCACTGTTGTGAGTGGGGCAGGGGCAATCGTGAGCAAGCTGAAACACCTGACTACAGCCTAGGCTGCTGCGGAGGGAACAGAGGGAGGAGACACTGCTCTGGCAGTGCAGAGCGCCCCCCCACTCCCAGGTAAGCTCAAGAGGCAGCGGAGCAGGCAGGGGCAGGGAAGGCACCAGAGGAGGGGTCCGACTCGGTGGGTAGCTGCACGCAGTCTGCTCGGAAGACAGACGGGGCTGTTTTACGCAGGGACACAAGCATCACTCACACTTCAACATCTTCACGGCCACTTTGGTCACACGGTTGGGTTTGTCCTTGTCCAGCCCAATGGCCTCCGCCAACACCACCTGCCCGAAGCAGCCTTCTCCCAGGGGTTTGCCCAAGACCAGTCTTTGGCAGGGAGGAGGGAGAGAAATTGGCAAGAGTCAGGGTTGGTAAATGCCAAACACACAGAGGATACCCATCTCTGCCTCTTCGTATTTCACCCAAAGGCAAGCAGGAAATGGACAGGATTCTGTCTGGAGGCACTGCACACGCCTTGACTCCCCAGAAGGTCCTGGCACACACAACCTCCACCCTAAGAGCCACAAGCAAAGGGTGTCCCTCACCTGTCTCGAGGCAGCTCCCAGCGAGGGTCTTCAGGCAGCTCATATTCAGAGACCCCAGCTAACATGGGGGTCCCGCTGGAGGAGAGCCGTGAGGGCCGAACCAGAAGAACCCCCGAGTTCATGGACGCACTGGAGTCAGCCGACACCTATAGGGAAGAGTGGGGTTACCTTCTAGCAAGGGGACGGGATGCAGGTGCAGAAGCCTGGGTCGCTTGCGTCTGAGGTTCCTTCCCCAACGTGGAGCCGCAGAAAGACTGTGGGAGGCCGGGAGACGTGTGTTCTCGTCCTGACTTATTTCTGCCACTGATCAGCCTTGTTGGGCTTCACTCACCTTGGAAATGAGCAGACCACACACACCTCTCCCGGCGAGACCTGTCACAACGCAACACTGCAGTAACGACTCTCATTCATGCCCCAATTCCTGGCAAAGACCCTGCCTTGGATGATGGATTCCTAACGCCCAAAGTTAGTTCCAGAGTTTGCACAGGGTTCTGAGTGCCCGCCACTCAGACCTGGGAACCGACTTGGGTCCTCTTTTTACCCTGCTTCTCTGCCCCTTCAGCTGGCCCTGGGAGGTGCTCAGATGCACGGCATCAGCTACACATACAGACCACACAGGACTCTCCCCATGAACGTGAACGGGGTCGTTTCAACAGGCGCATGGAGGGTACAGGGAATTTTCTAGGCTAGGCCAGTGTGAAACTGACTCTGGAACACTGGGTTCCGGCCCTTCTTCCAACACGCCTGGCCCAGGAGTCAGAAAGCAAAGCCTAAAGGGGGAGAGGAGGGACGGTGGAGAGGCTGAGGCATCGGGGCCCCTAGGGACGTCCCCAGAGGCACAGCAAGAGAAGGCGCAAGCGTGCAAATCCCCCATCTACTTTCTGTTACCTGTCTGCGCAGGGGGATGCTCTTGGCCAGCTTGTGCACGGCCATCTGGCTGTGGAAGTCACTCTTCTTGGTGCCGCTCTTCATCTTGTAGATGATGACGGAGCCCACCATGCAGGAGATGAGGAAGGCCCCCGTGCAATAGATGATGATCTCCAGGTACAGGGGCGATGTCATCACTGCTGGTCTCTCTTCCAGGGCTGAGTCGGTGTGAATAGGGTGTTAGCAGGCGCAGGGGAGCCCCAGGCTGACAAGGGGTTCCCCCACTAATTAGAAAAACAACACCCATCTCCTCTGCCTCATTTAGGAGATGCCAGCTAGGGGTGGGGTTCTGGCACCGAGAGGGTCAGGCATCCTGGGATCTTTGAGGCGTCCTTAACCAGATGCAAAGTCCCTAAGTGCTAAGCACTAAACGTCTATTCTCATTCGGGACCCTCCTCACTCAGCTGCGGCTGGGGGGGTGGTTGGATACCAGGTATCCCAAGAAGGGCAGCTGAGAAGTCACTTCTGGATGCCTTTCTCAATGTCACTGCAGAGCCTCGGACACTTATCTCATGGGGACAGACTGTTTCTGATGAGGTCCCAGAGGCCTTGTCACTTGTGTCTGCCCTAGCACCTGAGTGTGGGCGGTGGCATCTGGCCTGTGTCCTGACACCTGTGTCAGTCACCTCCACCAGACCAGACACGTAAATATTTACACCTAGCCAAGCCACTTGCAAAGGGATTTCACTTCCCAACGTGTCTGAATTGTTCTAGATTTTTTAAAAAAAAAAAGTTTTTTTCTGTGTAGTTCTCGCAAGAGTTCTACTCACGGGCTTTACCTCCTAACAAACACTCACAAAGAAAAAGGGAGCGGCAGGTGCCTTGTTTTATTCTCTGCCTGCCTCTTTCCATCTGGAACTCACTGCCACCCCACAAAAGCCAAGCCAGTTCAGCCCACCTGTCTGTACCCCCGAGAGAACTCTCACCCCAGCCCCACCCTCGCGAGGGGCCCCTCTTCCCATCACTGCTGTCTCCCCTCCTGATCCGCCCCTCAGAAACCCTGCAGCCAGCCACAGAGGTGGCGGGAGTTGCCCACCCCCCCAACCCAGAGAGAGGCACAGGACGAGGCCCAGGCCCTGGCCCTTGAGGACCTCAAGGCCTGACCAGGAGACGACAGAGCTGATGACAGAAGTGTTTCTGTTTTACTCCTTTCCCCAACGTCGAGAAACAAAAGACAAATGATGGGGTGCACAGACAGACGGGACAAAGACAGGACAATGATGAAAACAGAGAACACTTCTGTGCCTCAAGCGGAGGCGGGTGAGGACAGAGGGGGCAGAGTCAGACAGGAGAGCAGACGGCACCCAGACCCACATGCGGGACAGCGGAGATGCAGCACACCCAGCTCCGGTCACCGCCACCCTGCCCAGCTGCAGGCTTCTTCCTTCCTGGCTCGGCACAGACCTCCCGCCGGGGACAGCAGCCAGAGAGGATGCAGGGGGACTGCCACGGCCCCACTGAGGCTGCCCGAGACAAGCCTGACTTAGAGCAGGTCGCGTTCACTTGTCTAGAAAGGCAGCTTCTCCCCAGCCAGAGGACCTGGCATGCAGGGTGGACAAGTGCTGCTCCCTACAAGCATCGAGCACCTCTGGGCTGAGGGCCTACATGCAGTGGGAAGAGCAGGGCTCTTTCTCAAACTTTTGGGATTGGCACAAAAAAATAAAATAAAATAAAAAATAAATCAATAAATCAGGTATCTCAGACACCCAGGGACCCAGGGGAGGCTGCAGGACCCAAGGACGGGAGAAGCCTGCCCTGCTGAAATGAATCCAGATCCCCAGCATGCATTGCATCGGCCATGGAGGGGACAGAGCCAGACGCAGGTGCACGAGTGGGAGGCCGCTGTTGTTCCCGCGAGACTAGGAAAGCTCCGTAGCGAGCCTTCAACGCCACAGCCAACAGGGCGTGCGGCAGGCAAGAGCCCACTGCTCTCCCTCTCCCGGGGCTCTGTGTCTCCCCCACCGGCCCCACAATGCATGCTCCCCCCGTGCCCATGGTGAGGGCAGGACAGCGAGAGGAGCAGTGCAGTGTATACCTTCCAGAACGGTCAGCCATGCAGAGTGATGGGAGAGTCCGATAGAGTTACCCGCCAAGCACGTATACTCGCCCGCGTCCTCGAAGGAGACGTTCCGCAAGTGAAGCACCTCCATCTCTTTGTCAGTGGTGTTAACTCCGGCAGTCTAGGAAGAGACAACGGAAGCGGAATGGACAAGCGCGGGACGCGAGATCTCGAGGAGGCACCGAGACAGGGAAGGGTGGGGGAGTGCACAGAGGGGAGGCCACCAGAGCGGAAGATGCTCCCCAGCGTCTCCTTTGCAACAAGGAACACATAGAAACCACCAGCAGCAGGACCTGTTAGAGAGGAAGAGAGTGCGGCCCTGGGGAGGAAGTCCAGCAGGTCACGGCTGGTTACGACCCGTCACCAGGCGCCGGCAGCCACTGGCCCATCCCAGCATGCGGGCGGCGGGCGGCATGGAGAAATGGGGCCCGGCCAGTAGGCGGCTGTTTGGTTTCAGGTCGAGATAAGTGGAGAGGGGGCCACACAGGAGGGATGGAAGGGAGCATGCACGCATACACACGCAGCCTGCAGACCGGGGTCTCTGCAAGGGAACACCTGGCCCCTTCTCTGATCTGCAGCATCATTCATAGCACAGCGTGGCTGTGTCCCCAGGAGTCCACGCACAGCCACACACCCAGCCAGGGGACACACATAAGGCACAGAGGGAACCAGCAGACACCAACACAAAACTAAACCAAACCAGCCTCCCAGGCCGAGTATTTTTCCATGGCTCTGGGCACTAGGATACAGAAGATAAGAGGGAGAGTCCGGCGCTGGCTTCCCACTGCTCCAGTGGCATGGGGCCGACATGAAATTCCCAGCACAGGGTCCCATCCGTCTCCCCATTACCTTTTGCCACAGGTCTGGTGACAGTGAGCCACGCAGACTGGTTAGCTTCACCAATATAATTGGAAACCTTACACACATACTGCCCGCTCTGGGCCTCTGTCACATTGAACAAGGTCAGCACCTCTGCATCCGAGCTATTAGTCCCCGAATGCTGGAACAAACCAACGACACACCGGTCAGTCGCGCAAGCGTGGCCACCTGGCCGTCCTCCGCTCCCGCGTACCTTCCAGGCAAGGGACGCGGTCCAAGGGACTTTGCATCTCTCCTTGTTTTAGTGGAACACAACAAGCTGACATCAAAAGCCCCAAACATTTCATAAAGGAAAACAAAACAAAACAAAAACACCGACTGTCCCAAATATCTCATGGCCTGTCTGTGTGAAATCCATCCTCCAGGACCGGGGCAGGGACTGTAAATGGACTCGGGGCCGAGCCCAAGGCCCCAGCCCCATTTCCTACAGTGCAATTTCTGCACCAGTAGCCAAGAGAAGGCACAGCTAGTGAATCTCCGGGACGGGCAGCCTGGGGAGGATGAGGTCTAACTGTGGGACAAGGTGGTAAACAGCTTTCCCAGCTTCTGGTCACTTCCTGTCGCAAGATCCACGGGAGATTTAGGCAATTACCTTCCCTGGATTAATGGAGCATTCAGGGACAATCAAAGTCTGGGAGTGAAAGGGAAAAGGAAGAAAACGCCATTACTCCTCACACTGCGTAGAATTTATATGCGGCACCTGCTTTCCCAAGCCTGCTTAGGCTGTGTGCCCTCATCCTTCATCCCGTCTTCCAAACAAGAGCAGAGCTCGGGAAGCAGGGCAGAGCCTGCGAGGGGCTGGCTGCCAAGGCTTTGGTCCCGGGCAGTGAGTGAGAAAGCAGGGGACCTCACGCTCTCCTGGAGGGCTCCCCTTTCTTTCTTTGGGGTGGGGTCTCGTCCTTTCAAAGCCTTCATCCCCCTCCAAGCAAAGTCACTGGCAGAGCTTTCAAAACCAGCACCGCCCCCCTATTCCCAGCTCACCTCTACTCTGTCATCTCTCCCCACTCCTGGGAAAGGGGTTGGGTCCCCACTAAGATGGTACATGGGCTGGGGCCCGATCCCAGGCCCTGAGCCTGACCACCGAACCTGGCAGGCTCTGTCCTGGCACCCCATCCCGTGCAGACTAGGGTGATCACCTTCAAGATCTGGACGTAGGGCAGATTGTCTGGGCCGATCTTACTCCCGTTGACCTCGATGTGCTTTAGCCACTGGATGTGCGGCTGAGGGTCACTGTACACCTTACACATGAACTCCACGTTGCTGCCCAGGGCCACCGTCTTGTTGGCAGGCAACCCTGCCTGCAGAATGGGCCGGTGAGGCGACCGCTCTGTGGAAGAAAGGACATGTGTGGGCCTGCAGTGCCCCCTCAGCTTTCCCGGGGACGGGGCAGTGCTTGTCCTGCATCTCCGTGGGGCCCCAGTGCGCCCACCCTGAGTCCTCTCTCAAGGCCCCATGGGAGCTCCTCCTCCAGGCCACACATCCATACTTATGCACAGTAAGTCTCCTGTACCTTAATGGACTTAACACCCTGAGACCCCAGCACAACGTGCTTCCCAGAGAACTGCTGACTGAGACCACTGTTGTTCAAAGTGTGGTCTGGGGACAGCAGCACCAGTGCCAACTGGGAGAGAGTCAGAAAGGCAGGATCTCAGAGCCTGGACCCCAATCCCCTGCTGAGACCACGTGGCCAGCACCAAGACGGGAGGCTGGCAGAGAGTCTCTGGGCCTCTCCATCTCCAGCGTACTGGGCTCTACCTCCAGAATCGGGGTGGGAAGCCTCTGTTTCTGCCAAGGGCCACTTGGATACTTATAACGTCGTTCATGGACCATATAAAATGATCCAACTTAACAATCAGCCTGCTATACATGTACTGAATTTCAAAGTCTGGGATTGCCTTGGCAGGGCCAGACAAGGCGATTTTGTGGGCCTCATACAGCCTGCGGGCTGGACATTCCCACCCCTGCTCTAGGACCGGTTGCAGGAGCAGCCCTGAAAAGCATGGTGCTCATCCAGGAGCCGGCAGGGGCCTGGAATTCCACAGGCACCTGACCTCTGAGCCTCAGCAGGTGCAGTGGGTCATGCCTGCCTGGTGGGGATGACAGCAGATTTGCAAGAGCCTTCATCAAGCCACAGCTACCACTGCACTCTCTGTAACAGCCCAACAACCAGCCACATCTTTCAGGGTAGACTGTCAAAAATGCCTTCCAGTTCACGGCGACATTGGCTTTGGGACACATTCTCACCTGAGGCTCTTTGGTTTGCAGACAGGGAATAGTAAAGTGCAAACGGAGGAGTCAACCTGCTCAAGGTGGCAAGGTCCCTACTAAATGGCAAGTGCAATCCTGACGCCATCCCAAGAGTCCTTGATGCCCGCTCCATACTCTAAGCACCTCACGTCTGTGCCCACAACCTCTTACCCACGACGTCCAGCTGGTAGGTGTGGTTGATGCTGCCATACTCGTTCTCCACAATGCAAGTGTAGTTGCCCTTATCAGAGGGAACCACGGAGTCCATGATGATGCTCCAGGTGGCATAGCGGACCTGTGGGCAACAGGCAAAGGGGCTCCACTGAGGGTCTGGAGGAAAATGCAGGCAGAGGCCATGGGGCCGTGTTGGTGCCTGTGGGACCGTCTCTCTCAGCTCCCCCATCAGAACTGCAGAGTAGCTGGGAGGAGGACAGAGTACGTGGTGCTCAGCCCAGGTCCATTAAACTGGCAGATGAGCGTGAGCCTTAGAAGTCTTCCCCGTGTGCTCAAGGCCAGCCATGGTCTAACCAAGGTGTCTTCTGCAAACTCTCCCAAATCACACCAGGAGTATTCTCAACCCTGTGCCTCTGTGCCTGGCTCCTGTTAAGAGTCTGGCCTGGGGCCGGTGCTGTGGTATAGCAAGTAAAGCCATTGCCTGCAATGCTGGCATCCCATATGGGCGCCGGTTCAAGTCCCGGCTGCTCCACTTCCGATCCAGCTCTCTGCTATGGCCTGGGAAAGCAGTAGAAGATGGCCCACTTGGCACTCTGATATGGGTGCCATCATTCACTGCTTTCCCAGGCACATTAGCAGGGAGCTGAATTGGAAGTGGAGCAGCTAGGACTCGAATAGGTGTTCTGATATGGAATGCTGGCATCACAAGTGGCAGTTTAACTGGCTGTACCACAACGCCAGCCCTATGTGTTCAAAAATTTTTTAAATGCATTAACCTTATAGTTAGAAAGCACTGCTATTTAAGACAGTTAGAGGCATATGAGGGAGGATTTTCTAACTCCCTTGTCCCATCCTTCCTCCTCTCCTTTCATAGCTAGGTGTACTAACCTTGTAGCCTCCAATCCGGTGGTCAGGTTTGAACTCTTTGCCATTTTTCAGCCAGCGCAGCGTGGGGTTCGGTGTCCCGCTGGAAGGGCACTTGAACTTCACAGTCTTGGCAGCCGGCACGGCGTGCAGTTTCTTTTCCATCTTTTCAGGGGATGTCCAGTACGGCGCTACGGCTGCCCGGGGAGAGCCAAGAAACGAGCGGGCTGGTCAGGTTCAGAGCGAGGGCCCAGGCAGGAGCGGGAGCTGCCTCGCCCATCTGCCCAGCACCTGTCCACCACCGTCCAGCGTCAAGGGACACTCCAGGGGCTGCAGTCAGGCACCAGGACCCCACGTGCCCCTCCTTCCTCCTCCTCCTCCTCCTCCACCAGTTTCAGCCAAGCCTCTCCCTTCCCTCTCCAACAAAACTCCCAGGCCCGTAAGATAGGAAACAGTGTCTCACGCATACGGTTTGGTTTGGTGTTATCTGTCTCTTTCTCCTCCGAAGAGGAGTCATCATCGTCGTCGTCGTCCTCCGACGAGGGGAGCGCATCTACGGGAAGAAGCAGCGCACTGAGGTCCCCTCTGATCCAGCTCTGGATCTCCATGCCTATCAGCGGTCACCCCACTGAGACTGCTACCGATACGGACCAACACTGACTGCCCTCCCCATATGGATTCCCACGGCCACTCTCCCTCGGCGTTCCAGAACTGCCTGCTCCTGTGCCTGGCCCTTCTGGCTCCAGGGGGTCCTTTTTGTTGGACTCCACCCTTCTCCGCTTAACTCACAGTACCCCGGGTCTCAGAACCACAAGCTGGGAAACCCACGTCCTTCTTTGTGCTGCCAATCGCTGGGCCGCACAGGCTGATGGAGGCACAGGGATCTGGATGCTAGCTGCAGGGACGGACATGGCGCAGCTGGTTAAGCTGCCACCTGTGATGCTGGCAGCCCATATGAGCGCAGGTTCAAGTCCTGACTGCTCCACTTCTCACCCAGGACCCGGCCAATGTGTCTGGAAAAGCAGCAGCAGAGGGACTGAGTGCCTGGGCTGGGCCCCTGCCACCCACGTGGGAGACCTGGATGGAGTTTCTGGCCTGTCTCTAACTCTCCCTCTGTAACTCTGCCTTTCATATAAACAAATCTTTTTAAATAAAAAGAGCAGCAATTAGTTTCAAAGTCAGGGACACCTGCAGTCCGAATTTTTCCTGTGTGTCACCTGCTCAGGCGTGGGCACTGCCCCCAGCACCGGCCTGCAGCTGCCGACCCTCTGCCCACCCAGCATCCACCCCTTGTCAGAACAGGCTCCACAAACACGTGGTCACCAATCAGGGTTCAAGACAGGTCTCTTTCCAAGCCTCCCCTGCACTTTCAGGGTGGGGGAGAGGGAAGATGGGGGCATGTTCAAAGTGACACCTAAGGGGAGGCTTACGGGCTGCACACCCAGCCCGCCTCCCTGGGCTGCACAAATGGCATCTAGAACATTTCAGCTCACTTCCTGGAGTCACAGTCGCTTTCCAAAACTGGCAGGTTCCCAAAGTCACAGAGCTCTGGGGTTCCCTGGCTGCCCTCACGGCTCCAAAGCTAACAGCTAGGCGCTTGCTTCCTGGAGAGCCAGCGGGCGGGCCAGGCGGTGCAGGTGCAGCCGGTGCAGGTGCAGCCGGATTCTCCCCATCATCACAGCAGGGACCTCCGCCACAATGTCTGGGGCTCTAACCCCTCTCTTAGAGTACCAAGTCCCACCAGACCAACTGACAGTGGCAGGATGGAGCTCTGGGCCACCGCGGGGCCTTAACGCCCCGAGGGTATCTCTGGCTGAGGCCTGCTCCACCTGACCATCCCTCTGAGAGCCAAGCCACGCGGCGGGCGGGGAGCGATGTTAGTGGGCAGCGGCTTCGGAAGCAGAGCGGGGGCAGAGGCTCGCTCCCTCGGGAACAGTGGGCCGGAGGGGGTGGGCGCGGGGAGAGCGTGAGGGCGGGGCTTTGCTACCAACCTGAGACGTTGACGGAGAAGTAGGTGGTGTCGCTGCCCGAGGGGCTGCTGGTCACGCATGCGTAGAGGCCGGAGTCGGTGGGCACGGAGTCCCGCACCTCCACCTCCTCGCCCGTGATGCGCGTGCGGTTGCTTTCCGCCAGCTGCACCCCGTCCCGCAGCCAGTTGATGCTCTGCACATCGTCCCGCAGCCGACAGCGGAGCTGCAGCAGGTCACCCGGGTGGACCAGCAAGGACTCCACTTCCACAGGGGCTCCCCAGGGCTGGGCTGCAGCCACCCCAGGGACGGGCAGAGGAGGCAGTGGCAGGCGAGGGAGGAGGGAGAGACAAAGGGAGTTACGCTGGCCACCACCGGGCCTCACTTCCTGGAACTGGCGTTGGGGCTGGGAATACGGGTCAGTGGGAAGACAGCTGGCGGCCTGGGACCCCTGGCTCCTCTCCCCCACCCCGCTCCTCCAAAAGTCAAAGGAAGAAAAGAGGCAAAGTTAGGAAGCAGCTGCAGCAGCGTTAAGCGGATCACACTGCGTTTCCCGCCATCCTAAGGGAGAGGCCGCCCTCCCCAGGCCTCCTCTGTGGCCAGATGCTGCCCCGCACACGCCCAGTTCTTTGCCAGGAGCGGCCACTGCCCCCACAGGAACACCCCTTCCCCTAACAACAGTTGGACAAGCCCTGCCCCTCCGAAGTCCAGCAGCCCCCACCCCTGTCTGTCACCGGGGGGCGCGGTTCCCGTGGTTCAGTGTGTGTGGGGGTCTGGCCTCCAAGGAGGCAGAGGCGAGGTCAGCTCAGGGGAGCCTCTCTCTGACAGGTGCTGGGCCAGAGGACTTGGAGCCTTTGCCTATATAAGGAAGGGAGGCCCGCAGCTGCCCCAAACCCACACTTGCTCTGGCAGCAGACGCTGCTGCACACAAAGCGCCTTTCTCCTCGGCCCACCGCCCGGCTCGCCCTGTGTGTGTGTCCCCACCTTCCTCTGTCCCCAGCGCTGTCTCAGCACTCGCCTTTCCCTGTCCCCTGCACTGGACCCACCCAGGGTGTCCAGAACTCACACGATCCCATGCTACCCAGAGCACCCAACCCTCTCCTGACCCTCCGGCCACAGCGCCTCCTCCATCCTGGCCTGAACACTGCTTTGCATCAAAGAGGGGGAATGAGGTTCCTGCTTCCTGTAAGGACTGTGCAGAGGTATCCCTGGCCTCTTCTTGCACCAAAAGAACGCACACAGTTGGTGTCTCTCTCACCCACCACCTGATTAAGATCGCAGCCTCCTCCATCAGGCCGATTCCGCACACCTGAGGAACCTAAGCCGCTCCCAGAAAATGCCCTGCAGGCCCCTGACCCTGAGGCTCTGACTCCGAACACACGTGCCCTCTCTCCCTCAGCCCTGCTTCACCTGCGGCTACCCGCCCCCCTGCAGGGGCCCCTGTGTGTCTCTTCGCCTGGCTCTGGCTGGCGACTCCTCCAGGAAGCCACCTGTGACGCCCGCCTGGTGGGACTGTGGGATGAGAGTCGCATTTACCTTTGAATCTGTAGCACCTGGTCTGCCACTCAGCATCCAGGATCTTAGCCCATGCTGGGGCAGCTGCAAGCCCCTTCACTGTGCCCCTTTCTGAGCTCCCATTTCTCCCTCACCTCTCATTTTGGGGGTGCTCAAAAGGTTTCTGCTAAACACCCTATAAATGAAAAAGGGGGTCCCCGGCACCGGACAACACCAGGGACCCACAGGGGTTTGCCCCAATGGGTCCTGGGGACCACAACGAACAGGTAAGGCTGGGTAGCCTGGGCTGCAGTCCCTGGCCCATGTCAACCCAATACTGGGTCACTGAAAACTGGGTGCTGCATTTTGAGGGGTTCTGGAACCACAAGGCAAGCACACGGTTTATTCCTGTGAGTCCGGTCAAGGGGACACCACAGAAGTGAGTGGGTTAAAAATAAGCCTTTGTGGGTCTCAGAAAAACCAATCCTTCCCAGGTTTAATGGACTGTGGTTTTGCCAAATGAAAGTGTTAGACAATCCGTTTGGACTTGACCCTCAAGGAAAACTGCAGACACTCCTATTGATCAAATCTCGCTCCCCTCAAATGACCTCACTGATTAAATATTTTGCAGTGCATGACTTGTACCGGCCGCTGGTCAACAGCAAACTCAAATTCTTCGCCTCTGGCATCACACAGCCTGTTTCCACAGGTCCAGGAGACAAAAAGAACTCCAAAGACAAAAAGCAGCAAGGAGCAGAATCAGGCATCCCCCCCACCCCCACCAAGAGGAGGTGGCAGAGACCTGGCCCAGCTGGCGCCATCCCAACCAGACGTGCAAACCAAACTCTTGTACAGGATCTATAAAAAGCCTCCAGGGCCCACTGTTTTCCTGGATTCCCCTCCTAACCTGTCTCAGTCTGCTCCATCTTCTTCTTCCTTGCACCTCACCTCTGGAGAACCTCCTATGCCTGGGGTCAAGACCCTCATCCCCTACCTTGCTCTCAAGCCCATATGTACTGTATTCTCTGGATCAAGATCCCACACTGGGTGCTGGCATTGTGGGTAAACTGCCATCTGCAATGCCAACATCCCATATTGGCACCGGTTCAAGTCCCTGGCTGCTCCACTTCCGATCCAGCTCCGTGCTAATGGCCTAGGAACAGCAGTGGAAGATGGCCCAAGTATTTGGGCCCCTGCCACCCATGCAGGAGACCTGGAAGAAGCTCTTGGTTCAGGCCTGGCCCATTGCTGGCCATTGGTGACCATCTGGGGGACTGAGCAAGTGGAAGGAAGATCTCTCTATCTCTCCCTCTCTAACTCTTTCAAAAATAAATTAAAAAATCTTTAAACAAAATCCTACACTGTCTATGGGATGAATAAACCCAATACCCTTGCTTTGCCTTCAGTCAAGGCTCCCTAAATCTGACCCCACCCTCTGCAGCCAGTTGCCTTGTTTTCCATGGCTGCCTGTTCTGCACCCTGACACAACAAAGCTTCCCCTGCTGAGGACTGTCTCAGCAGGTCCTCCATCAGAAATGTCCTGGAAGGGACAGGTGAGTGGCCTAGGAGTTAGAACACTGGTTGGGACACCCATAACCCACATGGGAGTGCCTGGTTATGAGTCCCAGCTCTGTTCCTGATTCCAACTTCCAGGCATCCTGGGAGGTGGTAGCTGATGACTCAAGTAGTTGGGTCCCTGCCATCTACAAGGGAGACTATTCCTGGTCTCTGGTCCCCAGTTTTGACCTCGCCCATCCCTGGCTGTGGTGGGCATTTGGGGAGTGAACCAGTGGATGACTCTTTCTGTTTCTGGCTCTCAAGTAAATAAATTGACTGACTAATAATTTTTACAATGTCCAGGAAGTCTTCTGTTTACACTGGCATCTCTCCCTAATTTTCTGAAGAACACTTACTGTCTGCACTATATAAATTTATACCCAATTACACACCATCTTATATTGTTTCTTTCTCTTAACATCAGAGAGATCATTCACACACTGTAAAATTCACCTATTTAAAGGGTGCATCTCAACTGTGTTTAGTACAGCGTTCCTGGACCTGAGACACTGAAATCCACAGATGCTCAAATCTCTTATATAAATGGCACATTATCTACAGGTAGCCTATGTACATCCTCCCAATACTAAACCACCTCCAGTGTAGATGCTATGCGAAGAGTTATGATACAGCATTGTTCAGGG
The DNA here is from genome assembly GCF_033115175.1 of Lepus europaeus. Lineage (NCBI taxonomy): Eukaryota > Metazoa > Chordata > Mammalia > Lagomorpha > Leporidae > Lepus > Lepus europaeus. The sequence continues at coordinate 5,381,361 of NC_084842.1, read as the reverse complement.
AACAATGACAAGAAAAACCATTCTGTATGTGTTCAGTACAGATGTGACTTTTCCCTGAATATTTCTGCTTCAGTAGGCTAGGCATCACCACAATCTAACTCCAGCGCGCCAAGAAGAAACCCGGCACCTACAGCAGTCACCCCCCAGCCCCTGTCCTTGCAGGTTGTCTGCTCTCCCCGCCTTTACAGGTTTGCTGTCCTGGATCTCACATCAGCGGAATCACACAACTGATGGTCTTCCCTTGGCACAGTATGTTCAAGGTTCTCCCATATTGCATCTCAAGACTTCTTTCCTTTGAATAGCCTCATAATACTGCACCAGATGAATACACTACATTCCTGCCACTCGTTGGCAGCCACTTGGGTGTACTGTTTCTTAACTGTCAACAATGTCCCTGGCTTGCCTCTCCTAAGAACTAGCAAGCAAACTCAGAGCAGGGCTGCCTGTTACAATTTTCCCACGGTGCCAAGCAACGTTAGAAAACACAGAAACCACTCCAAAGGTCTTGAACGAACTTAGCATCTGGCAAAAGCTCATGGTTAGAGGAATCTAAAATCGGCCCAGGGCTCCGAAGTCACAGCGATCTTTTTCACTGAGCGCACTGCCCCTGGATGCTTGTCACAGATTCTCCACTTGCTTGGGGCAGGGAAGGTAACCCCCTGTGCATCTGCTCACTGGGCCTGTCTGTCGCACTGCTCTGTGGAGTTCCGTGGGAGGTGTCAGATTCCAGCACACCACAGCACAACCTTTTGGCCTTTCCAGTATCCCTCACTCTGTCCTCTAAGGCAGGCCCTTGTAGCCCCTGCTCTGGCTCTGCCCAGCTGGCTCTTCTCTGGTCAAGATCAACCAGCCAGGGAGGGTTGCTGGCTGGGACACGTGCATCCCATACCAGAATGCCCAGGTTCCAGTCCTTGCTCCACTCCCAAATCCAGCTTCCTGCTAATGTGGACCCCAGGAGGCAGCAGGTGATGGCTTAAGTAGTTGGGTCCTTGCCACTCATGCAGGATCCCTGGATTGAGTTCCCAGCTTCTGGCTTTGACCACCTCCCCCCTCCTCCCCTTGCCCCCCGCCATGGCCATCGTGTGCATTTGGGCAGTGAACCAGTGACTAGAGCCCTCTGCCACTCAATTTTTTTTTTTTTAATAAAAAGATTTATCCTTGTCGTGAGATCGGTCACCAAGAGAAGAGCTCACTGGACGTTAAAGATGAAGACAAGGGAACCAGTTTACTGCTCAGCCACTTGAAACCAGCATTTCAGCTCTGAGAGCCTGGTCTCAGAATCAGGTCCAAAGATAGTCTTTAACATGTGCAGCAAGGGCTTCTGTGGGGAATGTGGCACCAAACGCTTGCTTATTACAAAGTTCACTACGCCAGGCTCTAGGCGCTGGGAGTTCCAAGCGCCCTGAACAAAACACATCGTGCTTCAATGCCGACAGAACAGAGCCACGACCTTCACTAGTGGGGTTGGAAGGTTAGGGTCAGGGCTCGACGAGATGTTCCTTGGGAGGACTCGGGCTGCCCAGCTCACGTCCAAGGCCTTGACAGTACTCCAGAAAACAAGAGAGGGCAAAGGCTTGTGCTGAGCTGCTGACGGGATGGAGGAGATCTCTTAGCCCCCAACCGGGTCCTAGCACAAGGTAATGACAGACTGTGGCAAGCTGTGCAGGCTGCACATGGCGCTCCCTTTAGTGGGAGTGAAAGGCACCCACCCTCCAAGCCCACAGGCCTCCTCCAAGGAGCCCTTCCACTCCCTCAGGGACCTAGGAACAAACGGTGACACCCTCTTTTCATTGATCCTCAAGGAAGCAGGTAGACAGGACAGAGAAGGGTGCAGAAGGCGCTCTCCTGTGGTGTTTCCAAGTTCAGGAACAAGGTTAATGCCAACTGAAGCCCTACAGACTCCCTCTCCCCTAAAGAATGTGCCGTGCCACCCCAACAAGCCAACAGGCGTGGGATTTTGCTTTTGGCAGGACTAGCCCAAACCCACCCAGACCCTGTTATACTTACAAAAGTCTGAGACCCTAGTTACTGTTAATACAAATAGAAGATGGGGAATTGAGCAGCTATCATGGGAGTCCCTGTCAGGGTACAGTGGGAAACAGGTTGAACAGAGGCGCAGAAGGTGTACAAGGGGACTTCAGAAAGTGCTTGGAAAAATGGAATTAAAAGATCTTATTTTGGGGCCAGTGTTGTGGAATAGCAGGTTAAGCCACTGCTCATGAGGCCAGCATCCAGTATCAGAGTCCTGGCTGCTCCACTTCTCATCCAGCTCCCTGATAATGCGCCTGGGAAGGCAGTAGAAGATGGCCCAAGGACCTGGGCCCATGCACCCACGCGGGAGACTCAGTGGCATTCTTGGTTTCGGCCTGGCCCAGCCCTAGCTGTTGCAAGCATTTGTGCAGTGAACTAGCAATGGAAGCTCTCTCTCTCTCTCTCTCTCTCTCTGCCTCCTTTCCTGTTGTCTTTCAAGTAAATACATACATTTTTAAAGACAAAATATTTCATTTAGGTGCACAAAGTTTTTGAAACCATATTTTTTCATAATTTTCATTTTCCACAAACTTTTAGAAGACCCTTCACATGCATGAGTTTCAAAACATTTCCACCAAAATAAACTTAATTCTGGAGTCCATGAATTTAAAAAAAAAAGATTTAATTATTTATTTGAAATGCAGAGTTACAGAGAGACAGAGACAGAGAGAGGTCTTCCACCCACTGGTTCACTCCCCAGATGGTCACAATGGCCAGAGCTGTGCCAATCCAAAGCCAGGAGCCAGGAGCTTCTTCCAAGTCTCCCACGCAGGTGCAGGGGCCCAAGGACTTGGGCCATCTTCTACTTCTTTCCCAGGCCACAGCTGGATAAGAGGAACAGCTGGGACTTGAACTGGCAGCCATATGGGATACTGGCACTGCAGGTGGTAGCTTCACCCGCGGTCAAAGCAGACAGGACCCATGGCTAAAGTTGGACACACAGCAGGGCAGGGAAAGGAGGTTGGAGAGAAAACCCAGTGGTAGGGGTTGGGGGGTCACAAAAGAATGAGGTGCTCCTGAGCAAGGGTGTGCAGTGGGAGGAGGGGCAGCAGGAGGCCAGAGTGTATGGCCTGCTCCAGACAGCAGGTTCATGGTAGAAAATACTTTAAAAAGGCAGGGAATGGAACAGTCTGCGAAGAGGTCACAGGGAACACCTCTTATGAATGCGGGCCACTCACGCCATGCACAGGCGTACCTGTAGACCCAGGCCCTCGAGGGCCGGTTTGGTTTGGAAGGTATCCAGCCCCAAACCCCACAACTTCACACGAGCCCAGTGAAGAATAACACATTTGCATAGTTTGCAGCAGTTTACCATGTGCCTTCCCGTATATTATCCAGGGATCCTTAAACAACTGTGTCAACAAGAACTCCAATGCTGGCCGACAGCAACAGGGCACTTATGACAGCCCATATATTATTTATTTATTTGAAACTCAGAGTTACACAGAGAGAGAAGGAGAGACAAAGAGAGCGAGCTCTTCCATCTGCCAGTTCATTCCCTAATTGGCCACAACAGCCGGAGCCAGGAGCCAGGAACCTCCTCCAGGTCTCCCACTTGGGTGCAGGGGCCCAAGTACTTGGACCATATTCCATGGCTTTCCCAGGCCACAGCAGAGAGCTGGATCGGAAGTGCAGCAGCTGGGACTGGAACCGGTATCCTTATGGGATGCTGGCACTGCAGGTGGCGGTTTTACTCACTATGCCACAGCTTAAACTTCTATTTAAACTTCTATTTAAACAAGAATATATTTTCCCTCCCCAAATGCCTACAAAGCCAGGGTTGGGCCAGGCTGAAGCCAGAAGCTGGGAACTCAAACCAGGTCCCCAACATGAGTGACAGGAACCCAACTACTTGAGCCACCACCTGCTGCTTCCCTGGGAACACATCAGAAAGAAGCTAAGAATTGGAAATTGAGCAGGGATTCTGATAGGAGATGCAGGCACTCCAAGTGGCATCTTTTTTTTTTTTTTTAAAGATTTATTTTTATTTGAAAGTCAGAGTTACACAGAGAGAGGAGAGGCAGAGAGAGAGAGAGAGGTGTCTTCCATCTGGTGGTTCATTCCTCATTGGCACAGCTGGAGCTGTGCCAATCTGAAGCCAGGTTCTTCCTGGTCTTGGGGCCCAAGGTCTTGAGCCATCTTCCGCTGCTTTCCCAAGCCATAGCAGAGAGCTGGATTGGAAGTGGAGCAGGCGGGTCTCGAACCAGCGCCCAGGCCAGGGCGTTAACCTGCTGCACCACAGCGCTGGCCCCCTAACTGGCATCTTAACTGCTGTGCTAAACACCCCATTGCAGAGCTTTTAACCCAGACCATTTCATTCCATCCTCGTGGCAACCCTATACTGTTCTCCCTGGATATGGGAGCAAGAGTGACTCACTGAATCCCCACAACAGCCTGGTAAAGTGGAAACACTATTATCACGCTTATTTCACAAACAGGAAATTGATGCACCGAGGGACCGGACTTGTCCCAGGCAGCCCACCTAGGTAGCACGTGGCAGGGCTGGGATTGCCACCGAGATGGCCAGGTCCTCCAGAATCCACACAAGTCCAGATTTCAGCTCTACCATTATCACGTCTTTGTCAACCTCGCTGAGTGACAAAGCCCCCTCTAGTCCTGCCCTTGACCCTGTCTAGTGGTACCTATGTCTCTCACCTCCTCACGGTAGAGTCTCAAACTGGTGGCTTTGGCTTTGCTTTTCCTCTCTCACCGTCTCAATCTCACCGCTCACATCACAACTGTGACCCTGTAAAAGTACTTTCCTGTCCCTGCTCTCCCACCCCTTACAGGTGAGGCGATGGGGGAGGGGCACGCTAGGACTGTCCCACACCCTGATGGTGTCGCGGCTGATATTTTACGCTGCTTGTGTTCATTCCTCTTTACAACACAGGGAGAAAGCAGGCATCAGCAACTGACTCCAGATGCCAGGTCTCGGGGCCCCTCCACAGCATCTGGCTTCTCATCCAGCCCTGCCTTGGTCACAGGTGGACAGCACAGCCATAATGAAGTAGGCAGGCATACAGGTTAGAGTTGATCGGATTTGTGAACTGGAAGACCACGCCCCTGTGTGACCTCATGCTCCTACCTGATGCCTTTGCCATGCCCTGGTGTGGCCTCATTCCCCTACCTGGCTATACCGGGGTACCCACCAGCCAATCAGGTTAATTAACCACTCCCCTTTGGAGTGGGTTAAAAGCCTGGGGCACAGTGTGCCCAGCCTGCTCTTTTTCCCTGGCTTCTTGCTAGGAAGGGGCTTGCTGTAGCCCCACGCCTCCAGGGCGCATGGCCTTTGGGCCATGTGCTCTAGGCTTCCTGGCCTAGATGCTCTTCCACGTGGCTGGTTCCTGGTGCTCGGTATGAACCCCTAATTATCCCTCTCTCTTAAATAAAGCTCTCACTCTCCTATGCATCTTTCTTACTGAATAAAAGCTTAAAACGTACCATGCTGCCTCGTTATCTGTGCCGATATTTAGAATTCTTCTCTAAATACTAGGCAAGAACCCTCTTGGGCTTATTAATATCGGGGATTTAGTAATAAGCCCGTGGTGAAATCGTAAGGCACCCTAAATTCTGGTAGTACATGTGGCACCCTGGCTAGCATTTCTATGGAACTTTAAGGGGCCACATTTTAGTGTGAATTTTAGGGGTTCTTACCCGATTTCAATTCCTCTCCTCTTGGCTCAGTCCCCAACCTGTCACCTGATAACTGGCTCTCTCTTCTCAAGGCCCTGGCCCTGGGTTACAGCTTGCAGCTGACGACCCCTGATGCCCCACTGAGCAGGCTGAGAACATCAGGCAGAAGGGGCTGGCCGCCTCTGCCCATCACATCCTCAGAGGCCCCTGCTCTCCAGCTCTGATGCTCCAGAGGTCAATCTCGCTGTCCCCTCTCTGGCCTAGCCAATATCCTCACCGCTCCACCCAAAAGGCCTTGCTTCTCCCTAAAATGCCTTTCTCTTCCTCTCTCCCCAACACGCAAGCAAGCATCTCCATCGTCACTTCCCTAGGCCTGCAGACCCCTCCTCGGAGGCCTGCTCAGCTATGGTCTTGACTTCATTCTGAATGTGGCCTCCGCCGGACTTGAACACATTTGCAGCTTTGCTGCATGTACTCCTGTGGGTCATAAGGATGTGCCTCACCTCCCCTGGGAGGTCAGGACCCGGCCCCCAACCTTTTCCATTCTGGACTCCTGGGTCAAGAAAATTTGGGGAGAGGCCACCCTGTTAAGGAATGGGGGCGGAGGGGTGGGGGGAACAGTGGGGTCCAGGCATGTTTACGGTCTCGGCACAAACTCCCCAGAGATAAATGAGGGGGCAATTGTGGGTGGGGGAGGAACTCGGGGTGGCTTTGAAAGCAACTTAAAAGGAACACAGAACAGCTCAGCGGGGCTCCGGGAGCCCTCTGCAGAGGGTTTTTATTACATTATTTTGGCTTTGAAATGGAACTGAAAACTTAACTTGAGTCCGGCCTGCAGCCAGGCCAGAGCGAGGACTCTCACTCGGACCCAGGATAACAATGGCCGGCCATCACCCCAGTAAGGGTTGGCTGGGGTGTAGGGGGCGGGTCCCCTGAAGACACAAGACTCCCTGAGCTCCCGGGGGGTCCCCCAGCTACCTGAGAAACTGCAGAACTGGGGGGGCACAGGTGTGTGTGGCAAGGGAGACAGAACACCAACTAATTAGCAGGGCCTGGCACCCCGAACCAGGAGCAATCAGCAGTCCTCCAACCAGGGGATTTAGGAGTGGAGATTGAAAAAAAAAATAGAAAAAGGGAAAGGAGTAAGAAGGAACGTTTTACATGCAAATGGGCCTCCGCCTGCAGAGCCCATTAAAATGTAAAAACGCCACATTCAGCCTGACAAAACGGTGCAAACTGCTGTGTCTGCCGGAGGGCCAGCCATAAAGCTCCCAACAAAGGGGCCGGGGAACAATGGCGGCTGAATGGCCGCGGCCAGCAGGTCCCCTCGCGCGTTGCCATGGGGACCCCACCGGGGCTCACTAAAGGTATTTCCTGAGGAGAGAGGCCCCGAACACAGGCCCAGGCTGCCCGGCTAATCCTGACAGGAAGCCATCTCCTTTCAGCAGCCCAGGGGCTTGGGGCCGGGAGTTTTGTTTTGTTTTTATTAAAAAAAGATTTCGGCCTTTTGTGTGTCCCACCTCGTCACTGTAATTTACCGCAGAGCCGCCTGCGCCGGCCACAGCCGCCCTGCGACCCCCCAAAAACAGCTCCCCCAGAGCCGGGAGGGCGGAGGCCGGCCCAGAGAGAGAGAGAGAGAGAGAGAGAGAGAGAGTTCTCTGCCCATGTCTGCACGGCAGAGGCAGCCCGGGCGTCACAAGGGGTGACACTGCTTCGGTCTGGGGTCCCTGCTTCCCCATCCAGGGTTGACCCGACATTCCCCTCCCCCTCCAGGGGGCACCGGCCTCTCCCAACGCCCACCAAGGGAAGACTGTAATTAAACAATTCAACAAAGAAACGCACCCAAGAATTCTCTCTCTCTGTCTCTCTCTCTCTCTCTGTTTACCAAGCCAGAACCATGGCCTGAGGCCCCGAATGTTTCCAGGGCACTCACTTCCCCTGGTCCTGTGTCACCAGGAAGGAGGAACCACTCCGGGAAGAGGGGAATCCGTGCTCTCACCTGAGGTGAGAAGAGGTAGACCAGAAGCCCGCTGGCTAACGGTGGGGCAGGGCCACCAGAACTCCTGGTTCCTAGAAGTTTGTGTCACCATCTCTCTATTTGGCACCAGGAGAATCCGGCTTTGGCAGATTCAGGGACTCAAGCCAACAACACAGCTGGCGGTGGAGACAGAAACTCTGCTGTGTGACAACAGCCCCGCAGGACAACAGCGCTGGGTAAATTAACATTTCCTGAGCAACGTGTAAGGGGGAAAAGCAATCCCCTTCCCCCCCTTGAGGGAGGACTGGAGCAGGAGGGAGGCCCAGCTCGCCAGTGGGAACCCGGGTGCCTGCACACAGACCTGCCCCAGAGCAAGCTTTGAACCAGAGCAAAACAGGCTGCTTGGGAGGCTGAGGTCTGTGCCCTGCAAAGCGGCCCCCACCTTCTAAGGCTGACTCAAGTGAGTCCGTTTTGGGGGAGGGAAAGGAAACATTGCCTCTGCTCAGTGACGGAAAGCTCCCCCTGAGGAGCCCCAGCTTTCTGTCAGCTGGGGAGGACGCAGGCCCTGGGGCAAGGGTCCTTCTCTCCTTCCTTACTCCAAGCACAAGTACAACTGGTCACCAACTGCTGTGATGCACAAGGAAGAGCATCTTCCACTAAGCCGTGAGCCCAGGTGGTGCATGCGTGTGCGCGTGTGCGCGGGTCCCGCTGCTGGGAGGGGCGCTCAGACCCTCCCAGCCCTGGCCCCGAGCCCAGGCCTCCCAGCCATGTGTCTGCAGCTGCGACCTGTCATGCACTTCCTGGTCTGGGTTCTGTAATGGAAAGATCATTAAGGGTGGGGGGAGGAGGCGAGCAGGGAATCCGCAGCGAGAGGTAGCCCTGCAGCTCCCACTCTGACCCTAAGTCCGCTCAGGTTCCTCAAAGAAAACGCCGTCCTGCCCACCCCCACCCCCACCCCCGCCCTGCAGCCCCAACCCCGGCGTTCTCCCCTCCCCCACACGGCCAGGCTGGTTTGGGGAAGGAACTGTCTTCAGCTGGGTAGGAAGAAGTTGCTGCTAGCTGTTTCAGAATGGGCCTTTTGCACCCCCCCCACACACCCTAAATCATAGGAGGGTGCCTTGGAGACCCCATGCTATCTGCCCTCTGCCCCTCCCTGGACCTGGGTCACAGACCCCTGGGTAAACAGGGCCATGCCCACTCACTGCAGGGCCAGGCAGGAGGGGGCTGGTCAGCAAGCAGTATTTTCTCCAATGCCAAGAAATGTTCTTATGTTATGAGCATAAAGATGGCAAAATGTCCTTTTACAGCAAAATGGCATAGAGAGGTTCAAGGGGCCAAGGACAGGGAGCTGGCATAGAAAAAGCTATGGCCGTGGATGTCCTCTGCCTGCCACAGAAGTGTACACTTAAAACAACAACCACCACCACCACCTGGGACCACAGGGCAGCTCTGCCAATCCCCGGGAGCCCCCACAGGTTGTTTCAGTGGATCCCATCCATCCATGCACCACGTATTCATTTTGTCCATCTCTCTCTTGCAGGCACACAGCATGAAAGTCCAGCATTCCCCTCCCCACACCCCCAAGTTTTATTTATTTATTTGAGAGACAGAGAGAGAAGGATGGATGGACGGACAGACAAGCAGGCGGATCTCTCTTGGCTGCAGGGAACTCAGTTTGGTCTCCCACCTGCGTAGCAGGGACCCCAGTACTTGAGCCGCTACCACTGCTTTCCAGGGAGCAGGCACATCAGGAGGAAGCTGGAATAGGGGACGTACTGAGACTTGGGCACCCCATATGGCAGAGGGCACCCCAAGCTGCATCTTCATGATGAGGCCAAATGTCAAGGTCGCCCCCACTTCCACTTCTCCCCTCCCCCAGGGCTCCCTCTGTTTTAAGAAACTAAAAGGTTTCTGCACCTGAGACAGCGCAGTTCTCAGGCAGAACAGGTGGAAGAAGGAAGCCAAAGTTCAGTACCGACACTAGCTGGGGCTCCTGTGCTCAGATGTCCTGGGGGAAGAGGAAGACAGAATCCTAGGGGAGTGATCGCAGCTCCCGGCCCTGTCAACACTGCAGGTGTCCTCCTTCCAGGGGCCCTGCAAAAGCCATTTAGTCCACCAGGCAGCTGGAGCCATAGAGGGTTGGGCACAGCAGGCGGAGCCTCAGAGTGATGTCACTCCCATGTCTGCCTGGCTCTCAGCTGTGTGCCCCTGGGCCAGGTCACTGCCCCATCTGGCCTCAGTTTCCTGTACTGTGAAACCAGGGGCTGGGTGGCCTCGACAAGCTTTGGGTCTCTTCCAGCTCTAACCCAAGTTCCCTAAAGCTGGGCCCTCCTATGTAGGGAGCTCTGATGAGAGGCAGCAGCCCTCACCGGATGTCCTTAAGAAAAAGATACTTGCTGGTGCCGCGGCTCAATAGGCTATTCCTCCACCTGCGGCGCTGGCACACTGGGTTCTAGTCCCGGCTCTGTCCCGGTTGTTTCTCTTCCAGTCCACCTTGCTTCTGTGGCCTGGGAGTGCAGTGGAGGATGGCCCAAGTGCTTGGGCCCTGCACCCGCATGGGAGACCAGGAGAAGCACCTGGCTCCTGGCTTCGGATCAGCGTGGTGCACCGGCCGCAGCGGCCATTGGAGGGTGAACCAACGGCAAAGGAAGACCTTTCTCTCTGTCTGTTTCTCTCACTGTCCACTCTGCCTGAAAAAAAAAAAAAAGATACTCATTTCGGTCCCAGAGCTCAGGCCACTGGCACCTTCCTGGCACAGCAGCTCAAACTGCCACTGGGGAAGTCAGTACAGGGTTCGGGGTCCTGGCTCCTCTGTTGGAGCCTGATGCAGCTTCCTGCGAACGTGAAAGCAGGACTCTGCTCCAAAGTGCCTTTGAGCATTTCAGAGGTGGTGGTCACACGCAGGGTCTCCTCCTTTGAATCTCTGAAGCTTTGAGGCCACTTTCTGATTCCCATGCACCCCGCCACCACTCCCACCCCCAAGTAAACTGAGTCAGCCCTGTCCCACCTGCCCCAAGCCAGCACTGGGGCTAGAGCTACAAGTACTAGTAAAAGCTACACCTGGGTCTAAATGGGCTCCAGCATTTACCAGCTTTCTAACCGTGGCTAGTCGCACCCCCCCCCCCCCCCGATTCCTAGGCTGTTAAATGGAAAGGGTAACTGCCACCGGGCGGGTTTTTTGGGAGGAGATTTAAAGCCACACATCACTGTGGGAGGGACACTTTCTGAGAAATGCATCCTGGGGTGATTTCATCACGGGACCACCTGAGAGTACTTAGCATGAACTCAGGAGCCACGGAGGTTATACTCTTATGGGACTCCCATTGTCTATGCAGTTCAGACAGCCCTCAACTTATGAAGCCTCAAATTACTGTTTTGCAACTTAACATGATGGGAAAGTTACACGTAATCAGCAGAAACCATAGTTTGAATTCTGATCTTTTTCTCCGGCTAGAAACAGGCAGGTTTGATATTCTCTCTCACTCTCGCACTCTCTCTGGATGCTGGGTGGTGGCAGCATCCACAGCTCCCATCAATCACATAATCAGGAGGGGAAACAACCAACCGTCTACAGCGTGTGATGTCACCAGCATTTCTGGATACAGGTATTTACTTAACCATATGAGACATTCAACCCTTTATTATAAAATAGGACTTGTGTTAGATGATTTGACCCAACTGTAGACTAATGTGAATGTTCCAAGCACAATTAAAGTAGGCAAGACTATGCTATGAGGTTTCCATCTGGGTCTTCCACGTGGGTGCAGGGGCCCAAGCACTTGGGTCATCTTCCACTGCTTTCCCAGGCACATGAGCAGGGAGCTGGATCAGAAGTGGAGCAGCCAGGGCTGGAACCAGCTTTTCAAAAGTGATGCTGGTGGCAGCTTAACTTGCTGCACCATAATGCGAGCCCCTAAATGCATTTTTGACATAGTATTTTCACTTTCTTTTTTTTTTTTTTTTTTTTTTGACAGGCAGAGTGGACAGTGAGAGAGAGAGACAGAAAGGTCTTCCTTTTGCCGTTGGTTCACCCTCCAATGGCCGCCGCGGTTGGCGCGCTGCGGCCGGCGCACCGCGCTGATCCGATGGCAGGAGCCAGGGGCTTCTCCTGGTCTCCCATGGGGTGCAGGGCCCAAGCACTTGGGCCATCCTCCACTGCACTCCCTGGCCACAGCAGAGAGCTGGCCTGGAAGAGGGGCAACCGGGACAGGATCGGTGCCCTGACCGGGACTAGAACCCGGTGTGCCGGCGCCGCAAGGCGGAGGATTAGCCTAGTGAGCCGCGGCGCCAGCAGTATTTTCACTTTCAACACCTGTATGGGGTGGTAACCCCGTAGTAAGTCAAGCAGCATCTGTCCATTTATCTATACACAAGCGTGCACTGCATAACAATATCCTGGTCAACAATAGACCACACGCAGGATGGCAGTCACATCAAATTAAAACACAGTTGAGGCTGGCGCCGTGGCTTAACAGGCTAATCCTCTGCCTTGTGACGCCGGCACACCGGGTTCTAGTCCCGGTCGGGGCGCCGGATTCTATCCCAGTTGCCCCTCTTCCAGGCCAGCTCTCTGCTATGGCCTGGGAAGGCAGTGGAGGATGGCCCAAGTGCTTGGGCCCTGCACCCGCATGGGAGACCAGGAGAAGCACCTGGCTCCCAGCTTCGGACCAGCGAGATGCGCTGGCCGCAGCGGCCATTGGAGGGTGAACCAATGGCAAAAACGAAGACCTTTCTCTCTGTCTCTCTCTCTCACTATCCACTCTGCCTGTCAAAAAAAAAAAAAAAAACAACCACACAGTTGAAAAATTCCTACCCTTTAGTGACACCAGAGTGCAACCCATTATTCATGCAGTTATGCTAATGCTGCTGGTAACAAACCTACCACGAAAGCACAGCACAGCGGCCAGCGTTGCGGTACAGCAGGTTAAGCTGCTGCTTTCAATACTGTCACCCCACCTCGGAGTGCTGGCTGCTCTGTTTCAGATCCAGCTCGCTGCTAATGCCCCTGGGAAGGCAGCGGAAGGTGGCCCAAGTACTTGGGCCTCTGCCACTCACGTGGGAGACCTGGATGGAGTTTCTGGCTCACACCCAGCTATTCTGGCCATTTGGGAAGTGAAACAGTGGATGGAAGATCTGTCTGAGGATCTGCCTTTCAAATCTACAGATAAATCTCCATCAAGTGACACATCACTGCATGTGTGTATGCAAACATGGAATTTTGTTGTTGTTATAAATAGTAAAAAAAAAAAATCCACCAATTGCAAGGGGTCCCTTTTTATTGCACTGTACAACTGACTGGAGAGAAAGCTCATTGGGAGGAGATAAGAGTCACAGGGCATCTTAAAGAGAGCCTCTCAACACTCTGTTCACCGCGATAAGTGGATACAAAGAAGGGCTATGTTAATTTAATACTGAATCTTTAGGTTTGATTACCTTTCTCTTGGCTGCAAATGGTGCCATGTATAATCATCTGTGTGCATAAGTTTTAATAAATTATAACTTAAAAAAAAATAAGATGCTGGTTCACTCCCCAAATGCCCACAGTAGCTGGAGTTGGACCAGGACAAAGCCAGGAGCCAGAAACTCCATCCAGGTTTCCCACATAGGTAGCAGGCACCCAAGCACTTAGGCCATCCTCCACTGTCTTTCCATTGCTGAAGCAGGGAGCTGGATCAGAAATGGAGCAGATGGGATTCAAACCAGTGCTCATACATACGGGATACAGCATCCTAAGCAGCAGCTTAACTCGCCACACAAGAGCAACCCCTAACTTCTAATGTTTAAAGGAAAAGAGTTATCTATTTACTTTGAAAGCGTTACAAAGAGGAAAGGCACAGAGAGATATTTTATCTGCTAGTTAGCTCCCTAGATGGCCGCAACCTGGCCAAAGCCAGGAGCTTCAACCAGGTCTTCCACATGGGTAGTAGGGGCCTGAACACTTGGGCCAGCTTGCACTACTTTTCTCCGACCATCAGTACAGAGCTGGGTTGGGAGCAGAGCAGCCAGATACCAACCAGTGCTCATGTGTGATGCCTGCATTGCAGGTGGCCTTACCCACTACTACACAACACTGGCCCCCAAATTTAACTTTTAATAGGTTAATGTACAGCACATAGTAATCAATGATAAAAGAGACTCTTCATTCAAGTACTTTTTTCTTAACATTTTTTCAGTATTTCTAGGTTATGTGATTTGTCTGTGAGCTTGTTCAAATCACTGCAAACCTCCACAAAAATTTTTTTTTTGCTTATAAAGTTGAAATCCATGCTAGTCAAGGATTCTCTGTATATACTAGTGGAAGCCCACAACGCTTGAGGGAGAGACCACCTACCACCCCATGTGGTTCCAGGTGTCTTTATAACCTGGGTCTTAATGCCATGTGGTCCTCAGGTGACACTTCCTCAGTGAGCCATCCGCGCATCTGCAGACGTCTACAGGAAGAGTAACATTGTCTGGGCGGGGCCCAACCACAGGTGGGGATAGCAGAAGCAGGGTCTCTAAGACTGCTGATGTTTTCTCCCAAGAGGTTAGAGATCCTCAACTGCCAGTTACAGAGATCTCAATGCCGGAACTCCCAAGCCCCAGCAACTCTCAACTGACCTGCATTCTTCCCTGGGGCATGCAGATAGCAGGCAACCAACTAGGAAGCACTTTCTAAAATCCTGTAATTATCCTGTGATTCATCCAGCTACACCGTAATGTATATTTTTGTTTACAACATTAATTTGTGAAATAGAAAACACTTAAGGAAAACAAAATCCTTTTTTTGTTTTTTCAAGAACTTCTCCATCTTAAAATTCTTTTTTTAAAATACACTGGTATCTTCCCAAAAAAGGCGACCGCCCTAGCCTTTTGGGAACTTCCAAGGTGTTTGATTCTGTCCATCACATGTTACGGGTAACATCTGTTTTAGAAGCAAGCTAGGTAAGCCTCTGTGTCCATGCATCCCGTTACTTTCTAGAAAGACTATGTGAGAACAATGAGAAAAACCTAGGTGTGGTACCTGGCCCTTGGGGGAGCCTCTGATGCTAGATTCATCCAAGCAGAAGGTCACTCACTACCATGGGAAAATCGGAGTCACTGGGGTTTTGTTCTGATTATTCTAGGCTAAGGAACCACTTTTGGGGTTGGCACTATGGTGTAGTAGGTTAAGCCTCTGTCTGTGGCACCAGCATCCCATATGGATACCGGTCAGAGACCCAGCTGCTCCTCTTCCAATCCAGCTCCCTGCTAATGGCCTGGGAAAGCAGTGGAAGATGGCCCAAGTGCTCGGGCACCAGCACCCACGTGGGAGATCTAGAAGAAGTTCTTGGCTTTGGATCGGCCCAGCTCCAACCACTGTGGCCATTTGAGATTTGGGGAGTGAACCAGCAGATGGAAGACCTTTCTTTCTGTAACTCTGCCTTTCAAGTAAATAAATAAATCTTAAAAAAAAAAAAAAGGACCCACTTTTGCTAGGGCAGCTCATAGGCCTGTGACAGACACGCAACAGCCTCCTAGGAAAGAGGCAAAAGGCACAAGAGGAGCACGCAAGGCAAGGCAAGCACCTCCGGTGGCTCTTCCTGGAGTCACACACAGGTCCATCCCACCCAACTGCTGTGAGATACAGTTAGCAATGCTTAAATTCAAACATTTGCATTGCCTGAATTTTATGGGGAGACCCAATTGGATACAGGGATGGAGTGTAATACAGTGGGGAAAAATACTGATGTCAGAGTTTGAACCCTGGCTGCATCCTCACCAACTGTATAATCTTAGATAATTCACTTAATGCCCTGAACTTCAGTGTACTCATTGGTTATGGAAATTAAATATTATGTCCATGGGCTCACTACAAAATGTAAAGTGTGCAGAATATGGTGATATCATAATGTTCATTACTATTTTAATTCAAAGTCTTTTTTAAATTTTTTAAAATTTATTATTATTATTATTTTTTATTTTTGACAGGCAGAGTCGACAGTGAGAGAGAGAGAGAAAGGTCTTCCTTTGCCGTTGGTTCACCCTCCAATGGCCGCCGCGGCTGGCACGCTGCGGCCGGTGCACCACGCTGATCCAATGGCAGGAGCCAGGTGCTTCTCCTGGTCTCCCATGGGGTGCAGGGCCCAAGCACTTGGGCCATCCTCCACTGCACTCCCAGGCCATAGCAGAGAGCTGGCCTGGAAGAGGGGCAACCGGGACAGAATCCGGCGCCCAGACCGGGACTAAAACCCGGTGTGCCTGCGCCGCAAGGCGGAGGATTAGCCTGTTGAGCCACGGCGCCGGCCCAAAGTCTTTTTTAAAAAAGATTTATTTGTTTAAATGGCAGAGTTACAGAGAGAGATAGACACACACACACACACAGATATATATATAGAGAGATCTTCTAGCTGCTAGTTCACTTCCCAAATGGCCACAAGCAGGGCTGGGCCAGGCAGAAGCCAGGAGCCTGGAACTCCATCCAGGTCTCCCATGTGGATGGCACAGACCCAAGCACTGGGGCCATCACCCACTACTTTCCCAGGCTATTAGCAGGGAGCTGGATTAGAAGTGGAGCAGTGGGGACTTGGAATCAGCCCTCATATGGCTTAACCTGCTGCATCACAATGCTGGCCCCTAATACAATCTTTCTTGAGGCCAATTTGGTATAGGAATACAATCAAAAGTTTAAAAATGCAACTATCCTTGGTACAAGGGCAAATTTTGTCAAAGTGAGATGGGTGTTGTGGCACAGTGAGTTAAGCTGCCACTTGGGACACAAACATTCCATACTGGAGTACAGGTTCAAGTCCCAGTTTCTCTGCTTCTGATCCAGCTTCCTGCTAATGTGCCTGGGAAGGCAGCAAATGATGGCTCAAGTACTTGTGTCCCGGCCACCCAGAGGGGAGACTCAGATAGAGTTCCTGGCTCCTGCCTTCAGCCCTGGCTGAAGCTCCTGGTCCAGTCTTGGCTGCTATGGGCATTTAGGGAATAAATCAGCAGAAGCAAGATCTCTCTCTCTCTCCATCACTTTGCCTTTCAAATAAATAAATGTACATTTTTTAATTTGCACATTTTTTAATGTCACTGGGGGCTGGTGCTATGGCATAGCAAATAAAGCCACTGCCGGCATCCCAGATGGGCACCTGTTTGTCTCTTGGCTGCTCCACGTCCAATCCAGCTCCCTGCTAATATGCCCAGGAAAGCAGCAGAGGATGGCCCAAGTGCTTGGGTCCCTGTACCCACACAGAAGACCAGGAAGAAGCTCCTGGCTCCTGACTTAGGATCAGCGGCTGCTCAGTTTTGGCCGTTGTGGCCATTTGGGGAGTGAACCAGCAGATGGAAGACCTCTCTCTGTATGTCTCTCTCACTATAACTGTCTTTTAAATAAATAAAATGCTTTAAAAAGGAGATATATAGATATAGATATCTATAGGCAGATATATGCATACATACACACACAGTTTACATTGTTGCAAGGAAAAAGGAAGAACCTTGTTTAGCCAGAAGAATGGATGAATTGATGAAATGAGTGAAATTAATGAATGAACAGGTGACAGCCAATGTTGGGTTTTTTTTGACTGCACAGGAAAGCGAGGAAGGGCTAAACTCTGAATCGTTGTGCCGCTGTTTTGAAACTCTCTCCCTGTCCACATTCACAGCCACCGAGTCCCCTATCCGGAGCTCCTTGATCCTCTCACCCACTTGAGGCTCAGCGCGCCTGCAACACAGAGGTCCAACTCGTGCCATGCAGGGCCCCAGGCCCCAGCATCCTTGGACTTTACACAACCATCCCAGGAGGCTGGGCCATGCCACACTCGGGCACAGGGAAAAGAGAGTTGAGCTCCAGCCTCTGCTGGAACCGATCTTTCTCGGTGCCTGGAGCTGCCTCACTCCAGCACTCCCCGGCGCGCAGGGCTCAACCCTTTAAATGAGAGCAGTGGCATCCTGGAAGGGCAGTCAGCCAAGACACAGCAGAGGGGAACTCTCGGTGGAGTCCTGGCAGCAGCCCCCCCAGTGGCCGTCCCCAGCTGCAAGTGAGAGAGCATCAAATTCCCAACGTCGCCTTAGGGGAGTGGCCCAGGCTGCAGACTGCCCGCAGGCAAAGCGCAGGTAGAGCACTCAGCCACTTAGGGACCGGCGTGCGGGTGGGGGCAGGGCAGGCGGGGGGGGGGGGGGGGGCACAGCGCGCACTGCACTGCGCTGCAAGGCTGCGAGCCGGCCCCTCCCCAGAAAGCACAGGAAGGCCTGGCTGGGCGGCTGAACTCAGGAGCCCAGGAGACCGCGAGCAGCTGGACTTCCCGCGGTCAACAGTCGCTTCCTTGCCAGGGGAGGCGAGGAGGAGGCAAAGGTGGTGTCCACTGGGTGAGCCGGAGCCCCCAGCGGCCCCAGAGGAAAGCGGCGTTGCAAAAACAGGGCGCAGCTGTTGGTCAGGCCCTCTGACCCCTGACCCTCGCCCTCCCGGTTAATGACTCCCCAGAACTCACTTCTCCCCGGGGCCATCCATCACTGCCCCAGACACAAGCCGTCACTCACACTCTGCCCGACCGAGGGCAGACACCCATCCATGCCTGGGATGCCGGAGACGCAGGCTCCTCGCAGGCTCCACGACCCCCCACCCCCGCCCCGCTCCCTCGTGTGGGCCCCCTCCCCCGCCCCTCCCGCAGCAAGCCCTCTGGACAGCCGTTTGTTCTGCTCTGAGAAAGCCCTCCTCCCTGACTTCGGGGAGCGGGTTGGCAAAGCAGGAGTGGAAAATCAGTGAAGCTAATGGCGCAGCAATGCAGCAGCCAGAGCCAAGAACACAGCCCTGGAGCGGCTCTGCAGCAGTTGCCCCAGCGCTCGGTCAGCAGACACGTGAGCGTCCTCACATTCTCCCGCACGCCCCGCCCACCACGCCGCCCCCGCCCCCAGCTCCCAGGGAACCACCTCTCTCTTGGGGAGAGGCTGTGGGGCTGTGCAAGCCCCGTCACCTTTTGCTCCAGGCAATTCCCCTCGTCTAGGTAAAGCCACTCCTCTTACCATCCCTGGGAGTGGGACGTCAGCGGTTTCTTTGCACACAAGACGTTGTGTGGGGGCATTTCAGGGCGGCCCAGCCACAGCAGGCGGGATCACGCCATGTCTAGCAGTAGGACCCCTCTAGTACCGAGCTCCTTCAGCTGTAGCCCCGAGGGCCACAGGTGGGCTGCAGGGTGCGCTGGGGTGGGGCTTCCAGGGCTGCAACCACTCGGAGCCTCTCCCCCACAGGCACAGGTTTCTGCAGACCAGAGACAAAGCCGCACTTTGTGGTGCGCGCACAGCGTCCACGGGGCTTGCAGCCAGCAGTGGAAACGTGCAGCTTTTCCATTAACTGTACCCTCTCCTCCCCTGTGACGACGACGACGGCCACCAGACGCCTCTGAATCTGGGTGGGTCGGGAGAAGCTGTAAAACCCCAGCCCATTAAACCGCTGATGAGTCGCAGGTTTCTGAGCGTGGAGACCGCGTCTGGGGTGACCTCAACCCACGTGAGAGCTGAAAGGCAGGGAGGGGCCGGGACCCCACCCCCAACTGCCCCAAGTGACCTTGCAAGCAGTTTTTGGATTCACCCACTTGCCTTTCCCTCTACGTTCTACTCAAATACAGACACAATCCTCTTCAAGCTCAATATGTCTTTCTAGTTGGGGGCTCGTCTTTTTTAAAGGGGTCTTCCGCCTCTCGGGCCCCCCCGCCCTGCTGCAAGTCTGTCCACACACCTCCCCCTTCCCTGCTCGGAGCCAGATCCGAAACAAGCCCCCACTCTACAATCCCAAACCGGGAAGGAGCGGGCAAGTAGGAGGAGGAGGAGAAGGAGGAGGAGGAGGAGGGAGGCCGGTTTTCCTGGAACCCTTATTAAATCAACTTTCCAAGGACAGCCAGAAACTCCAGGCCCCCACCGGGTCCCACAGGAGCTTTTGCAGCCGGCGGCTAGGGTTGCGTGCAGCTGGGGGAGGGGCTAGGCGCGCACACAACTCGGGCCAAGTCTTTCTAGTGGGGACCGGCTCGCAGTGTGAGCAGGGCTTTTGCGTCGTCCTTTCCAACTTTCCGACAAACCCTTTAATACACAGATTATACTTTTTTTTGTTGAGGACAATAGCAGCATTATTACTTAATAACCAGCAGGGTAAAGACCACACTTGACATCTGTAAGGTTCTTTATAGTTCTTTAGAGGTCCCCACGGACCTCACGGTCACAGCGGGCCTCTGAGGGTGGCAGGAGACAGGACGGGAGGAAGACGCAAAGCTGAAGTGACACTCTCAGATGGGGACACCAAGCTTTGCCACCCAAGTCCTGCTGGGTCCCAGGAAAATGGACACACAACTTCCACTGACTGCTCACCAGCTACGTAGAGGCACGGTTCTCAGATTCTCATGTGACACAAGGACCGGGCGAGCACCTGCCCATTCATTCGCCATACAGTTCATGCAGATGCACAGACAGGAACGTTCCAGCAAGCCGACATCGCTAAGAAGTACACCCGGCATTCGAACCACGTCAGTCGAGGGAAAACTTGCGCACAAATGTTCATGGCAGTTTTATTAATAACGGCCCAAGCCGCTGACAACCCCACCAGCCATAGGGTTATAGGGGTAGGTTATATGCAATTCCTGTACCATTTCACAGCAGGGACCTAGGTCTCTGCACACAAGGTGTCATGGCATGAGATGAAATTCTGGAGCTCATCTATGGTGACTGGAAGTACGGCAGTGGCATCCGGGGCTCTGTGCCAAAGGCAGCTGACTACACAGGGGCATCAGATAAGGGCCTGGGGCAATAGCTATCTCTCTTGACTAAGGTGGTAGCTGCATGGAGTATAGACAGGTACCCAAACGCATCAAAATGCACACTTAACAAATTGGGTATTTTACATGTATGAATTACACCTTCACAGCCGAGGAAGGCTGCCAGGATATCCTGACCACGCTCTCCTCGAGCCCTCCTGGCCACCCTGCACATCATATCTAACAACCTCAACTTCCTCTGGAGCTTGCAGGCCGTCAGCCACTGCGGCTGGAGTTCCACAGGTCGGATCAGATTGGCAGCAAATACTGGGGAGGAAGAGGGACGCAGGTTCCTGGCCCTGTCTGTGATGGCTGCAGGGGTTGAAAGCAATCCCAGGGGCCGGCGCTGTGGTGTAGCGGGTAAAGCCACTGCATGCAGTGCCGGCATCCCATATGGGCGCCAGTTCAAGTCCCGGCTTACTCCACTTCTGATCCAGCTCTCTACTATGGTCTGGGAAAAACAGCAGAAGATGGCCAAAATGCTTGGGCCCCTGCACCCATTTGGGAGACCTGGAAGAAGCTCCTGGCTCCTGGCTTCGGATCGGCGCAGCTCCAGCCATTGCGGCCAACTGGGGAGTGAACCAGTAGATAGAAAGACCCCTCTCTCTCTCTGCCTCTCCTCTCTCTAACTCCGACTTTCAAATAAAAATAAATACATACATCTTTTTAAAAAAAAAAGTGACAGCAATCCCAAGATCTGGTGCTGGCTGGGCAGCGAGGCCTGTATGCCTACCCTGCTGTGGAGGTCATAATAACCCAAAGGGGTTTTCCGAGGTCCTGGGAGCGTGGCTCAGCAACAGTGCTTTGGACGTGAACTTTGCAAAGTTGCCAGCAGTCCTAGCCCCAAACCTACACAGGGAACCCCAGCCTTGTCCCAGTGGTTCTGTTGCAGAACCAGGAAGCTTGGGGTGGTGGGAGAAGTAGGAGAAGGGAATCCAACCTGGCCAGCCACCCCCTGGAATCTTTGAGTGGAACGGACATGCAGCCAGAGTGGGCACAGGAACCACAAGCTAAGCATGGACTGGGGCCTGATGAAGGGAGCTTCAGAGCCACAGGGATCTGTTCTGGTCCCATTGGAGGCCAGAGGCGACTGGGGGAGGGGGCGTTGACAATGCCAAGAGCGGTCAGCAGACAGCTGAAGGTTTGAATAACCGAGGAAATTTCTGAATAATCACTTTATGAAGTCACCTGCGTGGGCCTTTGGGGCAGTCGTTAAATCACCTCTGGAGTGCCTGGGTTCAAGTCCCTGCTGAGTTCTCCGTCCCACCCCCGCTGCCAATGCTGCCCCCCCACCCACCTGGAGACCCCCAGGACTGAACTCCTGCCTCCTGGCTTTGGCCTTCTGGACATTAACGGGCCTTTGGGGGCTGAGCTGGCAGATGGGTGGTCTCTTCCTCTTGAAATAAAAGTTTTAAAACAAAACAAAAAAAATAAGTAAATTCTACTTCAATGAAGCTGGTTTTTAAAATGGCAATCTGACTCCAGGCTTCCCTGCTGCACAAGCCCCGGGCAGTCCTTGCCTCCCTGCCCTACCTCCCTCCTGTCCACAGAGCCAGCACAGTACCACTCTCCACCCACAGATTCGGCCAACTGCAGATGGCAAATACTCAGAGCAAAAAGGTGCTCGGTACTGAACAGATACGGAATTCTTTTCTAGGTGTTAGAAGTAAGCTAGAGGGGCTGGCACTGTGGCGCAGCAGGTTAAAGCCCCAGCCTGCAGTGCCAGCATCCCATATGGGCGCCGGTTCAAGTCCTGGATGCTTCACTTCTGAGCCACTTCCCAACTAATGCACTTGGGAAAAGCAGTAGAAGACAGTCTAAGGGTACAGATACCCTTATGGGAGACCTGGAAGAAGCTCCTGGCTCCCAGCTTCGCGTGGCTCAGCCCCCGGCCACTGCAGCCATCTGGGAAGTGAACCAGCGGATGGGAGACTTCTCTCTGTTAACTCTGACTGACCTTCAGCCCCGGCCCCACTCTCCGTCCCCACCTCTGGGTCCTTCCCCAGGCTGGACCCACAGCCAGCAGCTTCACTGACCCTCCTCTACTCCTGCCCACTGGACTCCGTTATGTTCCACCCTGGGACAGCCCCCTTCCTGCTGGGAAGTGCTCAGCCCTGACACTCAGTTTTGTTTTCTGCCTCCACCCTCTGAACCTGGGCTGCAAAGAGTTTGTTAGGAGAAGGTTGAGTTTTTCTTTTAAAAAGAAAGTGTTGGGGCCGGTTGTGGCAGGTTACCACCCCATGTGGCACTGGTTCGAGTCCCGGATCCTCCATTTCTGATTCAGTTCCCTACTTATGCACCTGGGAAAGCAGTAGAAGATGGCCCAAGTGCGTGGGCCCCTGCACCTGCGTGGGAGACTCGGAGGAAGCTCCTGGTTCCTGGCCCAGCCCTGGCCATTGCGGCCATTTGGGGACTGAACCAGCAGATGCAAGATTCTCTGTCTCTCCCTCTCTCCGTGTAACTCTACCTTTCAAATAAACAAATACATCTTTAAAAAATAAATAAAAAGTGTTTTAGGTTATGGCGCTTTAGGTTCCATCATTCACATTCTCAAAACCTCGCCCAAGCCCTGCGTGTTCTTGAATTCACTTGTGACTGCACGGTGGCTGATCCAAATCTCTTCTACTTCCTGCAAGCCTCACACCCTGACTCACGCCCACTCACTCTTGTCTCTGTCACTTGTCACATCCCACCTACTTAACCCCACACATTCTATTTCTAGAGTCTTTGCTATTTTTTTCTTGCCTGTATAGTCTCACAGCCCCCACCCAAGGTTCCTAACCTCACCTCTAGACATTCAGAACTAACGTCTAACCCATCTTTCTGACAGGGGTGGCAGAGCTGCCGTAACTGCTGGCATCTCACAAACACGTGGGCACTTCCAAAAGTCTGCAGGTGGGGCAGTGTTGTTGGGGTGCATGGGGGGAAACTGCCAGCTTGGGACACAGGCAACCCTGAGGATGCCAGAGTGCCTGGTTCGAGTCCCAGCTACTCGGCTTCCAATACAGCTCCCTGCTAATGTGCCAGGGAACCAGCAGATGATGGTCCAAGTACTTAGGTCCCTGCCTCCCATGTGGGAAACCTACACAGAATTTTAGGTTCCTGGCTGGCTATTGCGGGCATTTGGGGAGTGAACCGATGGATGGAAGATCTCTCTCCCTCTTTCTCTCTCTTTCACTCTGCCTTTCTAATAAATCAATAAATCTTTTAAAAAAATTCTCTGGAAATGAAATTAAGTAAGTTTATTTTGGTGCACAACAATCTGAAATCCATGCATATGAGAGTCTTCAAAAAATTCGTGGAAAATGTGTATCATGAAAATACCACACATGAATTTCAAAATATTTTGCAACAAAATAAATATTTTTAATTCTGTTTCCAACAACTTTAAAAACAATTAAAAAAACAAAGCAAAGAGATGGAAAGAAGGGAGGGGGTGGGAAAAGGGAGGAACAGATAGGGATGAGGAGAAAGGGGAGGGGCGGGGGGGGAGGGGGAGAGAGAGAGAGAGAGAGAGTGAGCTATGTATGCTCGTTTTCCCGTCCACTGGTTCACTCCCCAAATGCCCACAATGACCCAGAGCTGAGGAAAGCAGCCAGACACTCAGTGCAGGTCTCTCTCCCATGTGGGTGACTTCAGCCATCACAACCTGCTGCTTCTGGGGTCTGTGTTAGCAGGAAGCTGGGGTCAGAGGTAGAGCAGTCAATCAAACTCAGGTGCCTCTGATCCGGTAGCTTAACTGTTAGGTTAAATACTCACCTGCTACAGACTTTTGGAAGTAGTTTTGTAAACGCTCTCTCCGTTAATCCTTCATTAGCATTCCCATTTTATAGCTGAGCAAACCGAGGCCTGCTACGTCTGAGTAATCCATCGAGATGAGTACCACAGCTAACACGTGATACAGCAGGCTGCAAGAGCAGGTCCACCTGGCCAGGTCCCTCCTCTCACCAAATTCATTTCCTGAGAGTTGGCTCATGTCCCTGCTTAGAACATTGTAGGCGGCCAGCGCCGTGGCTTAACAGGCTAATCCTCCGCCTTACGGCGCCAGCACACCGGGTTCTAGTCCTGGTCGGGGCGCCGGATTCTGTCCCGGTTGCCCCTCTTCCAGGCCAGCTCTCTGCTGTGGCCAGGGAGTGCAGTGGAGGATGGCCCAAGTGCTTGGGCCCTGCACCCCATGGGAGACCAGGAGAAGCAGCTGGCTCCTGCCATTGGATCAGCGTGGTGCACCGGCCACAGCGCGCCTACCGCGGCGGCCATTGGAGGGTGAACCAACGGCAAAAAGGAAGACCTTTCTCTCTGTCTCTCACACTATCCACTCTGCCTGTCAAAAAAAAAAAAAAAAAAAAAAAAAAGAACATTGTAGGCTTCCCAGCATCTACCCATGCACGTACGGTTTCTTCAGTGAGGCATTACGCTAACCAGATTACTGTTTCCCAGGTCCTCCGTTCTGCCTACACCTCTGACATCCTGCCTCTCTCTGCACCCTCACTCACACTGTTCAGCCTGGATGACTCCTCCTATCCCTTCCCAAGCTGCTACACGTCCTTCCACACCATCTCAGACTGACCTTGCATTTACTTTTCTCCGTCCCTGTCTCTCCCGCTCTGGGTCTCCAGCATGTTCTGGCTCAGCTCTTGCCTGCGGTCCCCAAATGCAACATGACCACGCCCACTCCAGCCACAGCACCTTCTAGAAAAGTCTCACAAGCTTCCCTGCTCCTTTGCCGCCACCAAGCAACTGAACACATTTTCACCCATCGCACAGGCCCCTGACAACCTTGACTGATGGTCCTGTAACCACAGCCCCATCCCACTGCCTGCCAACTTTCTCTATGTGACCGGGCACCGAGTCACAAGCCACACTATCCCTGGGCAGCAGGAATGCCCAAACACATGAGTTCTCAAAGTCCCTCAAATGCCACCAAGCACACAGGGCTTGCAATCTCCATGAAGCATTTCCACAACTCAAGCAAATCCCACAAGCAGTGAGCGGGTCCTGCCTGTTCATGAAAACCTCTCGGAATGTCCAACATGCCGTAGACCTCCGTGTCCTGCCACGTTTCCTGGTTCTCAATCTCTCCGAAATCCCTAAGACAGGTCATATCCAGAGCCAGCTGCTCAGCAGCCCCCCAAACAGAGCTTCTAAAACAGCGCCAAGGGAGGCCACGGCTGCCCCCTGCATAGAGGATGTGTCTTCCAAACAACTTTGTGGAAACCAGGTCTTTATCAAGCCCTCACCTCCTACAAAGTCCCCCATCATCCAACCCAAGTTCTAAACACAATTCACAGGCCACTCACTTGCCTGACAGCACCCAGTCCTATTTCTACACATCATGGAGGCTCAGGAGCTGGTTCCAGAGTCCCCTGGACGTCCTTCCCCAACTCCATCACCCCTGGAAAATGAATGCCACACCAGCCCTGGGACCCCAGCATCTGATGGGAGTTGGTTACACTTACAATCAGGGCACAACCAGCCCTAGCACCTCCTGAGTCTCTCCTAAGAGAAGAGAGCTCTCCGCTGCAGCCTTCTTGGGTCAGCCCCATCACCTGTTGCCAGCCCACCCTGGTCCCAAGGCCCCCTGGAGTGGGCAGACCTTCCGCCTGTGCCTTACCTTGTTCAGGCAAGGTGGGCGCTGGCCTGGCAGTACAGAGCGTGGCTGTGACCAGCACAGCCCAGAAGAGGAGACACTTCCAGCTCCACATCCCAGTTCTGCACTTAGAGATTGGTGACAAGGCTCCACATCTCCATGGATACTCCGCCTGGAGCTCGATCCGTTGTCTCAAGCTCACTCTGCAGGGCAAGAGGAGAGCAAGATGTTAGGAGGGTTGGGCTGGGGGAGAGGGCAAGGAGAGAGAGCAGTAAAGCAGGTCGCACGGCCACCCGGTAGAGAGGGACAACTCCTTAATTAAAGCACAAGCAAGAACTGTGATCTTAATTAGACGGGGAAGGGGGGTGCTTTTTAAGATTTATTTATTTATTATTTGAAACACAGAGGGATAGAGATTTTCCATCTGCTGGTTCATTCCCCAAATGCCCACAACAGGGGCCAACACTGTGGCATAGCAGGTTAAGCTGCCGCCTGCGACACTGGCATCCCAGATGGGCACCGGTTCAAGACCTGGCCGCTCTACTTCCAATCCAGCTCCCTGCTAACGCACCTGGGAAAGCAACCAGAAGATGGCCCAAATGTTGGGGCCCTTGCACCCACATGGAAGACCCAGCATGAATCTCCTGGATCCTGGTTTCCATCTGGCCTAGCTCTGGCCATTGTGGCCAGCTGGGGAGTGAACCAGCGGATGGAAGACCTCTCTCTCTCTCTCTCTCTCTCTCTCTCTCTCTCTCTCTCTTTCTGTAACTCCTTCAAACGTAAATAATTACTTTAAAAAACAAAAAGTTCCAAATAGCTTGGGAGCCAGGATTCACAAGTCTGGTATTGCAATTGCAGAAGACTTCAATGTGTTGATGATGCTCGCCCCTTAAGACGTCACCCCGCCCAGGGCAAACCAATCCCTCGAGTGAGAAAAGGAGATGAAAAACTGGGGAAAGAGCCAAGGACTAGGAAAAGGGAGCGAAGTGCAGGAACAACTAGTTAGTCACAGGAATAGGTTACTAAGATGCTGTACCTCTCTGGACCAGTGCAGTGAGGGAAGTTGAAAAAAAAAAATCGCCTCCAGGGTTTTCTTCCGCCTGCACTGGCACTCTAGCTCCAACAGATCCCCACTGAGAACACATCCCTCACCAGCTGCAGGAAGCAAGGGGTGAAGCTGGCGTCCCCAGGAAAGGAGTCCAGGAGCCAGGGTGGGGGCAGGGCTGGCTGCAGCCTGCAGGGCTCTCCAGGACAGATTCTAAGGGAAGAGCAGCCCTGGCCCCTCCTCCAGGTCTAGAGCAGAATGCAAAACCATTCCCTAAACTCTCAAGTTGCTGTTCAACTTGACCAAGTGATGAGATCTCAAGTGTGGGGGTGCCCATCTCTGGCTTCCAGGTGGCTTTTGTCCTAAATGCTCCAGGGAACCATCCAAGTTATTCAGAGAATCCACTCCCCGGAACATGCCCTAATGTGGCACTCCAGCCCCGCCTCCCCCGGAGCCAGGCAGGGCCCCCTCTCCAGTGAGTCAGTTCCCGCTGGCAGAAAACCCCCGAATTCTTGGCTTCGTTCAGGTGCCCTCGGCCAGCAAGATCCACAGACACCACCACTAGCTCCATGTAGCTCGATAGAATGCTTAAAAATTGCATATCAGAAGATGAGCAAACAATTCTTCCATCTTCCAAAGTGTAGGAAGAGAAAAAAGGAAAATATTTTTTAGAGTACTTATTTGAGAGGCAAAGTGACACACACACACACACACACACAGAGAGAGGGAAAGAGAGAGAGAAGGAAGGAGAGAGGGAGATCTCCCATCTGCTGGTTCACTCTCCAAACTGCTGGGCCAGGACTAAGCCAGGAGCCTGGATCTCCATCTGGGTCTCCCATGTATACCCCATGGATACAGGGGCCCAAGCACTTGGGCCACATCCTCTGCTGCCCTGCCAAGTACATTAGCAGGGAGGTGGATTGGAAGCGGAGCAGCCGGAACTGGAAACAGGGCTCATTTGGGATGCAGAAGATGCAGGCATGGCTTAACCCATAGTTCCCCAAGTACTGACCAGGGAGGGAAATAAGTGTTAACTGCATAGCTACCATGGGCCAAGCCTGCACTGGGTACAATTAATTTATAACCATACAACTTCATTCATTCCTCACTATAAATTTAGGGGGGAAAGGAATCAGTTCCCTTTAAGCAATGGAGAAATCCAGACACAAAGAGGTTAAGAACTTTGCCTAAGGACAAACGCCAGGCCTCTTATCACCCAGGTTTTCAGAGGTTAAGAGGACAGGGTGGAGACAATCAAACCAGGATAATTAGCTCAGTCTGGTACAAACTCGTGGTCTCTAATGGGGATCCCATATCTTTAAAAACAAAAGTAGATGAAAGAGGCTTGATTCCTTCAGAAAGAAGGACCCTCAAAAGCACCTCACATAAGGTTTATCAGGATATAAGAAGAGGCTCCGACCTGGGCCTGGGATAGAAACAACGCTTGCCTAGGGGTTGCCATTGTGGCACAGCTGGTTAAGCTACTGCTTGCAACAGCAGCATCCCTTGTTGTAGTCTGAGCCACTCAGCTAGTCCAGCTCCCTGCTGATGCACCTGGAAAAGCAGCGGAAGATGGCCCATGTGTTCAGAGACCCGGATGGAGTTCTGGGCTCTTGGCTTTGGCCTTGGCCCAGCCCCAGCTGAGCAGTGCAGCCATCTGTCTCCCTCATTCTGTCTTTCAAATAAAATCTTTTAAAAATGAAACTTTGTATGACAACATCTGTAAATCCACAACTCACATCTTACTGACATCCCAACGATACACCACACTGATGCCTGCCTGTCACCCGGACAGGCTAAGAACACCTGATTCCCAAGATGACCCCGCAGAGAATGGAAATTCAGCATCCTGGGAAAAGGGTGGTATCACCTTGAGATGATTAAGCTTGGCTGTGACTGTGACAGACTGGCAGCTGCCAAGGCCACTCACTCACTCACTCTGTCTCCTGAAAGCCTGCCTTTCTCACAGGTGTGGGCTGGCTGCAGGCACACTAGCAGCTTCCTCCCCCTGCTCATTCCAAAACAAAGATGCAAAAATCTCTTCCTCTCCTACCCCTCTGAGTCTCAGGTTTCACAGCCATAAAGACAAGGATGGTGCAAGAAACCGTGGCCTCCTGGCACCAGCTCCTGCAGTGAGAGGGTGCGTGGCACACACCCCACTCCACACACCTGCAGTGACACAAACCAGTCTGCCGCCTCCTCCTTCCTCTCACCTTTTTCACCTTCTACTAATTAATGAATTCTTGAAATCCCTCAGGAACAGCCTCCTTCCTTCACTCCCTGACAGATGTGACCTGCAGCCTCACAGGTGCACACAGCAGCTTCCGCGGAGACCCTGCAGCTGGCTGCCCCTTCTCCCCGGCTCTCCAATATCAGGCTCAACCCTCCTGGGTGGGAGGGAGGTCCTTGGCGTGGCGTGAAACGGGGAAGGGAACGCGGCATCTCTTCTCCCACATAGGAGGAGCTAAACGGGCAGCGCGGGTGGATGTGCCTGCTGCCTCCCTTCCAGAGTAGGAATTCAACCTAAGACAGGAGAGCCTCTGGTGAGGAAGTGGTGGCCAGCTCCTGTGACCCCGCAACGCCCCCAGGTTCTAAGAGCACAGATCCTATGAACATCAGATCCATCAAAAAGTGATGTAAGGGCCGGCGCCGTGGCTCACTAGGCTAATCCTCCGCCTTACGGCGCCGGCACACCGGGTTCTAGTCCCGGTCGGGGCACCGATCCTGTCCCGGTTGCCCCTCTTCCAGGCCAGCTCTCTGCTGTGGCCAGGGAGTGCAGTGGAGGATGGCCCAAGTGTTTGGGCTCTGCACCCCATGGGAGACCAGGAGAAGCACCTGGCTCCTGCCATCGGAACAGCGTGGTGCGCCGGCCGCAGCGCGCTACCGCGGCGGCCATTGGAGGGTGAACCAACGGCAAAGGAAGACCTTTCTCTCTGTCTCTCTCTCTCACTGTCCACTCTGCCTGTCAAAAAAAAAAAAAAAAAGTGATGTAAGGAGAACTAGCAGGTGAGCTGGTGGCCAACTCTTTTTCCTTCTGTTCACTAGATAAAGTCACAAGGGAATCTGCCTTCTACAGTCGCTTAGCCTAAGCCTTGGAGGCAAAAGTGTTTGCCCTGCCTGTATCACCAGGGGTTATAAGCATGAGACCTGGTGTAGGCGCCTGCTATTCAAACCCTAGGAATTGCAAACATTGTCCTTTGAGTCACTTCTTGATAGCTCTCTTAGGAGAGGACCTGAACTTCCTGCTTCTCCAAAGGTATTTCTCACTCTCCACCTTCATACCCTACACTTCCAACCTAGCTAAACATAGTGGTCCCTATCCACATGTGGCTGCCCAGCCCTGGCATGTGCTCTAAGTGAAGAATACACATCAGATCCTGAAAAAAAACAGAGCATCAAGTATCCTACAAGGACCAGCACTGTAGCACAGCAGGTAAAGCCACCACCTGCAAAGCCTGTATTCCACATAGATGCCAGTTCGAGACCCAGCTGCTCCACTTCTGATCCAGCTCCCTGCTAATGCACCTGGGAAAGCAGTGGAGGTCAGCCCAAGTGCTTGGGCCCCTGCACCCACATGGGAGACCATGAAGAAGCTCCTGGCTTCAGTCTGTCTTGGCCCTGGCCATTGTTGCAGACACTTGGGGGGTTAAATCAGCCGATGGAAGATTCTCTCGCTCTCTGTAACTGTGCCTTTCAAAAATATACAAAATTTAGGCCGGCACCGTGGCTCAATAGGCTAATCCTCCGCCTTGTGGCACCGGCACACCGGGTTCTAGTCCCGGTTGGGGCGCCGGATTCTGTCCCGGTTGCCCCTCTTCCAGGCCAGCTCTCTGCTGTGGCCCGGGAAGGCAGTGGAGGATGGCCCAAGTGCTTGGGCCCTGCACCCGCATGGGAGACCAGAAGCACCTGGCTCCTGCCTTCGGATCAGCGCGGTGTGCCTGCCGCAGCACACCGGCCGCGGCAGCCATTGGAGGTTGAACCAACGGCAAAGGAAGACCTTTCTCTCTCTCTCTCACTGTCCACTCTGCCTGTCAAAATATATATATATATATATACACACACACACAAAATGTTTAAAAAGAATATCCTACAAACACATGTTCAGGTGGCAATATTTAGGATATATTGGGTTACATCAAGCATATAATTAAAATCTAGTAAAAATTAGTTTCACCCATTTCTTTTTACTTTGTTTCAAATGCGGCTACTAGAACATCTAAGATTATGGGGGGAAGGGCGCCCCAGTGTTGCCGTCGTGTATGTTAAACTGACCGCCATGTCAGCACCCCATATGAATCCCAGCTGCTCCACTTGCGATCCAGTCCCCTGCTAATGACCTGGGAAAGCAGCAGAAAATGGCCCAAATGCCTGGAGCCCTGCCTTCCACATGCAACATGCAGACAGAGTTCCAGGCTCCTGGCTTCAGCCTGGCCCAGCCCCGGCTGGGGCAGCCATTTGGGCAATGATCCAGCAAATGGAAGCTCTTTTCTCTCTCCGTAACTACCTTTCAAATAAAATCTTAAACAACAAACAAACAAAAACTGTCTTGCCCTTTAAGAAAAAAAAAAATCTAAACTTACTTGTGTCTCATGTCCTGTTTCCATGGGACAGCACAGCTTGGGGCACCACCAAGCCTTCCCTCCTTCCCTCTGCAATGGGGCAAGTCTTCCCCATCCTCTGAGCCCGGTCTTGAGAAACTAGCTCTTTCCCTAAGTCTTTTCTTGAGCCTTCAAGATGAAGGACCTCATTCTTCAGAATTTCCAAAACACATAAGCAGCCTCTCTCTTGCAGTGTTTACATCGTCTTATATGATTGCTATTTACGTTCCCAGCTCTCTCCCCACGCTGCTTCTGAGCAGGATCTGTGTCTACCCACCTTCCGCAGACACCCTCAGCATGGGGGCCAGCGCTGTGACACAGTGAGTTAGGCTGACGCCTGGGACACAAGCATTCCATGTGGGGTGCCGGCTCCAGTGCGGGCTGCTCAGCTTCCAACCCAGCTCCCAGCTAACAGCTAACAGCGGAAGATGATCCAAGTATGTGAGTCCCTGCCACCCATGTCCTGGGCTCTTGGCTTTGGCCTGGCCCAGCCCTGGCTGTTGCAGCTGTTTGAGGAGTGAACCAGCAGATGCAAGATCTCCCTCCCTCCCTCTGTCACTCTGCATTTCAAATACATAAATAAACCTTTCCTAGCACATAGGGTGTACAGAGCAGATGCCGGCCTATTTGTTAAGCAGATACATAGATGAATGAAAGAAAAAGATGCTGATTGATAAAAAAAACTGAGAGAGTCTTCCAGAAAGCAGATTGAGGACACCACAGAAAATCAATAGCCAGTCCGTTTGCCAGCCACACTGTTTTCCAATGAATACCTATGGGAAATGTTCAAGCCATTCTGATTCCTCAGAATTGAGGAAACAGCACCAAAACATAAACCCCTCTAGCTAGGGGTAAGGCTGACTTCTTATCATCACTCTTCCCAAAAGGGCTCTCTCTACTTAACGCTAACAGGGCAGGGCAAGCACTTAATCAACATTTGAAAACAGTCCCGAAGCTCAGCTTGCAAAATTTTAGCTGGTCCAAGGGAAAATGGTAACTGTTTATTTTGAGTCTCCATAAAAAGTGTCCAGATGTCCTTGAACTAATAAGTATACCCCAAAAATTAGGAACAAGTAAACCTTAATTGCTCCACATCGTCTAGGAAAGTTTGCTATGGAAGACAGGATATATGAAGGTACTTCAAAAAAAAAAAAATTTGTGGAGCAATGGGATTAAGAGATACATTTTGCTACTAAAAATGTTTGAAATCCACCCAACACATAGTTTCCATGGATTTTTTGGAGACCCCTTGCAGGCATGGATTTACGAACTATTCTGCACATTCCAACTTCTGGAGCGCCCTGTGCTAGTGAACCATCGCCACACTGATAAGAGGGGGTCACCGCGGTGAATGCTCTCTCCCTAGGTGGGGGACGAGGGGCAGCTGTGGTGAGCAGCCTCTGTGCAGGGTAGATGCAAACGTGCCAGGCCACGTCTGGTCTTAAATCCTCTGTGCAAACACCAGAAATCTCTGCATCTGGGCTCCCAGCAGCGCCTGCCGCCCCGCTGGACTCTAGAAAGCTCTGGGGAGGGCAGATGCAAGGCAAATTTCCCCAGAGGAAATTAAACTCATCTTGTGGGACGGGAGGACCCTTTCAGAACAGGACGCTGGAATCCATCCTGAGTCCCTTTGCTCCAGAAGCCAAGAGGCTCCAGCTTTCCTGGGGCGCGCTTTCACGGACATCCATCTGGATGGAAGAGACTTTAAAAATGGAGGCAAGAAAAAAAAAAAGCATCCAAAGGAGCTTCCTGCTAAGATCCCAAGCTAGCATGAGGAAATAAATGTTCAACACCCCCAAAACAAGCAAAAAGCACTGCACTAAAGCAAAACCCAAGGATCTTCCTGGGTGCCCAAGGCTGGATTCAATCTTCCTGCCCTCGGAGTCCATCAGAAACAACAGTAGACAAGAGAGATACCTGGGTGCACCCTAACCCTTTCCAAAGTTGGGGTGGGTAAGACAGCATCTACCACGCTGCCTCTCCACTTCTACCCGGGGTGTGGGGGGGGGATTTTTGCTTCACTTCCTACACTTGATCTTAGCCAAAAGGCCGAGAAGCGATTTTGCTTCACTTCCTATGCAAAAGGCACCTAGCGTTAGCTTCCAACACCCTTCCGGGCCAGATTCTCAAAGACTTGTCTACTTTGGAACCCAAGGCAGTGGTGCTCACTCTGGCTCAAATCCCATTGTGAAAATACCTGTCCCCCCCCCCTCCCCCGGCATGGAAAAATCAGGCAGTGAAATAAAAGCCTACAGGGGCTCTGGATCCACGACCCTCATTAAAAAGCTGACACCCAGCTATGACTAAGAGTCAATGCAACAGATTATTTCAAAGAGAGCCCGGGCACCAATGCAATGCACAACCATCCCAGCTGGAGCTGGGCCCCAAACACCCTGGCGCTTCTCCCAACCAACTGGGGGTGGCTGGTGGGAGTAGATACGTAAACAAGTCATTAGCGAGGCAGCCCGGGCGCGCAGACGGCGATGGCGAAGCCTGCCAGCCCCCCGGCCACTGCAAGGCAGGGAGAGACCCGGGCGTGGGGGTAATTAGCCAGACCAAGGCACGTCCCACGGGGCCCTGCTACTTAGCTCTTAAACAAGCCTCAGAGAGGAAACGCGAGCCTGGGCCGAGGGAGGAAAATGGCCACTTTCTACTAAACGGTCTCAAGGCTAAGGTTGTACAATTTAGACGGGATTCCAAAAAAAGCACTGGTCCGGAGGTGCAGCGGGCAGGGCACATCTGCGAAGGAAACAGTCACATAATTACCATGTCTAGAGAAAGTGCGAATTCATTACGGCCTCCAAAACTACCGCCCAGAGAAGGAAGCCAGGAGAAGTGTTTTCAATTTGAAGGCGACCGGGAAGAAGAGCGACCAACGCTCCCCACCCCGCACAACTCCTCCGGGCTCCAGGAACATCACAAAAAACCGACTGCACACTCCGATCCACCCCACCCCACCCAGACCCACTGGCAACCCCGTAGCCGGTCTTTTAGGAGTCACACGCCCCACTCGCGTTCCCGAGAGGGGGCTGCTGAAGCCCGGATCGCTCCAAGAGGACGCACCGGGACAAGCGCGCCCTGGGCGGCTGCAGCCGGGCTCGCCCCAGCGAGGCTGGGAAGGGGGCTCGGACGGGATAGTCAGGGGGCTCCTGGAAGGCCAGAAAGGGCAATGCTCCGGTTCCAGAAACTTCTTTCGGGGCCAGAGCTATTCACAAGCGCTACCCCCCACACACACCTACAACCCTGGCCCCGTCTGCCCCCAGATGGAGGACTTTCTGCAGAACCCACGCTAACCGCAGAGCACGCATTCACTCGATGGGATCCTCAGCAACTTGGGATCCAGGGTAACTTTTCCCTCTCCCCCACTTCCAAGTCTCGGGCAGAGTGCAGGAGAGGTGTGGCAGGGAAGAGCGTAAGAATCCCAGTTTTCGTCTGAGCAGGGGGAGGGGAGGAGGCACAGTAATAATGCGGCTGCCGGGTGCCCGTGTGGGGTGAAATGGAACCAGATGCGGCCGCGGCGTTTGGGAAAGGGGTGGAGGGGGGAGGCGGAGTGGAAGTGTTTTCCCAGGGGGGCCGACAGCTTTCGAGTCCAGAAGGGTGAAGCGAGCAAGCGCCCCCACCCCGCCCCCAGGTGTCTGGCCGCCTCCTAGGGGATGGAGTGTTTAATGGGGGCCCCATCCACGGTGTCAATGAATCCCTCTGCAAATGCGCGTTCAGGCCCCTCTCCCCCACCCCCCACCTCGGGACGCGCGGAGCCGAGGGCAGCGGGGGCTGGGCCGGAGGAGCAGCGCGCTCGGTAGTAGGCGACCCGCACCGGACAAAACCCCGTCCCTTCCCCCACACCTCCCAAAAGCAGGCCGACCCCGCCGCCGCCCAGGGCCGCGCGCCCTCTCCTGACCCAAGCCCGAGACCCTAAACGAGGTCCAAGTGGATCACCGCCTCTGGAAAGAGGAAGCCTCCCTCGCCCTCCGCTAACGCTGATTCAGCCCCTCGGTGACGACACCTTCTTAAAACCGATTCCCAAAGAAGCTAACCATCCCCTCCACTTCCTTCCCATCCCCATGCCCCCCAACCCGGACCCCAGACTTTTCCCGGAGGTGGAAATCGACTTAGAAAAATCCCGGATTCTTAAACGTTCCGCCCAAAAGCTACCTGCTGAATTGGGGTGGATCCCCACCAGCGGACCAAAAGGAGACGGAGTGGAATGTAACAACTTCCCCCCACCCCGCGCGCGCGCGCGCGCCCCCATCGCGCTGCCCACTCCCGCCCTCCTCCCCAGTCCGGGGGAAGCGAGGGCCTCCACGCCTTCGCCCCGGCCTGTCCCCGCCCGGGCTCACCGCGGAGCCCCCACCGCCGCCGCCACCGCCCCGCCAGCTCCCGAGCGCGAGTTGGCGGAAAAGTTGGGCGGCGGGACGCGCGCGGGGAGGGGGCGCAGCGGGCGACGCGCGCCGAGGGGCGGGAGGGGAGCCCGAAGAGGGGCGCAGAGCGCGGCGGAGGGCGCGGAGGGTGGAGCGGGCGGGTAGCGAGCGGAGGGAGGCGCCCGACCCGCTCTCGCTGCGGCGAGCGAGGTGCGCAGCCGAGAGGCTCCAGAGTCGGGGGCCGCGCGGGACGCCGAGCCAGCCGCGATCAGGGGGCGCCGCGGCTCTTACCTCCCTTGGCGCTGCGGTGCCGCCCCTGGAGAGTCCGCCGTGGCTTTTGCGGGCGGGCCGCTGCCCGCGCTCCCCGCTCCGGCCCGCCGCCCCCCGGGCTCCGTTCAGGTCCTGGCGGGGTCGCGAGAACCCAGTGGCCGGCGCTCGACTCCCGGTGGCGCTCGGTGCTCGGCGCCTCCAGCCCGGGCGGGAACAATGGAGCCGAAGCTGGTGCCCCGGAGGCGGGGCGGGGGGAGGGCTCCCGTCCGCCGCCCCGGGTCTCCAGACCCTGCGGCCCCCCTCTCCAAGAAGCCAGCGGCGGCGCCTCACGCCTCTTGCAGACCGGGCTCCATGGCCCTGCAGAGACCCTGGCGCCGCGGCGCGCCCGACTGCAGCACGGGTACGGTGCGCTCTGCGGGGCGCCTCTCGGACCGGAGAGAAAAGTCCTCGGGCTCTGCTGCTTTTCCAGCTGCGGCGCGCGCTCGCGGCCGGGAAGGCGAGGTCGCCGCAATGCGCTAGGCAGAGTCTCGGTCCCGTCCGGACGTGGCCGGCCGGTCCCCGGCACAGCCCGGGGCTCCTCCGCGCGCTGCGGCTGGACCGGCGCCGGGGCTCCCGCTCGCCGCCGCCCGCTGCCCGCTGGAGCGCTCGGAGCGCTGTGCGCCGGCGGGGCGCGAGGGCTCTCTCACTCCCACCCGCGCTGGTCCCTCCTCCTCCTCCTCCCCCTGCCGCTGCCTGCTGGGCCTTGTAGTTCCCGAGCCACGGCCCTGCGCTCGCCTGCAGTCCGGCCTCCCCCGGCCGCTGGCGCCCCCCTCCATCTGAGCGCCGCCGGGAGGGCGCCGGAGTTCCAGGCCGGCCGGGGGCTGAGGTCCGGGCACGGGCTGTGGCCCAGGGGGGGTTTGCGCGGTGGCGGTGCCCTCCAGTCTGACCCTGTACTTGGAGAAACGGTCGTCCCGCTCTAAATCTCGGTTTTCCCATCCGTAAAAGGGGCTGGTATGGCTTTCCAAGTCGCGCTGGGGAATGAGGGAGGGCCTGGCACGTTGTGAGCGCTCGATACACACAAACTGTCTTTACTCACGAGAAGGCCGCCCGTCTCCCCAGGCCTTTCCCCAGTTAGGTCGTCTGGTCCTACATGGCCGTTCTTGGCTTCCGGAAGTCTCCAGAAACCAAGAGTGTCGGGGTCTGGTCTGAAAAGTCATCAGAGCCAGCTGGTCTTGTGGTGCAGCAGGGTACGCCCCTACGGCATCCTGCAGTGAGCCCTGTGCCCACCGGCTCCTGTTCTGGCTGCTGCTCCGCTTCGGATCCAGCTCCCCGCGAATGCTCCGAAAGATGACCCCAGCGCTGGGGCCCCAGCCATCCACGTGGGCCACCCAGAGGGAGTGGCCCTGCCATGGCCACCTGGGGAGTGAACCAGCAGGTGGAAGATATCCATCTCTCTCTGTCTCTGCTTCTCTCTGTGTAACTCTGCCTTTCAAATGAATAAATAAACTCTTCAACAATGACCAAAGAAAGTTCATCAGGGCTTGGCCAGAGCGCTCTCCAGGAGTCTATGGAATCCCAGGAAAGAGGCCAACACTCCCTTTGCTGTGAGTCGTTCTGCAGAGTGGGATGATATGGATCGATTGAGTGCTTCCCTAATCCAGACCAATGTGAGCCCTCTGGGAAGCTCCTGAGAAGCAAAATGCATGCAGGAGGGATCAGGCGCTCCCAGGAGGGAGAGGACTGGGGCTCCTGGGTGCCTGTGGTGTGCAGCCGGGCTGGGGTGGGAAGTACACCATGCCAGGTATAAAGGACATCGCCATTCTGTGCCACCACCATTGGATGAACTGGCTTTGCACTTGTCATGCAAAACTCTGATAAAATCAAGACAGGTTCTCTGTCCCAGAATGGAGCACAGACTGCAACTCAGCCTTGTGCAGGTAGAAGTCGCTGTGTATGTTACAGCTGGAGTGGGGCCCTCATCCCCACCCAGCCCACCCCTGCTGAGGAAGCTCCCATACTGGATGAGAGCATGCTTCCTCCCCTGCATTTGAGGGAAAGGTCTTTATTTCTCTACTTGACAAGCAGGGGAAGGAACAGGAGCAGCACAGTGTCAACCACATAGTAGGTACTCAAGAAATGTTTACCGGCTGGCCCAAGAGTAGGTATTCAATAAATATTTGTTTAAAAAAATGGATAAAATAAAAAAAGAAAAACATGAGTAAAAGCAAGAACCAGCATAGATGTGGAATGGAACTGCAGCCATTGTTTGTAGGACTGTTGTTCCCTGGTAGCCTCTCTCTGCCCTGGAACCCTTCAGGCCCCTGGGAAGTCTCCATTTATCTTCCTGTGGGAGCTGCCTGCCCTGTAGGCCTCCTGTGTTTTGAATGAACTCTATCCCAGGCCACACCACTCCCCCACCCCAATTCTGAGAGGTCTTCCCTGCCAGTCCTGGCCTCCTGAGTTCCTGGACCCCTACGAAGATTCCCCGTACCCACCCACCCAGCTCGGGACTGGGTCCAGGAGGTTTCCCCTAAGTGTTTGCAGTTGATGGAGCTGGGCAGTGTGATACACCAGAGGAGGAAAGACAGCAGGAGAAGGTGTGATTGGGAAGGCAAGCCATAGAGCACCCAGGCTGTGACGTGAACACGCGCTACTACTGTCTCCTGTTCCTGAAGAACAGTGCATCGTCTCCCTTCATCTCCGTAATTCTTCTAAGGGCTTTTTTTCTAAAATTAATTAATTTGAAAGGCAGAGTGACAGAGAGAGAGAATCTTCCAACCCAAATGCCTGCAACAGCTGGCGCTGGCTGGGGCTCACAGGGTCTCTCTTGTGAGTAGCAGGAACCATCACGTACTGCCTCCCCGGGTGCATTAGCAGGAAGCTGGAGGGAAGCAGAAGTGGGGCTTCCTCCCAGGGCACTCTAATAAGGGTTTCGAGTATCCCAAACATTAGCTGAAACCACTGTGCCAGCCTTTTCTTTTTCTTTGGATTTTGGAACCATTGTAGGAGTCTCTCGATGCCCAAGGAGGAGGCTGAAGAGCGTGTCCAGCTTCAGACAGAAAGAGAATGATCTAAACGCCTGTTCTGTGTCCAGGGGCGTAGGCCGGCTGCCGAACAAATTCCTCTAAGACGGTCCAGCAAACCAAAATGGAAGCAAGCAGCCAGCCCACCAGCAGTACCCTCCGCAGTTCTCAGGGAACCAGCTACAGGCAGAGGGGAGAAGGCGAGAAACCCGCAGGTGCCTGGGCCCTGTGCAGAGCAAACACCTGACCGCACCGCCGGTGAAATGCAGACCCCAGCACTTCTGGAAGGCCCCGGGCCAGTGGAGGGGGCCATTCCCAGGGCAGCCCTGAGCCTCTACAGGCAGCAGGGGTCAGCCTGCGGCCCTGCCTGCCTGCCTCGTCCCGCTCCTGCTCCAGCGCTCCTGGCACCTTGCCTCTCCACACAGAAATGTAATCTTCCCTCCGAGATAACAAAGAGGCAGGAGGGTCAGGGAGGATTTGTAGGCCTCTGGCCTGCGAGCTCCACAGTCTGAGGGGAGATAAAGGCCCTCACGCTCAGGGACCTGATAACCAACTGGGGGCCGCTCGCCTCCCAGATCCGTGGGAGGAGGAGACGGAGCTGAATGAAACCAAGGGAAACAGAGCTCTCCCCAAAGCCCGCTCAGCTCTCTTTGTTGGAGAACATGGCAGGAAAACCCTTCCCTCTTCCTCGGCCACTGTGTCCTCTGAGCTGCCGCACGAAGGGAGCCTCTGCCCGCTTGCCTGGCCTGGGCCCAGTGCCCACCGCCTCCGCTGCCTGTAGCGAGCCCAGGGGGGCCTCCCTGAAAGGGAAGAACCTGGGGGAAGGAAAGCCGCACCTCTAGGGGCCAGGTTGGGCTGCAGGCTGGGAACTGGCATAGCCTCAGCCCTGAGACGTGGGTGCAGCAGGGGACGCAGGAGGTGGGGGCCGTCTGAGTTTTCCCCCACCAAGTGGCTCGTTTGCAGGTCCCTGGGAGCAGGTGGGCGGCCCCTGGATCTCAGGAGCAGCAGTCAGTTGCCATCTGGCCACCATTTGGTGACCCCTGGCTGTTCCCAGCACAGCTTCGGCTCCGGGGAAGGGAGGGCCTTGTTTGGCTTGGTATTTTCATAAATAGCATTCTCTCTGTCCTACCAGCTGGGAGCGGGAAGCGGAGCTGGTTAGCAACAGTGGCAGCTCGGCTCGTCTGGCCCTCATGCCACATGTATTCACGGAGCCCCGCAGCCTGCCTGCCCTGCACTGTCCTGGGCACAGGGGATCCAGAGATGAAAGAGACAAGGGCACGGCCTGGGGACTGCTCCCTGCGCTGCCTGCTGTCGGGGAAGACCACACAGCACAGGTGGTGCCACCCAGGGGGCTTGGGAAGCAGGTTCAGGAGAAGACGACAAGCCCAGGACGCCTCTTTTGGGAGCTGTTTTCCTGTAGCCCCTGCACCGTTAGTAACCGTCTTCACTTCTGCCAGCGCATCCTGTGTCTCTGCATCCTGGCTGCAGAAAATGAAAACATTTTCTGATTCATCCCCCCAGTCCTTGCTGAACCCCCCCGATAAGCAGCCCTTTGGGTTGGAGGTGTTGTTGTGAAGCAAAAGGTAAAAAATGACAAGAAGCTAGGGAGGCTTACAGACCTCAGGGTCCATGACACCAAGTGCAAACAAGCTCTCTCCCAGCGAAAGCCACTCCGCTGGGGTCTGGGGGCTGGAAGGTGATGGAGGAGGCCAGGGCAGAACAGTGAACCATTTGCATTTCTGAGGACACCCCCAGGAGGGGAGGACCCAGTTCCTTAGGCTGCTTGCTGCCTGGCCCCGGGAACAAAGATCAAAGTTTCAGGGTTAGCCCTGGATACTTGAAGATTCGACTTTGAAGTGGATTCCATCCAAGGATATGTTAACAAAGTTGCAGATAACTTGTGGGGAATGTGAAGACGTTTTGGTGACATTGGCGTGGGTAAGGTCAGAGAGAAAGACAGGGGAAAAAATACAGTGTTCTCCCAGTTAGGTTAATATGTATACATATTTCTTTAAACATTTATATGGTAATGGAATGGTAGAGGCTGTGGGATAATGAGCACTCAAAACCATTGTTGGAAAGTGTGTATCAGCTAACGAATTTTGGAGTAATTTAGTAATGTTTATCAACATTCCATAGATATACCACTGATATACTCTGACTCACTTTTCTACAAATTTCTTCTACAGACTTCTTTGAGTTTATGTAGAAAGGCTGTGTATACTTATATGCATAGGTATCTGTGGGGGAGGGGTACTGTGTCGGGTGTGCCTTGGTGTTTTGCACAAAAGAGTACAAAGCTACCAGTTAGAGTAACAGGCTCCTGGTTTGGGCTGGCCCAGGGCTGGCGGCTGTTGTGGCCATCTGGAGAGTGAACCAGCAGGTGGCCATACAAAGTGATCAGCATAAAAATTAGCCTGCTATATACATTTATTGATTGAGTCCCACCTGCGGTTGTGAAGGCAAGCCTGACCAAATGACTTCACCTAGGCTGGATGGTTTCCCGCCCCACTCAGGTGATGAGTTTGCATTGGTCTGGGGCAGGGTTGGCTCCTGCCATGCCCTGAAGCCCTTGGGTGGTGTCTGTCAGCAGCTGAAGGGGATGGTGGGCTTGCTTTGCTTAGTCGGCTGGGGGTGGTGGTGGTGGTAGTTAGACCTATCTAGAAGGCAGTCTGGGTGTTAGGTCTTCCTAGGCTTTCCCAGAAGTTTCTTGCTAAAGCCACAGAGGGGCTGATAATTCACTGTTGTGTTCCTTAAGCTACATGTTTGGCTCTGATGGGAATCCAAGTATGTGAACCTTCTTTCTTAGACTCTTAGACACATATACAGGAGGTCCTATTGTGGTGCAGCAGGTTAATCCACCACCTGCCATACCTACATTCTGTACAGGCACCAGTTCGAGTCTCAGCTCTTCCACTTCCATTCCAGCTCCCTGCTAATGCACCTGGGAAAGCAGCGGAGGATGGCCCAAGTGTTTGGGCCCCTGCACCTGCGTGGGAGACCCGGAAGAAGCTCCAGGCTCCTGGCTCCAGACTTGTCCAGCGCTGGCTATTGCAACCATTTGGGGAGTGAATCAACAGATGGAAGATCTCTCCCTTTCAAATGAATAAAAATCTTAAAAATTAAGCTTTTTTAAAAAAGACATTTTATTTATTTGAAAGAATTACAGAGAGAGGTAGAGACAAAGAGAGAGGTCTTCCATCCGCTGGTTCACTCCCCAGATGGCTGCAACGGCCAGAGCTGCACCACTCCGAAGCCTGGAGCCAGGAGCTTCTTCCGGGTCTCCCACGCAGGTGCAGGGGCCCAAGGACTTGGGCCATCTTCTACTGCTTTCCCAGGCCATAGCAGAGAGCTGACTCAGAAGAGGAGCAGCCGGGAATAGAACCGGTGCCCACATGGGATGCTGGCTTTTCAGGCCAGGGCTTTAACCCGCTGTGCCACAGAGCCAGCCCCAAAAATTAAGTTTTAAAAAGTGTATAGAAAATACAAATAGCAGTGTCAGCCTTGATCTCTCCCCTGAAGACTTTTTATTTGGATTCTGTGAGCACATGATAGTGAATACTTAAAGAGTGTTTCCTATGAGCTGGCACTATGCGGAAAGCTTTTACAACAATTATCTTGTTGAAACCTTACAATGATGAGATACCACTGTTAGCCCCCAATTCACAGGGGGAGAGAACTGAGGCTTGAGGGGAGCAAAGAGTCCCGTGGGTGGCGAGGTCAGGACGGAAGCCTTTTACTCCAGGCAGGCAAACCCCAGGGTCTCTGAGACCAGCCTTTCCACTAAAGGGGAAGAGACCGGACTTGAGTAGCCTGTCCACAGCAGGGAGTTTAAAACCATCCTTTCTTCAAAAATTCAATCATTCAGAAAGTTTAGCTACACTGAACACATTGTAACAGTTTGCATAATTTAAAGAAAACTTGTTATTGATTTTCTTGAATCAAAACCCCTGCCATTTTTCTTTCCTTTTCTTTTAAGATTTATTTATTATTTGAAAGGCAGAGAGAGAGAGAGAGAGAGAGAGAGAGAGAGAGAGAGAGCTCTTCTATCTGCTGGTTCACTCCCCAAATGGCCACAACAGCCAGCGCTGGGCCAGGTGGAAGCCAGGATCCAGGAACGCCATCCTGGTCTCCCCGGTGGGCGGCAGGGGCCATCTTCTCTTTTAAGCCATCTTCTGCTGCTTTCCCAGGTACATCAGCAGGAAGCTGGAGGGGAAGTGGGGCTGCTGGGACTGGAACTCACACTCCAATGTGGGATGCTGGCAACATAAGCAGCGGCTTAACCTGTTGCACCATGACATGGGCCGCAGGGCCATTTTTCTAAAATCATTCTGCCTGATAGGATCTTGGGACTGTGTGTGCGTGTGCGTGTGCGTGTGTGTGTGTGTGTGTTGAGGGAAGTGGAGGGAGCGGTTAGAAAAGCAGAGAAGTCTGAAACCTGTGAGCCCACTCTCAGTGTCACTTGGGGTTGTCACTAGTCTTAGGGCCACATTATCTGTCCCAGTTGGCCTGGTCCCGTCGGAGGTATTGCTCGGGACTTACGGGGGGTTCATGCCGAAGCAGGAGCCAGCAAAAATATGGAAGGCATTTTTGAAGCAGACTCAGCCAGCCAGGGTAGAAATTGTATTTTAAGAAACCATATCTCTGTTATGAAGAGGCCCACAGAGAATTGAGATGGAAAGAAACTTTTAAATCAAATGTGCTTTCTGCTAGGTAGGTTTCAAGTTTATTTTTTATTTTTATCTTTTTCCATGCTCTCTGCCCATGAGGAATTCCATCTCCTTCTGTCTTTCAACATTTTGAGCAGAGGAGCAAGGGCCAGTATTGTGATTAAAGAAATGGCTATGTAGGGACCGGTGTTGTGGCATAGCCTGTGATGCCTGCGTCTTATATGGGTGCTGGTTCGAGTCCTAGCTGCTCCACTTCCCATCCAGCTCCCTGCTAATGTGCCTGGGAAAGCAGCAGAAGATGGCCCAAGTGCTTTAACCCTTGTACCCATGTGGGAGACCTGGAAGAAGCTCCTGGCTTCTGGCTTGGACTTGGCCCAGCTACAGCCATTGAGGTCATTTGGTGAGTAAACCAGCAGATGGAAAATCTCTCTCTTTCTCTCTCTCTCCCCCCCTCTATCTATCTCTGTGTGTGTGTGTGTGTGTAACTCTGACTTTAAAATAAATAAATAGATCTTGGCCGGCGCCATGGCTTAACAGGCTAATCCTCCGCCTTGCGGCGCCAGCACACCGGGTTCTAGTCCTGGTCGGGGCGCCGGATTCTATCCCGGTTGCCCCTCTTCCAGGCCAGCTCTCTGCTATGGCCCGGGAAGGCAGTGGAGGATGGCCCAAGTCCTTAGGCCCTGCACCCGCATGGGAGACCAGGAGAAGCACCTGGCTCCTGGCTTCGGATCAGGGAGATGCGCTGGCCGCAGCGGCCATTGGAGGGTGAACCAACGGCAAAGGAAGACCTTTCTCTCTGTCTCTCTCTCTCTCTCACTGTCCACTCTGCCTGTCAAAAATAAATAAATAAATAGATCTTTTTTTTTTTTTTTTTAAAAAAAAGGCTTCATTGCCAGTTTAGCCTCACCAGAAACTTTCTGTTTCACTGTAGTGGGTTTTTTTGCCTTTC
Organism: Lepus europaeus; assembly: GCF_033115175.1. Classification (NCBI taxonomy): domain Eukaryota; kingdom Metazoa; phylum Chordata; class Mammalia; order Lagomorpha; family Leporidae; genus Lepus; species Lepus europaeus. The sequence goes on along the minus strand of NC_084842.1, from coordinate 5,336,485 downwards.
TGAGGGTGGCACTTGAAAAACTTCATGGAAAATGGAATTAAAAGATAAATTTTTTAAAAAAGTAACTTAATTTTGGTGCAAAGCAATTTAAAAATCCATGCATTCAAGATATGCATTTTCTGTGAACTCTTTAAAGATCGATCATATGCTTAGATTTCAATATTTTTACACCAAAACTGACCTCTTAAATATTTATTAATTTATTTGAAATGCAGAGTGACAGAGAGAATGAGAGAGAGAGAGAGAGAGAGAGAGAGAGAGATCTTCCATCTTCTGGTTCACTCCCCAAATGGCCTCAATGGCCAGGGTAAAACCTGCTGCTCCCAGCTGCTCCTCTTTCCAGTCCAGCACCAGGAATCAGGAATTCCATCCAGGTTTCCCACATGGGTGGCAGGGGCACAAGTATTTGAGCCATCTTCCACTGCTTTCCCAGATGCATTAGCAGGGAGCTGGGTCAGAAGCAGACCAGCTGTGACTTGAACAGGCATCCCAATGTGGGGTGCCAGCATCACACACAGTGACTTAACCTGCTGCACTGCCAAACCAATCTTTTAATTCCAGCTTCCATGATCTTCTTGAAAAGGTCTTGTGTGAGGGGCCGGTGCGGTGGCTCACTTGGTTAATCCTCTGCCTGCAGCACACCAGCATCCCATATGGGCGCTGGGTCCCGGCTGCTCCTCTTTCCAGTCCAGCTCTCTGCTGTGCCCCAGGAGGGCAGTGGAGGATGGCCCAGGTGATTGGGCACCTGCACCCGTGTGGGAGACCACCTGGCTCCTGGCTTCAGATTGGTGCAGCGCGCTGGCTGTGGCGGCCATGTGGGGGGTGAACCAACAGAAGGAAGGAAGACCTTTCTCTCTCTCTCTCTCTCACTCTCTAACTCTACCTGTCAAATAAGTAAAAAAAAAAAAAAATGTCTTGCGTGAAAGATCCTAGAAGTAGCCCCCCTGCCCTGCTGCCTCCCACCTTCCCAAAAATAGAAATCAGGACCCTGGTTACCCAGATCAGAGTCGTAAGTGAAACCTTGACTCAAAACCGAGGTCTTAAACGCAGTAAGCATGATTGAAACAGGGCGGAAGCTGATTTTGGCAAAATGTTGCACATGGGAGTAGAGAGACAGAACAATCCAGGAAGACAAATGCCCCCACACCTCTTTGTGTCCCTGTTTGTCACTGAGCTGGCCTGCCAACAGGAGCCTCCCCCCGCTCCCCGCCCCACAAAGCAGCACCCTGGCTGTCATCCCCAGAGCTGCAAAGTCCTCCCTTAATGACTTAATGGAGACGCGGGGAAGACTTGCTGATGCGGCTCCACTCCGTGGCTTCTTCCTTCCTGCGTTTTGATTGAAGCCCCGGGAAGGGAGCCAGGACGTTTGATGATGTTTGTTGCTACAGATACTGCACTCTCTTTTCCTCCTTTCCAGATCAGATTATCCAGAAGCAGAGGATTGATGACAGGTAGAGTTGCTGGGGAACACATTGGCGCAGACCCGAGGGAGGGTGCTGGGGCCGGGCAGCACTCCTGTCCCCCCCTGCCCTCCTTTGCTTGCCTCTGCTTCCGGCAGGATCTGAGGGAGTCTTTGCTATCCTTGGTGAAGACACAGAACCACCACAGGCCTCCTTTGCCTTTTGCTTCTTGGATGGTTCAGTCTTCTCCAGGGGCTAGGTAAGCATTGGTCTGTGCGCCGTAGGAGCTTCTTTCTTTTGTCGCCTTGGTAAGTTGAGCGGTCTCACTGGGGCCTCCATGTCCTGGACTGTGAAATGGGTACACAGAGGTGTGCGAATGTCGAGAACCAATGCACCCAAAGCCCATAGCAAGGCGCTCGACACATAGTAGGTGCGGGGTGAGTGGGGACTGCCCTTACCTGGGCCCCTGTCCAGTGTGCCGGGTCCAGGAAGTGGGTAGGAGAAGCTGAGCCGAGCTGCAGCCCATCCCCTGGATGCTGTGTGTGTGTGTGTGTGGCTCACCGCCCCATGAGCCATCCTAAAACCCTCCCCAGGTAGACTCCAGCTTGGAGTTCCAGCCTCCTTCACCATCTTTGCTCTTGCTTACGGCCATCCAGAGCCTTCCTCTGCTGGCGTCCCCAGTTGGCATTGCGTCCTGCACCCAGGTCTCATAGAGGCAGGTGTCAGAGAGAAAGTGATTGGGGCAGAGAAGAAAAGCTGAGTGGGGAGGGAAGCAGGCTGGGCTTCTCGGGCCTTTGTCTCAGCAGCCTCCTTGGCGATCTCTGTCGCTGCCGCAGTCTCCCTGTCGGTCTCTCTCTGCCTGTGTGTGTGTGTCTGTCTCAATCTCTATTTCTGCACCTCTTTCTCTTTCTGTCTCCCTGTCTCTGTCTTTCTCTGAGTCTGCTTGTCTCTCTGTCTCAGCCTTTCCCTCTCTGTCTGGTCTGATTTTTCTCCTCTTCGTGCCTCACAGCCAGGTTTTACATGAGCGGCGTAAAGCTGAGGATTTATGGAGTCCACAGTGTTCCTGGCGCTGGCTGTGCCCTCTGCCTGTCTTCTCTCCTCCTGAACAGAACCCCCCCCCCCTCCCCGGTCAGCCCTTCCAATCCCTCTTCAATTACATTATTCTCCTCTAGGGAACTCCTGGTGAGCCAGGCAGGACCCCAGCGTCTCCTGACCACATTTTGTCAAACACGGGGCTCCATAATCCCCATTCATCAAGGCTGGCTTTTCCGCAGCGCGGGTTCCAGGGAGGTCATGGGTGGGATGGGGGGGCAGGGAGAAGGTGCAGAGAAGTAGGGGGCAGAGCTGATCCCTTCCCCCCCAGCACTGTGGCTCCTTGAAGTCCAGTGGTACCCAGGAGATGCCCTAAATGTGACCAGGCCCCTGATGCCAGAGGTTGACTCTGCCATGGGCGTCCACGGCCCCCGTGACTGCCCGTCGAGGAAGGGAGACCAGGAAGGCAAACAGACCTCATGACCACCTTCCCGGTCAGAATTGTCCAGGTCTCTTCAAAAGCAGGAAAGAAGATACCACCTTGCTTCCCCCCCCCCCCATACACCCCGGGGGGTGGGGGCAGTGGCCACGTGTGCAGTTAGCTTTCGCTGCAGGTGCTTTTTTATTTCCTGTCCCTAAGACGTGCTGGCTCTTCCACACTCCCAGCTGCAGGGAAAGGGAGATTTTAAAAGCAGCTTCCCAGGGTGGCACTGCATCACAGTAGGCTAAGCCTCCACCTGCAGTACCAGCACAACCCATATGGGCACCAGTTCACGTCCCGGCTGCTCCTCTTCTGAACCAGCTCTCTGCTATGGCCTGTGAAAGCAACAGAAGATGGTCCAAGTGCTTGGGCCCCTGCACTCACCTGGGAGACCTGGAAGAAGCTCCTGGATCCTGGCTTCGGCTCAGCTCCAGCCACTGAGGCCATTTGGGGAGTGAACCAGCAGATGGAAGACCTCTCTCTCTCTCTCCCTCTCTGTCTGTAACTCTACCTCTCAAATAAATAAATAAATCTTTAAAAAAGAAAAAAAAAAAGCAGCTTCCCTGGGTAGGGGGTGGCCGGCATGGGGGCAGTGGAGTGGGCAGGAGGCCGCGGTGTTCATCCGGGAGACCCAAGAATGCAAGGCTGTGTGGCACAGGGAAGGATGAGTTTTGTATCCAAGAAGGAACAGAACGAGGCAGGCGAGGATATTCAAGAGCTCCAAAGAAAACAGGAAAATGAAAGGAGATAAAAGACAAGGGGAGCAAGCAAGAAAGGACAGGGAGAGGCACGCAGGTGGGGAAGAAGGGAGGTGACCACACAACTGTCTGTGCCCAGACCAGAGAGACCTGCTGGGGGAGCCTCCACCGCGTGGCCACTGTGGGATTCCAGAGGGACTCACCAGGGCCAGTCACACGGGCTGCATGGTCTCAGACAGCAGTGCCACCAGACAGTCCCAGCGCGGGTCGGTATGGCAGGGCAGCTGCCCGGCGGCCCAGGCCAGGCTCCTGGGGCTGTGGGGGTGCTGCTGCTCCCTGGGTTGCTTCTGGGATCAGAGATAGAGTTCCAGGAAGGCGTGCCAGCCCCTCCCCCTCCCCCACCACCACCTTGGCTGCTCTGGTGCTAAATTCCAGAGCCCGTAGCCTCCTTGGAGTGGGTGCTGTCATCTGCAGTCAGACTATTCCGTTAGACTCTCCAGACCTCAGAGCACAGAGCTGAAATGCAACCTATGTGGGGTGCTTGCAAAGGTTCCTGGAAGATGGGATTAAAAGATAACTTTATTTTGATGCAAAGAAACTAGAATCCCAGGTAGTTTTGTTTTGTTTTTGTGACAGCATCTTCCACAAAGTTTCTGGAAGATTCCTCATAGGTTAATGGGAAGGCTTTCTGTGCAAATGCTGCAAGGGTATTCGAGGTGGGTGAGACACAGCCCCTCCCTGAGTGGCTCATTGCCTCTGGAAGAGAAAGAAAGGGGACAGTTCCCAGCTTCGTTTGCAGCACCCAGCCCAGAACTTCACAGTGACACAAAACCTGCAGAGGAAGCCTCTGTTGCACCTCAGGGTGCCGGAGACAACTGATAGCTAAAGGAGAGGAACCACAGTTGCATTCCAGGTGGCGGGGGCACCTGCACAGACCGCAGCCACCTCTGTTCTTGGGGCATTGCTACGCTCCAGCCTTTGGCACCCCGATTCTCTCCCGGAACCACCCTCAGACACAGCAGTTCAGAAAGAGTTCAGGCAACTTGTGCACTTGGGGCGGTGCCTCTGGAATTGTCAATTAGTTACCAACATTTTTAGAAAGGGTTATTTATTACTTATTTAACAGAGTTGCGGAGACAGAGAGAGGTCTCCCAACTGCTGATTCACTCCCCAAATGGCCACAACAGCCGGGGCTGGGCCAGGCTGAAGCCAGGAACCCAGAACTCCATCAGGGTCTCCCTTGTGGGTGGCGGGGCCCAAGCACTTGGGTCATCCTCTGCTGCCTTCCCAGGAACACTAGCGGGGAGCTTGATGGAAGTGGAGCAATTGAGACTAGAACCAGCATTGCATCACAGGCAGCAGCTTAACCCATTGAGCCCTGCTGTGCTGGGTCCATTTTCCTCGCTGGGGCTTTTGTGCACCTTGGTGGGTGGATGTGTAACAAAGACTGGCTCCTTGCTCCCCTTCATGGCAGCCCCAAGCCCCGGCCTCCTCTTCAAAGCCATCCCCACAGGCCGCAGTGAAAGTCACACGGAGCAGTGGTCCCCAGACTGACCTGAATTAAACACACTTTGTGCCATGCAATGACTCATACACGTTTTGTAGTTGATGGGCTTAGCTTTGAGCTCACCTGATCTCAACTCATCTTCCCGAGGAGAGGAAAAAAAACATGTCTTCTCTTTGTTTTGTAACTCTCCACCCCTTCGGGTCTATTATCTGTAACAATGCAATCCACCCTGCTCCATGAAGGTCAGGTGCATTGAGTACTATGGCAGCCTGCAGCTGGGGGTGGAGGCAGGGAAAGCTCTGTGCTAGCCAACTGCAAACCCTAAAGCAGAGAGCAGTCCTACTCTTGCAGTTCCAGGATGGGGCTGCACTGGCAAGGAGCTAGGCTCTCACGTTCCTGGAGCTAGAAGGCCCCAGATGTCAGGGAAAAGCTGACCAAGGGGAGAGCGTCCCTTTCTACTCCAGAACCTTCCCAGCTACCTCTCCTCGTAGCTGGCAGGCTCTACGGCATTGAGGATTGGATTCACCCGGGCTTCCAGTTCCTAAGCAAAAACTATGATGGTGCCCATCCCCCTTGCATTATTACCGTCTGGGAGAAGGGCTACCAGCTCTGTGCTTACTGTCCTGACCCAGGAGGGTGGGGCTTAGACTCAAACCACGGGGTACGCGTGGCCTTGGGCATGCGCACGCACACAGAATGGAAAAAGAAAGATCCCAGAACGCTGCCTGCTCCCAGGCCCCAGTGCTGGCCGGCGTCGAGGGCTCGCAGCCCAGTCCGCGGATCAATGGTGGCTGAATAGATCATTGAGCCTGAACCAGGCCCATTCAGGCCTTTGTGCTCTGTCCAGGGGAGCCACCCTTTCCTATTGAGAGACTCTGCTGGAAGTGGGTGTTACTGTCTTCTGCCGTAGGAGCATTCAGAGAGGAGAGGAGGGGAGAACATTTTGTACAGAATTGCACTGTGGAGTCCGGTCAGCAGCCAGGGTTTGAAGCCTGCACGTCACCTGTGCACTGTGTGAGTCAGAGAATGGGAGGGAAGGCTCCCACCCTGGCCCCCCAGCGTGGGCTCTTCCAGCAGACTGCTTCCCCCAGGGCTCAGGGCTGAAGGGCAGCAGTCCGGGTTTACCGCTGGGCTCAGTGAAGCCTGTACGTTCAGGAAGCATGTTTGGTAACAAGATGTGAATGGATGTGGGTTCACAGACCGAGGTTAGGGAATCTGGGGGAGGTCACTCCTGTGACCCAGCGTTGTAGTTGTGTAGCTTTTGGGAATCTCAGCTTGCGCGTCTGTAAAGTGGGGAGAGTATAGCCGGAGCCAGTGTGGAAGGTTGAGGAAAGGAGAGGCACATGGAAGACGAGGTCGGCACACCTGCTCCCTCCCCATTGCTCACCTTCCTTCTGAAACTTCCCAAGAGGGATCCCAGACTTGGGAAAAGCGAGTCATGTGTTGTCTCATTCCAAATGCTGTATAGACCGGCTGCTGTTGAGGCACAGCTGGTTGAGCCGTCTCCTGGGATGCCAGCATCCTACGTGAGCGCAGGTTTGAGTCCCCGATGTGCCACTTTTGATCCAGTTCCCTGCTAATGCGCCTGGGGAAGCAACAGAAGAAGACCCACATGCTTGGGTCCCTGCCACTCATATGGGAGACCTGGATGGAGTTCCAGGCTCCTAACTTTGTCCTGGCCCAGCCCCAGCCGTTGTGGGGAGTGAACCAGCTGATAAAGACCTCTCTCTCTCTCTCTCTCTCTCTGTAACTCATCCTTTCAAATAAATAAATAATACATCTAAAAAACAAAAACAAAATTGTATAGATTCCCTGCCACTGAGCGCTGTTCCTAGCAGCTTAGTGAGTGCTGTTGGCCTGTAGGTTTCTCCAGCCACCTTCCACCGTGCCAGGCTGCTGATTCTGGGCTTGGCGTGGTGGAAAAACCCGAGAGTGAAGGTCTAGAAGACCGTGTCCGTGGCGCACTGCTCAGCTGTCACTGGCACTGATACCTGGCTAATTCCTTGTGATGTCATCCCACCGTATACCTGGAGTGTGGCTCTCACCTCCTACACACACACACACACCCTTCTCATTCAGTGCTTGTCCACTTTCTATAAGGACTACTCCATCTTTAGACAATTCTGACAGTGACAATGTTTCTCTTGTTAGTTTTAAAGTTTATTTATTTGAAAGGCAGAGTGAGAGAGAGAGAGAGAGAGAGAGAGATCTTTTATCTGCTGGTCTACTTTCCTGATGACTGCAACACCTGGGAGTGGGCCAGGCTGAAACCAGGAGCCTGGAACTCCATCTGGGTCTCCCACATGGGTGCAGGGGCCCAAGCACTTGAGCCACCTTCCACAGCTTTCCCAGGTGCATTAGCAGAGAGCTGGATCAGAAGTGGAGCAGCCGGGACTTCAACCAGTGCGCATATGGGATACCGGCGCTGCAGGTGGAGGTTTAACCTGTTATGCCGCAGTGCTGGGCCCTCAGTTTCTCATTTGGAAAACAGGGATCGTATTCCTGCCTTGAGCGAGTGCAGTGAGAATTTAACAAAGCAATGTGCCCTCTGACCCAGGATGTGCCTGGTTAATATTTGATGATGGAGTGCATGAAGTACGGATGTGGATGTGCTGTGTAAACTGAAGTTGCTCCTGGGATTAATCAGCCGGGGCAAAATAAAATACGCAGATGGGGCGGGAGGGGCCTCATGACGGGCATTGGCTGTCTCGCGGGTCTGGAGGCTGGGAGTCTGAGAGCAAGCTGTCACCAGGCTTGGAATCTTCTGGGGCCTCCAGCTGAGCTTATGGGTGTCCACGTCCCCCCCGGAGTCCCATGTGCTTGTCCCTTGCTCTGCGTTCTCTGAGTCCTAACTCCTCTTCTGATAAGCACACCAGTTAGGTTGGCTTAGGGCCGCCCTAAAAAACAAAACAAAAACAAAACCCCAAATCCTCACTTCAACCGAATCACTTAAAGTTTTTTTTCTTAAGACCTAATTTTCAAGTATGGTTATGTGCCAAGTTATCCAACATGAAATGTGGGGGAATACAAAACATCCACACATGAATTCTTAGCAATTTTATTTATTGTGGATATTGTTGATAAAAATTATATATATATATATATTTTAAAAAGCATTTGTTTGACACGTTCAGCTTCAGCCAGGAGCCAAGAATTCATCTTGGTCTCCCATGTGGGTGGCAGAGGCCCAAGCACTTCCTAAGCGTGTTAGCAGGGATGTGAGCAGCAGGACCCCAGCCGACACTCTGACGCAGGATGCTAGTGTTGCCAGTGGTGGCTGAACCGCTGCTCCTCAACAATGACCCCACATGCATTCCATAGTCTTTGTGACTATGAAGTCATTATTTTAAAAGTTTTAAGCTTTAAAAGTTCATAAGGTAGGGCCGGCGTTGTGGCACAGTGCTTTAGAGCCCTGGCCTACAGTGCCGGCATCCCATATGGGCACCGGTTCAAGTCCTAGCTGCTCTACTTCCCATCCAGCTCTCTGCTATGGCCTGGGAAAGCAGCAGAAGATGGCCCAAGTCCTTGGGCCCCTGCACCCATGTGGGAGGCCCAGAGGAAGCGCCTGGCTCCTGGCTTCGGGTAGGCTCAGCTCTGGCCATTGTGGCCATCTGGGGAGTGAACCAGCAGATGGAAGACCTCTCTCTCTGTGTGTCTCCCTCTCTCTGCAACTCTGTCTTTCAAATAAATAAAATAAATCTTTAAAAAAAAGTTCATAAGGTAGAAAAACCTTTCTCCAAAGGCAACTGATGGTTTAGATTTTTGTGCATGATTCAGAGACAATACATACCTGCACAGATAATTTATTTACCTCATTCAGAGATGTTATGTTTGACAGTGAAAACAAACACATATATACATGGTCATGAGTACGTGGCACATACAGGGATACTTTAACAAGTTCATGGACAATGGAATTAGAATGTGCTCATTTGGGGAGGGGTGTAGTGGAATGCTGGAATAAGTCGCCGCTTCAGATGCCTGCATCCCATGCCGGAGTGCCTGCGGCTGAGTCCTGCCTTGGCTCCTGATCCAGCTTCCTGCTGATCTACATCCTGGAAGACACTTGGGTCCCTGCCACTCACATGGGAGATCTGGGTGGACTCCTTGCCTCCTGGCTTCAGCCTAGCCCAGCGTTGGTTGCTGTGGGCACTTAGGGAGTGAACCAGCAAATGGGAAAATCTCTCTCTCTCTCTCTCCCTTTCTCTGTATCTCTACCCTTCCAATAAAGTAAAAAGTAACTAGATTTTAAAAAGTAATGTATTAAAAAAGAGAGATGTTTCTTTGGGTAAAAAGAATTTTTTTAAAAATTTTATTTAACAGGTAGAGTTATAGACAGTGAGAGAGAGAGAAACAGAGAGAAAGGTCTTCCTTCCATTGGTTCACTCCCCACATGGCCGCTACGGCCAGCGCTGCGCCGATCCGAAGCCAGGAGCCAGATGCTTCCTCCTGGCTCCCATGCAGGTGCAGGGCCCAAGCACTTGGGCCATCCTCCACTGCCTTCCCCGGGCCACAGCAGAGAGCTGGAGTGGAAGAGGAGCAATCGGGACTAGAACTGGTGCCCATATGGGATGCTGGCAACACAGGCGGAGGATTAACCAAGTGAGCCATGGTGCCGGCCCTGGGTAAAAAGAATTTTGAAACTCATGCCTATAAGGGGTCTTCAAAAAATTCAGGAAAAGTGTATGTTATGAAAAAACCATGTGTGGATTTCAAACATTTTTTGCACCAAAGCAAACTTATCTTTTATGTATTTATTTTCCCATGAACTTTTTGAGTACCCTCATCTGTGAGTGTATTTTCTGCTTCTCCTCCTTTTTAGACAAATGGTAGCATTTCTGCGGGCCCCGTTTCAACCGCACTATCATCAGATAATATAAGGTTAGAGTAAGTAGAAAGACGGAAGAAGAAAAATGGACTTGTCTGTCTGAATAGTCTGTTTGAATAAAAAAAGAAAGAAATCAGGGACGGGTATTGTGGGTTAAGCCACTGCCTGCAGTGCTGGCATCCCATTTGAGTCCTGGCTGCTCCACTTCCGATACAGCTCCCTGGGAAAACAGAGTAAGATGGCCCAAGTACTTGGGTCTCTACCACCCACGTGGGAGACCTGGATGGAGTTGCTGACTCCTGTTTTTGGCCTGGCCCAGCCCTGGCCATTGCAGCCACTTGGGGGAGTGAACCAGCAGATGGAAGGTCTCTCCACCCCCACCCCCACCCCCACATCCCTTTCCCCCACCCCCACAACTCTGCCTTTCAAATAAATAAATACATCTTTTAAAAAAAAATGAAAGAGAATTGTCACTCCTGTGTCAGGAGATCTCCAAGCAGGAATCCAAGTAGCACCGCTGATGCAACTTGAGCTTGGGTCCCGTGTGGAACCTGGTTAGTTGGCGATGCAGTCACCTCTTGATTGATAACGAGACCCCCTAAGTCTTAGTGCGCAGCAGCAAAGCGAGGGCAAACTTGCGACTGAAATCAAGCAGGAGGTGACTACCTCCCGACACGACGCGGAATTGGCATCGATCTATGTCCAGCGCAGAGGTGGAATCAGGGTGGACGAGAGCCGATGAGGCGGGGGAGGGAGGCTCAGCAGCCGGCAGGGGAGGCTGAAGATGAGGCTCTGTGGAGGTGGGCGCTGGGTGAGCAACACCCAGGCAGCAACGACGAGGTTCAGCCAGGGCCAGCCCACGGAGGCTGCCAGTAACTCGCTTCCCGGAGCAGCTCGAACAAGAGGGAGACACAGTTTGGTGAACAGATTGAGGGCAGGAGATTCAGGCACGCTGCCGCTGCACGCTGACACAGCGCCAAACGCTCGGTTATCAGCCTTCTGTTGTGTCTTTCACTCTTTTGTGTTTCCTTAAAGATCCGGAAGTCTAGCCTGGGTGTTTGGTTATATGGTAAACTGGCAGGGAGTGGGAGGTGCACTACAATGCAAATGACGGCTGTTGGGTTCTTGGTGCCGGAGGTGAGATGGAGGGAGTTTGGTGCTGGAGGAATCAGCCGGGGCCAGAGATGCAGAGTGTCTGAGCCCCAGCTCAGGCATGAACTTGTTCTGGGACCTGGGGAGGGCACAGGAGCACATATCCTTGAAGCTTTTAAATTACTTTTCAAATATTTATTTATTTATTTCAAAGGCAGAGTTTCAGGGAGAGAAGAGAGGGAGAGAGATCTTCCATCTGTGGGTTCACTCCCCAAAGGACTGCAACAGCAGGGGCTGGGCTAGGCTGAAGCCAGAAGCCAGGTCTCCCACGTGGGTGCAGGGGCCTAAGCACCTGGGCCATCTTAAACTGCTGTCCTGGGTGCATTAGGAGTTTAGGAGGCAGCTGGATAGGAAGTGGAGCAGCTGGGACTTGAACTGGCGCTTTTACAGGAGTGCCAGCACTGCATGTGGTGGCTTAACCGGCTGCACCACAACACTGGCCCCATAGTCTACTTTTTTCCAGGACAAGATGGGCATGTTGGGTAAGTGAGTCTTCCCTGTCCGAGCCGGGAGAAGCCCCCTCCCAGGTGAACGGCACGGGAGCCTTGCAGCACTAGACATCAATGAGAATCACGCCTGCCACGCCCCTCTCACCTCCTTTCACATGCCTCTTCCAGCACTACCTTGCAACCAGGGAAAGTGAGAAACAGACACGTTTGTTCAAGGTCCCAGTGTTGGTTGCCGTTGGAGCTGAGCTGGACCCTGGGGCTCTGCTCTCCCTCTCCCCCTCCCCCTTGGATGCTCCCAGACGTTCCAGGCGTGCCTGATGCTGATTCTGGGGCGAGCTCTGAAGTCCTGATGCCAGCTCTGCTCTCCTAGCCTCAGTGTCAAGGTCACGCAGGGCCACTTCTACCGCTGACAGTGCAGCTGCCCCACTGGGCACACTCCGGCTGGGCTCCGGGTGGGTCAAGGCGCACCCTTTACGTCCATCACCAGGTACCATGACCCTCTGGGCTACGCAGCAGCGGCGTGGCTGCCCCGGCCCAAGTGAGAGGGGCGTGTCCTTGCTTTTTTCTCAGCCTGGCTTCCTGTCTAGACATCTCGAATGGTCCACTGGATTTAGCACACTGAGTTTGCCTGCCAGCTCTGTCCAACCCACGCAGTTCAGTGCCCGGTGCCTGCCTCCCCCCTCACCGGGGGCTGAGTCTGTTGGGGAGGGGCTGGCAGCCCAGGACGGAGGCACCCAGGGGAGGCTAAGGATGACAGCACGCACAGAGGCAGCTCTGCATCCTGGAGTCCTGTCCTTTACGGAACCCACGCAGGCATTCTTCCTCCCTCCCCCACACCTGGAAGCTGGGTTGTCAAGGCAACTTCCCGAGGTTCCCAGCATCCGCAGTGCCATCAGTCCCCATGGACCCACAAAGCCAGCTGCAGAGGAGGAAGGCATAGAGGGAGACAGTCACAGAGCAGGCCCCTGGAACATTCAATCCCAGCCCAGGATTCTCCTCTTTGCACCCATCCTTGCTGGAGGCTGGACCATCCCCAGGAAGCAACGTTGAGAGAAGCATCAGGCACTGCACTGGTGGAGCTGGGATGCCAGGCTTGTCTTTATTTATTTACTTTTTTTTTTTTTTTGATAGGCAGCGTGGACAGTGAGAGAGAGACAGAGGGAAAGGTCTTCCTTTTGCCATTGGTTCACCCTCCAGTGGCCGCAGCGGCCAGCGCACTGCGCTGATCTGAAGGCAGGAGCCAGGTGCTTCTCCTGGTCTCCCATGGGGTGCAGGGCCCAAGGACTTGGGCCATCCTCCACTATACTCCCGGGCCATAGCAGAGAGCTGACCTGGAAGAGGGGCAACTGGGACAGAATCCGGCGCCCCAACCGGGACTAGAACCTGGTGTGCTGGCGCCGCAAGGTGGAGGATTAGCCTATTGAGCCATGGTGCCAGCCTTATTTATTTACTTTTTATGTGCAAGAGAGAGAGAGACAGAGAGACAGAGGGAGAGAGAGGGCTCCTATTCACTGGTTCACTCCCCAAAGGCCTGAGATGGCCAAGGCTGGGCCAGGCTGAAACCAGGAACTAAGAACTCCATCCAGGTCTCCCATGTGGGTGTCAGGGACCCAAGCACTTAGCCGTCACTGCTGCCTCCCAAGGTGTCCATTAGCAGGGAGCTGGAGTCAGGAGCCAGAGCTGGGCATGGGACCCAGGCACTCGTGCTTTTTCTCAGTGCATGTGCTCCCAGCAGCACAACTTCACCCCTGCCCTGGATGAGAGCAGGTGCTTGCCTCCCTCACCTTTCCCCCTGGGGAAGGAAGTGGCTCAGCTCTGCGTGGGCTCCTGTGGTTCCAGATGGCTTCAGATGGAGTGTCTTAGAACACCCAACATTCCACCAAATGCCTGTATGGTTCTCCTCCAAACTGCCACTGGCGCCAGAACAAGACAAGTCAGAGTGTCAGGAGGCAGGTGAAATATCCAGCCCCCACGTGATGGAACAGTGTGAGCACAGGACTGCAAGTCTATTGCTGACATGAAGAGTAACTAGGGGCTGGTGCTGTGGCATAGCAAGTAAAGCCACTGCCTGTAGTGCCGGCATCCCATGTGGGCGCTGGTTCTAGTCCCGGCTACTCCACTTCCCATCCAGCTCTCTGCTGTGGCCTGGAAAAGCAGTAGAAGATGGCCCACGTCCTTGGGCCCCTGCACCCACGTGGAAGACCCAGAGGGGACTCCTGGCTCCTGGCTTCGGATCGGTGCAGCTCTGGCTGTTGTGGCCATCTGGGGAGTGAGCCAACAGATGGAAGACCTCTCTCTCCCTCTGCCTCTGCCTCTCTGTAATTCTGCCTTTCAAATAAATAAATCTTAAAAAAAAAAAAAGAATAACTAACAATGGAACAGTGCTTTTACTGTTGCAAGGCATTTTTTTCATTGAAATTGTTCTTTTTTTTTTTTTTTACAGGTGCCAGCATCGTGACACAGTAGTTATGCCATATCCTGCAACACTAGCATCCCATAGGAGCGCCAGTTCAACTGCTTCTGATCCAGCTGCCTGCTAATGCCCCTGCGGAAGCCGCAGAAGATGGCCCACGTGATTGGGCTTCTGCCACCAACATGGGAGACCCAGATGGAGTTCCGGGCTCTTGCCTCAGCTGTTGTGGCTATCTGGGGAGTGAACCAGTGGAAGAAAGATCTCTCCCTCTTTCTGTAACTCTGCCTTTCAAATAAATGAATAGATCGTCAGAAAATGCTTTTCTCTGATGCAGCAGTTTAGTGCAGGGTTAAGCCACCACTTGGGACAGGTGCAACATTTATTGGAATCCCTTTGAGTGCTGGCTCCTTTTTCCAGTCCAGCTTCTTGCTAATGCCCGCCCTGGGAGGGACTGAGTAGTTAGGGCCCTGTCACCCACGTGGCAGGTCCAGATTGGATTCCCAGCTCCTGGCTTTGGCCTGGCCCCATCCTGGTTGTTGTGGGCATTTGGAGAGTGAACCAGCAGATGCGAGATCTCTTTCTCTGTCTTATCTCTCTGCCTTTCACATTAAGTAAGTAAATAAATACATTTTAAAACATAAAATTTTCTTTAGATTTACAGAAACATTGCAAAAATAGTACGGAGAGGTCCCATATATCTGCACCCAGCATTCATTATTCATTTTTTTTAAGATTTATTTTATTTATTTGAAACGCAGCATGACAAAGACAGAAAGAGTGGGGGAGAGAGAGGGAGAGGGAGAAATGAAAAAGAGAGAGGTTTTTTAAAAAGATTTATTTTATTTATTTGAAAGAGTTACAGAGAGAAGGAGAGAGAGAGGGAGAGGTCTTCCACCCGCTGGTTCACTCCCTAGTTGGCCACAATGGTTGGAGCTGCGTTGATCTGAAGCCAGGAGCCAGGAGCCAGGAGCCAGGAGCCTCTTCCAGGTCTCTCATGTGGGTGCAGGGGCCCAAGGACTTGGGCATCTTCTACTGCTTTCCCAGGTCACAGCAGAGAGCTGGATCGGAAGTGGAGCAGCCGGGACTCGAACTGGCACCCATATGGGATGCTGGCGCTTCAGGCCAGGGCTTTAACTTGCTGTGTCACAGCACCGGCACCAAGAGAGAGATTTTCCATCTACTGTTTCACTCCTCAAATGATTTACTCCTTAACAGCCAGAGCTGGGCCAGATTTAAGCCAGGAGCCAGAAACTGCATCCGGGTCTTCCACACAGGGGCAGGAACCCAAGCACTTGGGCCATCCTCTGCTGCTTTTCCCAGGTGCATTAGGAGGGAGCCTGGTGGGAAGCAGAGCACCTGGGCTAGAACCAGCGCTCCCAGATGGGATGTCGGCGTCACGAGCAGAAGCTTAATCAGAATACTGGCCCCTAGTATCCCCTGTTAGTAACACCTTCCATGTATACAGTACATTGGTTACAATGAATGGACCAATGCTGAGACAGTGCTAATAGAAGCCCATTCTTTATTCAGATTTCCTTTGGTTTTTTTTTTCCCACTTTTTTTCTGTTCCTGGATCCCATCCAGGAGGCCACGTTACATCCAGTTGTCATGTCTTCAGGAGACCGTTAAGGGACTCCTCATGGCTGGGATGGTCTCCTTGCCTCTCCTGGTTTTGGATGACCTTGACAGTTTGGAGGAATACTGGTCATTATTCAGTAGAATGTCCCCGCATTGGGATTCTCTGTTCAGTGGAGGCAAGGGCCACTTGCAGCGAGTGGCATCAAGACAGTGTCCAATCGTGGGGTGGGGGTTGGGTGCAGTGGGGGTGAGCCTTGGCTTGGAACTCCTGCCCCCACTTCAGAGTACCTGGAATCTAGGCCTGCCTCTGCCTCCGATTCGGCTCCCTGCTGCGTACCTTGGAGGGCAGCAGAGGATGGCTCATGTGGTTGGGCTCCTGTCACCCACCTGGGAGACCCAGATGGAAGTTCCAGGCCTTTGGTCTTTGGTTTGGCCCAGCCTCAGCTGTTGCAGGTATTTGGGGAGTAAATCAGTGGATGTCTCTGTCTCTGTCTCTCTCTTTCGGATGCTCTGCTTTTCAAATACATAAAAAATAAAGAAGTTTAAGAAAAAATGTAGTGGGTTAACACCCTGGCCTGAAGCACTGGCATCCCATATGGGTGCTGGTTCGAGTCCTGGCTGTTCCACTTTCGATCCAGCTCTCTGCTATGGCCTGGGATAGCAGGTGAAGATGGCCCAGGTCCTTGGGCTCCTGCACCTGCATGGGAGACCCATCACCTTTTGCAGGGGGTGACCCTGGAAATGACGGAGAGATAGGCAGAGCTCTTTCTCCTTCCTCAGATGGGGCAAGAGTGAGTTTAAAACCTAACCTCAGTGCAGTTCAGAAACCAAACTCTTAACACCCAGCTCCTCAAGGCTGGCTCTCCACCCCCTACCTGCCATCATCTTACCTCTAAGTCTGAGCTCACCTGGAATGCTCTCCCTCGCCTCCTTGCTGATCATTGCCGTCCACACTGACTTCGTCTTCTGGTTGGAAAGCCCTGTCTGCCCTGGGCCTGGGTTTCGTTCTGTGACTCAGTCTGACGTCTCCTCCTGGCAGGCAGTGCTGGGTCTCGCTGCCTCGCCAGCTCAGCCCTGGCATGCAGTAGAAGCTCGGTTAGAAGTGGCTGATGAAATGATCGGTTCCCCCCATCTTCACAGGCTGAGCCTCGCTTTCTTCCCCGGAGGCAGGCCGATGCCTCACTGATGGTTCCGGCCGCCTTTCTTCGATGGGAAGATGGTGTGGAAGGGAACGAGACTCCCACGTCCCCAGTCACCGCTCCCAAGGAGCTTGGAACTCGGCCACTGCTGCTCCAGAAACACCCACTGTGTTTGGCTGTGTCTTAGCGACTCCGGAAAGTTCCCTCCCTAGGCTTTCATGAATGAGGAAAAGCTCGCTGCTGGAGCCTCTGCTTGAGTGTGTGGGTGTGAGTCTATGAGTAAGTGTGTGTGTGTGTGTGCTGTGTGTGTGACAGGGGCTGGGTGTCCCACGTGTGTGGCTGTGGGTATGAGCCTGTGATGGGTACAAGCCTGTGTGTGTGTGTGTGAGTGTGACAGGGGCTGGGTGTCCCACGTGTGTGGCTGTGGGTGTGAGCCTGTGATGGGTACAAGCCTGTGACGGGTACAAGCCTGTGTGTGTGCTGTGTGTGTGACAGGGGCTGGGTGTCCCACGTGTGTGTCTGTGGGTGTGATCTGGGACAGGTACTGTGTGTGCTGTGTGTGTGACAGGGGCTGGGTGTCCCATGTGTGTGGCTGTGGGCGTGAGCCTGTGACGGGTATAAGCTGTGTGTGTGTGTGTGAGTGTGTGTGTGACAGGGGCTGGGTGTCCCACGTGTGTGGCTATGGGTGTGATCTGGGACAGGTACAAGCCTGTGTGTGCTGTGTGTGTGACAGGGGCTGGGTGTCCCACATGTGTGGCTATGGGTGTGATCTGGGACAGGTACTGTGTGTGCTGTGTGTGTGACAGGGGCTGGGTGTCCCACGTGTGTGTCTGTGGGTGTGATCTGGGACAGGTACTGTGTGTGCTGTGTGTGTGACAGGGGCTGGGTGTCCCACGTGTGTGTCTGTGGGTGTGATCTGGGACAGGTACTGTGTGTGCTGTGTGTGTGACAGGGGCTGAGTGTCCCATGTGTGTGGCTGTGGGTATGAGCCTGTGATGGGTACAAGCCTGTGTGTGTGTGTGTGACAGGGGCTGGGTGTCCCACGTGTGTGTCTGTGGGTGTGAGCCTGTGATGGGTACAAGCCTGTGTGTGTGTGTGTGTGAGTGTGTGACAGGGGCTGGGTGTCCCACGTGTGTGGCTATGGGTGTGATCTGGGACAGGTACAAGCCTGTGTGTTCTGTGTGTGTGACAGGGGCTGGGTGTCCCACATGTGTGGCTATGGGTGTGATTTGGGACAGGTACAAGCCTGTGTGTGCTGTGTGTGTGACAGGGGCTGGGTGTCCCACATGTGTGGCTATGGGTGTGATCTGGGACAGGTACTGTGTGTGCTGTGTGTGTGACAGGGGCTGGGTGTCCCACATGTGTGGCTATGGGTGTGATCTGGGACAGGTACTGTGTGTGCTGTGTGTGTGACAGGGGCTGGGTGTCCCACATGTGTGGCTATGGGTGTGATCTGGGACAGGTACTGTGTGTGCTGTGTGTGTGACAGGGGCTGGGTGTCCCACGTGTGTGTCTGTGGGTGTGATCTGGGACAGGTACTGTGTGTGCTGTGTGTGTGACAGGGGCTGGGTGTCCCACGTGTGTGTCTGTGGGTGTGATCTGGGACAGGTACTGTGTGTGCTGTGTGTGTGACAGGGGCTGGGTGTCCCACGTGTGTGTCTGTGGGTGTGATCTGGGACAGGTACTGTGTGTGCTGTGTGTGTGACAGGGGCTGGGTGTCCCATGTGTGTGGCTGTGGGTGTGAGCCTGTGATGGGTACAAGCCTGTGTGTGTGTGTGTGAGTGTGTGACAGGGGCTGGGTGTCCCACGTGTATGTCTGTGGGTGTGAGCCTGTGATGGGTATAAGCTGTGTGTGCTCTGTGTGTGCAGTGTTGTATGTGTTGGTGTGAGTGTGGGTGCCTATGGGCACAGCATGCTATGTCTGGGCATCCTACCTATGAGACCGTGTGTGAGTCAGGGTGGGTGAGTGTGAGTGAGGGGCGTGGATGGGTTGTTGTTGCCCATGTGTAGGGCTAGGGGGCTGTAGGTTGTAGGTGGACATGAAGGGGTGTGTGTCTGCATGAGCAGGTGTGGGGGGTGGGGAGGAGTACCCCCTACTGATCGCATAGAAGACTCGGGACTGTGTTCACACCTGTGGGTGACAGACCGTGTGGACCTGGCCCGCCCTGAGCAGATGACTCCGGTCAGCATGGGGAGTTTCCACGCTGTCTGTCTCTGCTAGCTCACAGCCTCCACATGGCACAGGGAGCCGGTCAGGTCCCGGTAGGGCCGGCCCCGCCCCCTCTCTTCCTGGACAACCTCCAAGGATGCTGGAAGGTGGTTTCCCGTCTGCCCAGGCCACGGTCCAAACCTTCGGAGTCCCCTAGACCCTGCGGCCAAGGGAGCCCAGCTTGGCCGCACACACCGAGTGAAAGGAACTGCTGACACAGGCCCGAGGTTGCGCTGGTCCTCTCCGAGTGATGGATGACGAGGTTCCGAGTGAAACCTAACAGAAAGCCTATGCATAATGCATCGTTAGGGGAGCAAGTTCCAATCTGCATCCCATCAGGCCGCTCAAGTCTCAGAGCCCAGCTAGTGCACAGTGGGCAGCGGCCGGGGCCAGCAGAGGCGGGGCCCCACAGCAAGGCCTGATGTCATGGGTGGGGCTGTGTTCTCTCCCTGTGCAGTCCCAAGAGCTCCCAGCTGGACTCCAGCCTTCTCTCGGCACCTGCTGTGCCCTCGCAGGTTCAGCACAAGTACGATCAAAGCACAGTCCCCGCACCTCCTGGGGCTACTGCAACTTACACTGCAGATCATTGCAGGCAGGGGCATAACATGAGCCTCAGTTTCCAAAGATGCGCAAGGCGGCGACCACGTGCTGTAGGGCAGTGGAGGGCACTGGGCTGGGACCTGGGCGCCTTCCCTGCTCTGTCACTTGCTGTGCCAGCCGCCGTTCTACACTATGCTCTCAACCTCTCTGTGCCTGTTTCCTCATGTGTGTGCAATACCAGTGCAGAGTTTTTGCATTGCACTTGAGACCTAGCGGTGCTGTAAAGGGTGCCCTCTTGGCCCCCAGGGGTGGGGCTGAGGTCCTGTGTTGGGGGTAGCTGTGGGAGGTGGAGATGGACTAGAGTTGCTGGTCCCGGCTCCAGGCTTTTTTGTTTTTAAGATTTATTTATTTGAAAGGCAGAGTTACAGAGGCAGAGAGAGAGGGAGAGAGAGAGAGAGAGTTCTTCCATCCACTAGTTCACTCTCCAATTGGCTGCAATGGCTGGAGCTGTGCTGATCTGAAGCCAGGAGCCAGGAGCTTCTTCCAGGTCTCCCACGTGGGTGCAGGGGCCCAAGGACTTGGGCCATATTCTACTGCTTTCCCAGGTCACAGCAGAGAGCTGGGTGGGAAGTAGGGCAGCTGGGACTTGAACCAGCATCCATATGGGATTATGGCACTGCAGACCGGGGCTTTAACCCACTGTGCCATAGCGCTGCCTCCCCCGACCCAGGCTTTTATCTTCTGAGTCCTCTGAGTCCTTCCATCAGATGTCGGGGTCAGGGAGTAGGTTAGGCCCCTTGGCAGTTGGGATTTGAGAGGCGGGGGCTTCAACTGAGCGGGTATAAGGGGCAGGGCAGGTGGTCTGGGCAGGGGACAGTGCAGTTACCCTGGAGTTCTTGATATTTTAAGAGCAGGAAAGGATTCTTGGGAACACTGGGAAAGGAGCCCCGCTTGGGGGCATGGAGTGAAATCCAGCCAAGGCGAGCCCAGTGGAGGAAGCTCCAAGCACTGTGCTGTTCAGGGGAGCAGACACGGCCCCTTGACCGTGATGGGGGGGCTGTGCCATTCCTCCCCAGACCCCCTAAGGACCCATCATAAGCTTAAGTCTCAGGACACACCCCTGGCCCTCCAAAGAGGCCTCCACCTGGTTTGAACTGGCACATGGACTGTGCTTGTGGGGCAGCAGTCTGTGAGCTTCAGCCAGTGCTGGGTGCTCTCTGCAGCCCACCGCCCTGGCCTCTCCCCCTCCCCCACCCCCAGTGGTTCTGCGGGGCCGCCTCTGCCAGGGTCGCCTTGATTGGCACTCTCACACTAGACTCTGCCCTGCTCCATGTGGTTCCCGCATGGCGAGTCAGAGCAAGTGGGTCACCATCAGGTCTTGGAGCATTGCAAGACTATGCCTTGGCCGGCGCCATGGCTCAATAGGATAATCCTCAGCCTTGCGGCGCCGGCACACGGGGTTCTAGTCCCAGTCGGCGCGCTGGATTCTATCCCGGTTGCCCCTCTTCCAGGCCAGCTCTCTGCTATGGCCCGGGAAGGCAGTGGAGGATGGCCCAGGTCCTTGGGCCCTGCACCCGCATGGGAGACCAGGAGAAGCACCTGGCTCCTGGCTTCGGATCAGCGAGATGCGCCGGCCGCAGCGGCCATTGGAGGGTGAACCAACAGCAAAAGGAAGACCTTTCTCTCTCTCTCTCACTGTCACTCTGCCTGTCAAAAAAAAAAAAAAAAAAAGACTATGCCTTGTGCCTGCTACGCAAAGCAGAGGCTGTAGAACTGGCTAGAACTCACACCCCCAAGCCCCACATCTGGCAACTCCAGCTTAGTGCCCCAGACTCTCTCCCCCTTTTTTCCCTCTTAGTTATTAGGGTAACACAGAGGAAAGTATGTAATATGTGCAAGGGCGTTGTTCAGCCAGTGGGGACTGAACCCGGACAGCTGTGGCGTCTGACGGACCAGGCCACAGAGCCAGGCCTGAAACTGCCAGGTAATTTCAGGCACCGAAGGCCCCACTGTGCATTAGCTTTCTCCCTTACAAAATGCTACTGCAGGGGCCGGCTCTGTGGTGTAGCTGGTAAAGCTGCCGCCTGCAGGGCTGGCATCCCATATGGGCACCGGTTCGAGTCCCGGTTGCTCCACTTTTGATCCCGCTCTCTTTTATGGCCTAGGAAAGCAGTAGAAGATGGCCCAAGTCCTTGGGTCCCTGCACCCATGTGGGAGACCCAGAGGAAGCTCCTGGCTCCTGGCTTTGGAGCGGTGCAGCTCCATTTGGGGAGTGAACCAGCAGATGGAAGACTTCTCTCTCTTGCCTCTCTTCTCTCTGTGTAACTCTGACTTTCAAATAAGTAAATACATTTTTTATTTTTTATTTTTTGACAGGCAGAGTGGACAGTGAGAGAGAGAGAGAGACAGAGAAAGGTCTTCCCTTTTGCAGTTGGTTCACCCTCCAATGGCCGCTGCGGCCAGCGCATCTCGCTGATCCGAAGCCAGGAGCCAGGTGCTTCTCCTGGTCTCCCATGCGGGTGCAGGGCCCAAGCACTTGGGCCATCCTCCACTGCCTTCCCGGGCCATAGCAGAGAGCTGGCCTGGAAGAGGAGCAACTGGGACAGAATCTGGCGCCCCAACCGGGACTAGAACCCGGTGTGCCGGCGCCGCAAGGCGGAGGATTAGCCTGTTAAGCCACGGCGCTGGCCAGTAAATAAATTTTTAAAAAAAGTACTACTGCAGCAAATCCCACAACTTCCTTAGGGTAGTGAAATGAGAGAATAAAAAGAAAGCATCAGTTTAATAAAAAAAAAAAAAGTGCACGTGTGCTTTGAAAGTACTGGTTATGTGTATTGTAGAACTCTCAAGTCTGACGTTACTGGGTTTGTGTAATTTAACGACAATTCCAACTGGATGAGGGTCCTAAAGAAAGTTTTGCGGGAAAATAGTGTGAAAAGGTGAGTTTAGGGGCTGGCGTAGTGGCATAGCAAGTTGAGCTGTCAACCTCAAGAGCAACATCCCAAATCAGAGACCAGTTCCAGTCTTGGCTGCTCCACTTCCAAACCAGCTCCCTGCTAATGGATCTTGGACAGCAGCAGAGGATGACGGCCCAAGTGGTTGGGACCCTCCCACCCATGTGGGAGACCAGGATGAAGTTCCTGCTTTCTGGCTTTGGCCTGATCCAGCCCTGGCCATTGTGGCCATTTGGGGAGTGAATCTCTCTGTCTCTTTCTGTCACTCTGTCTTAATAAATAAACCTTTGGGAGAGAGAGAGAGAGAGAGAGAGAGAGAGAGAGAAACTTATTTTGGTGCAAAGAAAATGAAATCCATGCAGCCTTTTCCTAATAGTAATTTTTCATGAGCTTTTTGAGGACCCTTGTATGCATGGATTTCAAAACTTTGCTTATTTAGTTATTTGAAAGGGGTGGGGTGGGGGAGAGAGAGAAAGAGAGAGAGAGAGAGAAAGAGAGAGGTCTTCTATTAGCTAGTTTATTCCCCAAATATCCAGTCAGGGCTGGGCCCAACTGAAGCCAGGAGTTCGGAACTTGATCTGGGTCTCCACATGGGTGGCAGGGACTCAAGCTCTTTTGCCACCATCTGGTGCCTCCCAGGCATGTTAGCAAGAAGCTGGATCCGAAGCACAGGTGGGACTTGATCCTAGGCACTCTGATAAGGATTCAGGCAGAGTAAGGGAAGGCTTAATCTGTTGTGCCACAACACGCACTCCAAATTTCAAAAATCGTTTGCATGATACAAGTGTATCTTTTCATTGCATTTCCAACAACA
The DNA here is from genome assembly GCF_033115175.1 of Lepus europaeus. Classification (NCBI taxonomy): domain Eukaryota; kingdom Metazoa; phylum Chordata; class Mammalia; order Lagomorpha; family Leporidae; genus Lepus; species Lepus europaeus. The sequence continues at coordinate 5,313,291 of NC_084842.1, read as the reverse complement.
TTTTAGAGTTATCTTCGTATCAGTCAACAAAGTGGGAGTGATCTGTGGTTGGGACAGGTGTGTCACACGGAGGAGGCAGCCAAAGCATGCTAGGTCCTGACACCCGAGCCCCTGGGCGCTGAGCACCTGGAAACCCCTCCCGGTGACTGCAGGAGTTGTTGGCTCTGGAGTGTTCTGCCAGGGACACGAATTGTTCCATGTTTTTGAATGGGCTTTGTGATGTTGCTACTAAGACTTTTTGTGCTTCAGTCAATAACCTGCACCGCAATTATTCCTGTTCTCTCATGGATGGACTGTTTGCTTGGTTGGACAGGATTTGTTGATCTGCTGTCAGAACTCCATCCCAGTGCACCTGGTAGTGGTGATTTTCCAAAGCATCTTTCAGTTTGTGTGATCATATGGCACACATCCATGTATCAGCTCGCAGTTGAGGGCTAACGCCATCCTTACATACGTGTTTTTGTCATGCGAGGCATGCAGGGTAGCCTCCAGTTATACCTCCAATCATTTCGTCAGTGGGTTGTTATTGAACGAGTTTTCATTTCTTATGTGCCTGTCATGATACTTAGTGGTGAATGCACGATCCTGGGTGAACTAGACAAATATTCCTTCCTGATCAAACACTTCGGCCACAAGTGAAACATTGCTTTCTGCATGATTTTACCTAACCTGCTTCCGTAGGTAACGGAAGGTGTTTTCAATGTTCTGTTTGTCTTTTTCCTTTTTTTTTTTTTTTTTTGTTTTCTCCCTATGGTTTTGGCTGCTGGTTTTTCCAGCTTTAATGCAAAACAGCTATAATTTTCACAGACGAATAAGGCTGCTACGCTACTCCCTGAAGACTTGCCTAGTTTTGCAATCACAAAGCGGTATCTGCTATCAATGTGAATTACTTCCTCTCCACCTGAGTAACAGGAAGGCTTTTAATGGGAGCATTTTCATAGATGGTTACTCCTGAGCACGTTGCTGTTCACCCCGGTGCTGCTGTCAGACGGTTCTATAAAACCCTGAATATGTTAGAACAGACACAACGAGCGGCCACAGTGACAGAAACCTCATTGGCTGTGTTAAGGCAACTTCCCCATTTTTTTCCTCCATGGGAACCAGATGATGTTTTCATAGGCTTTGCTTTACTATGGTATCTGCCGTGGGCGGGGCGGCATGCCAAGCGCTGGGGATGCGCAAGATAAATAGAGCCCCAGCTCCCTCTGCACACCTGCTGGTGCAGATGGGCAGGACACTGTCATTGCCGTGGTTACCAGATACACCTGAAAAGCACTCCTCTCAACTTGGGAGAATCCCCCAGTTGCAAGCCCTTTAGGGCAGGGACCAAATCTTCACCAATTCTTGCCCCCCCTCCCAATAAAACCTTCCAGCTTACCATGATTGGCGTTGGAAAGCTTCTGAGCCTGGAGTTTGAATGATCTCAGTGAGTAACTCTGTTTGGGATGGAGTCGTGGGGTGTGTGTCAAATCGGGAAAACGCTGTCTCCACACATACTCAGCATTGATAGAACTAAAAGAAAAAGGAGCCCAGAACTTTGACCACGGTGTTCACCAGCCCCTTCTGGGCTGGGGCAGGTGGGTGGGCAGAGAGATGGAGATGTGGTATCAGTTACTCGGGGCGGTGGGGGAGGAGCCCGCGGTCCTTATCGCAAGTTGTTCTTTCACGATTTGGTTCAGTTTACATTTCTTCTGGGCACGGTTCGTCGGTGCCAGGGAGCGTGGGGACCGGGCCAACCTGTCGGGTATAGCTAATGGGTCTGGAAATGAACCATCTTCTGGCAGATGGGAGAAGGTGGGGAGCCTGCCCCATGCTTGGCCTCTGTTGCATTGCTCTTTGCAAATCAGGGCCTCTCCCTGACCCCTTCTCTAAAGGTGGGACGCAGGGAGGGTGGGGGCTTCCTCCTGGGCTCTCGAAGGCAGAGGCTGTTTGATAGAGGGAGTAGGAGCTAGCACAGTGAGACTGGGAAAAACAAAACAAAACACAAAACAAAACAAAAAACCCAAGACCAAAAAAACACCCCCTAAACAAAAACCCTGCGCACAGAAAGGATTCCATTGGAGAGGAGGGGGCGGTGGGGACTTGCAACCTTATCCCCTGGGACTCTGGCTCAGGAGCCCAGCCACGAGGTTCAGCGAACCCGTTAGTAACATGAACTTGGCTGCTGTCTTTCTCAGCCCCGGCTCATGCATTATTTACCTGGCGTAAGTAAACCTGCTTCTCCCACTGCTGCTGAGCAAACTGCTCTGATTTCTTGTGGTTGGTTTTACTCCGCTGCCTGCTGAGTGGCAGGGAAGGAGAGGGCCCCTCCTCCCCCCGCGCCCTGGAGTCCAGGGTCTCAGGGTGTGCATCTACAAGTGGGTGTCCCCGCTTCTCCCTGGGGAGAGCCCAACGAGGAAAGATGGGATGGCAGCCCCTGGAGTCCCCAGATTGTCTTTTCCTGCTTCTCTGAGCTCTCTCTCTCTCTCTCTCTCTCTCTCTCCATACATACCCTCCAGCAAGAGCAAATGAGGGGGTGCTTTTTCTGCGACCCCGACCCCAGGGAAGCCCCTTGCTGGGTGCACTGAGCCTGCCAGCCAGGAATGGAGTCAAGTTTCCCCAGAAGCGGTTTCCCAGGCAAATCAGCCTTGGGAGGAAACCTCCATCAACACAGGGGAGGGGTCCTTCCTGCTCCCCCACTGGCTTGAGCTCCGGTTCCAGGAGGACCTTCCTAGACCAGACAGCCAGCCATGGTGTTTGGGAAGAGCTGGGATGGAAGGTTAGCACTCTGGACTCCAACCTCAGGGCTTTTATTTAGCAGGTGCACATTAGGGAGCTGTGTCATCTTCCTGGCTCTCAGCCCTCCGGGGTGTGCAGGGTGGATGTTGGTGAAGACCGCTCGCTCAGTAAGTGACTGATCTGTGAGTGCTGTCCCTGGCCAGACCCCGCGATGGGGACTGAGACTCTGTTCAGTGAGGCTCAGACACACACCGGGCTCTCTTCCTCTTGGCTGTACACTGATGTTCCTCCCCCTTCCTTGTTCTGTCCCTGACTCCTCTGACCCTCCCCTCCCCCAAGACAATCGCATTATTTCTTCAATCAGTGGATGGCATGAGGAGGTCTGGCGTCCTGGCTCATAACCTCACCGTATTTCCACGGATGAAGTGGCACCTGTGGGGGTTGGTGCTGTGGCATAACAGGTAAAGCTGCTGCCTGCAGTGCCAGTACCCCATATGGGTGCCAGTTTGAGTCCTAGCTGCTCCACTTCTGATCCAGCTCTCTGCTATGGCCTGGGAAAGCAGTAGAAGATGGCCCAAATCCTTGGGCCCCTGTACCTGCATGGAAGACCCAGAAGAAGCCCCTGGCTCCTAGCTTTGGATCAGCTCAGCTCTGGCTGTTGCAGCCAATTGGGGAGTGAACCAGCAGATGGAAGACCTCTTTCTCTCTCTCTCTCTCTCTCTCTCTCTCTCTTTGCCTCTCCTTCTCTCTGTGTGTAACTTGACTTTCAAATAAATAAATCTTAAAAAAAAAAAAAAAGCAGTATCTGTGGAAACCTTTCCTTTCTCCATGGTTATCTGGTTTGTTTGTCTGTTTTTTAGGGTTTCTTTGTCTATTTGGAAGAGTGACAGAGACAGAGAGAGAGAAAGGTGAGGGAGAGAGAAAGAGATGGAGATCTTCCACCTACCAACTGACTCCCCAAATGCCCGCAACAGCCAAGGCTGGGTGCAGCTGGAGCACGTGGGTGGCAGGGGCCCGAGCACTTCCGCCATCTCCTGCTGCCTTTCCAGGTGCGTTAGCAGGGAGCTGGATCAGAAGCAGAGCAGCCAGGACACACTTGGCGCCCCCATTTGGGATGCTGGCATTCTTGCTGGCAGTGGCTTAACTGGCTGTGCCACAACACCTCCCTAGGTTCTCCGCTTTTACTGGGAGGAAGCTGCTACCTGGCAGGTGAGTGTGGCGGTGTCTGCCCAAGTAAAGCAGACATTTGCAATGATGTATGCATCCACAAATTGTTTAACAATAGCTGCTCACCGGTGAATTTGATTTCTTTTCTTTCTTTTTGCAAACAATATAACTCTGTTGCCCTCCCCTACCCTATATTCTCTCCTTGGTATCACCAACTTAACTTTTCCAGGGCGTCTTTCTAGTTTTTTTCTTCCATTCTCCCCGGGTTTATGTTTAAGTCTGTACTTAGCTCCTCTGGAGATTAGAACATAGGTGTTAATTACAGCTTTCCCATTGCTGCTTTTCCATTAGGTGCTAAATATCCCCAAGTGATTGAGTGTCTGCACTTAAGCCGGCTCACCTGTGCCAGGCCCTGCACTCGCCAGGAACTCTGTGCGAGTGACCGTGCCTGCCCCCGGATCTTCCGATCTCGCCCATCCAGAACCGTTCCCATGGGGGTGGATGTTTTTCCAAACTGGCTGCTTCAAGAGACTTCTCGTTGGTCTCAAACCAAAGGACAAGTCAGCGAGGGAAACACGGGCCGGCTCGCAAAGCGCCCCTGGCGCAGGCGCTCTGCGGGAGGAGCAGGGCGCGGGGGAGGGGCGCCGGAAGAGCAGAGAGCTGGCCTGGCCTGGGACCACCTGTGCCCGGTCAGTGTCTGACTCTGGAGGCCTGGGTGGGCCCGGAGAAACGGCGGCGTTTCCGCCAAGCTCCCAGGGGGTGCGATACTTCCCACGCTGGAGCCTCGGCGTAAAGTAGAGAGGCTTGCAAAGCCAGCTTGTGGGATTCAAGGACAAGAAGGGAGGGCAGTGTGGCTGCAGGTAAGGAGAGGCAGGCGGGGCCCCGAGGGTGGGGCTGGGGGCACATGCGCACCGTACACACACAGGCATGCATGCGCAGAGGTGTTTGAAGTAGGGTGTGTTAGGTTGATGGCCTGATCGCTTATGCCACTGGAATTTCATTAGATTCTCTTCGCAGTTCCCAAGGTGTGAGCGCTAGGCTTTTTTTTTTTTTTTTTAATAGTTATTGATTTGAAAGGCAGAGTGACAGAGAGAGAGGAGAGACAGAAAGGGAGATCTTCTATTGGCTGGCTCACTCCCGAAATGCCTACAGCAGTCAAGGCTGGGCCAGGTAGAACCCAGGAGCCTGGAACTCCGTCTGGGTCTCCCATGTGGGTGGCAGAGGCCCAACTACCTGAACCAACTTCCACTGCTTTCCCAGGCGCTTTCCCAGGAGGCTGGATCAGAAGCACGGAGTAGTAGCCGGGACTTGAATCAGAACGCGGGTATCCCAAGCGGTGGCTTAGCCCACTGCGCCGCAAAACCCTCCCTAGTGCTATAACCTGTATGTGTGATCTCTATAACCTTAGCACCTTCTGTGGATGCAAGGTAAATTTTTCTGTGCCAGGGGCCGACGCTGTGGCGTAAGTAGGTCTGTGGCCCCGGCATCCCATATGGGCACCGGTTGGAGTCCCAGCTGCTTCTCTTCAGATCCAGCTCTCTGCTGTGACCTGGGAAAGCAGTGGAAGATGGCCCAAGTCCTTGGGCTCCCGCACCCATGTGGGAGACCTGGAAGCAGCTCCTGGCTTCGGATCAGCCCAGCACTGGCCTTTGCAGCCATTTAGGGACTGAACCAGTGGATGGAAGGCCTTTCTCTCTGTCTCCCACCCCCCCCCCCCCCCCACCGTCTGTAACGCTACCTCTCAAATAAGGAAACACTTTTCTGTGCCAATCACTGTACTTGGCTCTTTATTAGCATCATCTCATTGAATCCATCTACTGAGAGGTTCCTACCCCTCCCAAGGTTATGTAACCAGGAAGTAGCACAGGGTTTTCCTATAAGCCGGAAGTGGAGCCCTGAGCCTCCACCTCACACCGTGACCAGGCTCGTGTGTGAGTGAACAACACCTTGAGAGTCTTGGGGCCAGGTGTGATTGTCCTCAGAGATGAGGAAACAGGGCAATCAAAGAGGGAAGAGGAGCATCCCCGGAGATCTGATTCCAGAGCTCTGCCATCTCAGACCTGCGCTGTGCTCAGGGCTGAACCAGTTAACCAAGAAGGAGACACCCCCCCCTCCCCTGCCTGGCAGGTGTGAGGGCGAGGCTGGTACCCTGCAGAGATGAGGAGATGAGTCTGATAGCTTTGTTCCCTGCTGGGCCTCCTGTCCTCCGCCTCCCTCCCTCCCTCCCGGGGGCTGGGCTGGGGCAGCAGCTGGGCTCCTGGGCCTGGAGGTGCCAACCGGGCCAGCCCTGCACAAAGCTGCAGATGGTTTTGCAGCCACAGAGACAGATCCAGTGCTTCCCTCCGGGGAGCGAAAGCTGATACTGTAAACACTTTGTGCTTATCTTTGATCTGCTGGGGCCGGGGAGCTGCCTTTCTCCCCAGGTAGAGTTCCCAGGAGAGCGCTGACCCAGGCCTTTGAGAAGCTGTGCCCTGCGCAGCAGATGGTGCAGGGGTGTGTGGGGGCAGGGGGTGTGTTCTGAGAGGGGAGTCCCGCAATCACTCCCAAATCTGGAATGCAGACACCGAGTTCCAAGCCTCAGAGGGAATTCCCAGGTTCAAAATAAAATTCCTGAGGGTGTTTGTGACAAGCTGGGTCTTTGACTTAAAAAAAAAATTTCCTTTCTAGACAAAGGAAAAAAATTATAATATGCATCATTTGAAAGACTCCAAATACCTTTTTTTTTTAGACAGGCAGAGTTAGACAGTGAGAGAGAGAGAGAGAAAGGTCTTCCTTCCATTGGTTCACCCCCAAATGGCTGCCACAGCTGGCGCTGAAGCCAGGAGCCAGGTGCTTCCTCCTGGTCTCCCATGCAGGTGCAGGGCCCAAGGACTTGGGCCATCCTCCACTGCCTTCCCTGGCCACAGCAGAGAGCTGGCCTGGAAGAGGAGCAACCGGGACTAGAACCCGGGGTGCCGGTGCCGCAGGCAGAGGATTAGCCAAGTGAGCCGCAGAGCCGGCCAGGCTCCAAATATCTTTAAACTGAAAGTATGTAAAGGCCAGTGCTAGGCCCTGCAGAGCCCAAAGGGTGAGGTGGTTGATGAGCACCTGGGTCGGAAGCTGTGTTCTCCCTGCCAATCAGTTGGTTTCGATTTGGGGTCATCTCCTTGTATTTGCATCAGATTGCTGTTCCACTCGGGAAGGTGGCTGCTGTCAAGCAAACCTAAGATACTGAAAGCAGATCCTCTTATTTCACTTCCTCTCACTGCTTTTTGGAAGAGTTCTGCGAACTTCTATCATTCTTCAAGACCCTGTTCAAAGATGCCCTTCCAAACTGCTGTCTCCTATCCACCTTCCCATCCCAGAAAATGATTAAAGCCTCCAAGTGTCTCTCTGCTGTGCTCTGTCTAGGAGATCACAACATCACAGTTCACACACACGACAGACTATAACCAAGGCTATTTTTCTGGACATGGAACTTCAAAGGAGAGATTCATTCTTATTTTTTTAAAGATATATTTAAAAGTCAGAGGTACAGATAGCAAGGGGGAGAGAGAACGGTCTTCCATCTGCTGGTTTGCTCCCCAGATGGCTGCAACAGCCAGCTTTGGGCCAGGGTGAAGCCAGGAGCCAGAAGCTTCTTCTGGGTTTCCCATGTGGGTGCAGGGTCCCAAGCACTTGGGCCATCCTCTGCTGCTTTCCCAGGTGCATTTTCAGGGCACTGGAACAGCCAGGACTTGAGCCGGTGCTCCGATACGGGATGAGGGCATTGCAAGTGGTGGCTTAACCCACTGCACCACAACACTGCACCTCTAGTGCTGGCTGGCAGTGAGGGGCTGGGGCTGGTGTTGAGTTCTGGCTCTCTGGCCTAATTAGAAAACAGTGCCCCTTCCTCTGGGAAAACTGTGTTAAATTTGGAACGTGAGTGCAGGACTTGAACAATGGCACCTAGCTGTCCCTGGTAGCCAATCTCTCTGTACCCCCTCCTAACCCCCACCAAGTACAGGGGTTACATCAGATTCTGGGTAGGGAGGCATAGGGAATTGGATTTCCAAGAGGGAAGGACAAGCAAGAGATGGAATGCGGCTGGGACAGGGCTGGGGTGCAGCTGAGAGGGGGCCTGTCGTACATGTGTGTGCTCTTGAGTGTGTGTGTCCAGGTAGGGGTGTGGGTCTCAGTTAGCAGAAGACAACTCTGCAGCCTGAGAATGCGGGCAGGTGTCTCCACCTGCCCCTTCATTCCCCCATATCTATGGCATCGATACTACCTCCCACCCTGTGTCCTCGTGCAGTGCCAACCCGAACAGCTGTATGTAATGCCCTTGAACTTGAAGAAGTGTCTTCGTTTTAAGACATTTATTTTGAGGACTGGCACTGTGGAGCAGTGTGTTAAGGTCCTGGCCTGAAGCACCAGCATCCCATATGGGTGCTGGTTTGAGTCCCTGCTGCTCCACTTCCGATCCAGCTCTCTGCTATGGCCTGGGAAAGCGGTGGAAGATGGCCCAAGTGCTCGGGTCCCTGCACCCACGTGGGAGACCCAGAAGAAGCTCCTGGCTCCTGGCTTTGGATTGGCTTAGCTGTGGCCATTGTGGCCATTTGGGAGTGAACCAGTGATGGGAGACCTCTCTTTCTTTCTGTCTCTACCTCTCCCTGTGACTTTCAAATAAATAAAACAAATCTTTAAAAAAGATAACTATTTATTTTTAAAAGGTTTTTATTTATTTGAAAGACAGTGACAGAGAGAGAGGGAGAGACAGAGGGAAAGTTATCTTCCATCCATTGGTTTACTCTCCAAACGGCTGGAACAACCAGGGCTGAGTCAGGTTGAAGCCAGGAGCCAAGAACTTCATCTGGGCTTCTCATATGGGTGGCAGGAGCCCAAACGCATCTGCTGCTTTCCCTGGAGCATTAGCAGGAAACTGGAACGGAAGCAAAGCAGCCAGGACTCCATCCGGAGAGCTGATGTGGGATCCCGGTGTTGGCGTTGCACGTGGCAGCTTCGCTAGGGCGGCACAACACCAGCCTCCCACTCCCTAATGTTTTACATTGTGAAAGTGATAAAGTGACATGCTTTGTAAAGCAAATTAAATAGGGATATAAAAATAACCAGCAATGAACCCTGTGGAAGCTTTCGCTCTCCTCTGCCGAGTAACCAGTATTAAGTCTACTTGGTTTTGCTTTCTTTTAAATAAGTGTTTTAGCAAAAGGGAATCCTACTACACTGCGCTTCTGAACTATCATGGAAATCCTGGATTTAGGCCACTAAGTCAGGATATATCAAGATCCATTTATGGATATATTTTAAAAATTATGTCTGAATATTTTTAAAAAGATGGATTTGTTTATTTGAAAGGCAGAGTTACAGAGAGGGAGAGATAGAGAGACATCTTCCATCTGCTGGTTCACTCCCAAAATGGCCATGACAGCTGGTTCTGGGCCAGGCCAAAGCCAGGGCCCTAGAATTCCATCCAGGTCTCTCATGCGGGTGGCAGGGGCTCAAGCACTCGGGCCATCTTCTGCTGCTTTCCCAGGCACATGAGTAGGGAGCTGGAACAGAAGTGGAGCAACCAGGACTCGAACCAGTGCTGATACAGGAAGCAGGTGGTGGCCTTAACTCTCTGTACCGTGATGCCAGCCCCCGCACTTATTACCATTTGGATAAGTGCATGCTAGTCCAGGGTTCAGCTGTCCAATTGTTTTCTTACGCATTCTTCAGGCAGTGAGCATGGAGGGCGTCTGCTTTTCCTTTGCCTTCACGCCATGCCCTAACAAATGTCTGTGTGTCTCTCATCACACACAGACGTTTTACGAGATGTCAGGCAGTGTGAGTTCCTTGCAGGGGGGTTGTGAGTCAGTGGGTTTGTGTATCTTGGATTTTTTTTTTTGTAGCTGAAGTCCCAAAACTATTTTTGCAATTCACATTTCTGCCCAACTTGTGCACCAGTGCCCACCCACCCCCTCCCCAGCACTGGAGGCCGTCAGTCTTGTCCTGTGAATCTGATGTCCTAACAAGGATTTCCCATCATATTCTCCTCTTCTGACGGGAGTCAGCTCGCTCGTGTTCTCATAACAACGTGTCCGTGTGTATTGCCTCTTGGATGAATTATCTTTATTTATACTCTTTCCCCTTGTCCAGTTGTCTTCTCCTAATCAGTACATGGGCAATCTTTGTATACCAGGGCTGTCAATTCTTAGGTTTTTATGTTGTCAGTAACTCCCTTCAGTCTTTTATCTTTTGATTTTGCTTAAGGTATCTTCTATGGTGTTTCACACTGTATAATGAAACCTATGTTTTTTTTTTTTTAAAAAAGATTTATTTATGTATTTGAAAGGCAGAGTTACAGAGGGAGAGAGAGAGAGAGAGAGAGAGAGAGAGGGCTTCCATTGCTGGTTCACTCCCCAGGTGGCCACAACAGCTGGAACCTCGCTGATCTGAAGCCAGGAGCCAGGAGCTTCTTCCGGGTCTCCCACGCAGGTGCAGAGGCCCAAGCACTTGGACCATCTTCCATTGCTTTCCCAGGCCATAGCAGAGAGCTGGATCGGAAGAGGAGCAGCCAGGACTCAAATGGGCGCCCATATGGGATGTCGGCGCTGCAGGTGGTGGCTTTACCTGCTATGCCAAACACTGGCCCCTCTTTGATCTCTTTCAAAAACTCAAAAATTTCTTAGCCTTTCTTTATGTTTCACAACCTTGAGGTTGTTTTTTGGTTTTTTTTTTTTTTAATGTAAAAACTTTCAAATCAGACCTTGACATTTTAAAGTAGTACAGGTCAACTCTCCAATACAATTTCTTTCAACCTGGTTTTTCTGATGATTTCTTGTGAATAGATTCAGGTTATGTATTCTGCGCAGAAAAATCCTGATGGGATGCTGTGGACTTCTCAGAGTGCTGTATCAAAGACACGTGATGTTGGTCTCTTCCAAGATGTTCTGTTAACTGTGGTCTCTGGCTAAGGTGGAGACCTCCAGGTTTCAGCATGGCAAAATAACTCTCTCTCCCCTCTTAAGTGATAAGAAACATGTAAGGGGAAATATCCCGAGACGTCATATATGTCCCATTTCTTATCAAACTTTTACTTAGTAGTTTTAATATCTGTTGATGGTTTTCTTTTTTTAAAGATTTTTATTTAATTGAGAGCTAGAGTTACAGACAGAGAAAGGGAGAGACAGAGAGAGAGGTCTACCATCTGCTGGTTCACTCCTCAAAATGGCTGCAATGGCCGGAGCTGGGCTGATCTGAGGCCAGGAGCCAGGAGGTTCTTCCGGGTCTCCCACATGGTACAGGGGCCCAAGCACTTGGGCCATTTTCCACTGCTTTCCCAGGCCGTAGGAGAGAGCTGGATCTGAAGAGGAGCAGCTGGGATACAAACTAGTGCCCATATGGGATGCCGGCACTGCAGGTGGAGGCCTAGTCCACTATGCCACAGCACTTTCCTCCTATTGATGGTTTTCTAATGTCACAATTTCTTGTTTACTTGCTACTTGATCTCTCCCCATAAGAGCTTTTACTTCCTCATAGGTGGATGGATGCGTAGATGGATGGATAGATTCTTGGGTTATATCCCATAACCGTTATCACTTATTTTACTGCTCCAATTGTTATGGGCTTGGCTGGTGCATGTGGTATGGTGTTTTCAGCTCACCTTTTTCTCACCTGTTTGTCTGTGTGTAAAAGTTTACTTACCCATAAAGTTTTTTTTTTTTTAACTTGTGACCCTTCCCTAGATCAGCACTTCAAGCTGGAGGTAACCCCAGCTGTGATTTTGCTTTGCGGTGGCCTCTGCAATACACGTGGAAGAGCTCTGGCCCCAGAGACCATGAGGCTCACTTTGGTGGTCACATGACTTGTTAGAGCTGGGACTCGGGCACCTGGGCTCTGGGCTGAGAGCTCTTCCCAAGACATTTCTAGCCCCTGGGTCATCAGGAGCCTCTGTAATCACAGCTCTTTATGCAACTGGTGCTCCCCACACCCTGTGCACAGCCTGCAGAACCAGGGCCTACAGTGCTTACTGCCCCGAGGCCATGGGCATCTCTCCTGAAGCTTTAACCTTGGCAGTGAGAGAAGAGCGTTCTTGGAGTCTTCAGAACTTCTGCCATTGTGCTGAGCAATTTCCAAGGGCCTCGTGGGGTGCTAAGAAGTGACCATCATCCACCACCGACACCTGCCGGTTTCTTACAGTTCACTTGTCTGTGGGTTCCTCTGTACATGGAGATGTGCTTCTCAGGTGTGCTTGCCCCTCCTTCATGGGGTACCAGCCTCCCAGTTTTGGTGGTGGAGTGGGGACCACATCCCTGTTTCCAGGTCTTGTGAGCTGGGAAGGGCTGACCCAGCCTGCCCTGTCACATCACCAGGGTAATTCATTCAGGAATGGGCACTGTTGTTGAAATTATTGGAAAAGAAGTGCCTTCCAAGGAACCAAGTAGCATGGAATTTCTGGGGCCGTCTATGCTGCTCTGTCCACCGAGCTTGCCTAAGAGAACGAGGCCAACACCCGGGGGTAGAGGAGCAGAAGGAGTCCTTGTCAGCATGGTTGAACCCTGTTCCCGTTGAGCCAGGAGCCAACTGCTTGTGGGTGTTTTTAATTATGAGAGCAAAATAACACTGGGCTTTGCTGGTTTGAGTTGGGTTTCAGCAGTCCCTCTCAATGAAGACAGTCCTGGCTTCCTGTCAAGTGTAGGCCTCCACGGGGGGATTAAGTGAACCCAGGCAGTGCCAAGCTAGCCAGGCTCCTGGCTGTGTGACCAAAGAGACCCTGGAATCACTGCTCCCCTGGCCTGGCCTGGCCTCACTGTGGAGCCCTAGGGGTATCGCATCCCCAAGATGCCAGGCTCTGCTGCTGTTGGTCTCCCACTCCTGCCTGGCCACCTCCTCTCCTCTGTTCTCTAGTCATCAATGCACACATGCATGAGTGCATGTGTGTGTGCGCGCGCATATGCGTGTGTGCATGTGTGCATGTATATGTGCATATGTACATGCATGTGTGTGCACGCGCGTGTATGCATGTGTGCATGTGTGTGCATGTATGTGTACGCGCGTGTGTGCGTGCACATGCGTGTGTGCATGTGCGTGCATGTGTGTGCATGCATGTGTGTGCATGTGCGTGCATGTATGTGTGTGCGCGTGTGTGCATGTATGTGTGTGCGTGTATGTGCGTGCGTGCGTGTGTGTGCGTGTGTGTGCATGTTCCCTTTCTGTCTACTTTGCAGGGCTACTGTAAGGATCAGCTGGGACGTGTGTGCTCCTTGCTCAGCCTAGTACCTGGCACATTCAAAACAATGTCAAAATGGAACTAAGGGGTTGGCCTTGTGGTGCAGCCGGTTTAGCTATAGCCTCTGATGCTGGCATCCTTTATCAGAGCTCTGGTTTGAGTCCTAGTTGCTCCACTTCCAATCCAGCTTCCTATTAATAAATAAAGTTAAAAAAAAAAAAACCTTTAAAAAAAGGATTTATTTTTTGGGTCTCGTGTTGTGGCACAGCAGGTTAAGCTGCCACCTGCAACACTGGATTTGAGTCCTGGCTGCTCCACTTCTGATCCAGCTCCCTGCTGATGTAGCTGGGAAAGCAGCGGATGATGGCCCAAGTGCTTGGGCCTCTGCACCCAGATGGGAGACCCGGATGGAATTCCAGGCTTCTGGCTTTGGCCTGGCCCAGCCTCAGTCCTTGTGGCCATTGGGGAGTGAAACAGTAGATGAAAGATCTCCATTTCTCCCTCACCCTCTGCAGTTCTACCTTTCAAATGAATAAATAATTTTTAAAAAGGAAAATGGAATTAAAGGCAAGTTTATTTTAGTGCAAAAAAATTCCGAAGCCCAGGCGTAGTTTTCCCATAATCTGCGTTTTCCCCGGAGCTTTCGGCAGACCCCATGCAGCTGACCTCCCCCTCCTCACTCAGAGTGTGATGCAGGGCTCCGCCCTGCATTCCAGGTCAGTGCTCTGCATATGCGGCAGTGGGGTGGTGAGGATGGTGGCCAGAAATTTGCATGAGTTTTAATGAATTTTATCTGTTGAAATGCCTCAGTCATTGAATACATTTATGTCACATATGTTTATGCAAAGCAGTCTTTTTCTTCTGAGCTGACAGCCGTGGTCTCTGTTTCCTCCTGTGATGCTACAGCAAAGGCCAAATGGGCCATGTTTTCTCGAGTGACGGCTGCCAGCTCTCCAAATGTCGGGGTGGGTGAGGCCCTTACCCGGGCAGGCGCGGCTCGGGTGCGGTCAGCGTCCATGAGCCCAGTGCCGTCTATTCTCTTTATATTTTAATGCTCTCTCTGCTTCTTTACTAAAGTTATAAAAATTCATACTTAGAACACAATATGGAGCATGCAAAAATTCATTTTCTTACTCATTCCAACCCCAGCCTCTGAAGTAAACTGAATTCATTACAGCCTTTTATGTTTTTCCGATGTATTTTCCTCGCACACACTTTCCTACATATATATGTATATACACATATATATATATGTTTTCCCACACTTTTAAACGTACATGAACAGACACATTACGTTTCACTCATTAATGCAAAACAAAATCATATTATTTACTGTGTTTTTTCATTTTTAAAAAGATTTGTTTAAAGGTAGAGCAAGAGAAAGAGAGGGAGTGAGGGAGGGAGGGAAAGAGAGTTCTTCCATTCACTGGTTCACTTTTCAAGTGACTCCGTGCCTCTTGCCCCCACCGTGCTCCTCCTTTAAGAACGAAACCACAGCAACAGCCATTCTCTGCTTCCTAGCCCCGGCCCCGTAGCGGCCCGGGAGGCTCAGTCCTTGCTGCTCTGTGAACTTCCCTCTCTCCACGAATCCTCAGGAGGACACCCACAGCCTCAGAGACGGAGAATGCTCTCTGCCATGGCCTGGGATAGCAGCGGAAGATGGCCCAAGTCCTTGGGCCCCTGCACCCGCGTCAGAGATCCGGAAGAAGCTCCTGGCTCCTAGCTTCGGATCGGTGTAACTCCGGCCTTTGTGGCCAACAGGGAAGTGAACCAGCAGATGGAAGACCTCTCTCTCCGTCTCTACCTCTCTCTGTAACTCTGTCTTTCAAATAAGTAAAATAAATCTTAAAAAAAATTTAAAAAAAAAAAAAAAGTGAAGTCTGGGCCGGGCTGAAGCCAGGAGCCAAGAAATTCATTCGGGTCTCCCACGTGGGTGGCAGAGGCCCAAGGACATGGGTCATCACCTTATCACCTGCTGCCTTCCCAGGCAGCTTGGCTGGGAGCCGGATGGGAAGTGGAGCAGCCGGGATTCTTTTTTTTTTTTTTTTTTTGACAGGCAGAGTGGACAGTGAGAGAGAGAGAGAGAAAGGTCTTCCTTTGCTGTTGGTTTACCCTCCAATGGCCACCACGCTGATCCGAAGGCAGGAGCCAGGTGCTTCTCCTGGTCTCCCATGGGGTGCAGGGCCCAAGCAATTGGGCCATCCACCACTGCACTCTGGGGCCACAGCAGAGAGCTAGCCTGGAAGAGGGGCAACTGGGACAGAATCCGGTGCCCTGACCGGGACTAGAACCCGGGGTGCCGGCACCACAAGGTGGAGGATTAGCCTATTGAGCCGCGGCGCCGGCCAGCAGCTGGGATTCTTACCAGGCTCTCTGATCTGGGATGCAGGCATCTCCATTGCGCCACAGTGCCCGCCCTTGTGTCAACACTGAGTCTGTCAGTCTCTCTAGAGAGAAGGCTGCCTGTTAACTCCCTTTGCTAAGGCGTGCCTTCAGGAGAGCACTTTTCAGAAGACACCATCTCAGAGGTACAGAGCCCAGGCTCGCTCCTGTCCGACCCACAGCAGTGTTCTCCCTGCCCCTTCCTCCCTGCGCCTCCCCCCTCGCCCCTCCACCCTGGGTGACAAGCTGTGATTAGAGTGAAGGACCTTTGAAGTGGGGATAAACTCAGATAATCCCTGGGCGTGGGGAGGGACACAGGGCAGCGTCTCTGCCTATTGGGTGTCCTCAATGGTGCTGTGTGTGTAGTAACTACTTAATTAACATGGAATCAGAGCGAGGACTCCAGAGGTTGGGGTGCTGTCTTTGAAGTTGCCTGTGCTGAGCCATCCGAGAAGAATGAAAGGAATGGGTTGTTGAAACTCCTGGTGATGGTTAACAGGCTCAGCGCCTCACCTCGTAACCTATTCAGCCCTTTCTAGGACTGTTAAATCCTCTACCTCTATTTGCTTTTCTTTTTTCTTTTTTTTGGAGTGTGGGGAGGAGGTGAAATTGGGCATTGTGGCACTGTGGCACTGTGGCAGGTGGAAGAACCGGGAGTCCTCAGTGTGTGCTAAGTGACTTCTGAATCACACAGCCTCGAGGCTGCCCAGGAATCGGCTGACTTATGGGTCTCCCTGGGAGTTCCTCCTGGCATGGGTGGGGCAAGGGCAAGGCTCTAGGAAGAGGTCAGTGACGCTCTGTCTAATGTGTGGCCGGAGGTGCCCCATCTTTGCCTTTGGGGTTACTCATAGGCATACACAGAGCACATGGACGCGCTCTCTCTCTCTCTCTCTCTCCTTGTCACTGACACTGTCATTTCTCACACACACACAAAAAAGACCCCAGCCTTTAGGACACGACATTCGTGTTCCCTTCTAAGGCACGATCTGGGTGCCCTGTGCTTAAAGGAAGTGGTGTCATTACCACTCTGTAGAGAAAGAGAGAAGGACACACTGTGTGCCGTGAGGGCAGGAACGGGGCAGACTCCCGGGGCCGCACCGGCTTTGCTGCGAGCCAGGTCTGTTTCCGGCACCCTTGTGTCAGTGTCCTCTGCCACCAGTTTCTCCTTCTGCAAAAGGAGGGGTTGGAACTTGGGGTGCGCAGACCATGGCAGGCTCTGAAAACAAGCGCGAGCCTGCAGCCTGCAGCCCTGCTGCGCTGGAGGGGGGTTTCGGCAGGAAGAGGGGACAGATGGTTTCCTTTGGACAGTGTTCAGAAGCGTGGTGTGTGATGTACGGTGTGAACGAAGCGTGGTGCCCTTTAAACACAGCCTCCCGGGGAGCGCACTCTGGCTCCCGTCCACATTCCATGGCCGCCTGTGCACGGGGACACTCACTGGGTGACTCGCAGCCGACACGAGCGTGACACACACGGCTGAGTCAGCGGCGGTGCTCACACACACGGGCTCACACTCACTGTGACGTGGACCTGGGCTGGCCCGGGACTGCCTGTTCTTTGTGCAGCTCCAGCCCTTTCCTCCCTCTCCCAAGCTGGGTTTGGTCTCTTGCTCCTAAGCTCCCGAGCCAGCTCTTTCGGCTGAACCAGGTCGAGGCCATTACCAACTCTTTGTTTCCAGAAACCTACTCAGCCTTTCCCCTACAGGTGTCTCTCCTCCCCTCCTGACCTGAGCACCCCTTCCTGGCTCTTGCACGGGGTCCTGGCAGAGAGGGGGGTCTCCAGTATGTGTGTGTTAGACAGAAAACGCAGGCATCGCTGGGACCACAGTCTCCCTTCCCAGCAGGCCAGGCAGATGGAGGCGCTGGGGTTGCTGGAAACCTGTGCCTGGCAGGTGAGCAGGACTGGCTGGTTCCAGAGAAGCAGGGGGAGGAAGCTCCTGCACGTCCTCTTGCGAGGGGCCTGGCATGGACCCTGGAGAGGGCAGCTGAGTCGGGGGACAGAGGGGACTCTGAGTGCCCAGGTCTCTGTGTGTGGCTGCCCCTCTCCCCCTTCACGTGGATGGATGTGGCCACTGGCTCTGGTTACTGCAGGAGGAGGGGACACAGGCAGCTGCTGCCTTGCCTTTTCCTCTTGGGGAATCCCTAGAACAGGAGCGGAGCATAGCAGAACGGGGCGTGAGGTGTGCAAGCCAGGAGGGACCTCAGGCATTTGTTATCTTAGCCCCTAATTGCACCTTTCTGCCTACTCCAGAGATGGGGTGATGGTGATCAAGGTGAGATCATAGATATGCCTATGCTTTGCTAAATTGAAGGTGACTCGGGGTGGGGGTGGGGGGCTGCAGAGGAGGGGCTGCCCAGGGCAGGTCCCCCCATGAGGTCCCAGAGGGGAAGCCGGCAGACTCTGCTCCTGGGGCAGCTGGAAAGAGTCCCTGGGGAGGGACTTGCTAAGCTCCGGCTCTGGACCCTCTGTACCCTCTCCTGCACTCGGCACCGCTTCCACACTGGGAAGGCTCCCTGTGCAAACAGGGAGGCTGCCAGTCCTCACAGCTGATCTGTTGACCTTTGATTGGAGCTTGCTTTGCCTGGAAGAGCTAAGATTATCTTGCAGATCCCCGTGCAGGCTCAGCAGGTCCCAGCTTGCTCCTGCAAGACCCCGGCTCCCACTCCCCAAGGCAGAGATCTTCGTCCCCTGGGCATTTAAACACAGGGTTGATCTGAATTTTTTTTCTTTTTTTTTTAATTTTTATTTTTTGACAGGCAGAGTGGACAGTGAGAGAGAGAGACAGAAAGGTCTTCCTTTTGCCGTTGGTTCACCCTCCAATGGCCACCGCGGTAGGCGCGCTGCGGCCGGTGCACCGCGCTGATCTGATGGCAGGAGCCAGGTGTTTATCCTGGTCTCCCATGGGGTGCAGGGCCCAAGCACTTGGGCCATCCTCCACTGCACTCCCTGGCCACAGCAGAGAGCTGGCCTGGAAGAGGGGCAACCGGGACAGAATCCGGTGCCCGCACCGGGACTAGAACCCGTTGTGCCGGCGCCGCAAGGCGGAGGATTAGCCTAGTGAGCCGTGGCACGGCCTTGATCTGAATTTCAACAGAAGCACACGGATGGTTGCTCACTAGCCCCTGTGCTGTCGGTGTCCTATTCCAGAGGCACGGGAAAACCCCGACATACTTAAAGGGGCCTTGATGCAAAGGTGGCCCCGATGAGACACGTGGGTGCGGGTTCCCTGCAAACAGCCCACCACGCACAACTGTAGGATGCCGTTTGCACGCCTGTTCTGGACAGACCTGATTCAGGTCGATGGAACTCTAACCCGATTTAACTCGCAACTAAGAATTTAACTTACTGCATGCCAGACACGCTTCTAAGCATTTTCTTCTAAGATCAATTTGTTTAATTCTCACAAGACAGGCACTCTTGGTCCCACATCACCGCAGAGGACCCTGAAAACAGGAGTTGCAGTCACACTCAAGGTGGCTCCGTTGAACCCCCTCCCCAGGGCCACCTGCGCTGGGCAACTAGCCTGTGGCCCTAACTATCCCCTACAGATAGAAGAACCGCTTCCAACAGGGCCCTGTTCTCGGTGCGGTTTTCTGTTGAGCAGGAGGAGTTCCTGGGGTAGGGAGAAGGGAAACGCAAGCCAGGCCGCTGCCTGACACCTCGCAGTACTACGTGACGGTGGCCTTCGTCCTCCCAGCTCGGCTCCTCCGAGAGCTGCGAATACGGCCCGGGCTGCCGCTGTACCCTAACGGCCCTCCACCCTCTCCACCTCGGTCCCGCAGAGCCTTTGTTCAGCCACTGAGCCTCTCTTGGCAAGGATCTGGAGGCTTCTCTTATTTACCCATTAACAATTAAGCTCTAGGCATTTAACATATAAACACAGAAAACATCAGCATAATTACAGCAAAGATTTCAAAAGCTCTTTGGCAAGGAAGGGCCTGGATATTTACTTAACAAAAGAATTCCTTGCTTCGGTCTTAAGAAAGAATTCACAATGGGGTTTAAGGAGCCAGCGCCTGAGCCAGCGCCTTTAGTAAATTAAAAACATTCTTGTACTCATTCAAAATGTGATTTGTGTTTTTAAAAATGTGACTCACCCACAACTTTCCAAGGGAACACTCACAAATTTTTTTCCCCAAGAGCTCTGTTCTCACATTATCTTCCAAATCTCGTCCTCCTCAGATAATAGAGTAGGAGTGAGGAAGAAGTGCCTTAGGACCTGAAACTCCACCATTAGAGACTCTTGCCTTTGTCTGAGGCCTGTCTTCTACTGATGGGTTTCTTTTATTACCCTGGAAGAGTGTTTATTCAGAGTAATGACTTTTGTGAAGTATTTCTCTGGGACTAGAGGGACTTAAGCCAGGCTATTAGAATTAGAGTTGAGGACCCCCGGGAAGAGGCCAGGGGCGACAGAGAAGAACACCAGTGGTTTTGATGACGTTGGATATCATTTGTTCATCCATTTGTACTGTTAGTTATCCGTGAGGATCTTTATATTCCTGCTGTTGCCAGACATTTGGAATGAAAAGAAAATGGAGAGACAGACCAACGAGTAGCTAAGCTGCACAGTTAAGTCAGGACAAAATGCCTGGTTCTCTCTCCCTGGCCCGAGGTTGGTAGTTGAATTAGCTGAGGGGAACTTGTTGGGGAAGGTTTCACACGGATCACAGCTGAGTTTCAAAGCATAAAGAATAATATAAAAAAAACCCTCTGAGGTCCTATTTGCTTTGTGCCTTGCATTATGCTAAACGTCTTGCATTTCGATTCATTTGATCTCCACGAAAAAAATACAAAAAGTGGGGCAGGCAGTGGTGAGGTGGGTTAAGCTGCCATTTGGGATGTTCACATCCCATATTGGAGCCTCAGTTCAAGTCCCCGCTACTCTGCTTCCAATCCAGCTTCCTGCTTATACGCCCGGGAGGCAGCAGAACATGGCTCAAGTGCTTAGGCCCCTGCCACCCATGTGGGAGACCCAGGTGGGAATTCCTGGCTCCTGGCTTCTCTGGGCTGTTGTGGGGGTCTTGAGGGGTGAACCATTGGATTGAGGATCTCCCTCTCTCTGCCTTCCAAATAAATAAAGACATCTTAAAAAATACTATCAGGAAAGTACTTGTATTGTTAGCCTTGTGTTATGGTATCTGAGGCTCAGAGAAGGTCACTGATTTGCCAGGGTTCCATTGGTTGTGAGCAGTAGGAACGGGATCAGAGCCCAGGCAACCTAGATTCGGTGCTCCCAGCAAGGGCTATGCACTATGATGGTGCAGTATTGTGTAAGAGACAGTTATTATTTCGATTATGAAATATTTAAATACCAAGAAATATACAAAGGATAACACGATGAAGTTCTGAGAACCCACCATCCATCTCCATTGAATTCTAGTATTTTGCCTTGCTGGCTTGTTTTGTTCTTAACATGAAATTCCAGATACAACTGAAGGCCCCTTGTGTGTTCTGCCCTTCACCTTGTCTTAGCCAAAAGGCCGGGAGCAACGTGTGTTCCACCCTGAACACCTTGCCCTCCGTTCCCTAGAGGTAGCAACTGTCCTGAATTTGTGTTTATATTTCACAGGCATGTTTTTGAGGCTCATCAAGTATTTGCACTGCTTTGTGTGTTCTCAAACTTATGTAACTAATGTCATCTGACAGCTTGCTCTCTCATTCAATATTGTATTTTGGGGGCTGGCATTGTGGTGCAGCAGGTTAAACTGTTGCCTGGTGACTCCAAAATCTCATATGAACACCAGTCCGTGTCCCAGCTGTATCAGTTCTGGTCTAGCTACCTACTGTTGAGGCCTGGGAAAGCAGTGGAAAATGGCCCAAGTGCTTGAATCCCAGTTGCCAATGTAGAAGACCCAAATGGAGTTCTAAGCTCCTGGCTTTGGCTTGACCCAGCTCTGGCTGTTGCAGCCATTTGGGGAGTGACCCAGTGGATGGAAGATCTCTGTCTCTCCCTCTTTCTGTGACTCTGCCTTTCTAAGTAAATACATCTTTTTAAAAATTTATTTGCAAGTTTTATGTTGATTTCATATCTCATCATATCATGAACTACTGCCATGTTTAAATTCAATGGCTTTAAAAAACGTTTTGCTATTGTAGGCGATGCTGCAATGAACCTTTTTTGCACTCCTAGAAGAATATTTAGAAGGGGAATTGCAGGGGAAGGGTGGGCTCGTTTTCATTTTCTTCTCCTCAGATGCCACTGCAAAGGGGCTGAGCAGCACTGCTCCCCCCCAGTACGTGTAGGTCCTGCTGCTCTCGCCACTGCTCCCCCCCAATACGTGTAGGTCCTGCTGCTCTCGCCACTGCTCGCTATCACCCCTCCTTGGGAATGAGCTGTTTTCTTACTGTCGTATTTTAATGGCATTCTCTGATTACCAGCAAACTTGAATATCGTTGCAATTTTTGTTCATTTGTTTTTTTCTGGGAATATCCTGTTTACTATTATCCACTTATTCATTTGGCCTTTGGTTTTTCCTTTTCTTTCTTTCTTTCTTTTTTTTTTTTTTTTTTTTTTGAGTAACTCTTAGCAATCTTAATTTAATTAAAACACTTTTTAGAAAAACATTTTTATTTTACTTGAAAGGCAGACAAAGAGAGACAGACAGATCTTCTCTCTGCTGGTTCACTCTACAGATGTCCACAACAGCCAGGGCTGCCCCAGACTGAAGCCAGGATCCAGGACTCCGTCTAGGTCTCCCACATTGGAAGCAGAGGCCCAAGCACTTGGGCCATTTTCTGCTGCTTTCCCAGGCCATTAGCAGGGAGCTGATGGGAAGTGGAACAGCGAGGACACGAACTGGCGTCTGTATGAGATGTTGCTGTTGCAGGTGGTGGCCTTACCCATTATGCCAAAACTCCAGGCCCACCACTGACTTTTTTTTTTTTTAATATTTATTAATTTATTGCAAAGGCAGAGCTACAGAGAGGCAGAGGCAGAGGCAGAGAGAGAGAGAGAGAGAGAGGTCTTCCATCCACTGGTCACTCCCCAAATGGCCACAATGGCTAGAGCTGGGCTGATGCAAAGCCAGGAGTCAGGAGCTTCTTCCAGGTCTCCCACACAGATGCAGGGGCCCAAGCACTTGGGTCATCTTCTACTGCTTTCCCAAGACATAGCAGAAAGCTGTATCGGAAGTGGGGCAGCCGGGACTTGAACTGGCGCTCATGTGGGATGCTGGCATTGCAGGAGCGGGCTTTACCTGCTATGCCACAGTGCTGGCCCCTCCCACCACTGACTTTTAAAGGGAGGTGGTATATATAGAGCTAAGTTTTAACACATGTGTAGATTTGTGTAACCACCACAGCAATGGGAATGCTGATCTAGTACTGATTTTGGAATTAACCCCCTAAAATACATATGAAAATGTGCCCCTTTAAAGTTCCCCAGAAGTCCCACCTGGGGTGCCACATATGTTATCAGAATTTGGGGTGTCATATGATGTCACCATGTGCTTATTAATAAACCCCCAATATTAATAAGCCTGAGTGGGTTCTTGCCTAATATTTAGAGAATTCTAAATTCCATATCATTACCTCAAGAAATAGTATATTTCAAACTCTGAGCTCAATTTCTTTAATAGATATTAGACTATTTGAGCTTTCTGACTTTTAAGGAATTGGTTCATTTATCTGTTACCAAATTTATTATTGCTGAGTGCTTGTAATAGTCCCTTTTTTAAAATGACAGTGGAGTCTATAGTGGTGTTCTAGTTCATTTGAGATTTTGCTAGTCTAACTAGAGGTTTATCAAATCTTTATTAAAATTTTCAAAGAATTAGCTTTTAGTTTCATTGATATTCTCTACTGTTTTTAATTTCATTGGTTTCTTTCTTATAGATATTTTTTTCTTCTGATTTGCCTTTACTTTTCTAATCTCTTAAGTTTAGAATATTGACTTGAGAACTTCTTTTCAAATACAAACATTTAGTAGTATAAGTTCTGGGGGCCAGCACTGTGGCGCAGCAGGTTAAAGCCCTGGTCTGAAGCACCGGCATCCCATATGGGCACCGGTTCTAGTCCCAGGTGCTCCTCTTCCGATCCAGCTCTCTGCTATGGCCTGGGAAAGCAGTAGAAGATGGCCCAAGTCCTTGGGCCCCTGCACCCATGTGGGAGACCCAGAGGATGCTCCTGGCTTCAGATCAGTGCAGCTCCGGCCTTTGTGGCCATCTGGGGAGTGAACCAGTGGATGAAGACCTCTCTCTCTGTCTCTACCTCTCTCTGTAATTCTGTTTTTCAGATAAATAAAGTAAATCTTTTAAAAAATATTATATAATTTCCTCTAACTACTGCTTTAGCCACATCTGCTAATTCTGATGTGTTCTGTCTTCATTCAGTTCAAAGTATTTTCTGTTTCCCTGAGGTTCCCTCTTTGAACCATAGAGGCTTATGTTGTTTAATTTCCAAGTGCTTGGAGGTTTTCAGGTTACTTTTCTGTTATTGATTGCCTGTTTAATTCCATTGTGTTCAGAGAATATACTGTGTAGGATTTGAAAGCTATTCCATTTATTAAGGTTTGTTTTATGCCCATGGATATAATCTACCACAGGAACATTCCAGGTGTATTTGAGAAGAAGGTGGATTCTGTTTTTGTGGGCGGAGTGTTCTGTAAATGAAAGTTTTATCTAGTTGGCAGGTGGAATAGCTCAATTCCTTATACTGTATTTGCTGATTTTCTGATGGCTTGCTTTATAACAGTTAATGAGAGAAGAGTATTGAAATGGCTACTATAACTGTAGACCTGTCCAAGTCTCCTTTTGCTTTGATCAGCCTTTTTGAAAAAATATTTATTTATTTATTTATTTTGACAGGCAGAGTGGATAGTGAGAGAGAGAGACAGAGAGAAAGGTCTTCCTTTGTCGTTGGTTCACCCTCCAATGGCCGCTGTGGCCGGCGCATCTCGCTGATCCGAAGCCAGGAGCCAGGTGCTTCTCCTGGTCTCCCATGGGGTGCAGGGCCCAAGGACTTGGGCCATCCTCCACTGCCTTCCTGGGCCATAGAAGAGAGCTGGCCTGGAAGAGGGGCAACCGGGACAGAATCCGGCACCCTGACCGGGACTAGAACCTGGTGTGCCGGCACCGCAAGGCGGAGGATTAGCCTGTTAAGCCACGGCACCAGCCTTATTATTTATATTTTTAAAAAGATTTATTTATTTGAAATCCTGAGTTACACACACACACACAGAGAGAGAGAGAAAGAGAGAGACAGACAGACAGAGATCTTCTATCAGCTGGTTTACTCCCCATATGACTGCAATGGCCAGCAGTAGGCCAGGCTGAAGTCAGGAGCCAAGAGTTTCTTCCAGGTCTCCCGAGTGGGTGGCACAGGTCTCAGCACTTGCGCTATGTTCCACTGCTTTCCCAGCCATTAGTAGAGAGCTGGAGTGAAAGCGAAGGAACTGGAACACAAACTGGCGGCCTATGGGACCCGGCATTGCATCAGCAACTGTACTGCTGTGTTTTCAGTGGTCAGGCTCGCTAGAGATCTGTCTGGCTGATTAAGTTTCCCTACAAGGACCAGTGTTTTACATGAATCTTTTCTATTTTTTTTAAAACAGATTCATTCATTCATTCATTCATTCAAAAGGCAGAGTGACAGAGAAAGAGGAGAGACAGAAACAGAGAGAGATGTTCCATCTGCTGGTTCCCTCCTCCAATGCCCACAAAGCCAGGGCTGGGCCAGGCCAAAGCAAGGAGCTGGAACCCCATCTGGGTCTCCTCCTTGGGTGCCAGGAGCCATCTTCAACTGCTTTCCCAGGCCATATTTTTGGGGCGCTGGATCAGAAGTGGCAGTCAGGACTCCAACCAGAGCCCATATGACATGCAGGCATCACAGGCAACGGCTTAACCTGCTGGGCCATGACACCAGCCCCTAAAATCTTTAATTAATAAGTCAGTTCTTATTTATTTGAAAGGCAGAGAGTGAGAGAGAGAAAGATAGACAGACAGACAGACAAAGGTCTCCCATCTGCTGGTTCCTTCTCCAAATGCCTGCCACAGCCAAAGCTGAGTGAGGCTGTCTGGAGCGCAGAACTCAATCCAGGTCTCCCACGTGGGTAACAGGAACCCCAGTACTTCAGTAATTCCTGCTGTCTCCCAGGGTGCACATGAACAAGAAGCTGGGATGAGGAGCAGAGCCAGGATTGGAACCCAGGTACTCGGATATGAGATATGGATACTTGACACAGCATCTTAACCACCATTCCAGATACCTACCCCTTCTGTCTAATATTCATAGAAACACCCCAGCATTCTTTGGATTGGTGTAGGCATGGTACAAAGTTCTTCCACTCTTTTGCTTAAAATATACCTCTACCATAAACTTGTAGACAGTAAATTATTGGGTTTTATTTCCCCCCCACCTTGTATGTATGAAAATCTAGCCTGACAATCTTTCAGACCATTTTATTTAATGTGAGTATTGATATGTCTGAAGTCAGTTCTACCTTTTTAGCATTTTTTAAAAAAGATTTATTTATTTATTTGAAAGTCAGAGTTACACAGAGAGAGAAGGAGAGACAGAGAAAGAGAGACAGAGAGAGAGAGAGAGAGAGGTCTTCCATTCACTGGTTCACTACCCAGATGGCTGCAATGGCCAGAGCTGGGCTGATCTGAAGCCAGGAGCCAGGAGTTTCTTCTGGGTCTCCCACGTGGGTGCAGGGGCCCGAAGACTTGGGCCATCCTCCACTGCCTTCCCAGAGAGCTGGATAGCAGGGAGCTAGATTGGAAATGGAGTAGCCGGGACTCCAACCGGTGTCCATACGGGATGCCGGCACTGCAGGTGGTGGCTTTACCTGATACACCACAGTGCTGGCCTCTCTTTTTAGCATTTTTAAAAATTCCCTTGTATCTCTTTCCTATCTTCTTTTGGATTATGTGAATAATTTTTGTATTCCATTTAAATTTACTGAGTTTTTAAGTTAAATCTCTTTGCATGGCTTTTTACATTAATTAATTATTTTCACTTTTTTATTTGAAAGTCTAGCAGTGAGAAATCTTCCATATGTTGAATACTTGAGCCATCACCTGTGGCCTTCCCGGGGGTGTGTGTTAGCAGGAAGCTGGATCAGAAGTAGAGCTGGGACTTGAACCAGGCACCCTGACACGGGGTGTGAGAGTCTCAAGTGACAACTTAATTATTCATCCAAATACTTACCCCTTCATCACTTTTTTTTTTTAATTAGGGAGCAGGAGTTAAGCCTAGCAGGTTAGTTGTCTGTGTCCTACACTGCAGTGCCTGGGTTCGATTCCTGGCTCTGGCTCCTGTTACCAGCTTTCTACTAATGCAGGCTTTCAGAGGCAGCATGATGGCTTAAGTAATTGCTTCCTGCCACCACCTGGGAGACCTGGATTATGCTCCCAGCTCCTGACGCTGGCCCCGGCCTAGCCCAGGCTGTTGTGAGCATTTGGGGAGTGAACCAGCAGGAGAGTTCTCTGTCTGTCATTCTTTCCCTGTCTGTCTCTCTAATAAACACAAAACAACTTAAAAATTCTGGTGGTTTTGTAGGGATTATAATACACATGCTTAATATTTCTTTTTTTTTTATACTTGGCATATTTCTTTTTTTATTTATTTTTATTTTTTTTTTATTTGACAAGCAGAGTGGATAGTGAGAGAGAGAGAGACAGAGAGAAAGGTCTTCCTTTTTGCCGTTGGTTCACCCTCCAATGGCCGCTGCGGCCGGTGCATCGTGCTGATCCGAAGCCAGGAGCCAGATGCTTCTCCTGGTCTCCCATGCGGGTGCAGGGCCCAAGGACTTGGGCCATCCTCCACTGCCTTCCCGGGCCATAGCAGAGAGCTGGCCTGGAAGAGGGGCAACCGGGATAGAATCCGGCGCCCCAACTGGGACTAGAACCCAGTGTGCCAGTGCCGCAAGGTGGAGGATTAGCCTGTTAAGCCACGGCGCCGGCCACATGCTTAATATTTCATAGTCTGTGTGGAACGATATCTCGTCATCTCATGTGTAACGTGGAGACCTTACCACCACGTAGGCTCCTTTTCTCTCTCCCTTCCGTCTTGCAGTTGTCATACGTATTATATCTAATACATCGCCAACTACTTGAACCATGTGCTAAATTTTGCGAGAGAAATCCGTTATATTTAACCAGACTTTTACTATTTTTGGTTCTCCATCCTTAAATTTTTTTTTCTTCTCATTTGAAAGGCAGAGAGAGAGAGAGAGGGAGGGAGGGAGGGAGGGAGGGAGGGAGTGCACATCCATTGGTTTCACTCCCCAAATGCCGGCGATCAACAATGGCTGGGACAGGTTGAGGCTGAAGCTGGAGCAGGAATTCAGCCAGGTCTGCACCTGGGTAGCAGAGACCCAGTCGATTCAGCTGCCACTGCTGCCTCCCAGGGTCTGCTAGCGGGAAGCTCGAGCCAGGAGCTGGGGGTGAGTATTGAGCCCAGGCGCTCTGACATGGGATACGTCTTAAACAGCAAACGCTCTTCCCTCTTCGCAGTTCTTGAAGTTCTGGGTTTCTTCCGGTGTTGTTTTCCTGCCATCTGAAGGACTTTCGTTAGCATATTTACTTAGGTTTTTAAAGATTTATTTATTTATCTGAGAGGCAGAGAGACAGAGAGAAGCAGAGAGAGAGAGAGAGAGAGAGAGAGAGAGAGAGAGAGAGAGAATCTCCCATCTTCTGGTTCACTCCCCAGATAGCCGCCCCAAGCAAGGCTGGGCCAAGCTGAAGCCAGGGGTCAGGACTTCCGTCCTGGGCTCCTGCCTGTTTGTGGAGGGTGGCATGGGCCTGGGCCATTAGCTGGAAGCTGGATTGCAAGTGGAGCAGCCGGGAGCTGGACTGGTGCTGCAGTATGGTGGCTTAACAACGCCAGCCCCCGGCACGGATTTCAGAACAGGCCTGCTGATGTGGTTTTCCAGGTCAGAATGCCTTTTCCCCACTCTCATTCTTGAAGAATATTTGCACTGGATATAGAACTCTTTATGAAAAATTGGGCTAAAATCCACATAATGTAGAAACCACCATTTTGAACCATTTTAAAGTACATAGTTCGGTGGCTTTTAGAACATTCGTAATGTTATCAACCATCACCATTATCAAACTCCAGAAGAGTTTTATCACCCCAAAAAGAAACTCCGTACCTGGTGAGCAGTCACGCCCTACTTCTCACCGCCCCCAGCTCCTGGCAACCGTAACTGGCCTTTTGTCTTTATGAATCTGTCCATTTCATATAGATAGAGTCATACACAATGGGACCTTTCGCGACCGTCTTCACTCGTTTTGATAATGTTTTTAAGGTTCAGTCACATGAAGCATGTATTTCGTTCTTTTTTATGATTAAATAATATTCCTTTGTTTCTCCATTCATCAGCTGATGGACATTTGGTTTGTGTCTACTTTTTGGCTATTATAAAGAATGCTGCTCTGGGCATTTGTGCACAGGTTTTTGTTTGAGCACCTGCCTTCAGTTCTCTTGGGTGTATACTTGGAGGTGGAGCAACTAGGTCACATATGTTAACATTCGTGCTTAACTTTTTGAGAAACTGCCAAACTGTTCTCCACTTAGCTGCAATGTTTTACATTCCCACCAGCAGCACATGATGGTTCCAGTTGCTCCACAGCCTCAACATCACTCCTGTTTTTTTTTTTTTTTTTTTTTTTTTAAGATTTATTGTATTTATTTGAAAGATAGAGTGACACAGAGAGAAAAAAGACCTTCCATCTGCAGGTTCACTTCTCAAGTGGCTGCATCAGCTGGGTCTGCGCCAGGTTGAAGCCAGGAGCCCAGAGCTCCAAATGGTTTCTCACATGGTTGGTGGGGGGCCGAGCAATTGGGTCATCTTCTGCTTCCTTGCC
Organism: Lepus europaeus; assembly: GCF_033115175.1. Lineage (NCBI taxonomy): Eukaryota > Metazoa > Chordata > Mammalia > Lagomorpha > Leporidae > Lepus > Lepus europaeus. The sequence continues at coordinate 5,284,029 of NC_084842.1, read as the reverse complement.
ACGTGCGTTAGCAGGGAGCTGGATTGGAAATGGAGCAGCCGGGACTTGAACTGGTGCTAATAGGGGACGCCGGCGTTTCGAGTGGTGGTTTAAGCTGCTGCTGCACAATGCTGGCCCCCTGTTCTAGTTTTGATTATTAGCCATCCTAATGGGTGTGCAGTGGTTACTCCCATTCATGTGGGAAACCCAGAAGAAGCTCCTAGCTACTGGCTATGGCCTAGCCCTGCCCTGGCTGTTGTGGCCATTTGGGGAATGAACCAGCATGTGGAATCTCTCTCTCTCTGTATCTCCCTCTCTCTGTAATGCTGACTTTCAAATAAATAAATAAATCTTTCTAAAAAACCTGTGTATCTATGTTTTGATACATGACACATACATACATAAGCCTTTATTTTCTTTTGAAGTTATAAGTAAATTTAGATTTTCTTTTAAACATATATAAAAATTTGAACATACATAAAAGTAGGTAAACTAGGAGCTAGCATTGTGGCATAGTGGGAAGCCACTGGCATCCTGTACGGGTACTGGTTTGACTCCCAGCTGCTCTACTTCTGATCCAGCTCCCTGGGGAAGTAGCAGAGGATCACCCGAGTGCTTGGGCCCCTGCCACCCAGGTGAGAGACCTAGATGAAGCTTCTGGCTTTGGCCCGGCCCAACCCTGGCTTTGCAGCCATTTAGGGGAGTGAACCAGTAGGTGGAAGATCTCTGTGTCTCTCCTTCTCTCTCTCTCTAACTCTACTTTCAAATAAATAAATCTTATTTTTTTCTTTAGAAAGTAAGTAGACTAGAATAACAAATCTCTGTGTGCCCATTTATAGAGTCAATAACTTTTGGCTCCTGGTTAATCTTTGCTAACCTCTCCCCTCTCTGTTATTTGAAGCAAATCCCAGACATCACATGATGCTATCTGTCAGTATCTTAGTGTGTATCATGAAAAGATAAGATTTCTTTAAAAAAGAAAAATAACCATAGTACCATTATCAGGAATAAACTATTTCCTTTGCATTAGCTATATATTTCATATTTACCTATTCAATTGTATGAGTATTAGATCTTAGCAAATATTCTTAATCTATTGTGTTAAGTGGATTTTTCTCCTTAAAGAAATATATGTTAATAGATTGTATTATGTTGAGCCATTCCATTTTGAATTCCTGAGATAGACACAACTAGGTCACCATAAAAGTATACATGTTTCCTTGAATGTAACTTGCTAACACTTCATTTAGAACCTCTGCATTTATGATCATAACTGATACTAGTTTACGATTTTTAAAAATTTGGTGCTTACTGGGTTTGGGGAATAAAATTAAGATCCTTATGAGTTGAGTAGAAGCATGTTTGTAAGAGTAAGAGCTAAGCTCTGACATCAGTGACCAACCTCCCCCTGCCCCCCGCTCCAGTTTAAATCCCGCAAGAAGCATACTTCTTGCTCAGTGTAGAAATGAATGGTCCAGGGCGGGCGCCGCGGCTCACTAGGCTAATCCTCCATCTGCGGCGCTGGCACCCCGGGTTCTAGTAACTGGTTGGGGCGCCGGATTCTGTCCCGGTTGCTCCTCTTCCAGTCCAGCTCTCTGCTGTGGCCCGGGAGTGCAGTGGAGGATGGTCCAAGTGCTTGGGTCCTGCACCCGCATGGGAGACTAGGAGGAAGCACCTGGCTCCTGGCTTCGGATTGGCGCAGTGCGTCGGCTGTAGTGGCCATTTGGGGGTGAACCAATGGAAGGAAGACCTTTCTCTCTGTCTCTCTCTCTCACTGTCTAACTCTGTCAAAAAACAAAACAAAACAAAACAAATGAATGGCCCAGGCTGGTGGTGTGGTCCTGGCTCGATGTAGACCCACGTGTCCCCACTTTGCTTCTCTGCCATCTCCAGAGGTGTTTGTCTTCATCTACCTAACCTAAAGGCGCTGCAGGTCTGGGTCCGTGCAGCCCACAGGAAGGGCGGGACAGAGAACACAGAGAGCAAGCGTTTCCTTTTAGAGAAGCATCGCTGCATCCCCCCTCACTGACACTCTGACGCCCCACCTTCCAGGTGCCCCCAGAATGCCACCTGTCTTGAGAACAGGGCCTTTGCAGACACACTCAGGAAGCAGCGATGCTGCAGTGGGGGGCCCTAATCCGGGAGAACCGGTATCCACACGGACAGCAGACATGCAGACACCTGCTAGGGAACGCCGTGTGAGTGTGCAGGCAGAGACTGGACAGGAGTGCCTGGCTGCAGGCACAGCATCTGAAGACACCAGACAGGGGCAGGAGAGCGCGCCCCTGGGGACCCAGGGAAGGAACCAGCCTCCTGCCACCTTGACTTGGACTTCTGGCCTCCAGAGCTGTGAGAACAGGAACCCTGTTGTTCACGCCCCCAGACCACGGGCACCTGGTCAACAGTGGCGCCAGGACACAAACAGTGAGTGATGGAAAAGCAGCACACACGCTGGCTCCCGAGTAAAGGTGAGGATTTAGTCATCCAGACACACCTAGTGGAAAGGGAAGTTAGAAATGTAGTGTGCAGCTGCCCTACGTCCTACAGAGAGCCTCCCAGAGCGGTGTCTGGGAGGGCAACCGCCGCCGCTACTGAAAACGTTTCCATAAGAGTTTGTTTATGCCTTCAAGTGTAAGAGAAGGGCAGGTGTCCTTTAGGGTAAGAGAGCACTGATTAGCAATCCCAGCTTAATGGCTATTGGTTTACTTACACTTTCTGCTTATGTTTGCATCAATTTTGCCGATGAATTGTCTTTAGAAAATTATCCGTCTCATCTGAGTTCTTGAGTACATAAAGTTAGTCACAATATATTTTTTAAAAAGATTTATTTTATTTATTTGAAAGAGTTACAGAGAGAGGTAGAGACAGAGAGATCTTCCATCCACTGGTTCACTCCCCAAATGGCTGCCATGGCCGGAGCTGAGCCAATCCGAAGCCAGGAGCCAGGGGCTTCTTCCGAGTCTTCCACGTGGGTGCAGGGGCCCAAGGATTTGGGCCATCCTCTGCTGCTTTCCCAGGAGTATTGGCAGGGACTGGATCAGAAGTGGAGCAGCTGGGGACTCGAACCGGTATCCATATGGGATGCTGGTGCTGCTGGCCAGGGCTTTAACCCACTGCGTTACAGCACTGGCCCTGTTCACAATGTTTTAAAGGTGGCTTTTTATTTATTTTCATCTGCTTGATGAAATAACAGATGAAGTAACAGAGAGAGACAGATAGGAAAAGAGAGAGAGAGAGAGAGAGACAGACAGACAGAATCTTCCATCCACTGGCTCATTCTATAAATGCCTACAACAGTCAGGACTGGGCCAGCCTGCAGCCAAGAGCCAGGAACTCCATCCTGGTCTCCCTCGTGGGTGGCAGGGCCCCAAGCACTTAGGCCATTATCCACTTCACCCTCCCACCAGGTGCATTAGCAGGAAGCTGGATCGGAACTAGGGCAGCCTGGACTGGCACCAGGGCTCTGATATGGCATCCCAAGAGGCAGCTTAACCCACTGTGCCACAACACCAGACAACACACTATTTAAAAATTTTCTGTGTAAATGGAGATGTATCTTTTCCATTTTCATTGGTCAGGCTTGCTAGAGATCTGTCTGGTTGATTTTACATGGAAATTTTCTAATTTTTTAAAGCAGATTTTAAAATTTACTCATTCATTCATTCAAAAGGCAGAGTGATAGAGAAAGACGAGAGACAGAAAAAGAGAGATAGGTTCCATTTGTCAGTTCACTCCTCAAATGCTCGTAAAGCCAGGGCTGGGCCGGGCCAAAGCTAGGAGCCTGGAACTCCATCCGGGTCTCCCACATAGGTGGCAGGAGCCTAAGTACTTGGGCCATCATCTGCTGCTTTCCCAGGCACATTAGCAGGGAGCTGCATTGGAAGTGGAACAGCCAGGACTCGAACCAGTGCTCATATGGGATGTTGGTGTCACAAGCAACAGCTTCACCCACTGTGCCACGGCGCTGGCCCGGTATCTTCTGGAGACAGTCTTTCCTGGAGCGTCCTGGTTTCCTGCAGTCTAGATTGGTTGCGTTCTACACTAACTACACAGCTGTCATCCTGGTACCTCCCTTCATCATCCTAGGAATTTCCTAACTTCTTCCCAGGATTGTTTTTTTTTTCCTTCGTATTCCAAGGTTTCCTCTTTCATGATTTACTTCCTTATTTTGGGTGTGACACATTCTTTGGTAGCTTCCTGAGAGGCAGTGCTTAGGAAATACATTTGAAAAATTATTGGGGAGCCAGCGTTGTGCCATAGCAGGCTAAACTGCCTGCCACTTGTGACACCAGCATCCCATATCAGAGCCGGGTTTTGAGTCCTGGCTGCTCCACTTCCAATCCAGCTCCCTGCTAACGCGCCTGGGAAGGCAGTGGATGATGGTCGAAACGCTTGGGCCCCTGCCACCCATGTGGGAGACCAGGAGGGTGTTCCCGGCTCCTGGCTTCAGCCTGGACCAGCCCTAGCCATTGCAGGCATTTGGAATTGAATCAGCGGATGGGAGCTCCCTGTCTCTATTGCTGTGCCTTTCAAATGAATGAATGAATACATAAAGCTATTAAATTCTTTACACATGGAAAAGTGGTTTTTCTCAGATGTGATTGCTACTTCAATTATGGTTTAAGATTTATTTTATTTATTTGAAAGGCAGAGTGACAGAGAGAGGGAGAAGGAGGGAGAAAGATCTTCCATCCACTGGCTAAGTCCCCAAATAGCTGCAATGGCCAGTTCCAGGCCAGGCTGAAGCCAGGAAACAGAACCTCCATCTGGAACCTCCCAGTAGCAGGGGTCCAAGCACTTGACCATTGTCTGCTGCCTTCCCAGGCGCACTAGCAGAGAGTTGGATCAGAAGTGGATGTCTAGGTTTCATTCCTGCTTTTGAGAAATCTGAATGCATTCTGATTCCTGATCCTGAGGCTATGACTGTGTCTTCCCTCTTCTGGAAACTTGAAGGATCCTTTCTTCAGCCCTAACATCATGAAATTCAATTAGGATGTGCTCACACGGTTCTATTTTTATTCTATGTGTGGTGCACTAGGTGGGCCCTCTACATGTGCAAATGTATGTCCTTTCATTCTGGAACTGTTTCTTGAACTTAAAGAAGCACCTGGCTCCTGGCTTCAGATCAGCCCAACTCCGGCTGTTGTGGCCACTTGGGGAGTGAACCAGCGGAGACCTCTCTCTATGTCTCTCCCTCTCTCTGTCTCTCTCTAACTCTGCTTTTCGAATTAATAAATAAATCTTAAAAAACAACCAACAGCAAGCTGGGCCCCATTCAGCAATTTGGCTTCCTATCCTCATTAGCCATGGGACTCTCACCAGGGCCTGTACCATGCTGTTTGGACTTTCAACCTCCAGAACTGAGAGCTACAGGAACCCCTTTTCTTTTTTTTTTTTTTTTTAAATTTTTTCTTTTTTTTTTTTTTTTTTTTTTGACAGGCAGAGTGGACAGTGAGAGAGAGAGACAGAGAGAAAGGTCTTCCTTATGCCGTTGGTTCACCCTCCAATGGCCGCCGCGGTAGCGCGCTGCGGCCGGCGCACCGCGCTGTTCCGATGGCAGGAGCCAGGTGCTTCTCCTGGTCTCCCATGGGGTGCAGGGCCCAAGCACTTGGGCCATCCTCCACTGCACTCCCTGGCCACAGCAGAGAGCTGGCCTGGAAGAGGGGCAACCGGGACAGGATCGGTGCCCCAACCGGGACTAGAACCCGGTGTGCCGGCGCCGCAAGGCGGAGGATTAGCCTGTTGAGCCACGGCGCCGGCCAGGAACCCCTTTTCTTTATGAGGTTTTGTTACAGCAGCAGAAAAACTGATTAATATACATGCCAAGGGCCCACAGGGGCAGTGGTAGTGGGGATGGCAGATGGTTAGGGAGGGATTTGTAAGATAAAAAGCAGGCGACTCATTGGATGGATAACAAGGATGATCTCCGATGGTGTAGTACAGACCTTACGCAATGCAGGGGAAGAAGCAAGTTTGTTGGGATTATTTATTTGCTGACAGTTTTGTCAGTGGCTGGCTCTGCATGTCCTCTCTCAAGCTTCTCAGGACAGGCGCGTGTCTGCTGACTCCGTGCTGGACAGGGCTGGAACCTGGTGAGAAAGGGATGGGTAGGGCGTTCACCAGTGCGCAGGGCTCCCTCCAGGCTGGGGCTCTCTGGAGTGGGCCTTCGGCAGCGTGCAGGAGATAGCAGTTCTCAGGTAGGTGTTTCCAGCCCATGAGTTGGGGGTGGGGGCAGGTTCCCCCAGAGCTTGAGGCCCTTTGAGAAAACCAGAGAGAGGGGAACAGAGCATGAGAAAGAAAGACCAGGAAAAAGAGACAGACCCGGGGGGAGGACTCCCTGTCCTTCCTTTGTTTGGTTACGATTCAGTCCTTTGGCAACTTCTGCTTCTGAATGTCCCTTGTCACCTGCTACTGCTAAGCTCCCCCAACCACCTCCACCCGAGGGGAGGGGATCCCCCGGACACAAACCAGTCATGGAGTCAGGCGGACAAACAGTGCCTTTCCTGAGATCCCACGGAAGGTGTCCAGGGGGCGCCGGCTCTCTTCTGCCTCCCCTCAACCTGTCCAGGACCCCTGACCCCTCTTTTGCTTGCCCAGTAGGCCAGGCTGGGTGGTGCAGCCCCTGCCCAGGAGTCAGCCTGAGCAGGCTGCAGAGGTGGGGCCTTGGAGTCCGGGGTCCTGGAGGAGTCAGGTCAGAGCCTCCACATTTCGTCCACAGAGGGCCAAGGCATGGAAAGCTGAGAGTGGGAATGGGCCAACTGGTGTCCCTGTGGCTCCTGGAGCAAGGGTCCGTCTGTCGGCTGTCGTGGTCTTGTTCACGCTCACTCTTCTTGCTTGCTTTAGGCAGGCACAGGATAGTGGGACTTCATGACCTGTGAAACCCCGCTCCAACCCCTACATTCCAGAGATGGGGCCAGAGAGGCTAAGTCACTTACTCAAGGTCAAACGAGGAGTGTTTTTTTTTGGTTCCTCCTCCCCACTTCTGCAGGCTCCAGAAGGCTTTAGGTGCCTGCTCAGGGAGCGAGCCAGCTCCAGGGTGCTGTTCTCAGTCCAGATATGGTGGGCCTTTTGGAGGGCACTGGGTGTCCCTTGGTGTGTGGGGGTCTCATCAAAGCCCCAGACCCAGCAGCTCTCTCCCCTGTGGGCCCCTGCACCTGCAATTTGGAAAATGAATAGGGACCTTGTTTGGGAGGAATGCCTTTCCTCTGGTGTTTGCTTTGGGTTCCCCCCCTCCATTCCTGGCTGCTAACCCAATATTTGGCTTTCTGTGCGCACTAAATATATTTCTTCATTTAACCCCCAGAATCCATGGTTTCCTACCTGCTTCCCACGGCCGGATCCACAGCCTGGAATGAAAACAGAACCCAGAGGGCATCGTCGGCCCAGGGCTGGGGGGCGGTGGCGGTTCCGGGAGGGAGGGGCCCCTCACCCACGCAGGGCATCTCCAGACTTCCTGAGAGGAGGCTCGGGGGAGGGGACTGACCCGCTTCTGCCACCCCCCTACCCTGCCCCCCGCAGCAGGGCTCTGCTCCTCTCTGGGCTGCAGCGCCTCCCACGCCCCAGGGCTGCAGGATCGGGTGCAGAGTTGCGCTCAGGGCCAAGGTGAAAACGCAGGGACCCTTGCCGCCCCCAAGTCCCCAACGCGGGGAGGGTGCCCCCACCTCCCAGCGCCCCTCGCTGTGAAAAGTCAAGGCAGCCGCGCTAAATGAGCTAAATCCAACCAGGCAGTGGAAAATTCCCTGCTGAAGCCTGCCGGATAGGAGCTGCGAGCAGTTAACACGGGGACGTGAAAGGCACCTGGCTCCAGGTCACCAACGCCAAGCCGCTGGCTGTGGGGAGGAGGAGAGCCCAGAGCCAGGACCAGGGCCAAGATCAAGCTCCCCCCAGCCCTGCCCCGGGGTTAGTGCCTGCTCAAAAATCCCCGAAATCAGGCAGGCTTGGGAGCTGGTGGCTGTACATTCTGTTTCTGCTTGAGCAGGAAAACAGGAGCTTCCGACCACCTGATTTACAGCCTTGGCATGGTTTTGACACACACATCACTGGAGGGAGGGAGGCGCACTTGTGGTTCTGCAGATGGGATCTGGCATGGTCGCTTCCTGCCTGGCTGGGCAGGCACAGGCACACACGGGGGCCCAGGGAGAGGCCGCCTTCCTGCCTCAGAGGCTGCCCACTGCCTGCCCTGCCCCCTACCAGTGTGAGTAGGACCCTCAATGGACAGTGTTGCAGCTTGAGGCCAGCAGGGGAATGCGCGGGCACAGGGGCAATGGAGCTGAAAGTCCTGGTGGCCAGTGGGGCCCCTTCCGGTCTTCTTTCATCCCCTGTGTTCACTTTACGGTGTGTCTATGAAGCAGGTGCCTTGTGTCGAGAGGGGCGCAGAACACCAAGTCCCTGGTCCTGCACCTAGTTCCACAGGAAGAGGCAAGAGGAATGCAGCTGGTGTCCCACAGCAGGGCCAGGTAAGAAGCCCTGGAGAGACAGAGGATTCCGTTGGCGAGGTCAGGAGAGGCTTCCCTGAGGCGGGGACAGCCGTGTTTGTCAGGGATGCCCTCTGCGGGGACCGATTCCCTGGCACTTATCTGGCTCGCTCCTGGGCTGAAGCCTGCCCCCAGCGCTGTCTCTTGTTTCACTCTTAGATGAGCCAAGTGCAGGTGTCAGGGTCTCCTCTGTCAGGAGCCATGAGGTTTTGTGGGGGGCTGGGAACAGGCAGGGGTGAACCCCTTTGCTGGTCTCCACCATCAGGCTTGCACTGAGAGTATGATGTGTTGGGGTGGGCGTTGTGGTCACAGCAGCCTGGGCCACCTCTTGGGACACCCATATCCCATACTGGAACACCTGGGAGCGAGTCCTGCCTCTGCTTCCTATCGAGTTTGCTACTGTGCCTGAGAGGTAGCAAGCGATGGGCTGGGTCCTTAGGTTCCTGCCGCCTAGGTAGGAGCCCCTGGTAGAGTTCCAGGCTTCTGGCTTTGGCCTGGCCTGGCCTATCCCTGGCTGTTGTGGGCATCCGGGGAGTGAACCACTGGATGTCCCCTGTCCATCCCCCACTGACTCACTCACTCTGCCTTTCAAATAACTAAACAGAAACCTTAAAAAACATGGTATGCTTTGGGCATCAGGATGTGGCTGCTCTAACAAACTGGGCTTGGGTGTCCCCTTATCTGCGCCCCACCCCCAGAACTGTGTGCTCCTCCTTGGGTTGGGGTAGTGTGTCATGTGACTCCTTGCCTCCCTGCCACTCCTGCCAACCTGGACCGTCCAGACCACCACAAGTTCTCTCACCCGCTTCCCATGGGATGGGGCCTGGACACTGCTTCCCTCCCCTCCAAGAGCCACAGATGTCCCAGGCGCTGATGTGAGTGCTGGGCACACAATGAAGGAAAGCTCGCCTGGCTCTGAGAGTTTGCATTTGACAAACATTGCATGGTAGACGGACACTTGGTGTCTGCACTTAGCACTTGCACCCAACTTCCCTCCCCCTGGGGCCTAGGGGTGGTCAGGGAGGTGCTACTGCCACTGGCACTGCCAAGATGGAACACAAAGCTCAAACTCCTAGTGTTTTGCCCACATTTAAAAAAAATATTTATTTATTTATTTGAAAGGCAGAGTCACAGGGAGAGTGAGAAAGGTCTTTCATCTGCTTGTTCACTCCTCAAATGGCTGCAATGGCAGGGGCTGGGCCAACCCAGAGGACAGGAGCCAGGAGTTGCTTCCAGGTCTCCCATGTGGATGAAGGAGCCCAAGGACTTGGGCCATTTTCTCCTGCTTTCCCAGGCCATAGCAGAGAGCTGGATTGGAAGAGGAGCAGCCAGGACTTGAACTGGCATCCATATGGGATGCTGGTGCTGCAGGTGGTGGCTTTACCTACTAAGCCACAACCTTGGCCCCTGGCCCACATTCTCATTATCAGCCAGTGGAACTTGGGTTCAAACCCTGCTCTTGCAGCTGTGGCCTTGGCCCACTTTTTTTTTTTTAAAGATTTATTTATTTATTTGAAAGGCAGAACTACAGACACACAGAGAGAGGTCTTCCATCCACTGGTTCCCTCCCTAAGTGGCCACAATGGCCAGAACTGATCCGATCTGAAGCCAAGAGCCAGGAGCTTCTTCTAGGTCTCTCACATGGGTGTGGGGGCCCAAGGGCTTGGGCCATCTTCTACTGCTTTCCCAGGTCATAGCAGAGAGCTGGATCAGAAGTGGAGCAGTCGGGACTTGAAGTGGTGCCCGTATGGGATGCCGGCACTGCAGGCGGCGGCTTTACCATCACACCACAGCGCCGGCCCTTGGACCATTTTCTTCTCTGTGAAAGACCAGCCTCGGTGGCTGGCTGTGAAGATCAAGTGCACTCAGAAGCTATGCTATGTAGTTCCTCTTCCTCCTCTTGGACCTAGGAGTATGACATCTGTCCTTCTCCCCTGGCCTTGGTTCTTAGAAGAGAGCAGGGGACAGGGGCAGGATTGGTGGGGAGGGAGAACCCACACCTGGGCTTTGGTAGCACGGGACCCCATCCTCAGCTCATCCCAGTGGGAGGGGGTGGGCATGCTGCTTTCCTGTACTCCCTGCTGGTGGAGGCAGCCTATGGAACTGGTGACAGATTCCGCCCAAAATATGAACGATGCGATTGTGCGCTTGACAGAGAAAAGACTTCAGGTCGAGGAGATGTTTTCAATGGCTGTAACCCCAAGACAGAGTCGTTCCCTGAGTTAACAGAGACCCGGGTGCCGGCTTCTCTTTGATGGTCCTGCGGGCGCTTGTATGGCCACAGAGAGCTGTTCTCGGCGCGGACGGATGGATCTTGTCTGAAAGCTTTTATTCTCTTCTTCATCTTAATCACACCTCCTACCTCCTGGAGGGAGCTGGGGATCCCTAACTCAGCTTCTCGGACAACAAAGGCTGTTAACAGAGTCCTGGTGGGTGAGGTCCCAAACAGAAAGCCGGGTCTTCACGGAGCTCGCTAGGAGCTTCCGCCTGGCCCTGCCCCACTGTTCAGAAACATCTGAGGGCTGGGTTCCAAGGGGTCCCTAGAGGAGTTTAGGAGGTCTTGTGTGTGTGTTGGGGGTGGGAGTGGGCAGAGGAAAGCCCCTCCTCACCAGCTTGTCAGCGTTTGAGAGGACGCTTGCAGGCCGGCTGAGTGCAGAGATGGCCCTACAGAATGTTTGCTTGGCAACCATTGCATTTTTGAGGTTCCCCTGGGCACTGGGGGTGAAGGTGGGTAGGGCAGTTGTGTGTCCAGGCTCACCCACGAGGAAGGAGAGCCCCACACTAGGAAGTCGCTTTTGATGCCATTGAGAACTGACTGGGAAAAGGCAGCCAGGGTGACGCAATTGTGGCCTTCAGCCATAGGACAGCAAGAGTGGGGTGGGGGTGGGAGTGGAGGGTGAGGTTTAGGAATTGTTGGTGGCAGGAGGGGGGTTCGACACTGCCTGGGGTGCCCACATCCCACACTGGAGTTCCTGGGTTGGAGTCCCAGCTCTGCTTTCTGAGAGCAGCAAGTGACGGCTCTGATACGTGGGCCCCTGCCACGCTTATGGGAGACCTGGATGGAATTCTCGGCTCCTGGCTTCGTCCTGGCCCAGCCTTGGCTATTGTGGACACTTGGAGAGTGAACCAGTGGGTGGAAGATCTCTCTCTGTCTCCTTGCCTTTCAAATAATAATAATAATAATAATAATAAGAAATTAAAGGTGGGGACAATGTTGTCCAGGAAACATCTTGGGGGAAGATGACCCTGTCTTCCAAAAATCTAGAAGCACCTTCCAGCCTGCCTTAGGATTCTTAAGCAGGAACCCAAGACAGAATTTTCTGGTCTACCGGCGCTGGCTCTGGGATTGCTGGGAAAGTGAGTGAGCCTGGCTTGCAGCCCACCCTCAAGCACCGAGGCTCTCACTGGGTGGCGCCTGGCCGGAGGTTGGTGTCAGCTGGGCCAAGGTCCTGCCCATTGACACCACAGCCGGGCTGGGCCACAGGGCAGCTCCTGGGGGTAGGGGAGTGAGGTCAGAAAGACACACTGTAATTAAATCTTTTTTTACCTCCGCCTCACCCCCAGCAGGAAGTTATTCTTGGTGTTCAGTGTGGGGGAAGAAGGGGTGGGGAGTGAAGCCGAGGGTGCTCTTGACCTGGTGGCCTTCCCGTGACTGGGCGGAGAGGTGCGGAGATGGAAGGAGAGATTTCCTCGAGCGTCTTTTCATAGAGGCCAGGGTGTCTCACCGCTCTCTTTCCAGATGCTTCTGTGACGTTGGAGCACAGAGAGGGCCGGAGCGTGGCGTGCTGGCCTCTGCCACCTGAGCCCACCGACTCCAGCCCCTCCCCACCTCCTGTCCTCTTTCCTCAGACGTCGGGGTTGAACGTGGACCATATCCCAGGGAGGAAAATAGGGCAAGTCCACTTGTGTGGGCAGTAGCAGGTGGGGCTGTGTCTTCCAAAGTGGTGGCTTGCTTTAGGCTTTGTCATCAGCTCCTCCTCCCCCTCCTCTCCCTCCTCTCCCTCCTCCCCCACCTCCCCCTCCTCCCCACTCCCCCTCTTCCCCCTCCTCCCCCTCCTCCCCCTCCTCCCCCTCCTCCCCCTCCTCCCCCTCCTCCTCCACCCTCCACCCGGAGTCACACAAAGGCCCACACTGCAGGGCTGAAGACACTGAGCGAGAAACCAGAGGTTGAGAATAAGCATTTTCACCGGCTCTGTCCTCTTGTGCAGGGACTCCTAGGAAGAGCTGTTTATTCCTTCTCCCTTCTCCCTCGGGTGTTCTGTCTCCATCAATCCCTCAGCCTTCCTCTCCTCTTCTCCCCAAAACCGGAGCCAGGGCCAAGGAAGCGTAGCCAAGAGTGCAACGTGCTCCGGTCCCCCTGCGGCAAAGATTCCAGCGTCTCCCATTCAACAGGAGCCAAAGTCTACAGGAAATCGGACGTGGGGTCCAAGTTCTTGGAGCAGGGATCGCAAGCACTTCACCCTCACGAAGAAAAATGACCGCCACAGAGGGAGCTGCTCCAGAATGAGGATCCCGGATCCTGTTCCCTGCTCCCCTGCTCCCGCGATCCTTGGTGGCTGCGCTCGCTCGCCTCCACTTGCCTTTGACAAAAGCCTCACCTCCAGTCCTTGGGAGCAGCGCCTTCCTCTCCCAGCCCCTCCCCTCTGTCCACCCCACCTGTGGAGCCAGCTGGCGCCTGCAGCGAGCCCACCTGTGTTTATGCCATTTCCTTTCCACAATTAGTCGTCAGTCATCCTGACTGAACGGGGGTATCTCGGAGGTGGGCGAATGGGTAGGCGTGGGGAGAGGGCAGGCAGGGCCCTTAGCCTGGATGGTGGCCCAAGGGGCCCAGCCCTGCCCTCACATCCAGCGCCTCCTCCTCGCACCCTCCACATCACCCACTCCCCAGCCTTGTTCCCTTGTCCCCTCTGCGGTCTTAACTCTGTCCTCACCGCTCCCTGCCACCCCTGCCTTTGCTGAGGGCCCTGCCCTGGGCACCTGCCACAGCCTCCTGCTAGTTTGCATCATAGGCTGCGGTCTCGCCTCTTCCCTATCTCCCAGCACGAAGCTGGAGTGATCCTTGTCAACCTCAGTGTGGCCGAGCCGTCTCCATCGGAGTCCTGCAGCAGGTCCCGCAGTCTTCAGGGCAGTGGGCGCGAGGCTCTGTGCGGCCCTTCTGCTAACTGTGGGTGGGGCTCTGCTCACTGCTCTCTCCCGCCTCACATGCTGGGCTCCTGTTTATACCTTCAGTGGTGCTCTCACCCTTGCCTCTGGATTTTTTCTTTTTCTTTTTTTTTTTTGACAGGCAGAGTGGACAGTGAGAGAGAGACAGAGAGAAAGGTCTTCCTTTGCTGTTGGTTCACCCTCCAATGGCTGCTGCGGCCAGCGCGCTGCGCTGATCCAATGGCAGGAGCCAGGTGCTTATCCTGGTCTCCCATGGGGTGCAGGGCCCAAGTACTTGGGCCATCCTCCACTGCCTTCCCTGGCCACAGCAGAGAGCTGGCCTGGAAGAGGGGCAACCGGGACAGAATCCGGCGCCCCGACCGGGACTAGAACCTTGTGTGCCGGCGCCGCTAGGCGGAGGATTAGCCTATTGAGCCGCGGTGCCGGCCTGCCTCTGGATTTTTTTTCCTTAAAGATTATTTACTTGAAAGTCAGAGTTACACAGAGAGAGGAGAGGCAGAGAGAGAGGTCTTCCATTCGCTGATTCACCCCCCAGTTGGCTGCCACAGCTGGAGCTGCGCTGATCTGAAGCCAGGAGCCAGGAGCTTCTTCCAGGTCTCCCGGCCATCTTCTACTGCTTTCCCAGGCCATAAGCAGAGAGCTGGATCAAAGTGGAGCAGCCGGGACTCGAACCGGTGCCCATATCGGCTGCTGGCACTGCAGCCACAGCACCAGCCCTGCCTCTGGATCTTTGCACAAGACCCTCCCTCTGCTGAATACCCCTCCTTCCCTATGTGAGCGTTGTGGGAACATGCACTAATACAAACACACGGCAGGCGTGCACACACATGCATGGCTCAATCCCTCTGGGATTGCAATTTTCAGGAAGAATTTCTGGAGGGAGCCCCTCCTCCAGCACCACCAAGTCCCACCTCACACGAAACACACACCTTCTGGGTGGGTGATCCCGTTGACGACTTCCTCCCCCTCGCGAACTCTTGTCTGGGTACTTTGCAAGGTCCCTTCTCTGCTGGTAATAGGGTAAGGGCTCTGCTATCAGAGGAATCTATTGCTCCGTCTCTGTGCTTTGTGGAAAATCAACTGCATCCCTTGCTCTAAGTCTGCGGAAAATGGCATTGGCATCAGCGAATCGGAGAAATTGGTTTAGGGGGATGTTACCAGATCCGAGTCAATGGTGGGGTAGCAGTGCCCTTGCTGCTCAGGGAGGTCTCGGGTCGGAGGGTCTCTTTACCCTGGATTGGAGGAAGAAGTAGGAAACCTGGCAGCTGTCACTCGAGTAAAGCTAATCCTGCAGAAGGCAGAGCCAGAGGACCAACAGAAAGGGGGTCCATCATGTTCCTCCAAAGAGCGGCTGAACTGAACCCAACCTGAAGCCGGTACTGGCCGGTATTCCTGGGTGTGTATGCCTTAAATCACTTCTATGATGTAGGCCGGTTTGAATTGGCTGTTTTTGAAGCATGCAAAAAATCCTCTTGTACCTGCTCTTCATCTCCCCTGGTTTTTTCTTTCTTTTTTAAATGTTTATTTATTCATTTGAAAGACAGAATTACAGAGAGAAAGGAAGAGACAGACACAGAGAGAGATCCTCAATTTACTGGTTCATTCACCAAATGGTTACAATGGCTGGCGCTGGGCCAGGTTGAAGGCAGGAGCTGGAAACTCCATTTAGGTCTCCCACATGGGTGCAGGGGCCCAAGGATTTGGGCCATTCACAGGTGTATTAGCAGGGAGCTGGATTGGAAGTGGAGCAGCTGGGATTGGAACTAGCGCTTGGATGGTGGTATTGCAAGTAGCGGCTTAACCCACTGCACCACAATGCCAGCCCCTCCCCTGATTTTTTTCTTTTCCCTCTGGGCACTCCCCTCTACTCTGTCCAGGTTCTGTTCCCATTCTCTTGTATGATGGTGCTCCTCCGAGATTTATCCTTGTTGTCACAAACCTGGTGATGTCTTCCATGATGACATTTGCCACACCACTGCCTTTCAAATCTGTGACAGCAACAGCCCAGGCAGGAATATGCAGCAGCTTTGTAACATCTCTCGTTTGTCCCACAAACGTATCAGACTCAACAAGTTCGAGATTGACGTGTTTATTTTTTGCCACATACGTGTTCCTGATCTTGAATTCCCAACCTTGATTAATGAGCTCAACTACCCATCCTGGTGTTTTAGCCAGAAGTTGGATGTCATCTTCCTTCTGTTTGTCAAAGTAAAGCTTCAGTGATCCATCTTTTAATATACTTATTTATTTATTTTAAGGGCAGAGAGAGAGAGACAGATGGAAAGAGATCTTCCATCTGTTGGCTCACTTCGCCAAATGCCCACAACAGTCGGGACTGGGGCAGGCTGGGGCCAGGAGCCTGAAATTCCATCCAGATCTCCCATGTTGGGGCAGGGACCCAAAGAGTTGAGCCATTATCTTCTGCCTCTCAGGGGGTGTATTGGAAAGAAGCGGGATGGGAAACAGAGCAGCTGGGACTCAAACCAGGCACTCCAACATGAGGTTGTGGGTGTCCCAAGCAGCAACCACTGTGCCAAACACCTGCCCCTCCCCCTCCCTCTTGCATAACCTCCCACATGCAGGCAGTGGCACGTCCCATCTCGTTGGCTGTCCTCCTCAAACCCATGGCATCTGCCCTGCTGTGTGGTCCCCACCCACCTGCACTGCTGTTGTTCAGCTGTCTCATCTCTCTGTAGAGCATCCTCCGATCTGCCCTCCTCACTGCTGTCAACCATCTTCTAAAATGTAAATATGACCACTCATGGCATCTGCCGACAACCTGTTTCCTCTGGCTACCAGAACCATTGCCATTCTAAATCTTTGAACTTCTAGAAGTTTCTAGGCCTTTGTTTATGTCACTCTCCTGTCTCTCCAGGCAAACCCTTCCTGTCCTCAGGTGTGGGTGCCCCCCCAGGTTGGCTGCTCCCTTCTGTGTCCATGGAGACTTAAATGCTGGCTCCTCTCTTAAGTGTATCACACCGTGTCAATTTTGGGAGGCAAGGAGCCTGCCCCTCAAGCCTCCCACACATCGACCTACCTGTCTGTTCTTCACCTCCTGCCTTAGGCTTTGAGCTCAGGGGGGTAACATGCCCCTTACCTCTGTATCCATGGTCCTGGCACAAGCCCTGGGCCTAGAGCAGGGCTCAGGTTCTGCTATGTGAATGAATGAATGAACAAATGAGTGAGGGAACTGGAGCTCCAGCCTGGAAGATTCTCCCAGGAGCTACTCTCTGCAACATGGCCTCTATCCAGCCTGGAGGTGAGCATGCCCTCCAGGGCAGAGGCACACTGTGCAGGGGGCTGCCCCAGGCTTGGGGTCCCTGCAGGAGGTGACCCCACCCTTCAGGGTGAGGGGTGTATTGTTCATCTTCCCACGGCTGTAAGGAACTGTCTGGGATAGCCCAACTTTATGGAGAAAAGAAGTTTGCTGGGCTTGCAGCTTCAAGCGCATGGTGCAGGCAGAGGCTCAGCCCTCTAGAAAGGGCTCTGCGGGCGGCATCCCAGCCTGGCTGATGGTGATGGAAGGAGCATGTGTTGGGGGCAGGAAGGGGCACATCCGGACACTGGAAGTCACAGAGCAGGAAGGGCTGGGTTTGCTCCTACCGTGATGACTCTCTTGTGAGAACTACCATGGTCGCCCCAAAACTACTATCATCCCTCACAAGGGCAGGGCCCCCTCGGGCCTCCCACTAGGTCCCACTTCCAGAAGGATCCACAACTTCTCCCCCTGCCACTGCCCAGAGCTTTGGAGGATACTGAACCGCAGCCAAACCACAGCAAGGTGGGAAGGAGAGGCCGTGGAGGGCCCCGGAGGTTGACGCAGGCGTGGGCAGGAACTGGGGCTCACTCTCCTCGCTGCCAGATCTACCCTGGAATTCTGGGACGGTTAGGACTGCTTGGATCTCTAGGATTCCCAGGAAAGTGCCTTTTGCCGCTCTAGGGGCAGCTGTGGCTACAGGGAGACGTCCAGGCTGCCCAGGAGCGAACGAGGCACAGAGGCAGGTACTAAAGGGCCCACTGTGCAGGGCCCCGGCCCCTGCTGCCCACCAGCCTACCAGCTGTCCGTCACTTGGATGACGGTTGGAGGCAGGCGGGATGCGTGGGGGAGCCCCACTCGGATCAGCTGATCCTGGGCCGCCGCAGCTGGTGAGAGGGCACCGGTTTTAAATTATGAGTTCTGAATTCTGATGAAAACTACTGATAATAACAACCACATGACGAGAACTCACCGGGATGCCTAATCCTCTCTGCAGCAGGCCTCTTAATGAGGTCACGTTCCTGGGCGGTGCGGGATTGGATTTCCAGCGAGTGTCAGAGCCCCGCCTCCAGCCACTCCTCTCCTCTCTGCCTGGCTTCTGCCCTCCTGGCTGTGATGCATCTGAGCCCGGCCTCAGTGGGTGTGCAGAGGGCCCCGCGGGGGCCTAGGGCAGGGCTGTGACGCTTGGCAGGGGTCCCTGCTCCCACCACCCACGTGACTGGGGCTGGCTCCCTCCAGTCCCGAGGGGAGGCCCTGTTCTTTTTGATTGCTGGCGAAATGAGGAATGCGGGAATGTGGGGATGAGAAGGAGCAGGCTCAGCAAACAGCAACTCAGAAGCCACTCGCAGTCTACTCTGCAGCCCCAGGCCACAGCCACGCACGTCCAGGCCTCTCCCCACCCTGCTGGCTGGGTGGGGGACACCTGCAACAGTTCTGTTGGTCACCCCTGTGTCCCCACCCGCCCTGCCTTCCTCCTCCCCGCTTCCTGCAGCCTTTATCTCGCTGGAAGAAAGAGCCATTTCCGGGATATTTGGGTTTCAAGAGCTTCTCAAGGCCAAAAGGAATGAAATACCAGTGGTGGAATCTGACAGGCGGTTTTGGAGGAATTAAGACAGGAGGGTGTCCTGGGCTCCTTTCTGAACCCTGGTAACCCCTGCTTCCCTGCCCTGGGCTGGAGGCTGGGAGGCAGGGGCGACCCAGCCTCTTGAAGTCCTTGTTCTCTGCAGAGAACGGGGAGCAGGGCTTCTGCTGGGAGTGATGTTGGCAGTGCACCCTCTCTTGTGATCTCTCGAACGTGCTGCCTCTGCAGTGGGGTCACGCCTGGTGAAGGGTGGACTCCCTTTCCAGTTTCCTGTAAGCTGGAGACGCCCAGTAAACAACAGAAAGTTCCTTCCTCTCTTCCTTTTTTTTTTTTTATTTTTAAGATTTATTTATTTGAAAGGCAGAGTTATAGAGAGACAGAGGCAGAGAGAAAGGTCTTCCATCTGCTGGTTCAGTCTCCAGATGGCTGCCAAAGCTGGATCTGTGCCGATCCGAAGCCAGAAGCCAGGAGCTTCCTCCGGGTCTCCCATGCGGGTGCAGGGGCCAAAGCAAGGGCTTGGGCCATCTTCCACTGCTTTCCCAGGCCATAGCAGAGAGCTGGATTGGAAGTGGAGCAGTCGGGACTCGAACTGGCACCCATATGGGATGGCATTTGGGATGCTGGTGTGGCAAGCGGTGGCTTAACCTGCTGCGCCCCAACGCTGGCCTCAGCAGTATGTTTCTTAGAGTTGCCCTTGTGATGGCCCTGGCAGCTGCCGAAGGATCTGTAGCTGAGTCCAGGGCCTGGGGGATGGACAGACGCAGGTCAGCGGTGCTGTGTGCTTTAGGAACTGTGGGCAGGGGACGCCTCTGGTGTCCTCCTTGAGACACAGTGAGACCTGGACGCCCTCAGCTCTGCTTTGAAGACTTGGAAAGGGCCGGGGAGGGAGAGGCCAGAAGCTGAGTTTGGCAGAGCCTAGTCGGGCTCCCTGAGCTGCTCTGGGTGTGGTCTAACTGGTGTGAGCCCTCCCACAGCCCTGTCAATTCCTGCCAACCTCTGACCCCCAGGAAGATCTGGTCCTACCTTCATCCTGTTCCTGGGGAGCCTGATCCTCCGTGGCCTATGGGACCAACTACCTCATTTTCAGGGCTCAGTGCAAAAGGAAAAAGCAGCATCCCTTGTTAAAAAGTGCTAAGAATGGGACCGGTGCTGTGCTGTAGTAGATAAAGCCAACTCCTGTAGTGCTAGCATCCCATATGGGTGCCGGTTCAAGTCCCAGCTGCTCCTCTTCTGATTCAGCTCCCTGCTAATGTGCCTGGGAAAGCAGTAGAAGATGGCCCAAGTGCTTGGGACCCTGTACACACATGGGAGACCTGGAAGAAGCTCCTGGATCCTAGCTTTGGATGGGCTCAGTTCTGGCCACTTGGGGAGTGAACCAGTGGATAGAAGACCTCTCTCTGTAACTGTGTCTTTCAAACAAAATAAATAAATCTTAAAAAAAAAAAAAAAGTGTAAGGATCCCAGCTGGGCATCTGGTCTAGCGGTTAGGACTTGGGTTGAGACACCCTTGTTCCAGGTTGCAGTGCCTGGGTCTGATTCTCAGTTTCACCCCCCAATTCCAGTTTTGCACTAATGCAGACCCTGGAAGGCAGTCGTGATGGCTCAGGTTGCTGGGTCCCTGCTACACATGGGAGACCGGGATTGGGTTCCTGGCTCTCAGCTTTAGCCCTACCTACCCCAGCTGCTGTGGAAGCTGGGGAGTGAGCCCCTGGATAGGAGCTCCCACCCCTTCTCTCAAAAAAAAAAAAAAAAAAAAAAGTCTTAAGAATCTCAGTGGGGCTGCTGTTTGTCCTCCCAGTTAAGACCGTTGCACTCCGCACTGGAGTGCCTGGGTTCGGTTCTTGCCTCTCGCTTCCTACCAATGCAGACCTGGAGAGGCAGTGGTGATGGCTCAAGGAATTGGGTTCCTGTCCCTGACTTGGATACCTGGATTGAATTCCTGCTCCTGGTTTTGGCCCCAGCCAGGGGCTGTTACAGGCATTTGGGAGGGGAACTGGAGGATGGGAGTTCTGTCTGTCTGCCTCTTATATGAAGTGAAAAGTTTCTGGATGGTGACAATAGTGTTAAACCAAGGCCATGACACCAGCCCTGGATGTCTACTATTTGCTTCTCGGAGCGGGGGACTTTGGGCCATCCCAGAAACAACTCTAAGTTTGAATTTCCAGGCCCTGGTGACAGGTGACAGAGGAGTCTGTGCTGCTCGATAACTCTCCAGCCGCACCCTGGGGATTAGGGACCACCTGCTCCGGTGCCCCCATCAGGGGCAGCTTCCTTTGCTTTTCCTCTCCCCGTGTTCTCTTGGGGGGTATCACGTCTGGGAAGCCAGGCAGGAGGGTGCAAATGCTGGAGATGGAGGAACAAACTGAAGGCAGAGCGGCGGATTCCCATGAAACGGTGGCTTCTGTGACCCTAACTCTTCGGCGAGGCAGGGAAGCCGGCCCGCGCAGTTCCTGTTGTTCCAGCGACCTGAGCTCCAGGTGTAGTCTCTGCTGCTTGCTTCACAGCAGAAGCAGGCCCTGGACTCCCGCCTCCCCACCCCGCCACCGCCACCGCCACCGCCACCGCCACCGCCACCGCCAGGCAGCTGCTGAGAAGCGCGGATAAACACTCAGCGTCTGGGAGCCCACGTGGAGCGCTGGAGTGCGGAGACAGCCGTTATGGGCTTATTATCAGGCACCTGCCGGGCAGCAGGTCTTTCCTCCAGAAGACAGCACGCGGAGATAAATGACCTGGCCAGAGCAGCCTCCTTGGAGAGACGCGAAAGGCCTCGGAGCCGGCAGAGCCGAGCGTACAGAGCCGTCACTGGGCACAGGCAAAGCCACAGCGGCTCAACCGCTAGCATCACCCAAGGCATCCGTGAACCGGAAGTACTTGCTGCGGGTCGCTTGGGCTCCATCCAAGGCATCCGTGAACCGGAAGTACTTGCTGCGGGCTCCATCCAAGGCATCCGTGAACCGGAAGTACTTGCTGCGGGCTCCATCCAAGGCATCCGTGAACCGGAAGTACTTGCTGCGGGTCGCCTGGGCCTGCGTAGCTGTGGAGGACAGGAGGGCATGCCCCCAGGGCGCTGCCTCCAATCTAGTTGGAAGATGCAACTGGCCCATCTCCTGGGGGTTGCTCTCCAGGGGAACGTGTTGATGGAAGCTGTCGGCAGAACGAATCCAACAGAAAGCGGGGGCAAGGCGGTAGCAAGGAGTCCAGGCCATCGGCTTCAGAGCCGTCAAGAAGGACTTGCAGTTGCTGGCAGGTGGGGCGCCCCCGGAGAGCCGGGATTTGAGCGGCGTCCTGAGGGTTTGGCTTGCTGGGAGCTGGAGCGAGCGGGGGGAATGGGGCAAGGCAGGCGGACATTGAGCACAGGAGTGTTGTTGTCGGGAGGACACGGTTTCCAATGCTGGCGCCACTTCTCTGAGCAGTTGTGGCTTTGGGGAAGTGACTAAGCCTCTCGCATTTATCACACGGGGAGAAATAGCGCCCACCTCAGAAGATTGCTGTTAAGGATTAGCTAAGATCTCCGTAAAGCATTGAGCCTGGTGCCTGGCACATAGTAGATGTTCAAGAAACGATGGCGCATTTTTATTGTTAGCTGCAAAAGCAGGAAAGTGCGTGCTTGGGCAACGATTTCTGTCTCACTCGACGAGAACGGGGTTTATTTAGGGAATAGGCGGCTTTAAATCCACGACGGGGCCAAGTTCAGAAAACGAACGTTTTTGGCAGAGGAGAGAGAGAATTAAGTGACCTGTTGAGATCTAGGAGAGTCATTCTTGCGCTCTCCCTCATTCCTTGAACACAGGCTCACACTGGCGCTAAACTCCAGTGGCTGTGTGTGTGTGTGTGCCGCACGCTTTCTCCAGGGATGTCTTCCTGCGTTTCAGAAGGCAGCAAGATCGTCTGAGTTGGGAAGTAACCAGGAAAGCTTCGGAACATGTGAGCAAAGGGATGGTTGGAAATAGAAGGGGAAACTCTGGGAATTTTAAAAAATGGCCGTAATTCAAGGATCTGCCTGGCTTTTCCCTGTGGTAAGGCACAGGAAGCCTGAGAGGATGTTCCCACTTCTGCTTCCCCCCGGGCGGGTCTTCTTGGAGAGGGGACTGGAGTTGCTGTTCCCCTTTTGGGAGTCGTGATACTCGGGAAAAACCTTTTTTTTTTTTTTAAAGGAATGAAACCCTTTTCCCCAAGATTTATTTATTTATTTATTTGAAAGTCAGAGTTACAGAGAGAGAAGGAGAGGGAGAGGGAGAGAGAGAGAGAGAGAGGTATTCCATCTGCTGATCTGCTGGTTCACTCCCCAATTGGCCGCAATGGCCGGAGCTGTGCCTATCCAAAACCGGGAGCCAGGAGCTTCTTTGAGGTCTCCCACGCAGGTGCAGGGGCCCAAGGACTTGGGCCATCTTCTACTGCTTTCCCAGGCCATAGCAGAGAGCTGGATGGGAAGTGGAGCTGCCAGGACTCGAACCGGCGCCCATATGGGATGCTGGCACAGCAGGCAGTGGCTTTCCCCGCTATACCACAGCGCTAGGTCCAGGGAAAAATGCTTTTTTACACAGGACCTTCGTAATGGCTTCCTTCCCAGAAGGTGACCTAGAGAGAGGCATTACAAAATATAAAATATGGATTCCTTTGGCCCTCCATCTTCACTTCTGGGCCTTTATCTTAAAGGAAATAATCAGACCAGAATGTCTGGTTTTTGTCTTGCTTAGACTAGCAAAGACATGGGGCTACCATTGTGGCCCAGCAGGTTAAGCCCCCGCCTGCAATGCCAACATTCCATATGAACACTGGCTCGAGTCTCGGCTGCTCCACTGCTGATCCAGCTCCCTGCTAATGCACCTGGGAAAGTAACAGAAGATGACCCTGCTGCTTGGGCCCCTGACACCCATGTGGGCGATGGTGTTCCAGGCTCCTGGCTTTGTCCTGGACTGTTTGGTGAGTGAACCAATGGATGGAAGATCTTTCTCTCTCTCTACTCCCCTATCACTGTTTGATAAATAAATAAATCTTAAAAAAATGCTGAACACTTAAAAATCATGCAGTTGTTGTGAGGGTGCCCTGGGCTCTGGGAGGTCCCCTGTGGAGCTGCACCTGAGGTGCAGGTGCTGTGCCACGCTTCTGCTGGCTGGTGACACTTTTCAAGAAGGCACAGTCTTGCAGGGAGAATGGTGAGGGAGGCATGGACGAGGTCCGTCCAGTGATTGAGATTGGGAAGCATCTGGGTCTTGCTTGGGTGCAGCAGCTGGGGTGTGTTTGTTTGCTTTTTATTGATTTACTTGAGAGAGAGAGGGAGAAGGAGAAAGAGAGCGCCCCCCCCCCCCATCTGCTGGTTCACTCGTCAAATGCCTGCAATCCAGGTCTCCACGTGGGTGGTTAGGGACCCAAGTACTTGAGCTGCTGCCGCTGCCTCCCAGGTCTGTATTAGCAGGAAGCAGAAAGCAGGAGCTGGAACTGGGATGCAAACTCAGATACTGGGATACAGGACCCAGGCGTCCTAACCTAGCTGGCACTGCGCCCGTCTGAAACCAGGAGCCAGGAGCAGCTTCTGGGTCTTCCACACAGGTGCAGGGGCCTAATTCCTTGGGCCTTCTTCTGTGCCTTCCCAGCCCATCATCAGGGAGCTGGATCAGACATGGAGCTGCATCCATACGGGATGCTTGCATTGCAGGTGGCAGCTGTAACAGCTATGCCATAATGCTACCCCTCTTTTTTTTTTTTAAGTTTATTTTGGTGTGAAAAGCCTGAAATCCATGCGGAGTTTGTAGGTAATATGCATTTTCTGTGAACTTTTGCAAGATTCCTCATATACCTATTTTTAAAAACAAGTTGTGGGCCAGCATGGTGGTGTAATGGGCTAAGCCTCTGCCTGTGGTGCTGGCGTCCCATATGGGTGCTGGTTTGTGTCCGGCTGCTCCTCTTCCAATCCAGCTCTCTGCTATGGCCTGGGAAAGCAGTGGAGGATGGTCTGGGTGCTTGGGCCCCTGCACCTATGTGGGAGACCAGGTGAAGGCTCTTGGCTCCCAGCTTCAGATTGGCTCAGCTCCGGCTGTTGTGGCCATTTGGGGAGTGAACCAGCAGATGGAAGACCTTTCTCTGTCCCTCCCTCTGTCTGTCTGTAACTCTGCCTCTCAAATAAATTAAAAAAAAAAAAAGTTGCTCAGAAGATTTGAAAACGCCTGCTTTGAATCTGGCCTGCCTGTTTCTGTTGCTGATCACTCCCTGCAGGAGGAGTTGCAAACCAAGGAAGGACCACAGTGCAAGGAAGGAGGCCCTCAGTCCGCAGCAGCGAGGGCGATGGTGGCGGCGGTGGAGCCTGCTTGCACCCTTAATTTGGCCAGAGGGGGTTAGCCGTGTGCTGGAGTGGGGAAGAGAGCGCACGTGTGTGCCACTAGGTGTGGCCATGGGGGTTGCACTGGCTTCCTCTGCTGTTTGGTTCGCGCCTGCTGTGTGCAGGCATCACATCAGTTTCCTCTTTACGTAGAGCTGACAGTCATACCTGTCGGGTGGGCAGAGTGGCTGCTCCATGCGTGCCAGCTCTCCTCCCTTCTGGAGGATTCTCCGGGCTGCCTCTGTGTGGCCAGACTCGTGCCTCTTGAGGCCCTTGGTAAGGCAGTGGACAGTTAGTCAAACTGCACTGTGGCCGGAGCCCTCCACTGCCAGCTGCTGCTTCCTGGCAGGGCCCGACCTGGCTAACTTCTGTCTGAGCAGGTGAGGCGGCAGGCAGCAGATGGGTAGGCTATTTTTAGCTCCCTGCGGAGGATGACGTATGTGACTTCCAAGGCCCATACCTGGATCTGTGCTTATCAGACATATGCACACAGATCCAGCGTGAGGCCAAGGAGAAATTTCAACAGAATGACGCCAGGGAAGGGGCCTCATCCTGAGCCAGGAAGGGCGCAGGTGTAACACAGTTCACCTTGGCTGGGCGTGCAGGTTGAGGTCCCTGCCTTAGGAAGTTGCCTCCCAAAGGTGCCCTCTTCTCACAGAGCCCTGTAGCTGCGCCCGAGCCATCTCTCCTGCTGTGGCTGGAGGCTCCTGTGGAGGCTCGGTCCCCTGTGTTGGTG
Organism: Lepus europaeus; assembly: GCF_033115175.1. Lineage (NCBI taxonomy): Eukaryota > Metazoa > Chordata > Mammalia > Lagomorpha > Leporidae > Lepus > Lepus europaeus. The sequence continues at coordinate 5,258,523 of NC_084842.1, read as the reverse complement.
TTGAGAAGCGATGAGACCGTTTTCCACAGGGGGAGTTCTTGGTTCTGGCGGGACTGGATTAGGTACAAGAGTGGGTTGTGATAGAGTCTGACACACACCTCTATCTCCGGCACGAGTGCTTCTCCCTCACATGAGCCCACTTGCCCTTCTGCCATCCATGGGACTCTCATCGTAAATTGAGCAGATGTGGGCACCATGCTCTTAGACTTCCAGAACCCCGACCCCATATAAACCTCTTTTGTTTGTAAATTACTCAGATGAAGGAGTTCTGTCACAGCAACAGAAAGTGGACTGAGATCCCTCCCTAGTGTTCCTGTGCTTGGGTCCTGGTGAATGCCTACCAGTCTTCTCGAACCTTTCCCTGACACCTGCAGGCAGTGTTACCCACTCACCATGGGCTGCCAGTCACCATCGCCACAGCGGTTAACACACAGGATTACAATCAGCTGCCTCTTCAACCGAACCAAGACTGCAGAGTTCGGGGGCCTGTCTTCTTCGAGTGTGTAGCTCCAGGATGTCACACGGAACTTGGCAGATGGTGGGTGTAGATGCATGATTAAACCATATAAATCTGTCAGTTTTGTGACATCTTTCCTTCCTCTTGGCCCCCACAAAATATGCTACAACTTTGCATTAACTTTTTTAAAGGTTTTTAAAAAAATTTATTTGAAAGGCAGAGTTATGGAGAGAGAGAGAGAGAGAGAGAGAAAGAGTGAGAGAAAGAGGAAGGGAGAGAGAGAGAGAGCTTCCGTCCTCTGGTTCACTCCCCAGATGGCTGCAGGGCCCAAGTCGGCCAGGCCAAGCAAGGAGCCAAGAGCTTCTTCCAGGTCTCCCATGCGGCACTTGGGCCATCTTCTGCTGCTTTCCCAAGTGCACCAGCAGGGAGCTGGATTGGAAGTGGAGCAGCTGGGTCTCCAACTGGCGCCTACACGGGATGCTGGCATCCCAGGTAGAGGCTTAGCCTGCTATGTTACAACAGCAGCCCTACATTAATTTCTTTTTTAGTAAAAATGCATAGGAATGGCGTTTGTTTCCAGAACGTCACAGCCACCCCTGAAGCCACTGGAGATGTGGGGACTCCCAAAGATGAGAATGCAAGTCCCTGTCCCTCGTCGTCAGCTTAGGAGACGTCTGTCTCAGTTACTTGTCAACAGGGTGGCATTTGCACCTGCTGTGGCTCACGGGTGGATTTTGGCTGGACCGAGGCTGCCCCAATAGAGCTGCCTTCACCATAGGTAAAGCAACAGCTTTAGAAAAGCAGGGCAGCCTGGGGGCCCCCTCAGATTCAGGTGAGAGTGAGCATTTGAGCCTCCTGGAGCTTGATGAGCACTGACTGGATTTGAAGGCTCAGAGGCTTCAGGTCCCACCAGTGTCCACAGGGTCAGGGCAGCCGGAGTAGCACAGGGGGAGGTCTGGGCTGTGCTTGGGGCCCTCCATGCCGGACTCTGTGTGGCATTTCTGGATGCTGAGTCAGAAGGCCACTGCATGTACCCCTGGATGCCCCGCAGCAGGTTCCATGGCCTCTGTGGAGACAGAGTGTCAAGGATGCTGGAGAGAAGAAGCCTGGAGAAGCAATAGCCATTCTTTCTTTCTTTTTTTTTTTTTTTTCAAGATTTGTTTTATGGAGCTGGCGCTGTGGTGTAGTGGGCTAAGCCTCTGCCTGTGGCACCAGCATCCCATATAGGTGCTGGTTCAGATTTCAGCTGCTACTCTTCTGATCCAGCTCTCTGTTGTGGCCTGGGAAAGCAGTAAAAGATGGTCCAAGTCCTTGGGCCCCTGCATCCATGTGGGAGACCCGAAAGAAGCTCCTGGCTCCTGGCTTTGGATCAGCCCTACTCTGGCTGTTGAGGCCATTTGGGGAGTGAACCAGAGGATGGAAGACCTCTCTCTCTCTCTCTCTCTCTCTCTCTCTGCAGCTCTGCAGCTCTGCAGTTAGAAGGAGAGAGACAGACAGGTCTTCCATCCACTGGTTCACTCCCCAAATGGCTGCAACAGCTGGGGCTGGACCAGGTCGAAGCCAGGAGCTTCATCTGGTCTCCCACATGGGTGCAGGGCCCCAAACACTTGGATCATCTTCCAGTGCTTTCCCAGGCACATTAGCAGGGAGCAGGATCGGAAGTGAAGCAGCTGAGATTGGAACTGGTGCCCATATGGGATGCCGGCACTGCAGGTGGTGGCTTAACCCACTACACCAGAACTCCAGGCCCACAATAGCCATTCTAAGGAGATGGTGTGTGGATGGCTAGAAGAAGAATTCAGCCCAGAGTTAGACTCCGAAGCTTCTTCCTTGTCACCCTGTCTTGGAGCCTGATTTCCAAGAGCCAGGTAAACATGAGGGCACCAGCCAGGGCCGGGGAGGGAAGGGTGAGGACCTGCTTGAAGTCCTGTCCCTGGATTTTCGTCGTTGCATCAACCAAATGAGATAGCAGAGCTCTGAGAACATGCTACTTCAGAAGGGTGAAATTACAGACTCGTGGCAGCCAGAACGGCTATTTGCAGTAATGACTACTCTAGCACAGGTTGGAAAAGTCTAGTAAATGTTGCCCTCGTTTGAAATGTTGCCCTGATCCCCGCCCCACCACCAGCCCGCTGCCTTGCAGGTTGGGAGGCAGAGTGACTATTTTCTGCTTGTTTGTGTTTCAGAGCCAAGCTGTCTGGAATGACTGTCTGGAAGACGCTCTTCCCCGTCCCAGCCACGGTACCCGGCAATCAGAAGCCATCGGCGAACCCAGGGCTGCCTCGGTAAACATTTATAAGATCTGGAGGGATCATTAGCTGAGGGTAGAGGATGTCTTTGTTTCAACGTCTCCGTCACCGTGAGTCCCAAACAGAATTCAACCTTTGCCCTTTAACTTATGGGAATTCAAGGGATGCCATGCGGAGAAGGAGAGGGAACACTGTCTGTACCTTAGAACATCAGATTCTGATGCCCAGGCTGCACTTCAGAGGGGTTAAGTTGGGGACCCTGGGGGGCTGCGCTGTGGCACAGCAGGTTAAGCCTCTGTCTGCGATGCTGGCACCCATGTGAGTCTTGGTTGCTCCACTTCCGATCTAGCTCTCTGCTAATGCACCTGGGAAAGCAGTGGAAGATGACTCAAGTCCTTGGGTCCTTGCACCCTTGTGAGAGACCCGGATGGAGTTCTGGGCCCCTGGCTTTGCCCTGGCCCAGCCCCTGCCATTGTGACATTTGGGGAGTGAACCAGCAGATGGAAGATCTTTCTCTTTCTGTGTCTCTCCCCTTCTCTGTGTAACTCTGCCTTTCCAATAAGTAAGTACAATCTGTAAAGAAAAAAAAAAAATCAGAGTCCCTGGAGGTGATGCCCAGGCACCTTATATTTTGCAAATCTCACCAAGTGATTCTACCGTGCAGCCATGGCCAGGAACCACTGACTTACATGGTGCAGCCCTTGTGCCCATGCTGGAAGCCCTGGGGCGGGACGAGGTGCAGGTTGGGCTTCTTCTCTTCCCAAGGGGATCCTGCTTCCTTGTGCCCCTGCCACACACATCTCTCTGTGCCCAGTGTGACTCTGGAGTGTCAAGATCTGGATTTTGCTGGAGCTTCACCGATCCAGCCAAAGCCACAGGAATCTACTCCATGGAGGAGTTTAAGAGATTTTAAAGTGCAGCATTGGCCATAGGAGATGTTACTTTCCTCCTCCTGTTACCTTTGCCACGCACGCCACCCCTGCATTCCTTTTCTTAGTGGCCCTCGTGGAAATCTAAGCACCACCTTCATTCTTGTACATTCCTTCAGCCCCTGTATCGGTCCCCAGGCCTCAAGGATGCTACTTCCGGCTCTTTCCCCGTGCTTTCTGCCCTGGCCGAGGGCTAGTCCTTGGTCTTGACTGTATTCCCGTCACCTGGACTGGCCTCATTCCTGTCTGTTCCATCGGCTGCCAGCCTTCCCAGCAAAGAGTCCACATACAAATCGCCCATGCCGTTGCCTGCTTTGAGCTCTCATTACTTCCTGGTGCTTTTCTTTTCTTTTTTCTTTTTTTTTTTTTTTGACAGGCAGAGTGGACAGTGAGAGAGAGACAGAGAGAAAGGTCTTCCTTTTGCTGTTGGTTCACCCTCCAATGGCCGCCGCGGTAGCGCGCTGCGGCCGGCGCACCGCGCTGTTCCGATGGCAGGAGCCAGGTGCTTCTCCTGGTCTCCCATGGGGTGCAGGGCCCAAGCACTTGGGCCATCCTCCACTGCACTCCCGGGCCACAGCAGAGAGCTGGCCTGGAAGAGGGGCAACCGGGACAGGATCGGTGCCCCGACCGGGACTAGAACCCGGTGTGCCGGCGCCGTTCTTTTCTTTTTTAATATTTATTTTATTTATTATTTGAAAGTCAGAGTTACACAGAGAGAAGAGAGGCAGAGAGAGAGAGAAATCTTCCATCCAATGCTTCACTCCCCAATTGGCCGCAACGGCTGGAGCCGCGCTGATCTGAAGCCAGGAGCCAGGAGCTTCTTCCAGGTCTCCCACGCGGGTGCAGGGACCCAAGGACTTGGGCCATCTTCTACTGCTTTCCCAGGCCATAGCAGAGAGCTGGATAGGAAGTGGAGCAGCCGGGTCTTGAACCGGCGCGCATATGGGATGCTGGCACTGCAGGCAAGGGCGTTAACCTGCTGTGTCACAGCGCTGGCCCCTCCTGTTGCTTTTCTAATAAGGTTGAAGCTCCCCAGCACGTCCGTGATGCTCTGAGTGCCAGATAGCTTTGCAAGAGCCTCATCGCCCGTCAACTTAAGGACCTAGACTCCAGCCACATGTGAGGGTGGAGTCCCCTTTTTGAAGTCAAGAGATTGTGGAGAATGGAATTAAAAGGTAACTTGGTTTAGGTGTAAAAAAGTTTTGAAGTCGATGCAAAGTTTTTCTATTTTTTAAAGATTTATTTATTTGAAATAAGAGAGAGAGAAACAGTGAGAGATAGAGAGAGAGAGAGAGGAAAGATATCTTGCATCTGCTTGTTCACTCCCCAAATGGTCCCAATAGTTAGGCCTGGGCCAGGCCAAAGCCAGGAGCTGGGAACTCCATCCAGGTCTCCCATGTGGGTGCAGGGGCCAAGCGCCCAGGACATCATCTGCTGCTTTCCCAGGCACGTTAGCCAGATGCTGGACAGGAAGTGGAGCAGCCTAGGACTTGAACAAGTGCTCTCATGGGATACTGATGTCGCAGGCAGTGGCTTAATCTGTTGTGCCGAACACCTGCCCCCATAGATTTTTCTTAATACACATTTCCTATGAACTTTTTGAAGACCCCCTTCATATGCATGAATTTCATACATTTTTTAGCACCAAAATAAAAATAAAACTTATCTTTTAATTCATTTTTTCCATGAACTTTTAAAAAATAAGCAATTCCAATTTAGAAGAATTGAATTGCTGGCTTTAAAAATTTTATTTTTTTATTTATTTTCAAAGACTACTTAAGAGTCAGAGTTATGGGATGAGGGGAAGAGAGAGAGAGAAAGAAAGAGAGAGAGAGAGAAAAGAGGGGGGAAATCTTCCATCCGCTGGTTGATTCCCCAGGTGGCCGCAACAGCCAGGTCTGGGCTAGGCCAAAGCCAGGATCCAGGAGCTTCTTCTGGGTCTCCCATGTGGGTAGCAAGGGCCCCAACACTCAGTCCATCTTCTGCTGCTTTACCCAGGCTATTAAAAGAGGGCTGGCTTGGAAGCGGAGCATCGAAACATGAATGGAGCCCATAGGGGATGCTGGTGTCACAGGCAGTGGCTTTACCCGCTGCACCACAACTCTGGCTCCTTTATTCATTTATTTATTTGAAAAGCAGAAAGAGGGAGAGGGAGAAGGAGAGAAAGAGGAGGAGGAGGGGGAGGAGGAGGAAGAGGAGAGAGAGAGATCGGTGTCCTATCTGCTGGTTCACTCCCCAGGTGCCTGCAGTAGCTGGGGCTGGAGCCAGGAGCTGGGAACTCAGTCTGGGTCTCCCATGTGGACGGCAGGAACCTGATTACTTGAGCCATCACCTGCTGCCTCCCAGGTTATGCGTTAGCAGAGAACCAGGACTTGAACCCAGGCCCTCCAGTATGGGATGCTGGCGTCCCAACTGGCGTCTTAAGTGCTAGGTCAGACACCCACCCCATCCGCACAGTTTCTCCAGTGCCCTCGTAGGACTCTGCTTCCCATGAGGCCTTGCGTGCACCCTTGCCCCGGCTGGCTATTCTGTTCCCTCTCCAGGCAGGCAGGAGACTTCTCCCCTGTCTCGGAAGGGCCAGCCCTGGTGTCCCAGCCCCCTCCTTCCCCAAGCTGCATCAGGTGCCCGCTCCTGGGGCCCTCCCTGGTGGGGCCAGAACGTCCTGACCCCGCCCAGGAAAAGCGCACGCGCTTCCTTCTCTGTCGAGTGCCCTGACTGATCTATCTTACTTTCTTTGCACCTGTGGTGCCTTCATAGCCCCTGGAGGAAGCCGCTGTAGTCAGCGCCTGATCGGGCTCTGATGGGTCCCCTCTTCTGCTGATTTGAGGACCGTGCTAGACCAGCTTGGCTCCTGCAGAACTCTGAGGGAGAGGATGCTGGGCTCGGGCCGCCCCCCCGCCCCCATGGAATCTTTCCGTTCCAAAGCTATTTCTCCTTTCTTTGAGGCCTCTTTCCCAGGGACTCTAGAATTCTTTCTCTCCTTATCAAAATACTGTCTCAGAGTGAGGATATTTACTCTGCAACACAACTGCGGAGACCTTTCCCAGGCTTATTTGTGTGTGTGTTTAATATCACTGCTTAAAAAATATTTTATTTGCTACATTGAGCATACTGCCTTTGAAAGTATATTCTTGGAAACTGTGATAGCAAAAGGATTTATGGAGTCATTGTATTTTAGCAGAAAAAAGTTCAAAGGAACGAATTTCTGGGTTTTTTTAAAGGGTTATTTATTTGTTTGAAAGAATTATTGGTGTGTGGGGGGAGGTCTTCAATCCGCTGGTTCACTCCCCAAATGGTCGGTCACAATGGCCAGAACTGGGCTGGATCAAAGCCAGGAGCCAGGAGCTTCTTCCAGGTCTCCCATGTGGGTGCAGGGGCCCAAGCACCTGGGCCATCTTCTACTGCTTTTCCAGGACGTAGCAGAGAGCTGGATCGGAAGTGGAGCAGCCGGGACTCGAACCAGCACCCACATGAGATGTCGGCACTGCAGGCAGCGGCTTTACCCGCTACACCACAGCGTCAGCCTCAAGAATTATTTTCTAATTGTGGAACTTCCAGATCTTAGCAGGAGAAGGCAGAGGAAACATTTGAGGGCGAGACAACCTTTTCCCAGGACTGTCAGGTGGTCTGTGGCAGTGGCGGACTGGGAGAGGGTCAAGTTTACCTTGTTGTGCACAGCAGGAAGAACAAAGCAGAGAGAGATCACGCAGGTTGAATGTCTCTCTTGGCTCACTCCACACACCTCCCTGTGGGGCGTCTGCCTGGAGAAGCTGTGTCTCAGGGCTTGCAAGAGCTAAGGGTCATGAAATGAGATCCGCCCATGGAAGTGTCTCATCAAAAGGCAAGCAGTGCAGAGTTAGAAAGCCGGGAGAATGGAATCAAGACACGAGCCCAGGGAGGCGCAGGCCAGGCCCCTGCTGGAGGGGCTGGAGGCAGAGCAGAGGGAGACAGTGAAGAGAGGGGAGCTCAGGGCACGTGGCTGCTCACAGCCCAAGCCATCGACACGAGGCATGCGGGGTGTGCCTTAGAGGTGGCTTGTGGCAAGGCCTGGGGGCTGTGCCATGCAGGGTTCAGGTCTCGGGTTCTGGCCGAGGTGTGAGCCTGCCCCTGAGTCGTGACTCCTAGGACACAGAGACCGTCAGCAGGGGCTGGCTTGGCCCCTTTCTGGGGGTGAACACCTGCTGCGCCATCAGCCTCTGTGTAGTTTTTGGCCGGGCAGGTTCATGCCATCACTGGTGTGGCTTCCAGCCAGCGCCCACTGGCCTTAGGGCCAGGCCGTCAAGGCAGCTTGTTCCCGCCCAGCAGACACTCCTTTGGAAGTGCATGTGGCCAGTGGGCAGTGTCCAGCTTGGCCACAGTCTGAGGGACTCTCAGACCCACCTGACACCTGCTCTTGCTTTCCCTGGTGGTAGTTGCGGGTCCCTCACTCAGACAGGAGACTTTGTGTGATGTAGAGGCAGGGCAGGGAGTGGCCACTCAGCCTCACAGGAGCCTGGAGTGACTCATCTCTGTCTTTTTCCCTTTGACATCTTTTATTACATTAAACAAAATTCTCAAATTTGGATGAACATGTAATACTTGTACACATTTTTTCTGGAATGCTGTACAATATTTCAACACATGTATATGGCATAGACTGTTCAAATCGGGCAGCCAGCCTTCCCATCTCTTCACCTTTTGCTTGTGTTTGGAGCCTGCCAGCCGCTGTCCCCCCGTGGTTTGTGCAGTGTGCAGTCCTACACTCTGCACTGTAGTCACCCACGTGCTGCGGAACACCAGGGCTCCTTACCTCTGTCTGACAGTGCTTCCGTTGTGACCCAGCCTCCCTCTGTCCCTCCTGCCTCCAGTATTAACAGCCTCCAGGGGTTGGTGCTGTGGTGTAGTAGGTTAATCCTCTGCCTGCAGTGCCGGCATCCCATATGGGCACTGGTTCGAGTCCTGGCTGTTCCACTTCTGATCTAGCTTTCTGCTTATGGCCTGAGGAAGCAGTAGAAGATGGCCCAAGTCCTTGGGCCCCTGCACCAGTGTGGGAGACCCGGAAAAAGCTCCTGGCTCCTGGCTTCGGATCTGCACAGCTCCAGCCATTGTTGCCATTTCGGGAGTGAACCAGTGGAAGGAAGACCTCTCTCTCCCACTCACTGTCTGTAGCTACCTCTCAAATAAATAAAAAAACAAAACAAAACAAAACAAAAAACCAGTCTCTAGTAATTCCTGTTCTATGTTCACATCACCGCTTTCTTTTAAACTTATTTTAAATGAGATATGTGTCTTTTTGGGACTGGCTTATTTCACCAGTATAATGGTTTCCAGTTGCATCCCTTTTGTTGCAAAAGACATGATTTTTTTTTTTTTTTACAGCTCAGTAGTACTCCATTCACCACTTTTTTTTTTTTTTTTAAAGCCTTCCACATATGAGAGAACAGGCAGTATTTTTCTGTGTCTGGCCTATTCTACTCTACATAATGTCCTCCGGTTCTACCCATTGGGCTGCAAATGTCAGGATTTCGTGCCTTTTCACGGCTGACTTGTATTCCATGGTGTATAAATACCTCATTTTCTTTACCCATGGGTGGGCACCCAGGCTGATCCCATAGCCTGGCAATTGGGAACAGTGCAGCAGTAAACTGTGGTGCAGGTGTCTCTGTGGCATGCTGATTTCAGTTTCTTCAGAGAGACGCCTCACTTCCTTTCCACCCCGTTTTCCACTATCCCCCGATTCCTAAATAGGATTTCGTTTATTTATTTCAAGACACCATGCCTCCTGTGGATGCAAACATCCCTCTTTTTAGTCGTTTGGCTCTGCACGTGCCAGCTCCTAAGAGGGGCGGGGCCTCAGCAGAAGGGAGCCTCTGGAGGAGGGAGGGGCTGGGTGGCAGGTGGAGAGCAGGAGCTGAAAGGTGGGAAAGGTGTGTGCAGGGTGTGGAGGCCAAAAGCATGCACTTCCAGTCAGCCTCTAGTGTGGGCCAGAGCCCACCCAGGAGCTTTGGGCCAGTGAAGAATTTTGTACTAATTCCCAGCATGAAAGGAGCTTTTTTTTTTTTTTTTTTTTTTAGATTTAGGAAAATTTATTAGAGTCAAAGACCTCCAGCCAGAGCAGCATGGAGGGGGAACTTCCAAGAGAGGAAAAAACCCAAAGAACCTTGTGGCATTGGGGTTTTTAAGTGCAATTTTGAAGGAAAAAAAAAACCTTGACAATCAGATTGGCATTCAGTTACCAAGTGGGGACAACCCCCAAAGGACCTGATTTGAAAGGAGTATTTTTGAACTTGAAGTTTGGACCCGGAACTGTTTTAAATCAGGCCATTTGGAATATTTATGGGGTCAACATGACATTTTTTTTAAAAGATTTATTTATTTGAAAGGCAGAGTTACAGAGACAGAGACAGAGAGCACTTCCATGTGCCGGTTCACTCTCCAAATGGCCACACAGCCAGGGTTGGGCCACGCTGCAGCCAGGAGTCAGGAGCTTCATCTGGGTCTCCCATGTAGGCGCAGGGGCCCAAGCACTTGGGCCGTTTTCTGTTGCTTTCCCAGGCGCATCAGCAAGGAAGCTGGATTGGTAGTAGAACAGCAGGGACTTGAACTGGCACCCATATGGGATGCTGGCACTACAGGCAGCAGCTTAACCTGCTGTGCCACAGTGCCGGCCCTGAACATGACTTTTTTTAAAAGATTTATTTATTTATTTGGAAGGCAGAGTGACAGGAGTGGGGAGGCACAGAGAGGGAGAGGAATCTTCTAATCCTCAAGTGGTCACAAGAGCCAGCCAGGGCTGGGCCAGGCTGAAGCCAGGAGCCCAGAACTCAATCTGGGTCTGCCACATGGTGACGGGCCCAAGCACTTAGGCCGTCCTCAGCTGCCCTCCCAGGTGCATTAGCAGGGAGCTGGATCGGAAGCAGAGCAGGTGGGACAAGCTGCTGCTGCAACATGGGATGTCTCAAGTGGCGACTTGACCCGCAGCACCACAGTGCCAACCCCAGCATGGAAATTTAGGTGGAAACTTCCAGGACATCCAGGCTGCCCGGTGGCCATTGTTGTGGCCATCAGAGATGGTGGGTACCACTGGTGGGGGCCATCTGCTGACCTCCATTTCGTCCTGTGTTCCATGAACTTTCAGAGGATGGGGAGGGACATGCCTAGCTGGGGGTCCTGTCCTGGTCAGTCTGCCCCTTCTTCCGGCACAGGCACAGCCCTACCAGGAACTGTCGCTTGCCCCCAGAGTTCAGCCAAATGGGCGCGAATCCAGGAGCCTCCCCGCTCTCCTTGTCTTGTGGTCTGATCGTGAGTTTTTCTTCTGTGGGAAGGAAAGGAAGAAAAGAGAGAGTCAAAAAAAGGACTGGGTGGGGTGAGAAACGAGCGAAACACAAACAGAACAGGAACACACTAACCCAAACCCTCTGAACTCCTTGGAGGAGGCCACCCGTCTGGTTTCAGGCAAGGTCTGGGGTCAGCCTGGAGCTTATTTTGCATTTCTTTCTCTCTCTCTCCTTTTTTTTTTTTTTTTCAGGAGGATTTTATTTATTTGAAAGGCAGAGTTACAGAGACAGAGACAGAGATCTTCAATCTGCTGGTTCACTCCCCAAGTGGGTGCAAGAGCCAGGGCTGGGCCAGGCTGAAGCCAGGAGCCTGGAACTCCATCTGGGTCTCCCACGTGGGGTGGCAGGGGCCCAGACACTTGGGCCATCACCTGTTGCATTCCAGGTACATTAGCCTGGAGCTGGATCAGAAGTGGAACTTCAGGGACTCGAATTGGTGCTCGTGTGGGATGTTGGTGGCATCAGGGTGGTGGCTTACCCTGCTGTGACACAACACAGGCCCCATATTTTGCAATTCTTGGAGGGGAGGGCCAGAGTTCTCTAGTTTTGTGGGAGAGAAAACAGTCGGGTAGAGTATAAGGCCTGAGGAAACAATATGAAATGTTCTGTGCTATCATAGGAGAGTTTCTAGCTATATTCTATTATAGCAACAGCTAAATGTCACCTACGGGGCCAGCACTGTGGCATAGCAGATCAAGCCAAAGCTTTCGACACCGGCATCCCACATGAATGCTGGTTCAAGTCCCAGCTGCTCTGCTTCCCATCATGCTCTCTGCTAATGAAACTGGGAAGGCAACAGAAGATGACCTAGGTGCTTGGGCCCCTGCCACCCACCTGAGAGACCCAGATGGAGCTCCTGGCTCTTTGTTTCAGCCTGGCCCAGCCCTGGCTGTTGCAGCCATTTGGGGAGTGAACCAGTGAATGGAAGAGCTCTCTTTATTTCTGTCACTCTGCCTTTCAAATAAATACACAAATATTTAAAAATGAAAAATAAGTCACTGCTACATTTGCAGGCCCAGAGGAAGGCCTGTATGCCCCCTCCCAGCCTCCCTGACAGCTCCTGTCGCATCTCTTATCAGAGAGCACTAAGCCACTGTGTATATGTGAGCCAGTTTTTTCTTGTGGGCTAGTCTCAGGCTCCTTGGCAGGATGAGCGTCTGTCTTCATTCTTCCTGCGGTGCTGATGAAGCCATGCCTGCAGCAGGTGCTCCGTGAACTTGGCCATGGCCTTACTGGCTCCAGCTGCAGAGGCTTCGACCCTGGGGCCAGCAGGGACCTCCCACGGCACAGCCCCTCTCTCTCCAGCTCTGGGAGTTGTGTGATGGCCGCGGGGCGGGAGCGGTTCTCTCAGGTCCACCTGTGTCTGTGTTTGACCTTGGTGGAGCCGTTTGCCTCTGCCGTGTGCCTGCTGGGCCCTCTGTCTCCTGCCGCACATGCAGGCTCTCCCATCTGTGCACAGAATGCTCCAGATTCTGGGATGGAACGCAGGCTGTCCAGGTGTGAGTGATTGCTACTTTTCTACAGCAGACATCTCTCCGTTTTCCTTTTAAGTTGTCTTTGAAATTAAAAGAGAAATATTTGCACAGAGATTTCCCCAAGGCCATTTTTAATACACCTGGTAATCAGCCCTGGTTTTCAAAAGCATGGTCACTATTGCTTTAAAAATATTGCATCATTTGACAAAAAAAAATATCCTCTTGCGAATGTTCCAGATGAACTTTTTTTTTTCTTTTTTAATTGAAAAGGTTTTCCAATGGGGCTCGTTCCTTCCCTGTTGGTCTGAGGTGCATCCCTGCCACTACTCAGTTCAGGAAGGAGGAACTTCTGGAAGCTGTCCCATAAAGGCCCTTGAGATGCCTTTTGTTGCCAGGAGGGGCGAGGCTTGCTCTAGGGTGAGGTTGAGGCCCTGCAGATGCAGTGGAAATTGCTGTGTATGGCATCACACTCACACACACACACACACACACCCTGCTTAGAGTGGCCAGTCCTGCAGTAGAGCAAGATCGAGATCTCCTCAACCTCCCTTTACTTTTGGGGATGTAAGTGCCTTTGTGGTAGAGGAGAGATAGCCTTTTTTTTTTTTTTTTGAAATATTTATTTATTTGAAAGAGTTACAGGGAGAGGTAGAGAGAAATCTTTCATCCGCTGGTTCACTCCCCAAATGGCTGCAACAGCCAGAACTGAGCTGTTCTGAAGCCAGGAGCTAGGAGTTTCCTCCAGGTTACTCATGTGGGCACAAGGGCCCAAGGACTTGGGCCATCTTCCACTACTTTCCCAGGTGAATTAGTAGGGAGCTGGATCAGAAGTGGAGCAGCCGGGACTTGAACTGGTGCCCGTATGGGATGCCGGCGCTGCAGCTGGGGCTTTATCCCACAGCGCCGGCCCTAGGGAGTTAGACTTTTATATGGCACACATTCCCTGCTCTGATTTTTCTCTCACTCACCCCACATCATCTTCATAAAGGGTAAGTGGCAGCCATGGCAGGCTCTGTTACCTTTTGAGTGTTTTGCGTTTCACCTGTGTTTTTGAGTGGCATTGCAATGTCATTTTGGGGAGTCCCCTCTCCTCCTCTGGACACAGGATCAGTTGTAGTCATTCCTCAGATGCCTGCTGCTCCCTAGCCATGGGCAGGCATGTAACTTTTGCTAGACTGGTTGGATGCTTATTTTCATTGGTAATACTTTCCACTGAACTCCTATTTAACTGGAGTATTTGATGTACTCTTAGTGTTACCAAATTTAGCAAATAAAAATACAGATAGCACTCACAGTTAAATTTGAGTTTGAGATAAACAATGGATACTTTCTAAAGTATAAGTGAGTCCCCGGGAGTGCAAGGGATATACTTATGCTAAAATGTGTCCATTGTTCTTCTGAAATTCAAATTTTATTGGGTGTCCCATTTCACCTGCTAACCTCATTCACATGCTGGGATGTACCTACTCCTGGCTGGTGGCGGCAGGAGTGGGGGGGTGGAGACTCAGCTGTTGGTCCCGCAGCTGGCTGGTGCCCAAACAGCCCAAGGTTGCTTCCACAGTCATTTTGTGCCAGACATTGGGTGGGGACAGGCTCCCACAGCTTCTCGGAAAGGCTAGGTCAGCAAACTAAAACAAAACAGTGACCCCTCTGTTAATAAAGAAGAGGCATGCCGTGGACTTCACTGGGTTCAAGTCCACAGCCAGAGGTGCAAAGCATACAGTGGCTTCGCAGTGTGCTCCCTCAATAGGAGGCAAGGAATCTTCAGGATCACAGGAACCGTTAGATGCCAATTAAAATGTTGGCCAGGGGCCGGCGCTGTGGGATAGCGGGTAAAGCCACTGCCTGCAGTGCCAGCATCCCCTATAGACGCTGGTTCGAGACCCGGCTGTTCCACTTTCGATCCAGCTTCCTGCTATGGCCTGGGAAAGCAGTAGAAGATGGCCTAAGTCCTCGGATCCCTGCACCTGCATGGGAGACCCGGAGGAAACGCCTGGCTCCTGGCTTTGGATCAGCGCAGCTCTGGCCGTTGTGGCCATCTGAGGAGTGAACCAGTGGATGGAAGATTCTCTCTCTCTCTCTCTCTGCCTCTCTCCTCTCTGTGTAGTTCTGACTTTCAAATAAATAAATCTTTTTAAGAAAACTGTTGGCCAATGGGCCCGAGCCTGATGAGTTTTCAGTTTCAGGACAGCTGTGAATGACGCTGGGAGAGATTCGGCTGGGGCTTAGGAAGGGAGGAAGCTGGCTGGGAACCGGGCCTGGGGCAGGCGGGTCTGGACTGGACTCTGCGAGGAACCCAAGAAGGAGCCAGTGTGCCCTCAGGGTCTGGGCCAGAGGGGAGACCTCGGCCCTGGATTGTGCCTGCAGGTGGGTGTCCCTGACAGGAGCCAGCTGCCTGCCAGGCAGGGGAGACGTCCGCACACAGCACTCCATGGAGACCATTGCCCCCCTTGGGGCTGGGGCACACTGGGTTCCGGGCAGCGTCAGAACGGCTGTGATCAGTCCTCTTGTGAAATCGCAGTTATGTTGCCCAGCTGGTCTGTTTGGGGTGTTAAATCTGATGGTTTGCTTCATGCAGACATTTGTAATAAACCCCTCTGTTGGAGATATCCTCAGAACCTGGAAATGAGGGCTGGGGCTCTGCGCAGCGAGTTACACCATCTCTTGGGATGGCTGGCATTCCATGTTGGGGTGCCTGGGTTGGAGTCCCAGCTGCTCCACTTCCATTCAGCTCCCTGCTAGCATGCCTGGGAAGGCAGTGGATGGTGGCCCAAGTGACTGGGCCCCTGTCATCCATGTGGGAGACCTGGATGGAGTTCTAGCCTGCTGGCTTCAGCCGGGCCTGGCCATCTGGGGAGTGAACCAGCAGTTGGAAGATCTCTCTCTCTCTGACTCTTTCTCAGTTGCTCTTTCAAATAAAAGTGAATATATTTTTTAAAGACTTATTTATTTATTTGAGAGGCAGCCAGGACTCAAACTGGTGCCCACATGGGATGCCGGTGCTGCAGGCAAAGGCTTAACCCTGTACACCACAGCGCCGGCCCCAATAGATCATTTTTTTTTAAAGAAACAACCTAGATGGGGCCAGCGCTGTGGTGCAGCAGGTTAAAGCCCTGGCCTGAAGCACCAGCATTCCATATGGGCGCCGGTTCTAGTCCCAGCTGCTCCACTTCCAATCCAGCTCTCTGCTATGGCCTGGGACAGCAGTGGAAGATGGCCCAAGTGCTTGGGCCCCTGCACCCGCGTGGGAGACCCGGAAGAAGCTCCTGACCCCTGGCTTCAGATCGGCGCAGTTCCGGCCGTTGTGGCCAATTGGGGAGTGAACTATCGGATGGAAGACCTCTCTCTCTCTGCCTCTCCTCTCTCTGTGTAACTCTGACTCTCAGGTGAAAAAAAAATATATAAAATCTTATATATATATATATAAAAAAAACAACCTAGAAGTTACCAAGACCTCTCTTGACTTCTGCCATTTCTGGGACAGCCCCGGGGATGCCATGCCCCCAGCAGTGCCCCCCAACAAAGTCCCTGAAAAGCAGTGAAGACTTGAGCTGGAGTCAGGTTTACTTTCAGGGCCAGTGGATGTGCCTGGCCTGCTCTCAGGCCCTGCCCTGGACACCCCCTGATTTCTCTGCTTGCTGATGCTTGAAATTAAATTCCTAGACCAGGGAACAAGACCCTTTCAAGGGGCATGGGGGTGGTAAGGAAAGAAAATTAGATCCCGAGGGTAGGGGTGGGGGTGGGGGTGCTGGGAGGCTGAGCCCAGACGTCAGAAGCCCAGGCCCTGCTGCGCGGTGAGGGGCGCTCAGGCTCAGAGCTCCCTCTCAGGGCTTGTCCTGTCTCCATCGTGTTCTATCTGTGTGACATCACGCCAGGTGCCGCCCCTCTCTACTGCAATTTTCCTATCAGCGAAAAGAGGATAATAGCAATATCTTCCTTACAGGCTTGCTATGGGGGGGAGGGGGGAGTTCGGAGCAACAGTTAAGACACCCGGATCCCACATCAGAGTACCTGGGTTAAGTCCTGGCTGCTTTATTTCCAATCCAGTTTCCAGCTAATGCAGACCCTGGGAGGCAGCAGATGATGGCTCAGGTACTAGGGCCCCAGCCACCGATGTGGGAGACTTGTTGGATGGCAACTCAGGGCTCCTGGTCCAGTCCTGGCTGTTGAGGGCATTAGAGGGAATGAACCAGCAGGTGGAAGATCTCTCTCTACCCTCTCTAGCCCTTTCAAATAAAATGAAAGTAAATCAAAATAATTAAGAAAGTGTTTATGGTGGCCTGCCGTAGATCAGAGCTAGCTATTACTATTTGACTCCCACTGTTTACTTTCAGCTATCTGGTTGGGCATCCTCCACCAGCATCCCATATGGGCACTGGTTTGAGTCCCGGCTGCTCCACTTCCAATCCAGCTCCCTGCTAATGCGCCTGGGAAAGCAGCAGGAGATGGCCCAAGTGCTTGGGCCCCTGCACCCACATGGGAGACCTGGTTGGAGTTCCAGGCAGGCAGAGGCAGGATTTCGTGGGGCTAGTCAGATGGAAGGTTCTTGCAGAGAGGGAGCTGTGCCACAGCCTCAGCAGCACCTGGGAATTTGCTAGAGAAGCACATTCCTGGGCCCACCCCAGACCTGCTTAACAGCCCCCGGAATAGGGCCCAGCACAGCAAACTGCGCGTTAACACATCCTGGGTGAGTCTCATGGTCACTGAGTCTGAAAACCTCTCTGTCTGCAGGATCAGTGAATCCAAGGTTCAAATAACTGAGAGGAAGTCAGAGCCAGGGGGCTGGAGGAGGGTAAGGTGGAATCTGAGCCAAATCAGAGGACAGAGTTTCTGGGAAATTGCTCGAACACCCGTGGCTATTTTCAGCCAGCCTTTATCTTCTGCAGGTGCGGCCCATGAGTGGGTTGGGCTGACTTAAAGGGCTAGCGTGGACAGGTGGAGAAGTATTTGCAGGTGTTTCTGCAGCAGTGCCAGCCTGTGGTCCATCACCTCTCCTGGAGGACTCGTTTTGGTCGGGGGTCTTTCAGAGAGAGCTGGCCTGGCTTCAGCATGGTACGACAGGACCACGCTTTTGCTGCTAGATGAGTAGTCCCCTCATTCACTGCAGCAGTGAGCCCTGCAGCATTCCCAGGAGGGGGTCAGGGCCCGCCTGCAGCACTCCAGTGAGATGAAATGCATCCCGTCTGTTGGAAAGCCCTTCCTTTGCAAGGCCCAAAGCACCTATCGCCTTTCATACAGTAATGGCTTGTGTGGAACAGACACCTGGTCCCGCACACTCTCTCTGCTCTGGTTCTCCTACTGCTGGCTGGAGCAAGGCAGGCCCTCTCCTCTCTAACCTGGAGATGCGTGATGCGTCCCCTGGTCTCTGCGCCTTGGTCCTTTCCAAAGTTCTTAACGTGAGCTGGCTTTCCAGCACCTGGAAGACGGTGCGGAAAATGACCAAGGAGCAGAGAAATGAAAAGGGGCCCAAGAAACCAAATTGTGCATAGAGTCGGCAGGGCCGAGTCGACATGTGGAAGAGAACGGGCAGAGGCAGAGCCAAGCGTGGGGCTGACGAAACAAGGTCATCTTGGACCCAAGCCCACAGCGGCTGAGCGGCCCCTGGGAAGGCCTGTTTCCGTGGGACCCACATGTCCCACTGGGGCCGGGAGAATTTGCGTAGGAGTTGAGGGAGACCTGTCGGGGCCAGGTTAAAATTACTGCCGCTAAAAGCCCCAGGCCCTTGGTCCCTGAGCTTCTGCCAGTTCAGGTCACAGCAGTCCCGTGCTTCACAGTTGGTATTTTGGACCTAACTTAAGGGCTTTACATAATCCGTGTTAAGTTTAATCTCATTGATTCCGATCAGTTGAAGCTATCTGAACCTCATTTCTGGAATGTGTGACCAGTCCCTTTCAACGCTGGGTCCTGCATGGAGTGTATAAACTGGCTCTGATCTCTGTGTCCAACTTATTAGCAAAAATGTAGACCAGCAGCTCGTTAGGGACTGCCTTTCAAACCCACACCTACGTTAGCCAACACAGTTGGCCATGGGCTGGTTAACCAGCTGTTTAACTGTGTGTTCACCCATTTGCTCGTGGGGAAAATGCTGTTCGGTAGTGATGGTCTCCTCCTAGGGGGACTGTGTTAGAACCGTGTCTGGTGGCGCCTCTGGGTCCATGGACCCTTCTCAGGAAATTGTTGCTCCAGGCCGTGCTGGGTCAGTGCTGGACACCCTCCTCCTCCTTCCCCAGCTGCATCCCATTGGAACTGCCTCGCAGGGCCTGTGGGAGCCTTGGGTGATGAGCTCTGTCCAGACAGGGTCAATCAAGTACCTATTGGTGAGGATTTAATTAACAGAGACGGAGAGACCAGGTATTCAACAGGAAGCAGCTGAGGCAATAAATTTATTAATATGGGGGCCGCGAAGTGTCCGAGGAAGCAACAGCTGTGAGGAGAGTCAGATCTTAATTTGTCAATGCAGTGAGCTAATATGAGTGCAACTGGAACATTCCTTTGCTGTACAGCACCAGATCTGGTTCTATCAAGTAGTCCTTTAAACACATAGCTGAGTGAATTATAGAAAGAAAGCCCCGGGACCGAAACTGAGAGGTAACTGGGAGTCCGACAGGCAAATAGGAGGGTACTTCAGGAGGTTCCTGGAGTGGTAGGGGTTTGGACAGTGGTAAAGATACTGCTTGAGACACCTGTAGCCCATAGCACAGCGCCTGCTTCAGGTCCTGTATCCCATAGCACAACGCCTGCTTCAGGTCCTGTAGCCCATAGCACAGCGCCTGCTTCAGGTCCTGTATCCCATAGCACAACACCTGCTTCAGGTCCTGTAGCCCATAGCACAGCGCCTGCTTCAGGTCCTGTATCCCATAGCACAGTGCCTGCTTCAGGTCCTGTAGCCCATAGCACGACGCCTGCTTCAGGCCCTGTATCCCATAGCACAACACCTGCTTCAGGTCCTGTATCCCATAGCACGACGCCTGCTTCAGGTCCTGTATCCCATAGTACGATGCCTCCTTCAGGTCCTGTAGCCCATAGCACAACACCTGCTTCAGGTCCTGTATCCCATAGCACAACGCCTGCTTCAGGTCCTGTATCCCATAGCACGACGCCTGCTTCAGGTCCTGTATCCCATAGCAGAATGCCTGCTTCAGGTCCTGTATCCCATAGCACAGCGCCTGCTTCAGGTCCTGTATCCCATAGCACAACGCCTGCTTCAGGTCCTGTATCCCATAGCACGACGCCTGCTTCAGGTCCTGTATCCCATAGCACGACGCCTGCTTCAGGTCCTGTATCCCATAGCACGACGCCTGCTTCAGGTCCTGTATCCCATAGCACGACGCCTGCTTCAGGTCCTGTAGCCCATAGCACAACACCTGCTTCAGGTCCTGTATCCCATAGCACGACGCCTGCTTCAGGTCCTGTATCCCATAGCACAATGCCTACTTCAGGTCCTGTAGCCCATAGCACGACACCTGCTTCAGGTCCTGTATCCCATAGCACAACGCCTGCTTCAGGTCCTGTAGCCCATAGCACAACACCTGCTTCAGGTCCTGTATCCCATAGCACAACGCCTGCTTCAGGTCCTGTATCCCATAGCACAGCGCCTGCTTCAGGTCCTGTATCCATAGCACAACGCCTGCTTCAGGTCCTGTATCCCATAGCACAACGCCTGCTTCAGGTCCTGTATCCCATAGCAGAATGCCTGCTTCAGGTCCTGTATCCCATAGCACAGCGCCTGCTTCAGGTCCTGTATCCCATAGCACAACGCCTGCTTCAGGTCCTGTAGCCCATAGCACAACGCCTGCTTCAGGTCCTGTATCCCATAGCACAACGCCTGCTTCAGGTCCTGTATCCCATAGCACAGCGCCTGCTTCAGGTCCTGTATCCCATAGCACAGCGCCTGCTTCAGGTCCTGTAGCCCATAGCAGAATGCCTGCTTCAGGTCCTGTATCCCATAGCACAGCGCCTGCTTCAGGTCCTGTAGCCCATAGCACAACGCCTGCTTCAGGTCCTGTATCCCATAGCACAACGCCTGCTTCAGGTCCTGTAGCCCATAGCACGACGCCTGCTTCAGGTCCTGTATCCCATAGCACAATGCCTACTTCAGGTCCTGTATCCCATAGCACGACGCCTGCTTCAGGTCCTGTATCCCATAGCACAACACCTGCTTCAGGTCCTGTATCCCATAGCAGAACGCCTGCTTCAGGTCCTGTATCCCATAGCACGACGCCTGCTTCAGGTCCTGTATCCCATAGCACAACGCCTGCTTCAGGTCCTGTATCCATAGCACAACGCCTGCTTCAGGTCCTGTAGCCCATAGCACAACGCCTGCTTCAGGTACTGTATCCCATAGCACAGCGCCTGCTTCAGGTCCTGTATCCCATAGCACAACGCCTGCTTCAGGTCCTGTATCCCATAGCACAACGCCTGCTTCAGGTCCTGTATCCCATAGCACGATGCCTACTTCAGGTCCTGTATCCCATAGCACAGCGCCTGCTTCAGGTCCTGTATCCCATAGCAGAACGCCTGCTTCAGGTCCTGTAGCCCATAGCAGAACGCCTGCTTCAGGTCCTGTATCCCATAGCACAGTGCCTGCTTCAGGTCCTGTATCCCATAGCACAGCGCCTGCTTCAGGTCCTGTATCCCATAGCACAGCGCCTGCTTCAGGTCCTGTAGCCCATAGCACAGCGCCTGCTTCAGGTCCTGTATCCCATAGCACAGCGCCTGCTTCAGGTCCTGTATCCCATAGCACAATGCCTGCTTCAGGTCCTGTATCCCATAGCACAACGCCTGCTTCAGGTCCTGTATCCCATAGCACAACGCCTGCTTCAGGTCCTGTAGCCCATAGCACAACGCCTGCTTCAGGTCCTGTAGCCCATAGCACAGCGCCTGCTTCAGGTCCTGTAGCCCATAGCACAGCGCCTGCTTCAGGTCCTGTAGCCCATAGCACAGCGCCTGCTTCAGGTCCTGTATCCCATAGCACAGCGCCTGCTTCAGGTCCTGTATCCCATAGCACAACGCCTGCTTCAGGTCCTGTATCCCATAGCACAGCGCCTGCTTCAGGTCCTGTATCCCATAGCACAACGCCTGCTTCAGGTCCTGTAGCCCATAGCACAATGCCTACTTCAGGTCCTGTATCCCATAGCACAACGCCTGCTTCAGGTCCTGTATCCCATAGCACAACACCTGCTTCAGGTCCTGGCTCCACTTGCAAGCCAGCTTCCTGCTAACGTGCACCCTGAGAAGGCACAGATGTGGCTCAAGTACTTGCATCCCTGCCAGTCACATGGGAGACCTGGATGGAATTCCAGGCTCCTGGCTTCAGCTGGGCCCAACCCTGTCTGTTGCAGGCATTTGGGGAGGGAACCAGTAGCTGGAAGAGCTCTGTCTCTCTGCCTTTCAGATATAATGAAAATAAATAAATGTGCTTTTGTTTTTTAAGATTTATTTTATTTATTTGAAAGACAGAGTTAACAAGTAGAGCTAGAAAGAGAGAGGTCTTCCATCTGTTGGTTCACAACCCAAATGACCACAACGGTTAGAGCTGAGAGGATCTGGAGCCAGGAGCTTCTTCCAGGTCTCCCACGTGGGTGCAGGGGCCCAAGGACTTGGGCCATCTTTTACTGTTTTCCCACGCCATAGCAGAGAGCTGGATTGGAAGTGGAGCAGCCTGGACTTGAACTGGCACCCACATGGGGTGTCGGCACTGCAGGCCATGGCTTTAACCTGTTGTGCCACAGCCCCAGCCCCTAAATAGATGTTTTAAAGGATTTTATTAAAAATAAAAGGTAAGTTTATTTTGGTTCAAAAGTTTTTTTTTTAATCCATGCATAGTTTTTTCATAATACATATTTTCCACAAACCTTTGGAAGACCCCAAGTATGCATGGATTTCAAAATTTTCTGCTTATCTTTCAGTTCTGTTTGCCATGAACTTTTTGACCGCGTGTGTGACCAGAGCCTGTGGCAGCCCTCGTAGCAGGGCAGCTTGTTATCGCACTGGTGATAACCAGGGGTGGGTCCAGAATTCCCCGGAGACACACGCTTGGTCCCTTCCAGCAGAGGGATTGGAACTGAGTCTCTGGCTTAAAGCTAGGATCGTGGACGGGTTCCATGGTTAGTGACGTAATGGACTAAAACATGTCCTCCTGCTGGCAGAAGGAGCCAGCAAGGACACTTGTCTGCTTTGCCTTGGGTCTGCTTGGGAGAAGTGTCTCCTGAGGATGTGCAGTCACAGCCTGTTCCTTGGCTGAATTTGGTCCTAATGTACTCGACCGGGGTGGTCCAGGAATCCTCAAGCTGAGATAGTAGCCCAAGGCTGACCATGCTGGGAGCCTGGAGAGATGTGCAGCAGCAAACAGAATCTCCAGGAAGGACACACCCTAGCCTAGGCCTTGCCGGACTCCCGCAGATGGAGTTCATGGGCTCAGAATTAAAGAAACAACCCCTCACAAGCATGTGTCCTCCGACCTAAGAATGTAAGCTTGAAATTCTTAAAGATACATGCTGAGAAAAGTTTTTAAAATAAAAAAACAAATTAAGAAAAGCTCCAGCATTAAAAATAAAGAAAACAAAAAAAGTTCAAAATGATTAAAGACATAAATGAAATCATGTACAATGAAAGAGAAAAAAATACAATGAAAAATGACAGGCATAAGAGATGAAAAATATAGGCACTGAAATTAAAATATAGTTGTATGAAATTCTACATTTATACAAAAGGTAAACTATTAGAAATATTGTCCAGATTCCAAAGGGTTAAAAAGGTATAAAATACTAGAAAGATGTTGAAAGATGTGAGGAATTGACTTAAAAGGTTTGTAGTTAACAGAGTTTCCAGAAAGAAAAATAAAAGGACTGAGAGAGAGTCAGTATTTACAGGGATAATGGCTGGTAATTTTCCAGAGTTGATGAGCACCATGAATCATAGATTCAGAAATCACAAGGGTCTCAGGCAGAATCAATTAAACTAAGCCTACCACATAGTGGTGAAAGTGCAGAACCTCAGGGCTACCAGGAAACATTAAAAGCAACCAAAACAGTTCACAAGGGAGTGACAATGAGGCTGTTACTGTATTTCTCAATAGTAACAATGAAGTCTGAAAATCATGTAGTGAAACGTTCACCATGATGCCTGAAAAAAAAAAATGTTTTTATACCTGGATAAACTATCATGCAAGAGTAGGGGGCAAAATAAAAGCATTTCAGAACAAAGACGGAAATACTAACACTCTTGCTGGAAACATGCAGAGGATGTACTTCAGGAAGAATAAAATTGGAAACAGAAGACTTAAGAGGCAAGAAGAAGTGGGCATTTAGCTTAGTTTCCTGTATCCCACACTGAAGTATATGGGTCGGGTTCCCAGCCCTGGCTCCTGGCTCCAGCTTCCCGCTAATGTGGAGAATGAGAATTTGCCTCAGCTTTCAAGCCAAGGTCCTCCTATTTTCATAGCAGCCACTGGCCATTGACTGAGTGAGGCAGTGGTCTCTAGGGTGGTGCACAAGGGCCTGGCCATTTCTACCAGGGGGAGAGATTCCCTAGTTCCCTCTGGCCTGGAAGAGACATTGTGGGGCAGCTCTGGTCTCTCTGTTCTGCTTCTTTCCTTTTTTACAGTATTATTCCTCCCAAATCTGTTTGCACACCTAACTCCATTTAGTGTCTGCTTCCTGGAGAACCCAGCCTTGTGGCACACGCTAAACATGTTAGGGAAACACTGCATAAAACAGAAATAGAAAATATAACTTCTAAAAATAGTAGAAAAGGGGCCCAGTGCTGTGGTGTAGCAGGTAAAGCTGCCACTTGCAGTGCTAGCATCCCTTATGGGCGCCGGTTCATGTCCTGGCTGCTTCACTTCCCCTCCAGCTCTCTGCTATGACCTGGGAAAGCCTGCACCCGCATGGGAGACCCAGAAGAATCTCCTGGCTCCTGCCTTCAGATTGGCACAGCTCCAGCTGTTGCGGCCATCTTGGGAATGAACCAGTGGATGCAAGACCCCCACCCGTGCCTCTTCCTCTGCCCTTCTGTAACTCTGCTTTTCAAATAAATAAATTAATCTTTAAAAAAGTTAATGGAGGCCAGCACCTTGGCTTACTTGACTAATCCTCTGCCTGCAGTGCCGGCACCCCGGGTTCTAGTCCTGGTTGGGGCTCCGGGTACTAGTCTTGGTTGCTCCTTTTCCAGTCCAGCTCTCTGCTGTGGCCCGGGAGGGCAACGGAGGATGGCCCAAGTGCTTGGGTCCCTGCACCTGCACCTGCATGGGAGACCAGGAGGCCGGCTCCTGACTTCGGATCAGCGCAGCGCCGGCCGTAGCGGCCATTAGGAGAGTGAACCAATGGAAGGAAGACCTTTCTCTCTGTCTCTCTCTCTCTCACTGTCTGTAACTCTCTGTCTAACTCTGCCTGGCCAAAAAAAAAAAAAAAGTTAATGGAAAGGAGGACAATCAACTTAGTATGGAGAGAAAAATCAGTGAAAATATAAAAACAATATAACATGATAGAAATAAAGGTAAAATATGTCATGGCAGTAAAAAAGAGATTGTCAAATATCGTATGATGTCACCTATAGGTAGAATTTCAAAAAGGCTAATTCATAGACATAGGGACTAGAATGTTGGTTACCAGAGATTGGAAGTGGGGGGAGGTGGGGAATGGAGAGATCCTGCTTAAAGTTTGCAAGATTTGTTGCACAGTGTAAAAACCAGAGTTAACACAGGGAATCTTCAAAAGGTGCATGCATATTATGAAAAAAAAATAAGGATTTAAAATTTTTTTGCTCCAAAATTATTGCCATTTTCTAGTATCTTCTTTTAAAAATTTATTTAATCAAATTATTTGAAAGGCAGAGAGCCAGAGATCCTCCATGAGCTGAGAGATATCTCTCTCTCACTCTCTCTGTCACTTTGCTTTCAATGAAGAAATAAATATTTTTAAAAATTTGCCAAAACAATAGATTTTCAATTGTCTCATTCAAAAAAAGATTATATAAACTGATCTGTTAATCAGCCTAATATAATCACTCCATAATATACATATGAACATATGTTATACTCCTTAGATATGTGCAATTATTCTTTGTTGATTAAAAATGGAAATTAAAAAAAAAGAATGAGCTGGTCAGGTTTTATTGGCAGAAAAGAAAGCAACATCTACCCATGTGCTGTTAACAAGCACACCTAAAATATGAGGAAAAGCCGAATCTAAAAGACAACCCCAGCTCAAGGAAAGCTGACGTAGCTGCGTGTGCCTGGAAAGAGCAGGAGTCAAGAGAAAAGCGTTTTAGGGAGAGAGACGTGATGGGAAGATGCCGAGCCGTGGGGCAACAGCGGTTCTGCGCACGTACACGTCGGCAGCACGGCCTCAGAACATCACCACAAACGGCCAGCCTTTCAAGGAGAGATCGGTGATTGTATAATCACGGTGATAGATTTTACATGTCTCTCGGCAATTAATCGATGGATCAGACCAAAAAAAAATAAAAAAATCAGTACGAGCGCAGACAATTTGCATAATGCAATTACTCAGCTTAATCAAGTGGACTTATATGGAGCTTTGGGCCCACTCTCCCTGCCCTTCCTCCACCTGTCAGATTCAATAGCCACTTAGTGGGAAAGCCTGTCTCAGTAAGACACAAACCCAGAAGACTCCAAAGATTGATACGTTTGCTTACATGAAGGCCAACACTTTCTACCTGTCAGAAAATACCATCGGCCAAATAACAATCCGAGCCACAGACAGAACAATATCCACATCACAAACAGCCGGCATGCTAGTTTCCTTCATCAGTGTGGAGCTTCTCCAGGTTAGGGAAGATCAAAGCCCAGTGTCGATGAAGGTCATGTGCAGACAATTCACAGAACAAGGCAGCTAAAGCCACATGAGACAATAGGCCATGGCTCTCATCGAAGAAATGCAAACTTAATGTCTGTTGAGATTGTGTGAGACTGGCGAAAACCAAAAAAGTCTGATGTTTGGTTTAGAAGATGTGAGGAAATAAGGCACTGTAATAGATCGCTGGTGGCAGTGGCAGTTGGTGTGACCTGTACGGAATATCCAGCGGTATTTCTTCTAGGAATGTGTCCTATGGAGACTGGCACAGGCCTGCAAAATATGTGTGCAGGAAAATTAGCTGCAGCCTTGTTTGTAGTGACAAAACTTGGGGAACAGCAAATGTGCCACTCACCTCCGTGTAGCAAAGGATTCCAAAGTCAGTGACTTTAGATCACCATTTATTGTTGCGTGGTCTGCAGCTCAAGGATTCCTCCCAGCCAGCTGGGCCTCCTTGAGCAGCTGTGGTCAGCTGCAGGTCAGCTTGGAACCCTGGCCTCTGGGGTTGGCTGGGGTTGGCTGGGGTGACAAGGATGACTGTCTTGTAACGCTCACCACCCAGCAGGCTAACTGGGACTTGTGCACATGAGATAACAAGGGTTCCAAAAGGTGAAGTTGAAATGGGCGAGACCTCCTGAGTCCTGGCCTTGGAACCAGAACAGAATCATTTCTGCAGCTTCCAATTGGCCAGAGCAAACCCCAGGGCAGGCTCAGATGTGAGAGGCATAAGACTCCACCTGTCAATGAGAAGAACCCAAATCATATTGCCAAGGTGGACGGATACAGAGAGAAGTGGAGGATTGTGTTCATTTTTGTGTGTGCAAAAACTACCAATATCCATCAAATGGACATAGCCTAGTTAATGCAAGGAAGGGAACAGCTACACGGTGGACTTCTAGGCAACACTGAAAAAGAATAAGGCAAATCTGAAAGCATTGAGATTGAAGCCATATTGTTAAGGCACTGCTTCCTCTTCTAGGAGTGCCAGTTTCCAAGATCCATGTTGCCCCAGAAAGAGGCCCATCTGGCCTCCAGAGAGGACTGGACCTGGGACAGCCCCTGGGGGACAACAGAGTGGAATGGACAACATTGTGGTGTTTCTTTATCTGAATCGACTTTTTTTTTTCTCTTTTAAAGTGGGGGAAGTCTCACTTTTGTGAGCACCTAGAGCAGAACTGCAAGAGAAAGGGTCAGGGCCTGCGCTGTGGTGTAGTGGGTAAAGCCTCCGCCTGCAGTGCCAGCATCCCATATGGGCACCAGTTCGAGTCCCGGCTGCTCCACTTCCAATCCAGCTCTCTGCTATGGCCTGGGAAAGCAGTGGAAGATGGCCGAAGTGCTTGGGCCCCTGCATCCGCATGGGAGACCAGGAGAAGCTCCTGGCTCCTGGCTTTGGATTGGTGCAGCTCTGGCCCTTGTGGCAATTTGGGGGGTGAACCAGCAGATGGAAGACTCTCTGCCTCTATGTAACTATGCCTTTCAAATAAATAAATAAATCTTAAAAAAAAAAAAGGGTCACAGTCCAGGGTGAGGCCTGAGGTGGGTGGGAAGTGAGGGGAGTCAGCCCGGGCCTCGCTTGGGCCTGGTGAGGTGGAAGGCAGTTCTCCGCAGAATCCCACCTCCCCACCCGTGCCCTCCCTGCCTCTCTCTGAGGGGCTGCCCGTGTTTCACAGAGCAGGGCTTGTGGTTTGATGGCCCTCAAAGAGCTCTGCTGCCCAGGTCATGCGGAAGAGTCTGGAAACATAGCCCTGGTGTCCTGGGGTTTTGGAAGTTGGCTGCTGCTTTTTTTCTCTCTCTCAAAGTTTTATTTACTTGTGCAAAAGGCAGAGTTACAGAGAAGGAGAGAGAGAAAGAGAGAGAGAGAAAGAGAGCGAGCTTCCACCTTCTGGTTCACTCCCCAAATGATCGTAACAGCTGGGCTGGGCCAGGCTGAAGCCAAGAGCCAAGAACTCCAGCCAGGCCTCCACAAGGGTGGCCAGGGGTCCAAGCACTTGGGCCATCTTCCGCTGCTTTCCCAGGCGCATTAGCAGGGAGCTGGATCTGAAGTGGAGCATCTGGGGCTTGAACTGGTGCCCATCGGGGATGCTGGCACTATAGATGGCAGCTTAGCCTTGCTGCTTTGAGGTAGTGAGGCCTGAGGTGGCCTTGTCCACACATCTGTGCCCCCTTCCACATCTGGAGGCTCTGTCGTTCGTGGAGACAGAGTGCATTCCCAGGATACCTGGAGAACAGGGGCTTGTGGGGCTTCAGGACCAGGACCAGGGGTCTGCTGATTGCCAATACAGTTCCAGGAACTGGCTTCTGGCCCTACGCTCTCTTGGGATGTGAGGTTTCCCTCACAGTGTGTCTCATTTCTTTTCCCTCCCTCTCTCTCTCTCTCTCTCTTTCTTTCTCTTTCAAAATATTTATTTATTTGAAAGAGTTACACAGAGAGAGAAGGAGAGGCAGAGAGAGAGAGAGGTCTCCCATGCGCTGGTTCACTCCCAATTGCCCATAACAGCCGGAGCTGCGCCAATCTGAAGCCAGGAGCCAGGAGCTTCCTCTGGATCTTCCCACATGGGTACAGGGGCTCAAGGACTTGGGCCATCTTCCACTGCTTTCCCAGGCCATAGCAGAGAGCTGGATGAGAAGTGGAGCAGCCAGGACTCAAACCTGTGTCCATATGGGATGCTGACACTGCAGGTGGCAGCTTTACCCGCTGCACCACAGCGCCAGCCCCGTGTCTCATTTCTGACTGGCTGCCCTATCTTTCACTTGCTCTCTCTCAAAAAAGATTTATTTATTTTGAAAGGGTTACACAGAGAGGGAGAGGCAGAGAGTAAGAGAGCTCTTCTATCTGCTGGTTCACTCCTCAGATGGCGGCAATGGCCAGCGTTGGACATGGCTGAAGTCAGGAACCAGGAGCTTCTTCCGGGTCTCCCACTTGGGCCACCTTGATCTCTTTTGGTCCACGCTGAGCCTAGAGGGAGCCAGTCCAAAGAGCAGGAGTCCTCATTCCAGTCTACCTCCAGAGATGCCAGCCAGCCTGTGGCCAGGTGCCCAGCTCTGGTCCACTTGTAGGCCAGCCCTGGGTAGAGCAGCCAGCACTACTCCCTCAGTGGGGCCACGGGCCAGGCCTGCAGGAAGGGTCAGCAGGCGGCATAGCTGACCTGCTAGCTTAAGGGTTTGTTCCAGAGTGATCCCTCTGCCCCTCTTGGATTCCCCCTTTCCTTCCTGAAATGACGTTGTGGGCGGGCTAAGCTTTCATTTTTCTCAGTGCAAATTCCCTTGGGACAAGAGAGGCAATGGGTGCAGGTGCCGGGGGTGGAGGGCTGGGGAGGAGAGGGCTACAGTCCAGCTCTTTATATCCTGCCTGGAGAGGTAAGACCCTGGGCACTTCTAAGAGGACCAAGTCCAAGAAATGCTACTCCCGTCTGTGACCATGAGGAGAGTAACTGAGCAGTGTCCTCACAGGTGTCCAGGGGGGCCACGCTCAGACCTTCTTGGCCTGGCTCCCCCTGGAGCTCCCAGCCCCTTCTGTCCCATCTTCAAACAGTGGCTCCAGTTTGAAAAACACTGCTGGGGCCAGTGCTGTGGCATAGCGGGTAAAGCCGCCACCTGCAGTGCCTGCATCCCATGTGGACACAGGTTTGAGTCCTGGCTGCTCCACTTCCAATCCAGCAACCTGCTAATGTGCCTGGGAAAGCAGCAGAAGATGGCCCAAATCCTTGGGCCCCTGCATCATGTGAGACCCAGATGGAATTCCAGGCGGTTGTGGCCATTTGAGGAGTGAACCAGCTGATGGAAGATTCTCTCTCTCTCTCTCTCAACTTCTCTCTGTAGCTCTGCCTTTCAAATAAATATTTAAAACTTAAAAAAAGAAAAGAAAAGAAAAGAAAAACATGCAGGTGCCGCAGCTCAATAGGCTAATCCTCTGCCTTGCGGCGCTGGCACCCCGGGTTCTAGTCCTGGTTGGGGCGCCAGATTCTGTCCCGGTTGACCCTCTTCCAGTCCAGCTCTCTGCTGTGGCCCGGGAGTGCAGTGGAGGATGGCCCAAGTGCTTGGGCCCTGCACCCGCATGGGAGACCAGGAGAAGCACCTGGCTCTTTGCTTCGGATCAGCGCAGTGCGCCAGCCACAGCAGCTATTGGAGTGTGAACCAATGGAAAAAGGAAGACCTTTCTCTCTGTCTCTCTCTCTCACTGTCCACTCTGCCTGTCAGAAAAAAAAAAAAAAAAGAAAAGAAAAGAAAAGAAAAGCACCACACGTGATGGCAAGCCTACGTGTCGACCAGGACACAGGAGCAGTCCTGGCTGTCCCTGGCCTGGTCAGCCCAGGATGGAAGTGTCGGCACAGGTCTAGCTCAGCTATTATGGAAGAAGCAGCGGAATCTGTCCCTAGGGAGCTTCCAACCTAGCTGATGTATCAGTCAGCTCTGAGGCCATTGCAGCTAAGTCCTGAACTGTGTGACTCAGACCCCAAGTGCTCCCGTGGCCCCGACAGTACAGCAGGCGGGAAACAGGGTGAGGACAGCTGCCTAAAAGTCGGTCACCAGGCAGCTGACCGGGAGGGGCTGGGATTAGTATCAGAAGTACCTGGAGGCCGGCGCCATAGCTCAATAGGCTAATCCTCCGCCTGCAGCGCCGGCACCCCAGGTTCTAGTCCCGGTTGACCCTCTTCCAGTCCAGCTCTCTGCTGTGGCCCGGGAGTACAGTGGAGGATGGCCCAGGTCCATGGGCCCTGCACCCATGTGGGAGACCAGGAGAAGCACCTGGCTCCTGGCTTTGGATCAGGGCGGTGTGCTGGCCGTAGCGGCCATTGAGGGGTGAACCAACGGCAAAGGAAGACCTTTCTCTCTCTCTCTCTCTCTCACTGTCCACTCTGCCTGTCAAAAAAAAAAAAAAAAAAAAAAAAAAAAAAGAAATACCTGGAGCCTTTTCCCCTGATTTTTAAAGAGTTACATATTTATTTGAAAGGCAAAGTTACAGAGAGGCAGAAGCAGAGAGAGAGAGAGAGGTCTCATCTGCTGGTTCACTCCCCAAGTGGCTGCAATGGCCGGAGCTGTGCTGATCTGCAGCAGGAGCCAGGAACTTCTTCTAGGTCTACAATGCATGTGCAAGGGCCCAAGGACTTGGGCCGTCTTCTGCTTCTTTCCCAGGCCATAGAAGAGAGCTGGATCAGAAGTGGAGCAGCTGGGACTCGAACCTGTGTCCGTTTGGGATGCCAACATTGCAGGTAGCGGCTTTACCCACTATGCCACAGCATGGGCCCCATTTTTTCCGTATTTTTAAAGAATGATTTATTTATTTATTTGAAAGTGTTACAGAAAGAGATACAGAGAGAGAGAGAGAGAGAGAGAGAAATCTTCCCTCCACCGGTTCACTCCCTAAATGGCAGCAACATCCAGGGGTCCAGGGCTGGGTCAGGCTGAAGCCAGGAGCCAAGAGCTTCAGCGGGGTCTCCTACGTGGGTGCAGGAGCCCAAGCACTCAGGCCATCTTCTGCAGCCTTCCCAGGTGCATCAGCAGGGAGCTGGATCAGAAGTGGAGCAGCCGGGACTTGAACCAGCACCCACATGGAATGCTGGTGCTGCAGGCAGCGGCTTTACAGCTGCTCCACAGTGCTGGCCTGGCCCCGTGACAGAGTTTCTATGAATTTCAGATATTCATGCTCAGCTGCTTCCGGTCTTTGCTTAACTGTCTCTTCGTGAGGTTTTTTGGACAAGCCCTGCCTTTGCCCTCTCCTCTTCCTTCTTTATTCTTCTCTGCACTTACCACCATTTGGGACGCTATTTGCTATTTTGCTGATAGATTGTTTTACTCTTTCCTCCCACTTTAGACCGTAAGCTCTTTGAGGAGAGGGCCTTTATCCGTTTGCTCACAGCTCCATCCTCGGCACTCAAGGGCTCCTGGCACGGAGGAAGGGCTCAGTGAGGACTGGTTGGATCAGAAAGTGGAGAAAATGTAGGTGTCTCATTGACAAAGCCACAGACTGGGTGCCTTCAATGGCAGAATTATTTTCTCACAGTTCTGGAGCTGTAAAGTACAATCAAAGTCCAGCAGGGTTTGGCTTGGCTTCTGGCTTGCAGACAGCATGTTTTCTCTGTGCATGTGCTGAGTGAGAGAGAGAGAAAGTCAGAAATCCTACTGGATCAGACCCCAGTCTTGCGACCTTAACTCCCCCAAATCAGGCTCCATGCAAAAAAGCATACATCAGTCAGCTCGGCTCTCATTCCTACTGGGGCCTCTCCATTTCAGGACCCAAGGGGCCAGGTGCTGTGATGCAGTGGGTTAAGCTGCCACCCACAAGGCTGGCTTCCCATCTGGGTACCAGTTCAAGTCCCCTCTGCTCCACTTCCAGTCTAGCCGCTTCTAATGCACCTGGGAAGGCAACAGAAGATGGCCTGAGTGCTTGGGCCCCTTAATGCACATGGGAGACCCAGATGGAGTTCCAGGGTCCTGGCTTTGGCCTGGCTCAGACCAAGCTGTGGTGGCCATTTGGGGAGTGAACCGGCAGACGGAATGTTGATCTCTCTCTCTCTGTAACTCTGCCTTTCAAATAAACATATAAATAAATTTCAGGCCCAAGGCGCTCCTCTTATTTGCCCTGGAGTGTCGGCACCGTGGGCAATCCTCGTCTGCAGGAAGGACTTGCCATTTTCCCCGGGGGTCCATCGTCAGCCTGTGCCTTCCAAGCCCACCACAGTCGGGCTGAGCTCTCTCAGTGGTGACAGTGGCTGGGAACACAGAACTAATGTTCACCCAACTGCTGGAGAGAAAAGTGAGTGCTAACCTAGTGTGTGAGACTGACTCCAGGGTGACAAGTGTCCCTGGAAGAGAGACATTGGAGCGAGTGGGAGAAATCAAGGCAGATCCAGAAGGATGTGTGGGGCCCAGGCCAGCAGAGGGGAGGAAGGGGGACCTGGTGACCAGTGACTAGGGCTGGGGTGGTGACAGCACATCATAAACAAAGGACCAGATTGGGAGCCCACCCGGGTGGGGGTTGGGCAGGTGGTGGGGGCTCCGTGAGCCGCGTTGAGGGTGGGGTACAGGACCTCTTTGGCTGAGCCGACCTGCTTGTCATTTCCTGTCTCCTCCTCTCCCTAGATCAGCCATGGCAGGGAGACCCAGATGCTCCTTCCCAGAGTTCTTAGCTCCCCAAGCCTGTGTGTCAAAGCAGACTTTTTTTCCCCCAGGCGGAGCAGGCGGCTCTGTGGGTTTTCTGGCTGGCTCCTGCTGGGGTTTTCTTCCATCTGCAGCCAGTTCTGGGGAGCGGACAGCCCCGACTTCCTACCGTGAGCAGAGCCCGAGTTCCTTGGGGTCTGGCGTCCGCCTGGAGAGAGGGTTTGGCTGGCAGGTCCCTTCCGTCTTGGAGCGGACAGGGAGTGGGCAGGTCACAGGCAGCTGCGCTGAGTATTTGTATTACGCAAAAGGCCGACTCAGCCCTCCTTCCTGCCAAGGTCAGCAAGCCACGTCCCCGGCGGTTTGGGTGTGTGGGTGTCTTCTGGACTCGGCGCAGAGGCTGCCAGGGCCCAGGCCTTAGCTGGTGCGTTCCCACAGGAGCAGGGAGCTGTTTCCAGAAGGCAGTGCCAGGTCTCCTGGGGCCTCTCCATTGAGTGCTTTGTCCACCAGTGAACAGGACTTGGAGTCAGCCTGCAAATGGGGACCCGGGTCTGGCTGGCTTGGGAAGGGGGAGGCTGGGACGAGCACAGGTGGGGCACAGGGGCCGAGCGGCTACAGTGACACCCTGTAGATGTAACTTAGCCAAAGTTGCTGGGATCTTTTGTCCCCCTCACCCTCACTCCCACCACTGTCAGCCACACCCATTTTTTTTTTTTTAAGATTTATTTACTTATTTGGAAAGCAGAATAACAGAGAGAGGGAGAGACAGAAAGATCTTCTATCTCTTGGTTCACTCCCCAAATGGCCACAACAGCTGGGACTGGGCCAGGCCAAAGTCAGGGGCCTGGAACTCTGTCCAGGTCCCCCAGGTGCGTCCAGGAGCCCAAGCACCCGGGCCGTCTTCTGCTGCTTTCCCAGCGTTAGCAGGGAGCTGGGTTCGAAGTGCCACATCCACGTTGTACGCTGCTGAAATCAGGCCTGAACGAACAGGGTAACCTGGACAGTGAGTGTGGACAGGCAGCGAGCTGTTGCAGCTCTTTGCCTGGGGTGCCTCAAGTGCAGATCAGCCTGTGATTGTACTTAGTGGGCACAGAGATGCTGTTTCCTTGCCTCTTGGACTTCCGTTCTCCTGCCACCCCTCAGACTTGGCTCTCTGGAAAGCCCTTCATTCCTCGTCCGTCTCTCAGGAGCCTAGATTTTTTTTCCTTCTTTCTTTTTTTTGACAGGCAGAGTGGACAGTGAGAGAGAGACAGAGAGAAAGGTCTTCCTTTTGCCGTTGGTTCACCCTCCAATGGCTGCCGCGGTAGCGCGCTGCGGCCAGCGCACTGCGCTGATCTGATGGCAGGAGCCAGGTGCTTCTCCTGGTCTCCCATGGGGTGCAGGGCCCAAGGACTTGGGCCATCCTCCACTGCACTCCCTGGCCACAGCAGAGAGCTGGCCTGGAAGAGGGGCAACCGGGACAGGATCCGGTGCCCTGGCCGGGACTAGAACCCGGTGTGCCGGCGCCGCAAGGTGGAGGATTAGCCTAGTGAGCCGCGGTGCCGGCCTTTTCCTTCTTTCTTAAAAAAATTCATTTATCTGAAAGGCAGAGTTAGAGAGAGAGATCTTCCACCCCTGGTTCGCTCCCTAAATGGCTGTGATGGCTGGAGCAGGGCCAGGCAGAAGCCAGGCGCCAGGAACTCCATCCAGGGATCCAAGTACTTGGGCCACTTTTGCTGCTAGAACTGGCTCACTAGCAGGAAGCTAGATCAGAAGCGGAGCCACAGGGACTTGAACCGGTGCTCATATGGGAAGCTGGCTTCCTAGGTGGTGGTTTAACCTGTTATGCCACAACATGGACCCTGGAGCCCGAGACTAATGCTGGTGATTCATGGTTCACCTGTTACTCAGTTGGGTGCCACTGACCGGAAACCTCCCCTGTTGATCCCTTAGAGGATCTCCAAGAGAGAACCCCACCACTCTGAGTTTCCCTGGACCCCTAAACACCTAAACCAACACAGTTCATTGTGGAGGAAAGAGACAAACACAACACACACGAAAGAGTGGTCACACAGCAGGAAGGTATCTTGGCACTGGCCCACGGCCTTCTGCAGCCCACCACACATCTCCTGAGCCACACATCTCCCCTGGTGGTGTTAAAAAAAATGTGAGGGCCCTGGTGGGGGTCCTAAAAGCAGGGTCTGGTGGAGAGCTCTTTGTAAGTGAGCCCCAGGAGCCCCAGTTTAATTAGAATTCCTGGCTAGGATGGAGGCTTGCGGCTGCCAGCCCAGGCCTTGAGCCATTGGTCACGGCTCATAAAGGCCACACACGAGTCACAGAGCCTGGGCGGGGCCCGCGTCCCACGCGGAGGGCGTCTCAGAAGTCTCCGTGATCCCCACCTGCAGCCCTGGGCTCCCCGAGACTCCATCCAGAGCCCCTTCTTCGCAGGCCACCTGTGGAATGACACCCGCCGGGGATCTGGAGCCGAGTGTCCACTCAGTGGGGCCTCTGTTCCCTGGACCCGCCCTTCGCAAGGCCATTCCTGTCACCAGCAAGCCCCACCCCCGCCTTTGATCCCAGCTGCAGGGCTGCCATATTGAAACCTGCACGTGTCTGTGACGGCCGTAGGGTTGGCGAAAGGACCCAGTCGTTGGAGAAGATTTATATCAAACAAATGCTCTAAAAGCTGTGAAATACGCTGTAAACCGCACACCAGGTTTCTGACGGTGGCGTTGGTGAGGGCCACAGCTGCTCTGCTCCAAGGGCTCTCCCTGGCTCCCACAACGACCAGGAAGGCCAGACGCCGTGTCCCCGACGCAAAAGCACTAGCGTCTCTGCCAGTCTTTGTGGTGTGACCCTGAAGCCTCCAAATACCCCACAACAGACCCCTGAGAAGTTGCTTCAGCTTCTTCCTCGGCAGCTCTGTCCCTTCTCTTAAGTATTCTGGATCTGGCCACGTTTTCTCAGGGAGGTTGGCACTGTACATGATTGGCAATCATTTACACTTTAGTGCGAGCGAGGGATCTAAGCCCAGATTCATTTAAGAGAATCAGGAGGCACAAACTCAGGGCACCAGGGTTCTGAAGGGGAAGAAAATGAGAGGGTTAGAGAAACTGGGCTCTGAACTGAGCCGAGGATAACCATGCCCCTTAAATGAGGGGGCTTCTGCTCAGTCACGACTGGCACAGTGCCCAAGGGCAGCTTGTTGGGGCCAGGTTAGTAGGATTTGAATCCTACAGCTGCCACTAACTAGTAGCCACTAACTAGTTTGCTACTTAACTGCTGAGTGCCCCAGTTTCCTCACCTGTAAACGAAGTCAGCTCTTAGCACCGTCCTCCAAAGCTGTCGTAAGGACAAAATGAGTACAGCCCAGCACCTGTGCCTAGGTGAGCACCACCTAACGGCTGCTGTTAGTGTCCACCCAGCGAGGGAGGCAGACTGGACAGACGTGGTAGGCTGCTGACCAGTGCGTGGCCCAGCGGGAGCCAGTCTGTAAATGGAGCCCCTGTTTGGAAGGTGAGTGCCCCTTTGCCCCCCTGACGCAGGCTCCTGGAGTGGTAGGCAGGAAAACCCTGCAGCGCCTCCCTGCTCCGCACCCCCCGCCGTGACCCTGAACCTTCTGGCCCTCTGCCTGCAAAACTCCACTCTGCATCATTCGTGACTTTCTGTCTTGCATGCAAATATGGTGCCACACTAACCAATCGCTTCCCTACCATTGGAAGTCTGTAATAACCCCTTTCACCCAAGCCCTGCCAGCCTGTTTCACATAGCGCCTAATTAACTCACATTAGAGGGTTGGAGCTTTCTTCTGGGAGACTCCTCGACAGACTCCCTTCCCCAGCAGGTGGCTGCTCCCCTGGGTCGTGTCGCAGATAAAATCTCACAGGGCGACTGGCCTGGCCAGGAGACGGTGGAGCAATTAGAGTGTGGGATCACGATGGGCCACCATGCTAATGGAAGTGAGTGAGAAATAACTGCATGCAATTTCATTAACTAAGACAATCAATCATTACTCAGACTTCATGGCCTCCTGTAAGGTCCAATCCTAACGCGACTTATTAAGAAAGGTCAGTAAATCATAATCTATGAAGGAGCTTGTTCTGCCATCCCACTTACATATTTTTGAAACATTCTTAATCTTCAAGATTTAGGGCTGGCACGTGGGTGCGGTATTCACCCACCCCCCAAAATGCCACACTGAGCGTGCCCGGTGCAGAGCTGGGCTGGGGGATACAAGTGTGTTGTTTTTTAAGATTTATTTGAAAGGCGGAGTGACCGAGAAACACACAGAGAAGGGGATACACAGAGAGGGAGAGAGAATCTTCCATCCACTGATTCGTCCCCCAAGTGGCCACAATGGCCAGTGCTGGGCCAGGCTGAAGCCAGGAGCCAGGAATTCCATCCGGGTCTCCCACATGGGTGGCAAGGAGCCCAAGCACTTGAGCCATCTTCTACCACTTTCCCAGGAGCATTAGCAGGGAGCTGGGTCATGAGAGGACCAGCCGGGACATGAGCCGGGGCTCCAATATGGGTTGCTGGTGTCACAGGAGGTGGCTTATCCTGCTGTGCCCCAACACCAGCCTCTCTGTTCAGTTCCAGGTACCAAGTGAGACCATTCCAGAAGATCCCAATAACACTGTTTAGATTTGGAAGCAGTATCCCTGGGGAACAGTTGAGGGAGTTGGCACTGTTTTGTCCAGGGAAGAAAAGACTTGCTTGGTTAGGAGCCGGATCTTGTGAAGTGTTGCGTTGCTGGCTGTAAGAGCTGATTCGGAGAAGACGCTGGAGGCAGAACGAGGGCCAAGGAGTAATGATCCCAAACCCAACAAGTCAGCACCAAAAATGGATAGAAAACCAGACAGGTGAATCTGATAACTAGGTTTTCTCCGCAGGTTGGTGGAGGGTAGTGAGAAGCAGCCTGGGGGCTGGAGGGATGGGAGTAAGCGTGAAGACAAACCCAGCCCGCTGTAGATGAGACACCTGCCCTAGCGGGTGGAAGGCTGAGGGCTTTTCTCCAGCTTTAAGAGGTCAGTCAGGATGTGCAGGAAACATTGCAGTCTTACAGGAAGTCACTGAACTGGAAGATGTCAATTACGCTCTCAGGTTTTCACTTCTTTCCTATGAAAAATATGATTGACAGAGTTACCCTGCTCAAAGGCGGGGGCCAGATCACACAGATCACTGCCTAGACTCTTCCCCGGGCTGAGATCCACTCATCTAAGTTAGCAGAAGGGACTGTAGCCCATCATGAGAACATTTCTAATTCTCAGTGCCATTTCAATGGAAGGGTTACCTTGCCAATGGGGTTGTTTCAGTAGGAGCTGGAAGACTCCCAACAGGATGTACTAGAGGCCAGATGACCGCCAGGATTCCTTCCAGCACCCAGGGGCTTCTGTGAGACTATGACTCATGTGTTTATGCTCCTTGCTCTTTCCTCAGCCAGCCCTAGCCACTTATGGTCAACTGGGACTCCAATTATACCCTAGAGTGAGCACCGGAACACAGCCTAGCATCAAGGCCAGCTGTGAGATTCCCCAGCTTCCCAACTTGCTAGTTACTACCCTTTGCTGCTTGTGTCTCGGGATCTGGGTCTGACAGTCGTGGAAGCCTTCTTAGGGTGAGACGTGTCTTAGGGTAAGGCAGCTGGTGAGATGGTGAGACTTGATGATGGATACAGACCATACAGCTCCTGAATCAGAGGACATTTTGCAAGAGTGAGAGGGGCTCACTGCCCCTTCTGTGTCCTTACAGCACTCCCCAGACTTCTCTCATCTCTCCATTAACTACCTCCTATCTGCCTCTGTGTTCCATTTTAGGAGGCATCGTTACAGAGCCACAGGATCCTAGTATTTCTGATGGAAGGATCTTTCAAGAATACACAGTTCAATGTTTCCCCAAATGTCAGTTTTTCACGTACCACTTTCACAGCTTTTGCGATATACATATGCCAACTGTTCTATTATTTACTCATAGTTTTACTTAAATAAAAAATTTGCAAAACCTTGTGTGTTTTTTTTATTACCAACATAAATGGAAAACCAGCTTTACTTGCCTTGCATTTAAGAGAATCAAGATTAATATCAGACATTACAATTTTTAAATGTTTGCCCACCTACAGATATAAAATCATCCCAGATACCTCTGATCATAGTGCACCCGGAGCATACTTTGGAAATACAGTTCGTCTGCCGCCCTCTTTCTGGACAGGTATGGAAACCAACGCCCAGAAAGATGAGGTGGCTCGCTCAGGCCCCACAGATAGATGATCAGTGGCCTGGGCCCCTGACTCCCAGTCAGAGACCCTTGGTTTTCTCCCACCTCTTGCCTCTTCTGAGGAAGCTGATGGAGGATAAGGTAGTTCCCGTCTGTATTGATCTTCCCAGGGCTTCAGGAGCAAGGTGTCGCGAGCCCAGTGGCTCAAAACCACGGAGCCTTTCGTTCTCACGATTCTGGAGCTCCACATTCAACGTGCCTGTGTTGAGGCGGCCACGGTCACACTGACGTCTCCAGGGCAATAGCCTTGCTTTCCTCTTCATGACTGGTGGCCCAGGGACCCCTTGACCTGTGGCAGCATAACTTCACACTCCGCCTGTCTCTATACGGTGTCTCCCCTGTGCATTTCTCTGTCGTGGCCATCTTCTGCTAAGGACACCAGTGATCTGGATTAAAGGCCCACCCTGGGGCCGGTGCTGTGGCATAGCGGGTAAAGCCGCCGCCTGCAGTGCTGGCATCCCATGTAGGTGCTGGTTCTAGCCCCGGCTGCTCTGCTTCTGATCCAGCTCTCTGCTATGGCCTGGGAAAGCAGCAGAATATGGCCCAAGTCCTTGGGCCCCTGCACCTGTGTGGAAAGACCCGGAAGAAGCTCCTGGCTCCTGGCTTTGGATTGGCACAGCTCCAGCTGTTGTGGCCAATTGGGGAGTGAACCAGCAGATGGAAGACCCCTCCCCCCAATTCTCTCTGCCTCTTCTCTCTGTGTAACTCTGACTTTCAAATAAATAAATAAACCTTTAAAAAAATAAATAAAGACCCACGCTACTCCAGGGTGACTTACCCGACTACATGGTCAGTAACCCTAGTTCCAAATCAGGTCATATTCTAAGGAATTTCAGTATATCCTTTTGGGGGAATACAATTAAACCTATAACATCATCCCAAAGGGACTTAAAATTTATTTATTTATTTGGAAGGCAGAGTGACACACACACACAAACAGAGAGAGAGAGAGAGAGAGAGAGAGAGAGAGAGAGCTTCCATACACTGGTTCACTCTCCAAATGGCTGCCACAAGCAGGACTGGGCCAAGCTGAAGCCCGGAGCCTGAAACTCCACTGGAGTCCCCCATGTGTGTACAGGGGCCCAAGCACTTGGGTCATCTTTGGCTGCCTTCCCAAGTTCATTAACAGGGAGCTGGAGCAGCCAGGACTTGAACTGGCACCCATATGGGATGCTGGCACTATAGACAGTGGCTTAACTTGCTGCACCACAGTGCCAGCCCCTAAGATTTTTTTTAATTTTAATTTTTTGAAAGAGATATAGAGAGATCGTCTATGTACTGGTTTACTCCCAAAATGACCACACCAGCTGGAGCTAGGCCAGGCTAAAGCCCGGAGTGCAGAATCTAATCTGTGTATCCCATGTGGGTTGCAGGGACTTAACTAGTAGAGCCACCATCTTCTGCTTCCCAGAGTACACATCAGTAGGAACCTGGAATCAGGGGCTTGAACTCAGCTACTCTGTGATGTCTACACTGGCATCCCCAAGTGGTGACTGAAGCCCTGTGCCAAATGTCCAGCCCATATCTACTCTGAGCATGGCCATCTGATTTAATTTAATCAACAGGAAATGAGATGAATGCATAGGCTTGAAAAGTGCTTATGTGTGTGTGTTGGGGGGGGGGTTGCCTTCTCTTCTTGCTGGAAATTCTCTGTTATTATATGAGGAAGCCTGGATTAGTCTGTGGAGGACGAGACCTAATGGAGCAGATTGTGATCTAATTTCTCAAGTTGAGGTTCCCCTAAACCAACCAGCCTCCAGCTGCACTGCCAGCTGAGTGCAGCTGGATATGTAACTCCAGGTAAGATCAGCAGAAGAACCACCAGCAGAACCCAGCCTGGATGGTTGACCTGTAGAATCAGGAGCAGATAAAATGGTTGTTAAGCCATGACATTTTGGGGTGGGTTGTTATTCATCAACATTTAATTGGTATAGTAGATATCACTGCTGTTTTATAGATGAAGATACTGCTGACCCCCCAAAGATCTGATGCTGTTGCCTATTAGGACAAGGGCTGGAAGGAAAGGGAAGGCTCTTTCTCTGGTATAAGAACCTAGAAGCTGAACACAGTGCTGTAGACATTTTTTGATTTTAGATAGTACATAATACATGATAGAGTTTGAACAATTCTAGAAGAGAGGAATAAGATATTCTGGAAGCTGAAGTCTGGCCAAGTATAAAGAAACTGCAGCGTTGAGGTCCCCCTAGACTGGAAAGTCAAGGGTATGTGAGCTGGGAGAAGTAAAGGCTGCAGAAACATCATGGAGGGGCCAGCACTGCAGCACAGAGGGTTAAGCTGCTGCATCCCATATGGGTTTCAGTTTGAGTCCCGGCTGCTCCACTTCCTATCTAACTCTGTATTAGTGTGCCTGTGCAAGCAGTGGAGCATGGCCCACATGCTTGGACCCCTGCACCCACATGGGAGACTTGGATAGAGTTCCTGGCTCCCACTTTGGCTTGGGCCAGCCCTGGCCATTGTAGCCATATGGGGAGTGAACCAGTAGATAGAAGTGTGTGTGTGTCTCCCTTTCTGTTACTGACTTTCAAGGAAATAAATAACTCTTAAAAAGGAAGAAAGAGGGGCCAGGAGTGTGGTATAGTGGGCAAAGCCACCGCCTACAGTGCTGGCATCCCATGTGGGTGCTGGTTCTAGTTCTGGCTGCTCCAGTTCCAATCCAGCTCTCTGCCATGGCCTAGGAAAGCAGTAAAAGATGGCCCAAGTCCTTGGGCCCCTGCACTCACGTGGGAGACCTGGAAGAAGCTCCTGGCTCCTGGCTTTGGATTGGCCCAGCTCTGGCCTTCGCAGTCATTTGGGGAGTGAACCAGCAGATGGAAGACCACTGTCTCTCTCTGCCTCTGTCTCTCTGTAACTCTGCCTTTCAAATAAATAAATACATCTTTAAAAAAAAAGTAAGAAAGAAAAGAAGGTGGTAGACACAGACATGGCTACCAAGTCTGAGAATCCCAAACCTGGGAGTAGGAGAGCAGCCTCCAACGCCTGGATGGGGCAACTTTAGGACAAATAAAGACAACGGTGACTTCTCACGGTGGGGGCTTCAAATTAATGAGACTCACTACTCGGAAATGCAGTGGAGGTTTAACATAGAATTAGCTTTGTGTATTCATTAATATGTCCACTTGCATTTTGGAGGGCTTGTTGTGTGCTAAGCACAGAGCTGGAGATGGGGATGTAGAAATTAATAGAACATGGGGCTGGCGCTGTGGCACAGTGGGTTAACGCCCTGGCCTGAAGCGCTGGCATCCCATATGGGCACTGGTTCGAGACCTGGCTGCTCCACTTCCGATCCAGCTCTCTGCTATGACCTGGGAAAGCAGTAGAAGATGGTCCAAGTGCTTGAGCCCCTGCATCCACGTGGGAGACCCGAAAGAAGCTCCTGGCTCCTGGCTTTGGATTGGTGCAGCTCCGGCTGTTGTGGCCAATTGGAGAGTGAGCCAACAGATGGAAAATCTCTCTCTCTCTCTCTCTCTCTCTGCCTCTCCTCTCTCTGTGTAACTTTGACTTTCAAATAAATAAATAAATCTTTAAAAAAAAAAAAGGAAATTAATAGAAAATGGTCAGTTCCCTTACATTCCAGAGAGACAGACCTGTCAGCTAATCAATCGCCGTACGCTTATAGAGCGCCTGTGCCAGGCGTGGGCAGTCCTACAGGTGGAGTGCTGAGTGAACCAGAGCCCTCGCTGGCGCACAGTTTGCTGGAGGTGGCAGACACTAGAGACGGAAGCAGTCGTCATACTTGCGTGACTCACTACTCCCTAGTAAGTACGTGTTGACAGAGAGGTAGAGGGGGATTAAGCATACACGAAAGCGAGCCATTACCCAGCCTGGGGGCCACCAAAGGCCTCCTTGGGGAATTTAGGCTTAGGCTGACTGCGAGCCTGGTAACGTTGTGGTTGGAGGAATGAGCCAAGGACGTAAGAGAATTATCTGAGGGAGTGAAAGATGTGCAGGATGGCTGTGTTGGGGGAATGAAGAGGGTACGGCCAGGCCAGGATAGGTCCTCCTCTGTCCTCCGCGGCCCAGGAAGCTGCCTGCTAAAGATCACAGTGCCCTCTGGCTGCCAGCTGGGTCCGGACACTGGGAGGCCTGAGCAGGAACAGAGAACAGAGAGGAGAGGGGGAGGGCACGTCTCCTGCTCTCGCCCCGCGGTGCTGAGGTTCTGGCTGGGGCTCCCTCCAATCAGAGCAGCTCCTCTGGCCCGTTTCCAGGGCTCCACCTTTTTATCTGGTTCTGGTGACACCTGTCCCTCTCTGTGCTCATTCAGGTCCAAGAGTCTCAGTGCAGTCCCACTTTGGTTAGGCTCTCTCTCTTCATTCCACCTCTCTTTGTAGATGCCCTCTATCGAGACATCCTCAAGATTCGGACAGAGGGTGCTGCGGTGGTTCGGGTCTACTTGGCTGGCCAAGGAATGCCCAGAGAGCTGCTTGCACATTGTTCCGGTGTGTCTGTGAAGTTGTTTCTTAAGATCAGCACATGAACTGGGGACTGAGGATAGTAGGCGGCCCTCCCCCACGGGAGTGGCATCATGTAATCTGCTTGGGACCTGAACAGAACAGGAGGTGGAGGGAGGAAGGGTGGCTTTACTCTGCCTGATGGCTTGAGCTGGAACATGGGTCTTCTGCCTTCAGATGCAGAGTGGAACCTGCACCCCCGGCTCTCTGGGCCTTTGAACGACGCCACTGGCTTTCCTGAGCCTCCAACTTGCAGATGGTGGATGGTGGGACTTCTCAGATCCTCTAATCGCATGAGCCAATTTTATATAATAAGAATTGTGATGTATGCGCCATGTGTGTGAAAGGAGTTCAAGGGGCCGGCACTGTGGAGTAGCAGGTAAAGCCGCCGCCTGCAGTGCTGGCATCCCTTATGGGTACTGGTTCGAGTCCCGGCTGCTCCACTTCTGATCCAGCTCTCTGCTGTGGCCTGGGAAAACAGTAGAAGATGGGCCAAGTCCTTGGGCCCCTGCGCCCATGTGGGAGACCTGGAAGAAGCTTCTGGCTCCTGGCTTTGGATCGGCGCAGCTCCAGCCATTGTGGCCATTTGGGGAGTGAGCCAGCGGATGGAAGACCTTTCTCTCTCTGTGTCTCTCTGCCTCTCTGTAACTCTTTCAAATAAATAAATAAATCTTAAAAAAAAGAAAGAAAGAAAAAAGAAGAAGAAGAAAAAGAGGAAGAAGAAGAAGAAAAGAAAGGAGTTCAAAAAGTTTGTGGACAATGGAATTAGAAGCTAAGTTTGAAGTGGGTGGTTGGCCCAGCGGCTAAGCTGCCGGTTAGGACATCCATGTCCCCTGTCAGAGTTCCTGGGTTCATGTCCCAGCCCGGGCTCCCAATTCTAATTTCCTGTTCATATGGACTCTGGGAGGAAGCAATCAAGGCTCAGGTCATCG
This sequence comes from Lepus europaeus, assembly GCF_033115175.1. Taxonomy (NCBI): domain Eukaryota; kingdom Metazoa; phylum Chordata; class Mammalia; order Lagomorpha; family Leporidae; genus Lepus; species Lepus europaeus. The sequence goes on along the minus strand of NC_084842.1, from coordinate 5,213,535 downwards.
GGTCCCTGCTGCCCTTGTGGGAGACGTGGGATGAGGTCCTGGCACCTAACTTTGGCCGAGCCCAATCCAGGCAATTGTGGGCATTTGGGGACTGAACCAGCAGATGGAAACTTTATGTCTGTCTGTCTCTGTCTCTGTCTGTCTTTCTTTCTCTTTTTGCCCCTTGTTTTAAAAAGTTCATTTTGGTGCATAAAGATAAAGACTTACTAATTTGATGGTAAGGATGGAAAGTGCTACCTTGGAAATCACTGAGCATCTGTTACTGGGGTCCCGTAGGCAGAGGCATCAGCCTAGTGTGTGCATCACAATACAGATTTCCCATGAACTGTTTGGAACACACTCATGTCTCATTGGTTCTGTCTCCCTGGAGAACCCTGACTCGTGCAGGCGTCTCAGGAGTCCAGCTGAAAGCCACACTGAGGACCGTGATCTTTGTTCTGAGGACAATGATACAAGATTTTAGCAGTGAGACGTTGTTTGCTTTTTAGAAAGGTCGTTCTAGGGTTTCTGTCTCTAGTAATGACAGGGTACCTTTTTTTTTTGACAGGCAGAGTGGGTAGTGAGAGAGAGAGAGAGAGAGACAGAGAGAAAGGTCTTCCTTTTTGCCGTTGGTTCACCCTCCAATGGCTGCTGCGGCCGGCGTATCTCACTGATCCGAAGCCAGGAGCCAGGTGCTTCTCCTGGTCTCCCATGCAGGTGCAGGGCCCAAGGACTTGGGCCATCCTCCACAGCACTCCCGGGCCATAGCAGAGAGCTGGCTTGGAAGAGGGGCAACCGGGATAGAATCCGGCGCCCCAACCGGGACTAGAACCCGGTGTGCCGGCGCCGCAAGGCGGAGGATTAGCCTGTTAAGCCACGGCGCCGGCCGACAGGGTACCATCTTACCAGACAGACTTCCCTATAAAAATCCGCTCAAAGGGGCCAGTGCTGTGGCACAGCAGGTTAAAGCCCTGGCCTGAAGCGCTGGCATCCCATATGGATGCCAGTTCTAGTCCTGGCTGCTCCTCTTCTGATCCAGCTCTTTGCTATGGCCTGGGAAAGAAGTAGAAGATGGCCCAAGTCCTTGGGCCCCTGCACCTGCATGGGAGACCTGGAAGAAGCTCCCGGCTCTTGCCTTTGGAGCAGCGCAGCTCCAGCCATGTGGCCATCTGGGGAGTGAACCAGCGGATGGAAGACCTCCCTGTCTCTACCTCTCTCTGTAACTCTGTCTTTCAAATAAATAAAATAAATCTTTTTTTTTTTAATTAAAAAAAATCCACTAAAAAATCTAGATAAGCAGCAGCCACCGTGGGCACTAGAGGGTGAACAGAAGCAGGAAGACTTTTCGGGGGAGGTACCTGCTTGGAGGAGGGAGTTTTACAAAGTCAGGAGTCATTTTTGTGGCTCTTCCCTGGGGTCAGGAGCAGTCACTATGGCTCTAAAGATGGCAGGGGTGCTGGTCTTCTGGGATCTTTCTGGATTGGGAAGCCAGAGAACTAATGCCAGGATCCTGTGGCTGCTGGAGAGAATGGAGGGATCAGCTCCTCCAACCATCCATGTGCAGAAGAGACTGAAGGGACAATATCTGAGCAGACATAGGACCCAGTGTGTTGTTGTCCTCGGAGAAAAATTACAGAATCGGCACCTGCAGTGACCAGGATACAGTTCAAACCTACCTAATGTACAAAGAGCTGTGAAGACAGAACACTCAAGAGAAGAAATAATCAACTGGAAATGATCCTGAGATGATCCAGACACAAGGACCAACAAAGGGATTTACGACGGCTATTCTAATTCTCCTCAATGAAGTAAAATAATACACTCTCTGTGCCCATTAATGAATGAAAGTTGGGAAAGCTCTGTAGAGAAAGAGAAATGGAAAAAATGAGTATTTTAGAAATAAAAATTTACTGGTTGGACTTTCGCCATAGAGATGATAGAGAAGTGGTAAGTGAACTTGAAAATAGAGCACTAGAAATTACCAAAGATGTAGAATAGAGACAGAAAAAGATGTATCATTGTCAAACAATGGGAAGTCAGAGATAAGAGCAAGTCTTGAAGGTAGCAAAAGAAAAACAACGCACAAATCAGATTTTACTCTCCAAAGGCAGTTAAGAAAAAACAAAAGACAAGCTACTGAGAAAAAATATTTGCAAAGCACATATGTGACATAAAACTTGTATTTAGAATGGTAGGATGGAAAATATGCAGAGAACTCTTACAACTGAATAATAAGACAAGCAGCCAGTTCAACCAAGGAAAAAGATTTGAATACACACTTGTCATGTGACACATGAATGGCCAATAAACGTATGGAAAGATGTTAGCACCACTGCTAGTGAGGCAAATGCATACTAAGCCCTCAGGGAGATACTATACCACAAATCCATCAGAATATGTAAAAATCCTAAAGATTGATTAAGTCAGCTGTTGGTGAGGATGTGGAATGAGTGATGATGTCAGAAAGCTGACATCACCTGTGTGGCCCCCGCTGGCCTCAAGAGGGTCCTTGGCTTTAGGAAGACATAGAGCTCTATCTTAAGGCATCAAAGTGAAAGCAAGAGAATTTTTTTTAAAAAGATGTATTTATTTATTTTGACACTCAGAGTTACAGAGAGAGAGGGGAGGAGACAGAGAGAGAGAGAGAGAGAGAGAGAGAGAGAGAGAGATCTTCTGTCTATCGGTGCACTCCCCAGATGACCACAGCAGCCAGCGCTGGGCCAGGCCAAAGCCAGGACTCAGGAGATTCATCCGGGTCTCTCACATTGGTGGCAAGGACCCAAGTACTTGGATCATCTGCTGCTGCTTTCCCAGGCCATTAGCAGGAAACTGGTTTGGAAGTGAAGACAGCCAGGATTCAACCCATGCCCCTAGGGGATGCTGGCGTCGTAGGCAGTGGCTTAACCTGCTACACCATAAGGACAGACCTGAAGCAAGAGTTTTATTAAATAAAGCAACAAGAGCAGGCTACTCCACAGATAAAGTGAATAGAGTTCTCCATTTATGGGATCCAGGAAATCTATGTTAATATTGGGCAGAATATTCATTTTATTTCTGGGAAAGGGAAACTTCCCTGGGAATTGAGGATCTAATTTTCTCTTCTTGTATGGTCACTTTTGTAGGCTGTCAAGGCAATTTTAAACTATCACGTGAAGGGAGTGATTTTTTTAAAAGATTTATTTATTCCTTTGAAAGGCAGTGAGAGAGAGAGAGAGAGAGAGAGAGAGAAGATAGAGAAAGACATATTTCACACAGATTCATTGCCCAAATGCCCACAACGGCTGGGGCTGGTCCAGAGCAAAGTTAGGAGCCAGGAACTCCATTCAGCACTCCCACATGGGTGTCAGGGGCCATCATCTGCTGCCTTCCCAGGAGCATTAGCAGGGAGCTGGACTAGAATAGGAGCAGCTGGGACTCCAACCAGCACTTGGTGGGCTGCCAGCAACCCAGTTGGTAGCTGAAGCCACGGTGCCACATCGGCCATGAGCGGATGTGATTTTTACTATGCTGATGTATTCTAATGAAGATTCTGGTCTCCTTGAGATTAGCTTAGGTGCCACCTTAGGTCCACCTGACTAGAACCAGTTGTTTTGCTTGCTACTTCCTGGTGGGTGAAGCTACATCTTACCGCAGCCTATCTCAATGGAACTCTTCTATCAGAAATGCAAAATTGTATAACAATTTAGGGAAACAGTCTGGCAGAGTCTTTAAAAGTTAAATATATACTTGCCCTATGACCCAGCAATCCTACTCGTAGAGATTTGCCCAAGAAATGAAATATATGTGCACACAAACACTTGTGTATGAATGTTCACAGAAGTTCTATTCAAACTTGCTCAAGACTGGAAAGAACCCAGATGTCTGTATATTGTACTGCTGAATAGATTAAACAGACCATGGTCTATCCATCCAGTAATCAGTGATAAAATATCAACACATGCAACATGAATGAACCTCAGAAACACCATACAGAGCGAAAGAAGTCAAAACAAAAAACTGTATGCTGTCTGCTTCCATTTATATAAAATTATAGAAAAGACAAAACTATAGTGACAGGAAAGAGATGAGTGGTTGCCTTGGGCTAGGGTAGGGGAGGCTATGAGTAGCATTGGTTGCATGAGACAAATTTTTTATGGAGATGGAAAGTTTATATCTTGATTGTGGTCACGCTTACAGAACTGTATAGAGGCACAAAAATTTCATCAAACTTTGTGCTTACAATGGGTGAATTTTGCTGTACAACATTCTACTTTACTTGAAAGTTTATTTGAAAGGCAGAGTTAAAGAGATGGGGTGGAGGTGGGGGTTGGGGTGGGGGTGAGATCTTCCATCTACTCATTCACTTTCCAAAAGGCCACAATGGCCAGGGCTGAGCCAGGCAGAAGCCAGGAGCCTGGTTCTCCATCCCGGTCTCCCACATGGGTAGCAGGGGCCCAAACACTTGGGCTATCTGCTGCTGCTTTTCCAGGAGCATTAGCAGGGAGCTGGATTGGAAGTGGAACAGTTGGGACTCAGATGGGCGCCCGCATGGGATGCCATGGATGGATGCTGGTTGGGAGGCTAAGACCTCGCCTTACCTTCCACCCGTTTTACAACACTCCCTTTCCAATTGATTTGCAGCTGGCGGGTTGGGGGGACCAGGTTCTTTTCCAGCTCAGCATAATACAAAGACCCAAGTCACCACCGCTGCTCCCATCACTATCTCAGTCTCCCTGACTGGTGCCCAAAGATGTTATTAGGTTAACTGAGATCTTGTCTACACGGCAAGCCCAGTTCCATGGAGACATAGACCTGCTAAGCCCAGGGAGGTAAGGCAGCTTGTTTCTTTGGGTGTCCGTCTTCTTGTCTGCAAAGGGAAGGGCTGACCCACATGGCCTCTGAGCAACTCACAGCTTGTGATTTTCAGTGACATGCGGATCTGGAGTTTTATTTATAGCCTTGCTATGTGTGCTTCTTGGCGGGAAGGCCTCTGTCTCCCCCCACACCTGATTGCGTCTCATGCGACCTTCAGGGGTCAACTAGAGCACCCTTCACCCTGCACGAAGCCCCTCTTACTGGTCTACGTCACACCAATCGGCTCTGTGCTGAGTAACTCAGCCCTTGCCCACAGAGCAAGGCAAACTGCTTTTGGCTGTTACTTTATATTTAGTGTTGATCTTGTGTCCTCAGCTAGCTTAAGAGCCTCAGTGAGATTCTGTTTCTCGAGTTCCCCCCCACCCTCTCTGCCCCAGCACGTGCGAGCCTGTGCGCACGCACACACACACACACACGGGTCGGGTTTGGATATGGCTTGAGAGCATCCCGAAGGCTCTTGTGCTGCAAGCTCCGTCTCCAGTGTGGTGGTGGTGTTGGCAGGTGCTGGAAACCTTAAGAGGTGGGGCCTCGTGCAGGGTGGTTAGATCCCTGGGGATGCGGCTGCCCACGGATTTCACGTAGTTCTCAAGGGACCCCAGGAGCAGAAGAGCAGGCCTGACCCCTGAATGCCTTGGCTTCTTGTCTCACCATGGGATCCCTCCCTCTGGGTCCCACCTGCACTCCTATCAGTGTGATGCCGTCTGCTACGTTGTGATGGAGCCAGAAGGCCCTGTCGAGTCAGCAGATGACCTCTGAAACCTCTAAGTAAACCTCTTTTCTTCATACTCAAGCCCAGGTGTTTTGTTACAGCAACAGAAAACAGACTCACGCTCACGTCCGCACACTGCTACGAGCTTTGCGCTTGTTAAGGATGGACTCGGTACACTTCTATGTGATTACTGCTGCTCTCACTCTGCTTCTACGATGGCTTCTCTTGAATTCTGCTTGCCTCTCACCTTCTAGTCCTAACAGCCTGGCTGCTCTTGTGCAGGAACCAAGCAGGAGACTTGTAGCTAATTCTCAGAAATGATCAGGAAACGGATCTTATCTGCAGTCCAAATGCCACCTGCGGTCCTTATTGTTCCTAATTTCACTAGAAGTTGACAGTGTGCGTGCTCAGAGCTCTTCCCACCAAACACATGTGTGGCTGGCCAGCGGGGAGGAGAGCCAGATGGGAGGACATTTTCTCCCCATTCTCTCAGAGATGTTCATCACCCTGCAGCCTGGTTTCTTGGAGACACAGACGGATTTCTGTTCGGCCCTAAGCACATGGATGCCATACACATGTGGATCAAGGCTTATTTCCAGGGTTTTACAGAAATGAAATTAATTTGCCATATGCTGAAATGTGTGGTCTTGGAAGTCAGCTAGAACGAGGGTGGAGTCCTGGCTGTGTGATCTTGGTTTAATTACAGATCCTTTCTGTGTCTATGTTTCCATATCTTTAAAACAAGATCTGTGAGGGGTGTAAGGGAAATGCCACACGCGCGGGGCTTAGCATGGGGCCGACGTGCAGTCAACTGCTCAGCAAATGCCACTTCCTGTCATGCTCAGAAAGTGGGGTGCAACACAAAACGATTCCCCCTTTCTGTAGCAGGTTGGCCCTGGCTGGGTGTGCGCTGGATGGCTGGCTGGGGCCCCCCGGCGCTCCGCGAGGGACACACTCTCCAATTCCCATTCCCAGCAACTCTCCCCGCTCTGCCTGGAAGGGCTGTGGCTGCAGGCTGCGGTATTCTGGGCGGGCCAGTGCAGGCTTCAAAGGCTCAGCCTTTTCCTTTGAAGAGGAGGACTTGGAGCTCATTAGCTCTGTGGCAGAGACCACCAAGCAAATCAAATAGGGTCCTGTGTAGCCTCTGTGAGGTCCCCCCAAGACCTCTACATAGGGTTTTTGGAGAAGATAAAGTTTTTATTTTTGTTTTGTTTATATATTTGTGTTTTGTTTTTTGCCTTCCAGTTTTAGGCTAGCACATGGCGGAGAGGGTGGGTCTGAGCACAGTGGAATAAGTATCTAATGAACAACAGCTCTCGGTGCCCAAGAGAAAGCTCGGATATTAGACTGGCCCAGCTTCGCTGGCCCATCACGCTGTCATGCACATCTGGATCCCTGGGGGAAAAAAAAGAAGATCGTTGGATGATGATGTTGGTGATAACATTGCCCAGTGAAGAACTCCCTGGTGAGGTTGAACATAGAAGTCCAAGACAGACATTTCTCCGTGGTACTAACCACACAGCAGGCACGGCTGCAATGTTGAGCATGATGGGCTAGGGCTTCTTATTTTTTTCTAGCATGGGTAGAAGCCGTGAGCTGGGCCAGTGGAGGATCCCACAGTCACAGGGCACCCAGGAGTCCAGCCCAGGACTCCGTGTCCACGCAGGGATGCGTCTAGGTCCATCTATTTGTGATGAGAACACCAAGTTCTGTCTCCAGACCCTGGAGGCGGGCACAGGGGTAGATTTCACAAGTCTTCTCGTTCCTCATTGATGGTGTTTCTCAGCCATGCTCCACCTCGAAGGGAGGACGAGAGGCTTAATACCGTTTCATGGGACTGGGATCCAGGTTGGCCTCAGGGGAAAAATAAATGTGCAGCTGCCTGTAGGAGATGACTTCACAAATTTATGGGAAAATGGGATTAAAAGTTAATTTGGGTGCAAAAAGTTTTTTAAAATCCATGCACACAAGGGGTCTTTAAAAAGTTCACAGATTGTGCATTATTATAAATAATCTCTGCATGAATTTCTTTTTCTTTTTTTTTTTTTTTGGACAGGCAGAGTGGACAGTGAGAGAGAGAGACAGAGAGAAAGGTCTTCCTTTGCCATTGGTTCACCCTCCAATGGCTGCCGCAGCCGGCGCATCTCGCTGATCCGAAGCCAGGAGCCAGATGCTTCTCCTGGTCTCCCATGCGGGTGCAGGGCCCAAGGACTTGGGCCATCCTCCACTGCCTTCCCGGGCCATAGCAGAGAGCTGGCCTGGAAGAGGGGCAACCGGGACAGAATCCGGCGCCCAGACCGGGACTAGAACCCGGTGTGCTGGCGCCGCAAGGTGAAGGACTAGCCTGTTAAGCCATGGCGCCGGCCTCTGCATGAATTTCAAAAATATTTTTGTACCCAAATAACCTTCTCTTTTAATCCCATTTCCCATGGATATTTTGAAGCCCCCTCACATAATCTACATAAGGAAAATGAAAAGAACTTTGCACCCCTTAAAACTCCCTCTTTCTGGTGGTTGCTGCCTGAAGCGATACTAAAAGCTGAAATCCCACAATTGGGGAAGACTGAAAGGAAAATACACGGATACTTCAAAGAGTTCTCAGAAAAATGGAATTAAAAGGCATATATTACACCGGCACCGCGGCTCACTAGGCTAATCCTCCACCTTGTGGCACCGGCATACTGGGTTCTAGTCCCTGTTGGGGCGACGGATTCTGTCCTGGTTGCCCCTCTTCCAGGCCAGCCTTCTGCTATGGCCCGGGAAGGCAGTGGAGGATGGCCCAAGTCTTTGGGCCCTGCACCCGCATGGGAGACCAGGAAAAGTACCTGGCTCCTGGCTTCGGATCAGCGTGATGCGCCGGCCGCAGTGCGCTACTGCGGCGGCCATTGGAGGGTGAACCAACAGCAAAAAGGAAGACCTTTCTCTCTGTCTCTCTCTCTCACTGTCCACTCTGCCTGTCAAAAAAAAAAAAAAAAAAAAAGGCATATATGTTGCTGCCCAAATTTTAAAATTCATGCATGGTTTTTTTTTGTTGTTTTCAGTAATATGGATTTTCATGAACCTTTTGAAAACTCCTTGCATTTATATATACATACAATTTCATTTTTTTGCATGAAAAGTAAGTAAACTTATGTTTTAATTCTATTTTTTAAAATATTTATTTACTTATTTGAAAGGCAGAGTTATGGAGAGATAGGAGAGGTCTTCCATCTGTTGGCTCACTCCTCAAATGGTAGCAACAGCCAGGACTGAGCCAGTCTGAAGCCAGGAGCCAGGAGCTTTTGTAGGGTCTCCCACATGGATGCAGAGGCCCAAGACTTGGGCCATCTTCCGCTGCTTTCCCAGGTACGTTAATAGGGAGCTGAGTCAGAAGCTGGGACCAGAACCAGCCCTTTTAATTCCATTTTCATGACCTTTTTGAAGTACCTTTGTACCTCCCTCTAGGTTGACCCAACACAAGGTGTATAATTCAGATGTGAGTGTAAATGCTGGAGTTTAGGAGAGCTACCCCGGGGGCTTGTTTTGCCAGCTTAGCTGTGAGGTTAAGGTAGAGGCAGCAGGTTTTACAAACCTGGTTGGGGTGGGACTCTGCAGGAACAGGACAGCAACCAGGGGTGGTTCTGGGATTCCATAGGCCTGTGTGGACCAGAATGGACCTTCTCTACTGGAAATCAGCATGGGGTCCATGTGGATTGATTGACAAGTGTGGGTGATGCCTTGTGATGGGTGTTTAAACAGGTTTCTTAAGTTTTTTTTTTTCCTTATTGGAAAGGCAAAGTTAGAGAGAGACAGAGGGACACACACACACACACACAGACCCTCCATCCACTGATTAGCTTCCCAAATGGCCACAACAGCCAGGGCTGGGCCAAGCCCAAGCCAGGAGCCAGGAACTCCATCTGGATCTCCCACGTGGGTGGCAAGAGCCCAAGCACCAGGGGCCATCTTCCCAACGGGAAAGTGGAGCAGCCTGCCCCAACCGGCGTTGCGCAGGTGGTACCTTCATAATGGCAGCCTTCAAACAATGTCGAATGCAGTCCTTCCCCAGCAGGCTGATGTTGTGAAACTCGGAGGGCAGATCTTTTGTCCTTTTTTTGTTCATTTCCGGCCCCCAGATGTCCCCAAGGCCACAGCAGGCAGCAGGCAGGTGTGTTACTGCGTAAGTGGGGCTGGGGGTGGGGTGGGCGGGACCTGAGTTGGGCAGGGAACTGGGGGCGAGGCAGGAGTGCTGGGAGGAAGCAGAGAGAGTGTTTTTCTCTTTCTTTCCATTTTCAGTGGAAACAAGTGCGTGGGGAAAGTGAGAAGGGGACGTTGGGGAGCAGCAAGGCCAGGCAACGTGCAGGCCTGGGAGCCCGGCTCCCCCAGAGAACCTGCTTCCTGGGGCTGCTTCCAGCCGACTGGAAGCCATCCCTCTCCCTGCTCCCAGGCCCGCCCCCAGCGCCACAGCCTCCGCTGTGAGCCTGGCCTCCTGCACACAAGGGCAGCCGCTGCGGTGCCCAGCAGGCCCCACGGCTCTGGCAGGAGTGCCTGAGACAGCTTGGCCAAGTGGCCCAAACTTTAATGAATTCAAGACCTGCTGGGCTGGCCCCGAGGAAGAGCTGGGCTGGGGCCTTGCAGGAAAAAGGCACAAAACAGCCCTCTTGTCGGGAGGCTTTGCACCCGGAGGCCCTGCAGTCCCGATTGCGTCAGGCAGGCAGTGCCTCAGAAAATGACATTTTGTGGGAACAAAGGACATACAATAGAACCCCAGTGAATCCTGGCTGCTGCCTTCCTGACTGGAGCCACCCTCCCCGAGGAGGCGACAGCCGGGCTCAGCTCGGGGCCTGGGGTTGGTGACCCCAGGGCTGCACCGCGGGGAGAGGCTCCCTCTTGGGACAGGGGCAGAGGAGCAGCCAGTCTGCACCGCTGTGTGAACCCTTCACCCCTCCAGCCTTAGCATGGGGATCCCTGCAGGCCCAGAGCAGCCGGCTCTGCCCCACTGCGTAGGGGCAGCCACAAGTCTATGAGGGCTGTCTCTGTGGGACTTAATGACTGTTTTCCAATACTTAAAAGGCTGTCATTTGGAAGAAGGATGGATTTATTCAGCGTGGAGCCAGAGGACTAAATTAAGGCCAAGGGCACAAATTGTAAGAGAACAGATTTGGGACTCTGTTAAAACAGTTTCGCTACTGGGGACATGGGGCAGTGTACTGTGTAGCCTTGGGAGGTGGTGAACTCCCCAGGAGTTCAAACAGAGGGGATATGGTGAGCACCTCAGTGTTTGCTGTCTCCTCCATGCGTTTCTGGAAGATAGGCACTCTGTTTTGTTTATTTATTTATTTGAAGGCAGAGTTACAGAGAGAGCTGAATAGACAGAGAGATCTTCCATTGCTGGTTCAACTCCCCAGATGGTCCCAACACACACGAGTGGGCCAGACTGAAACCCAGAGCTATATCTGGGTATCCCACATGGGTACAGGGGCCGAATCACTTGGGCCATCCTCTGCTGCTCTCCCAGGCACATTAGCAGGGAGCTGAATCAGAAGCAGAGATGCCGGGACTTGAACTGGTGCCCATATGGGATGCTGGGGTCGCAGGAGCTGGCTTAACCCCACTGCACCACAACACTGGCCCTGGCACTATGCTTTTTATCTCTATGCTTGTATGCACTGATTTCAAAATTGTCCTGCACCAAAATAAACTTATCTCTTAATTCCGTTTTCCACCTGCTTTTTGGAGTACCATTGTATACAGGGCCTGGCACCCATGACAGCAGGGACTCAATGTTGTCAAAGGAATTAATGATGGAAAACCTTGAGGCAGAAGGTTACAGGAAGTGATATCTATGACTCTCTGGGGGAGGGGGTGTCTCTGGGTGGTTCCTCACATTTCAGAGACCAGGAGTGGAATCATGTTTTGCTAGGAGAGAGCTGGGTGGGCACATCCAGCTCCTTGATGGCTATAGTGGGATGGAAGTGGAGCTACAGGACTCCTTCCCAATGATGGAACATAAGGCCATAGCAGAGAGCTCTCTGCCTCTCACCTTTGGATCCATCTGCTAACAGGAAGCCTCTTCTAAACAGGATTAATGGGCAGGGGGTGTGGGCAGGTGCAGCAAGGCTTTTGGTTGCTACCCCCAAGTACTTTTTTCTTTTTTTTAAGATTTATTTTATTTATTTGAAAGAGTTACAGACAGAGGTAGAGACAGAGGGAGAGGTCTTGCATCTGCTGGTTCACTCCCCAGATAGCCACAACAGCCGGAGCTGCGCCTATCTGAAGCCAGGAGCCAGGAGCTTCTTCTGTCTCCCACGTGGGTACAGGGGCCCAAGGACTTGGATAGTCTTCTACTGCTTTCCCAGGCCATAACAGAGAGCTGGATCGAAAGTGGAGCAGTCGGGACTCGAAGCGGCATCCATATGGGATGCGGATGCTTCAGGCTGGGGCTTTAACCCACTGAGCCACAGCACTGGCCTCATACCCTCAAGTTCTAACAGAGCCATTCCCTTTGCTTTCATCTGTCTTATACACTGGGATTTTTTTTTTTTTTTTGAAGAAAGGGGTATACATCAGAAAGTTGCAAATCACTGGCCTACAAGATGTCTTTGCTTGGTGAACACCTCCTGTGTCCAGTATTGTTCTAGGCATAGCAGTGAAACAAACAGATCAAAGAAACAATCCCTGCCCCAGTTTGCCTGTGTTCAAATCGGGGGAGACAAACCATCAAGAAGTGAATTATAGTGTGTGAGGAGGTGCTAAGTGTTGTGGGGAAAAATAAAGCAGTGAAAAGGCTTGGAGACGGGAGAAGGGATTGTTGTGATCTCCAGTAAGGTCAGAGAAGCATCACTGAAGGGGTGACGTTGGAGTAAAAGCTTGAAGGAGGTGAGCGAGCCATGTGGGAAGAGCATTCCTGCAGAGGAAGGCTGAGACAAAGGTCCTGAGGCAGGAGTGTAGGTAGCAGGGTCAAGGAACAAGGAGGCCAGTGCAGATGAAGAGGTGAGGTGTGGCAGGCAGCTCCTACCATGGCTCCCAGAGGTCTCTGCCTCTCGGGACCCATGCTTTTGTGTAGTGCCCCCTGTCCTTGAGTGTGGGCTGGACCTAGTGGCCTGCTTTCAACCAGTAGACTATGACAAAAAGGCAAAAATAATGCGCATCCCTTCCGAGAATAGGTTACCTGTGTTGCTTGCCTTCTCTTGTTCCCTCACTCACTTGCTCTGATACGGCCACCTGCTATGATGTGCCCACCCCACGGGGAGACCCATATGAGATGGAACTGAGGGAGTTAGGGGGCAACTGAGATGCTCAGGCCGGTAGCCCACAAGACAGTGAGCCCGGGCAACAACCTGGCGAGGGAGCTTGGAAGTAGATGGCTTGGAGGTGCCTTGGTCCCAGCCGACACCTTGATTATGGCCTTGTGCAAGACTCTGAGCCGGCAGGCCACTAAACCACAGCCCCCCTCCGAGATAATCCGTGTTCATTGCCGTAAGCACTGAGTTTGGGGGTAATTTACTGTGCAGTCGTAGATATCTAATAGCCGAGGGAGACGAGCAAGAGATGAGATCACGGAGCTAACGGGAGCCAGATCACGCGGGTTTGTTGGTTAGCAAAGCTCTTTGGCATTTCTCGGACGGAGGAGGGACGTCACGGCAGGCTCTCGAGGAGGGGAGAGATGCAGTCTGGCTTTGGCTGTCATCTGGAGAGTGCCTATGAGAAGTACGCTCATAATCCGGGTGCAGGGGAATCCTGGTGATTGGACCGTGGGCGTAGCTGCCTAGCTGATGGACGAGGTTGTGACGTGGCCATGCTTTGAAGTGAGCCAACAGGACTTCCTCATGGGCTGCACGTGAGCTGTGACAGAAAGAGAGAAGCAAAGACAACTTCTGCATGTTGTAGAGGGATGGTGAAAAGCCTGAGATGGAGAAGGCTGGGGAAGCTCAGGCTTAAGGAGAAAGCTACAAGTTCAGTTTGGGAAGGACCAAGCTCCAGATGCTTGTTGGGTATCCATGTGGAGATTTAAGTAGACAGCTGGATATGCAAGGCTGGAGTCCAGGGGACAGGTCTGCGTTGGATGCAAATGTAGGTGTCATCAGCAAATATATATCCAGTCAGGAGACTGAGCGAGACTCTTGCTGGGGTGCCACCTCTGGCTGGTCTTGTTCCAGGCTTTTACATGAGAAAAAGAAGTCAAGGTATACAGGAAAGCAAGAGTTATTGGAAGGGGTAGCATACACTCAGAGGTGACTGCGGGCAACCTCTCGCCACCAGGAAGGAAGGGCTGCTGGCCCATCCTTTCACAGGGCAGGGTGCCTAATTGGACACCCAAAGGAGGTGGAGTGTGGGCCAGGCTTGAGTACTGCTCACTTCTGCATCCCCCCCCCCCTTTTTTTTTTTTGGAAATCTCAAAGGCATCATGGCGTCTCCATATAGGCCTGGAGCAATGTATGTGATCATCTCTAAGAAGTGTTATGGCATCGTCCTGTGCATGATGGGAAATGAGGCTCAGGTGCACGAAGGGGAACAGGTGTGCTGAACCTGCAGTCACATTGGATGTTTCCAGCTGTTGGGTGTGGAAGGGGGTAGGGAGGGGGCATGCTGCTGGCAGCCCTCAGCTTCTCACTCATTGGCTACCACAGGGGTGTTGAGGGCAAGGTGAAGAGGTCCCCCACATGCCCCAGCAGTCCTTGTTCTGACAGTATGCCCCCCAGGAACTGAAAGCAGGGTCTCAGAGCTATGACTGCACACCTGTGTTTGTAGCAGCACTATTCACAACATGCAAAAGGAGGAACCAACCCGAGCGTCCATCGATAGCTGAGTGGGTGAGCAGAATGCGGCAGACAAACACAATACTATTCAGAGACCAAAAGGAAGGACCTCCTGCCACATGCGGCACACGGCCGAACATACAGAACGTTACTGCAAGTGAAATGTGATGGTTACAGAAAGGCAAGTGCTACCTGAGTCCGCTAACATGAGGCCCCGCGTGTAGCCAGATTGATGCAAACAGGAAGGAGAACGGTGGTTGCCAGGGCTGGGGAAGGAAGACGGAGCTGATGCTGACCGGGTGCAGAGTTTCAGGTTCGCTGGATGGGACGTCTGCAGATCTGTTCCACAGCCACCTGAATGCTCTCCGCACCGCTGAGCTGCTCACTTATGACGGGGCTGTCGTAGTACAAAGGGGTGAGCCGGTGATGCCTCGGCCACCAGCATCCCACATCAGAGAGCTGGCTGGAGTCCCAACTGCTCTGCCTCTGATCCAGCTCCCTGCTAATGCACCTGGGAAAGCAGCAGATGATGGCCCAAGTGCTGGGGTCCCTGCACCTACGTGGGAGTCCCTGATGGAATTCAAGACTCCTGGCTTCAGCCTGGCCCAGCCCTATCTGTTGCGGTCATTTGGGGAGTAAACCACCAGATGGAAGACCCCCCCCCCCCCCCGCCTCTGTGTGTGTGTGTGTGTGTGTATACGTCTGTCTGTCTGTCTCTCCTCTCTTTTTCATTCTACCTGTAAAATAAATAAGTCTTGTTATAATTTTTAAAAGATTTTATTTATTTATTTGAGAGACAATTACAGACCAAGAAGGAGAGACAGAAAGAAAGGTTTTCCATATGTTGGTTCACTCCCCAAATGGCCGCAATGGCTGGAGCTGAGCGGATCCAAAATCAGAAGCCAGGAACTTCTTTCAGGTCTCTCTGTGGGTTTGGGGGCCCAAGGACTTGGGCCATCTTCCACTGCTTTCCCAGGCCATAGCAGAGAGCTGGATCATAAGAGAAGCAGCTGGGACTAGAACCAATGCCCACGTGGGTTTCCCCTGCCACAGGTGGAAGCCTACTACACCACAGTGCAAGTCCCAATAAAATAAATCTTAAAAGAAAATAGCTAGGATGGTAAATTTTATATTATATACATTTTTACCATGATTCAAACACTTTTTAAATGCAAAAGAGAAAAGATTAAGATAAACAAGCATTGGCTTGAAAAACAAAAAGGAAAGCCTACAAGCCAGAGCCTTGGGAGGCTCCAGTGGGAGGAGTCAGGGAGACCTCCTAATGAGACAGGAAGAGGACAGTGAGAGCACGGTGTCTGGAAACCAAGTGACAATCGTGTTTCAAAGGGAAGGGGGTGGCTGGCATTGTGGTGCAGTGAGTAAAGTCATACTGGCATTTTATATGGGCACCGGTTCGAGTCTCGGCTGCTTCATCTCCAATCCAGCTCCCTGCTAATGGCCTGGGAAAGCAGTGGAAGATGGCCCAAGTGCTTGGGCCCCTGCACCCATGTGGGAGACCCGGATGAAGCTCCTGGCTCCTGGCTTCAGCCTGGCTCAGTGCTGGCCACTGTGGCCATCTGGAGAGTGAGCCAGTGGATGGAAGACCCCCTCCCCATAACTGTGCTTTTAAAAAAATTAAATCATTATTAAAAAAAAAAAAACACAAATGGAAGGGGGGCTCAGTGCTTTCAAGGGCTCAAGAAAGACAAACATTGGATTTGTGGGAGTCACTGGTGACCTCGATGCAAGCATCCTCAGTGAGCGAGGGGACGGAAGCCCAGGAGTGGGATGGGAGAGATGGCAAGGAGAATCAGAGACGGTGGGTGCAGCTGACTTTCCCGGAGCTTTGCTCTAAACCGGCGGAGAAGGGGGCTGGGCAGGCTCTGGTGTTTTGTCTTGAGACAGGTAGAATAATAGCATGTTTGTCTGTTGGCAGGAATGCCGCAGGAAAGGAGAAACCTCACTAATGCAGGGGCAGATGGGGTGATGGCTGGAGGGACGTCCTGGAATAGGCCCAGGGGTTGCTGCCGGGCACCAGGACTCTGGCTTTGTAGCCCCGAGGGAGCCAACGGTTCCCCGCCGCCCAGCCGGGTCCTCTGCCCTCTGCCTCAGTGACACACCGGGCATTTGCAGACACCATCCCTCCCCTGAGTGAGTTGCCAGCTGTCCCTGGTTCAGGACCTTGGCTCACAGTGCCTCCTCCAGCAGAGGGCCCGCCCCCCACTGTGGCACATCCGACTTCTGCCCTCAAAACCTCTGCTAAGTGCTGCCTTCCTCCCAAAGTCTCCCCTAGCCCACCCCATGCCCGGGCCGCTCTTCCCTCATCCCCAGAGGTCTTCATCAGGACCTCCCTGGCTCTCTGCTCCGCCTTGACTTGCCCCACCTCCCTTTCTGAATCGAAAGCTACACGAGAGAGACTCACACCTGCCGCTTCATCACCATCTCCATCTCCATCCTCACCCAGCGTCTTGAGAGCTGACCGAGTGCCAGCACCACGCAAGGTGCACCGTGTCATCTAATGAGATTGAAGCTTATTGTATAAAGGAGCGAGCAGAGGCTTGGAATAACTTGTCCGAGTCACAGAGACAGAAAGTGATTCATCGGGAGGTCTGTGGGACTGTGGCGGGTGCTTTTAGCCATGGCTTGATACTGTCTGTGTCATCACTGTGGCTCCCGCTGCTCTGGCCTGGCACAGAGCAATGGTCAACGTAGGGATCGATCTAGAGAAAGGCAGCCTGCCCAGGACGAATGTTCTATACATGGAAACTTAGCCCACCTGTAACACAGAGAAACGGCCTGATCTGCTGTGGAAACCAGGGACCCCAGGGTCTTGCTGTGTGAGAGGTGTGGGCTGTGCAGAGTGTAAGTCGAGAAGCAGGGACCATCTCCAGGCGAGACTTTGCCTGGCTCCAGCTCTAACTTTCCGTGATGGAAATATCATTGCCAGAGGGGCCAGCGTTGTGGCACAGGAGGTTAAGGCACTGCTTGGGACGCGAGCATCCCATATCAGAGCACTGGTAGAAGACACAGCTGCTCCACTTCCAATCCAGCTCCCTGCTAATGTCTTGGGAAGGCAGAGGAGGATGGCCCAAGTGCTTAGGTCCCTGCACCCACATGCAGCCTGGCCCAGAACTAGTTGTTGTGGCCATTTGGGGAATGAACCAGTGGATGAAATATCTCTGTGTGTGTGTTGCTTTGCCTTTCAAAAAAAAAAGAAAATCAGAGAAGGAAGAGGGGGGAGAAGAGAGAAAAATTAGGAAGGCAGAGGGAAGCAGGAAGTGGGGATGGGCAAAGGAAAGAGAGAAGGGAAGGAGAGAGGGGATAAAGGAGATTAGGCAAAGGGGAACGTGTTGGAAGAGCAGAGGAGAAAGAAGACCACAAAGTGGGTGTCGTGATTTGGGTATGTCCCCCAAAAGTTCATGTGTTGGAAATCAATCTCGAGGTTCTTGCTACTGTTTCTGGAGGTGGGGCCTTGGGAGGTGATTAGGGTTAGAGGAGGTCAGGAGGGTGGGCCCGTGACAGCGTTTCTGGCTTTCACAGAAGGGGAGGAGGCACTGAGCCAGCCCGCCTGCCCGGCCTCTCTGTGTGATGTTCCCTGCCACACTATAGCACAGCAAAGAGGCCCTCGTGGGCTGCCAGCGTCATGCCCTGGGACTTGCCAGGAATTGTAAAAAGTGAATTTCTATATAAATTGCCCACTCTCGGGAATTCAGCTACAGCCACAGAAAATGGGCCAAGCCAGTGGAGGGAGAGGAAAGGCAATTCCTCAGGGCATTGGGGGAGGGGGGGGGGGAAGAAGGGGTGGGCTGCAACTGAGTGTGTGACCGGGGGATGGGTGAGCTGCCGGGTTGTCAAGGAGTGGGGTGCGCATGACGACTTTCCCTGGGAAGCAGAGAGGGGATTCCGCTGCACCCTATGAACTCGGTCTCACTGTGCACAGGCCTGCAAGTTGAGAGGCGCCAGGCAGACTGAGCCTGGGACAGACTGTGGGGCCTTGCACAGCCTCGCTTACACGCTGTCCCTTCCGGTGTGTGCTCAGCGCAGCCTCAGACGCCACCACGTCAAGGCTGCTCCCTCTGAAACGTGTGAGAACCCACAATCTTGTAGGGGGACGGTTGTTTCTCCCTGGCACCACACTCCAGCGACCCACATTTGTAGTCCTAGTGTGTGGGCTTCAGGGTGGAGGGTAGGGGGCAGGAGGGGCAGGAGGAGCTGGAGTGGCCCTGCATCCCCCTAGGACAGCTCAGCATGACCAGGGCCTGGCCAGGGGCCTTGGGCCTTGTTTCCAGTCTAGTGCTCCTGGGATTGTCTGGGACTTCCTGGAACAGACCCAGCCACCCCAGCCCCTCCCCAAGACTCTGCCCTTGCGGGTGATGACGTGGTCCCGGAGGCTTCACTGGGCCCAGGGCCACTCTAACCCTGGGTCTGCAGCTCGAGGCGGTGCCGAGGGGGGAGTGCCCGAGGGCAGAGCTGCTGCCTTCTGCACCGAGGGTTTGATTTCAGGCCTGAGTCATTAAGGGAATGCCATGGCCATAAAAGAGAGTTTGGCAGGTTTTTAAAGAGCTAAAATAATTGCCCATCCATGCCAGCAGCTCATTAGCTCAAGCCGGATGCTTCAGCACAGACAGACGCCTCACACCCTGGGCAGGGGGTGTCCCATGTCCCAGTGCCAGCCGGGCAGGGGTGTCTCCGACGGGCCTGCGTGGCAGCTGGCTCCTCATCCGGCCTAGGAGACCGAGTAGGCAGTCATTCATCAGGACAATGGCCACCTCGCCCTGAACCGCCTCCAGTTTTCACGCTCTGGCCGTCCAGCTACCCGGTGGCAAAGTACGAGAAATAGAAGGGGGAAGAGCCTTGGCGTCTGTCCCCTTGGACAAGCACAAGAGCCTTAGAAGATGGCTTTACTCCTAGCTGGAGGAAGACTTCCGTGGGGGCCTGGCAGATCTGGCCGTTGTGTGGACCAGCCTGCCAGGTTTGTCTTCCTCCGACCTCCCCCTCCTCCCCCCCCCGCAAAGAACTTGGCATTGGAGCTGGGACATTTCTCAGCGGGAGATTCTGCTTTGAACCCTGTCTGGCCCATTTACCAAAAGCGAGGTCTTGGGAAAGCCAAGCTGGCCCTCCCGAGCCTCGGTTTACTCCTCTCAGTGTCTTGGCGTGCTTTTTGTGTCACAGTGCTTGAGACACACACACGTGGGTGGAGTTCCGAATTAGTGAGGGTCACCAGGGCGGTGGGGGTCCTTCTAACATCCGGCTGATCAAGTCTGGCTATGTTATGACTCTGTAGGTCCTTAAGATAGAAATGGAGACTTCTTTGTCCAGTGGTGAGGGCCATGTCAGAGAGTCAACTTGTCCTGTGCTGGCCACTGGGACCGGTGGAGTCCGGGAGGTCAGGTGGCTTCAGCCCACATGGGAAGATGCCCCCTCACGAGGTGGGAGGGGCACTGGTTCAGGCCAGCTCAGTGATCTCCCTCTATCCCAGGGGTCTCCAAAGTTTCTTGGGTAGGAACACAGACCGGAACACCTCGGTCCGCCCTTAGTGGGCTAACTCTAGGCTCAGGCCTCCGGAGATTTCCCAGGGCCTCAGGTCTTTCACAGTGGGTGCACCGTGGGACTGGGCTGCGGTTCCTGTTCCCGGCACCAGTCTGGCCTCTTCTGGAACCAAAGGGAGTTTTGGAGGCAGAAATGAGAACTTCTGTGGGTGGGCAACTCACGGAAATTTCTGCCGTTTCCAAAGGGGAAGAGTTCAAAATCTGCATAGGCCAGGTGACCATCAAGGCCAAAGGCACTTGAAAGCCCTGGGGCGAGTGCTCAAACCGTCCTAGAGTGCGGGCGAGTGCTCAAGGTCTGGGCTCTCCAGATGCTGTTATTATCTTGTTTTAACTTCTTACTTGATGACATGTACCTTCCGTGAGAGGCTGATTCTGCCCAAGGACGGACCCTGGCACTGAGGACCCACTTCATCAATGTTCATTTGAATGAATGAATGAATGAATGAATGGTGTCACCGCCCATCTCTCCCCAAAGTGCTGCTCTTATTGTATTCTGCTCTTATTGTATTCCATCCTTAGCTGAGCACATAGGAACACGTAAGGATCCATGAATAACACACTGATAAACTGTTCTTTTTGTCTAGGGATAGACCATTCATATAATACACTCATTCATTCACTCAACAGATATTTCAATAGTTGATATTTTACAGACACTTCTTTTAATTGTCACTTTCAATGGTAATAAGCAAAAATAAAAAGTAAAAGAATTGGACAGGAAGAAGCAAAACTTGTCACCACTCGCAGATCATACCAATATATAAATAGGGAATCTGAAAGAGTCCTCAGATAAACTCAGATTTAGGAAGTGAGTTTTGCAAAGTCACTAACTATAAGAGCAAGATGCAAAAATCAAACTTATTTCTGTATTCTAGGATAAAACATTTAGTAAAAAAATTTAATGACACCATTTATAAGGGCATAACAAATTCAAACGTTTAGGAATAACTCTGACAAAAGATGTGCAAGGTCTTTTCCCTGAAATAGCAAAACGTTAGAGAGAAAAATGAAAGCAGAGGTAAATGTGTACTGTTCAGGGGTTGCCATACTCAGTACTCTAGAGAGACAGTTCTGGAGTTGATCAATAGATTCAATAGAGTTCAAAGAGAAATCCTGGGTCTTTGTTTTGCTGGTGGAAATCTTCAAGCTCGTTCTCAAATCTTTGTGGGAATGGAAAGAGCTCTCTCTCCAAAGACAATCTTGAGGAAAGGAACAAAGTTGGAAGAATCACTTGATCAGATGTTATGACTTCTCCTAGAGCCATGGTAATTAAAACTAGAGCTGGAAGTGCTACAAAGATAGGCCAGCCAGCCCACAGAGCAGAATAGAGCCAGAACCAGACCCATGTGTACCTGGTCACCTGGCTTAGGACAAAGGCGTCATAAAATGTGAAGAGATGAGGATGATCTCTCAGTAGACGGTGCTAGATTCATTACACAGAAATGCAAAAAATGAATTTGATCCCTACCACATACGTGCCTGAAAAATCAACTCTGGATGAGTCACGGACTTAAACGGGAGAGTAACACAACAAAGCTTCTAGAAGATAACACTCAGGTACTCCTGCCCTGGCACAGCCAATGACTGTTCAGTACCGGGGAGAAAGGCCTAGCCCCTTGGCCTAGAGGAGAACGACTTTGAGGGGTCAGGCCAGCTCCAGAGCCCGCTATGGCATCTGCCAAAGACTCATTCAGATGTGCGGCCTGTTGCCTTTGCTCTATGGTAGGTGTTCATCGAAGGGCGTTTCCCAAAGAACTCCCTCCATGCCGATCTCCATTCCAGTCTGGGTCTCCAGGGACTCTGACCTGAGACAGCAATCACCTTCATTAGTCACCAGGGCAATGCAAATCCAAACCACCATCTGCTAAAATCTAAAATACAAGATTTAAGTGCTGGTGAGGTTGAGAAGTGGTGGGAGTGAGAATTGGTACCAACACTTTGGTAAAGTAGCATTATAAAAATACAGATACCCAGTGACCCAGAGAGTCCACTCTTGGGTTTGTATCCAAGCAAAATGTGAGTGTATGTTCACCAAAAGACATATATAAGGATGTTCAATAGTTGCATTATTTGCAATAGCCCCAAACTGGAAATAACATATATACCCATCAATAGTAGAATGAATAAATGAATTGTGGTTTATGATGGAATGACCAAGAACACATTACTGTTATATCAGACAAACCTAAAAACCGAACAAGAGAAATCAGACATGGAATAATACATG
Organism: Lepus europaeus; assembly: GCF_033115175.1. Classification (NCBI taxonomy): domain Eukaryota; kingdom Metazoa; phylum Chordata; class Mammalia; order Lagomorpha; family Leporidae; genus Lepus; species Lepus europaeus. Next base: position 5,191,479 of record NC_084842.1, on the reverse strand, counting down.
CTGTGTGATTCAATTTATATGAATTTCAAAAACTGGCTAAATCAATTTATGAGAGAAGTCAGAATGGTAGTTACTTTTAGGGAGGCAGTACTAAGTTGGAGGGAACATAGGGTTCTGGAATGTCAGTAATTTTCTATATCTTTATTTGAATGTTCACTTTGCAAAACTTCATTGAGCCTTTATGTATGTAAAGAGTCTTCAAAAAGTTCATGGAAACACATATGAAAAAAAAATAAGTGTGCATTTAAAAATTTTTTGCACTCCCCCCCAAATTTTTGAATTTCATTTTTCTATTAACTTTTTGAAGTACCCTTGAGTAGGTCATGCTTCAATAAAAAATTAGAGAGATTCAATGATAAAAAGAAATGAGCTATCAAGCCACGAAAAGACCTGAAGAACCTTCAAGGCACCTTGCCCAATGGAAGAAGCCCAAATTGAAACAGCGATACACTTGGACGGCTCCCACTATGTGACGTCCTGAACAGGCACAATATAGAGGAAGTGAAAGGATGGGTGGTTTCCAAGGGTTAGGGCGGGGGGAGGCAGGGAGGAATGAGTGGGTGGAGCGCAGTGGATCCTCGGGGCGGGGAGACTGTTCTGTAGGACACGGTAATTGTGCGTACACGTCTTCATACCTTTGTCCAGACCCGTAGAGGGTCGGACACACAAAGAGGTCAATTATGGGGAAAAGTAGGGCAAGGGGCGTGAAGGTGCTTAAAGGAACTGTGAACCCGGTGCTCAGTTTTTCTGTAAACCTGAAACTGCTCAAAAAATTAAAGCCTCTGAGAGACCCAAAGAAAGATGCTCCCGCGCCCTATGGGACCGGGGCGGTGAAACCAGCCTCTCTCCTTCCCAGAGCTCTGTGTTTCTGCTCACCGGTGCCTGCACCAGGGACTTGGCTGAGGCCCTGCCTCCCTCGGGTGGGGAAGATGCCTGCCTTCTGAATCCCGTCTTTTCCTATTTGTCCTCACATTGGGGCTGAAAGGAGTGAGGCGAGAGGGACGGATGTCCGGAGAGAAGGAGAGGGAGCCTCTACCGCCCCCCCAGTCCTCTTCTTAGCCTGGGGCGTTAGCAGAACTTATGGCCCCGGCTGTCTTCAGTACCTGCTTCCCTCTTGCAGTACAGCCAAAGCTTCTGCCCGAGGAAGGGAGAGGGGAAGGAGAGAGCAGGGTGAGGTGTGAAGAGCCATTTTTCGGGTTCAGAATCACAAGCTCTTTGGGTGGTGCTTATCCTGGGTCACAGGAAAGAGACTGCCCTCGGCTCTGCAGCTTGAAACACACTCTATTGATAATCAACTAGGACGTGACGCACCTAATATTGAACCTGGCACACAAGGAATCCTCAATAAATATCAGATTTCCTCCACTCACTCGGGTGCGGCACAGAGCGCAGAGCCTCTGGGAAATACAAAGAGAAAGAGGCAAGGCCCCAGCTTTAAAGAGCTTAGTGCCTGCACAGTATTATTCAGCTATGAACCCAAACCACCAGAACGGAGGGAAAAAAGCACTAAAAAATCCCTCCCCACTGAGCCGCAGCCCTTTGGAAGTGAGAATCAGGGCCTGCTAACCCCCGTCCCTCTCTTTCCACCCCCCAAGTTTAATCTGTTTAATTATTTCTTCATGTGTGCCCTAGAGAGCCCGTTGTTTTTATGGGTCTGTGTCTATTAATTTTTCTTCCCCCAGCCTAACCGCGTTCAGCGCGGGCAAAGCAACGCAGACAGAGGGCTGAAGTCAGGCTCCAGAGCACAGAGCCTGCATGGATATATATAGAGATGAGAGGAAGCCAGCGAGCGAGTGCGGTTACTCTGGGGCTACAGAGAGGCTGTTAAGTGCTGGAGATTTAAAGCTTCATTCGCCTCTGTACTAACTTCAAGCTGTTCTAAGCCCAGTCTCCCAGACGACAAAACTCAGACCAGCTGCGAGAGAAAGGATATTACTCCCTCTGGAACCTTGGTTCTGATTTAGAGGGTGCTTAGAGGAGGCAAGTGGGGAGGAAGGAGTTGAACAATCAGAGTTTTATTTCTGGGAGAAACTTTCTCTGCTGAAGAGAAGGCCAAGGGCAGAAACAAAGCAGTCGTCCGGTCATTTGTCACAGAATCAGAGGATGGGGATGAGAACCGGTGCCTAAGTTAGGGCAGGAAGAAGTCAGCGGCAAGGCTGTCAGAGCATAGCTAGGGTAGAATAATTATCTCGGGGAGATTGGAATAGGCGTGTCTGGAAGCAGGAGGCTGGACGAAATGACAAGGTCATGCCCTGCTGTTTTGTTGGTCTTAGTGTGGCCATGGCACTCTGGGAGCAAAGAGAATTCAGTTTCCATACGAAAGTCAGGAGGTGGAGGAGGCAGGAAGGGTTGTGGGGACTTCCCAGCTGGTTCCTCTACTGGAAGAGAAATAATTGTGAGGGCCCTGCAGAGGACAAAGCCTGGATCTGGGAAAGGAGTGGCAGTGAAAATGCTTTTTGAAAGTGCCCGTGGAGAGGGAATGTGGAGAGGGAATGAGGAGTAGCCAAGAGAAAGACAACTCCGTCTGTTGGAAAACCAGGGAGAGGTTAGAGGCCAAACAGTGATATTTCGCACAAGGGCAGTTGGGGTGGATCTTGGGTCTGAATGAATGAATCGAAAAATGGCAGGGTCTCGGAACTGGAGGGGGTCACAGTTGGCTGTTGGTGGGAGGATGCTGGACCCTAACCCTAACCTTAACCTTCAACTCAGTGGCAGAGCTTGGTCTAATGAGGAGCTCTCTGTGAGTGTTGGCACTGCTCGGCACTCCTAAGGTATGTGAAAACACTACATTTTCCTTCAGGTGGAGCTTCCCTCCTGGGGGAACGGCTCCAGAGAGCAGCTGGGCCCGTGTCCAGTGGCCAATGGAGTACGGCCATGCTTCACATACTGGACCCATGCTACGGTCTGCCTTCATTGTGGGGATTTCTTAGAAGGCCCGAGCTTCAGAAATGGAGTTGGAACAGGGAAACCTGAAGCTAGTTTCAGGGTTTCTTTCCTCCAAAAGTTTTTCTAGCTACCCACTCTGTTTCCCTATTCTTCCGGGGCTTGCTTGTCAATGTTTCGTCTTCCCAACCACCCGGCGGCTGAACCACTCTCCTAGGAAGTGTGGAATCTGTTATGTGACTTACTGTGCCTTAGCTGCTGAGGTTGAATTCATTGCTAAAATATCAGAAGAACATCCTTGGTGCCTAAATCCATCAGTTTCTTCTAGTTCCTTCTGATGGATTCCATTTAAAATGACCTTTTGATAGAGATGCCTGGAGCCATATTGAAAGTAAACTGAGGGGCTGGTGCTGTGGGATAGCAGGTAAGGCCACCGTCTGCAGTGCCGGTATCCCATAAGGATGCCAGTTCCAGACCCAGCTGCTCCACTTCCCCTCCAGCTCTCTGCTGTGGCCTGGGAAAGCAGTGGAAGATGACCCAAGTCCTTGGGCCCCTGCACCCATGTGGGAGACCCAGAAGAAGCTCCTGGCTCCTAGCTTCAGATTGGCACAGGTCCGGCTGTTGTGGCCATTTGGGGAGTAAACCAGCAGATGGATGCGCGCTCTCTCTCTCTCTCACCCCTCCCTCTCTGCCTCTCTGCAACTCCGCCTTTCCAATAAATAAATAACTCTAAAAAAATAAATTGATCATAAGGTTAAACCAATGACAAATTACCTTTCATGCTCTGGACAGTGCTAGGCAGCGGATGGGACTCAAAGACCATTATCCCTGATGGTTCTTTCCATATACACAGGTAAGGGAGACAAGGTGTACAGAAAGATGACAGCATCTCAGGGTGCTTGGCCCCATATGTTCAGAGCTGGAACAGGATATAAAGATAGTTCAGACTTTGCATTCTCTCCCTGTCCTTGCAGGCAGAACTTGTCTGTGGGGCTAAGAAAGTTTCCCTGCTGCAAAGCAGAGCTTCTCTTAGTCATACTACAAAGGGGGAAGCTGGGGCTCAGAGAGGAAAGGTGATTTGCCCAAGGCCACAGAGCAAGTCCTGGTTGAAAAGTCTAGATAAACCGTGCAGAACGCTAGGACTTCAGAGAAAGGAGCGAGCCCTTTGCACAGACAAGAGCCCTTAGCATGCATAATCCCTTTCCAGGGTCTGTAAGAGAGAACTGTTGAATAATGGAAAACTTAAGGTCCCCAAGGAATCTAACAGTGGAATTAAGGACAGGGCTGCTTTTTTATTTTTGTTTTTGTTTTGTTTGAGAAAGGAGGGCCTCTCTGGAACCACTCAGATTGCTCAACTCCGTGTAAAGCCGACCTGAGTACCTCCCCTGCAGTTCTGAGCACTTTGTTTGCCACGAACATGGAGGCTTCTAGTGCTTTGTCCATAGGAGAGCGCAGTGCAGAGATATCAGAGAAGTGTCCTTGGAGTGAGTGTGGAGAGAGGCATTTTATATGGAGAGCAAGAAGCACACTTGAGACAGAATAGCTCAGGAAGGGGCGAGATGCTTAAAGCCCTGCACCTGTGAGCAGAAAGACACCGACTTCCTTTTTGATGTGACCCTGGGTGCAGCGTGAGCTCTTCCTAGAGAGCTCAAGGCCTCTCCACTCAGATGCCCGTTACATAACCTCTCATTCTCCGCCAGCTAATGGGCTGCATCAACAGCTTTTTTATTAGCTTTTTATGAGAGGATGATATGGTCCTGGCCCTTCAGTAGTTAGCCAAAGTGCCGAATTGCTCATAAACCAAGACAAACTGGAAATGACCATCCTGTCTCCTGAGGACTCGGACACGCCTAGGAACGACCAGACAGGAAGGAGGGTGGCCGTGGATGCAGTGGACGTTAGCAGGTTGTTCCTCAGAGCTCAGCCGCTTCTGATTCAACAGCCCCGGGAATGGTGAAATGATTCAATTCTGATCTCAGTCGTAAGAGGCCAAAAATAGAAGCCAGGAGTTATGATTTAATGGAGTTTAATTAAGTACATTTTCCATGTAAGGAAGGTTTTCTAGGTCACTAATCTGCAATTTTCCTGCTGCAACCATTCTCTGGGAGAAGGAGAGAAAGTTTCTTCCTCCATTCGAAGGAATGAAGCAAAAGATTTCAGGAGTTTAATGCCCAGAGTTCCCTTCCGGGAGGGTGTCTTAGAGCCCCATGCACTGAGGACGAGCTAGTATAGGGATTTGGAGTTTATTTATAAGAAAGACTTATTTATTTATTAATTTGAAAAGCAGAGCAACAGAGAAGGAGAGGGAGAGAGAGAGACATTTTCCCTCTGTTGGTTCACTCCCTAAATGGCTACAACAGGCTAGTCAAGGCCAGGCCAAAGCCAGGATCCAGGAACTCCATCTGGTCTGCTACGTGGGTAGCAAGGCCCCAAGCACTTGGGCCATCCTCTGCTAGCTTCCTAGGCGCATTAGCCAGAAGCTGGATTGGAAGCAGAGTAGCATGGCTCAAACCAGCACTCCGATATGGGATGCCAGTGTGCAAGCGGCAAGGTAACCCACTGTACCACGATGCCAGCCCCTTGGAGTTTCATCTGAAACTGAATTGGATTCAAAGTTAAGGTTCTAAATGAGTTATATAAGAGTTCACAGACCCTAGTGATCATTTCATCCAAGTCCTGCATTTCGTAGTTGGGGACCAGAGAGGAAAATGTACCTACCTACACAGACAGCAGAGACCGGAACCCTGGGCCTGTCAACACCATTCTCTTCTTAACTTGTTATATGGCCTTCTGCCATGGAAGCTTAACATCCTCTTGGCTGGGTAGCCAGCCCACCAGACATACTTTATTTTCTTCCGTGGTCACCGCCTTCCATCGAGATCTTCTCCTTTATTTCTGTCCTGTGTTCTTTTTATTTTATTTTTTTTAAGAATTTATTTATTTATTTGAGAGGTAATATTTACAGACAGTGAGAGGAAAAGACAGAGAGAAAGGTCTTCCTTCCATTGGTTCACTCCCCATATGGCTGCAATTGCCGGAGCTGCACCAATCTGAAGCCAGGATCCAGAAGCTTCTTCCCGATCGCCCATGTGGGTTCAGGGGCCCAAGGACTTGGGCCATCTCCTACGGCTTTCTCAGGCCACAGCAGAGAGCTGGATTGGGCGAGGAGCAACCGGGACTAGAACCCGGCGCCCATGTGGGATGCCGGCGCTGCAGGCGGAGGATTAACCTGTGTCACGGCGCCGGCCCCTCTGTCCTGTGTTCTTCCTCATCATATATAGCAAGGCTAGAGCAGGGGGCTTTGCATCTCCATCATTGCACAAAGGCAGCACAATACCTGAGAGATTCTGTCGGTGCCGGGCTGCCAGGTCTTTCCCAACACTCGCTGCAATGGCTTGTCCTGATTTTGGAAACACTAGGCATCTGCAGAGAATAAATTGTGCAGCTACTCATGTCCTTCCTTACTCTGCCCGCCCTCCAAGTCATTTGTGTAACCATGCTGATTGGGTGCTGGGCGGGAAAAGCACTGACAGGAACCTAGCTTTTCTCAGGAAGGTGCCCCCAGTTCTGCCCACTGCCACGAAGAAGCCATTGGCCACACCGCTTTCCTTTTACAGAGGGAGATTAGAGATAGAAAGAAGGTGATTATCTAAGATCATCAAGTATGTCAGGGACCCTCTTGGGAATAGGCTTCAGATCCCCTGAACTGTAACCTTATTCTCTTTCCATTACACTTCACTTTTTAAAAATCAGTTATGGATGTATGATAGCAAGTAGAACTCCAAATTAATGGAATTTCCAATTGCTGGAATCCTTCAGGTATTATTATTATTGTAGTAAATTTTTAGGGCTATCTTTCCAAATTGTTCAAGACACATTATATGTGGAATTGAGTCTTGCCAGGAAGGGTAAAGTAGATAACAAGAAAATTATGTGAAGAGAATAGGGGATAAGAAAACACAATTCATGCTTTCATTCAACACAGGTTTATGGAAAGCTTAATATACCTCAGCACACAACATGGGCTACTGATAAATATATTTCCTTTTCATGGAAACTAGGGGTTTTCAAAAAAGCAAATGGAAAATGCGCATCAAGAAAAAAGTATGCACGGATGTCAATTTTTGCACCAAGCATAAACTTCATCCAATTCCATTTTCCATGAATTTTTTTGAAGTACCCTACTAAATCAGGGAAACACACAGAAGGGAAGATCAGTGGACATTTGAGAGCTCACGTTGGTCTTCATAGAGGAAAAATAAACTTGGGGTGGACCTGGAAGGGTTGAAAAGAGGTGGACTGACCTAAAGAGAATGGCAACCTCCAGGCAGGAGGACAGTTCAAGGTCAGGATAAGCTTGACTTCATTTCCGTCTTGAAGAACAGTGAGTATTTGCCTTCGGGAAGGAATAGGAGACAGAACTGAACGGATAGGGTAGGGTGGAGCATTGAATGATGCCATGGGAGGAGAAGGTATGAACGGGAGAGAGTTGGAGAAAGTCTAATTGATGTTTAATTGAAACGTCTAGCAAACTGGGATCAGTAGGACAACAGTAAGAGCCTAATTGTAGCCCTGCCTACTCAGGATTCGGAAACTCGGTGGTGAACAAGACCTTACAGCCAGGTCTTGTCTACTGATAAAACCAAGGCTCCCGGGCTCCTGGGCTCCCGGGCCGCAGGAGTGAGAGGGAGGGAGGCGCCCGGCAGAGCCGCCATTTTGCTGCATGTGTTTAAAATCTGGACGGACAAGACGAGCTGGATAATTTTGCTCCGTTACGTATTGAATTCTCCTCTCTGTGGTACAGGATCCCCTTGAAGCGTGACAGCTGCAATGACTTCCAGATGTTCGCCCCCCCGCCTTCCAGCAGACGAGGGTGGATGTGGTAAACTCCGCGATGGAAACCAAAAACCCAGCCAGATGTACCATGTCAATGTCAGCGAGGCACACATCTGGCTTCAATACCGGCAGCGATAACCAGAACAAATGGCTGTTATTCCCGCCGCATTCAACTTGTCAGCGTCCCCCTGCCGGAGGGGCGGTGGGGGGCAGCGGGCGGGCTCTGGAAGGGGCCTGCGGGCCTCGGACCCGGGCGCTGCGCTCCGGCCTCCCCAGGAAGCGGCGGCGCAGCCTCGGGCCGGGTGCAGGGTGCAGGGCTGCAGGGTGCAGGGCTGCGCGGAGCCCCCGAGCCTGTGCCGCGTTCCCGGCTCCCGGCGGCTCGGCTCTTTCCTCGCGGAGGGAGGCGTTCGGAAGAAAGCCCGTGCGAGCTGCAAGGTATCCACACGGAGCCGAGTGGGCCTGAGGCCTCCTCGCCGGGGCTGCCGGGGTGGGCGTGGGGCTGCAGGGGCTGCTCTCCTCAGCCCGGCCTCCTCTTGACTTCCTTCTCCCTCTCCTCGTGAATCCGCCAGCGGGACTCAGCACGCTCGGTCTCGGCGGCTACCATTCCGGTGATGGCAGTTTCCAAGTCAAACCCTCGGGCAGACGCATGTTCTGCAAAGCCGACAGAGTATTAGAGAGCGGGCTGTGGGGGAGGATGGGTACCCCACCCAGGCCGGCTTGTCCGGAGCAGCGATCGCTTCTCTCTCTTACCTGTGTTGTCCCATTGGCTCACAATAAGTGTCTGTGCAGGAGCCCGGAGTCGTGGGGGATATGCTTTATACGTTGTTGTTGCTTCGCACGGTTCTCTGGTTCCTCCTTGAGACACTGCTTATGAAGAGAAGTGAATTAAGTGTAAAACTAGAATTCAGGTTCTGCCATGCACTTCATTTTACCACCTGGAAAAAAAAAAGGCTCAGGGAAATGGGAAATGAAAAATGGCTTTGAGAGGTGGGATGCGCTGTGCATGCACGTGCTGTGTTATATGTTTGGAAAACAACTGGGACCCAGAGTGGATGCACCTGTTTGATGAGTGCCTTTGGAGTGGCTGATGTTGACACATAAGCAGGGATTTTCAGTCATCTTGGTAGGGCTTGGCAGTACCAACGCCTAACTTCAGTTTTAAATCCAAAGCTGGCTTGGCCACTGAGGAAGAAGGAGTGTCATGGCAGAGGCCAGGATCAAACCCACTCTTCCTAAAGCCCTGTCACTCCCATGATTCTGCCCTCAGGTCCCCATGATGTGACTGTCTTTCTGGGCTCCCAGCCCCATGACAAATGTGCAGAAGAGGAGGCTCCGCCCAGTCTCACTCAACCTCTTCCCTTCTCATTATCTCTGGCTCTCTTACTGTCTGCTTGCCATGTCTCCAGGAGTATTATCCTTTTGTTTCCACTTCTCTGTGGCAACCTGTCTCTCTTCTTATATTATTTACCCATTAGGGTCTTTTTAACCTCCTCTTCTGGGTCCCCCTCATTCATTTTCTTTTTAAAAAGAGATTTATTTGCTTATTTATTTGAAAGCCAGAGTGAGAGAGAGAGAGAGAGAGAGAGAGAATTTTCCATTCACTGATTGACTCACCAAATGGCTGCAAGAGCCAGGGCTGAAGCCGGGAGCCAGGAGCTTCATCGGGTCTCCCACGTGGGTACAGGGGCCCAAGGACTTGGGCCATTTTTCACTACTTTCCCAGGAGCATTGTTAGGAACTGGATTGGAAGTGGAGCAGCGGGGATTCAAACTAGAGCCCATATGGGATGACTATATTGTAGCCACGGGTAGCAGCTTAACTTGTAATGCCACGTCACTGACCCCTCTGTTTCCATTTTCTAGGTTTACTTAGCCAGGCATATCATTTCTATCACATCTCTTTTTTTAAAAAATTAATTTTGATCAAAGTGATTTTTTTATAAAGATTGTTATGCAAGAAGCATAGCAATCTCTTGACCACTCCCAGTTTCCCTCTGACTGTCAATTCTTTTATCTGTTTCTTCTTGGTAGTTATGTGTTTCTTTATAAATAACATGCATATCCTGTTTTATTTGGTTTACTGACATTAAATACAGTCGTTTGGCTTCCCACTATGGAAAGTGAGACTATATAGCATAGTAGAGGGAGCACAGACTCGGGAGAGCAATTACCTGGGTTTAAATCTGAGTTCTCCAAAATTTACTGGTTATGTGACTTTGTACAAGCTGCTTAATTGCTGTAGGTCTCAGTTTCTTCATGTGTAAAATGGATGATAATAGATCATCACCATAGAGTGATCACTAGGATTAAGAGTTGAATGTTATAGGGAGCTCAGAATAATACAGTAAGTACTGTATATATATAAACATTGTCTATTATCAGCATTAAACTGGCCTGCAAAGAAGTTACGGGGTATGTACACACCATGGAATACTACACAGCAGCTTAAAAAATTAAATCCTGTCATTTGCAACAAAATGGATGCAACTGGAAAACATACTTAGTGAAATAAGCCAGTCCCAAAAGGACAAGTACCATATGTTCTCCCTGATCTGTGGTAACTAATAGAGCACCTAAAAGGTAATGTAGGGAAGTGAAATTAACACTGTGAGATGTGATGACTTTGAACAGCCCTTGTCTCAACTGTTGAGGTTTTTCTTTTCATACTATTTCACACTATTTGTTGAACTCTTTTTGTTTTTTGTTTTTTTGACAGGCAGAGTTAGACAGTGAGAGAGAGAAACAGAGAGAAAGGTCTTCCTTCTGTTGGTTCACCCCCCAAATGGCCGCGATGGCCGGCGCGCTGCAGCGATCTGAAGCCAGGAGCCAGGTGCTTCCTCCTGGTCTCCCATGCGGGTGCAGGACCCAAGCACTTGGGCCATCCTCCACTGCCTTCCCGGGGCCATAACAGAAAGCTGGACTGGAAGAGGAGCACTTTATTTATTGTAGGTTTAATCTTATGTGTATAAAGTTAATTGAAAATAGATCTTAGTAAAAAATAAGAATGGGAATAGGAGAGGGAGGAGGAAGAAGGGTGAGAGTGCGGGTGGGAGGACGGGCAGGGTAGGAAAAAATCACTATTTCCCTAAGGTTGTATTTATGAAATTTATGAAGTTTGTATACCTTAAATAAAAAGTTTCTGGGAAGAAAAATAAAAAAATAAACTGGCCTGCATACACTTTCCCTCTGTTCATACTCCCAATATAGTTACATCACCCCCCTTTTTTGGTTAAATCAACATGAAATATTTACATTATGACTATGTAAATATTATTCCCAGGTAAGCCACATAGAATCCTATAATTATGTTTCCTTTCTCATTCAACCTTTTGTTTTCCCTGGAATGAATACATAGTTCCGTTTTTGTATTTTGTGGAGTTCTCTATATACCTATTATTAATTCAGCCACAAAAATCTCCTGTCAGTGCATACAGATACAGCTTTTCAGCTTCCGTGGCCTGATTTACAGCTCTAGTCCTGGAAGGAGGACATTCTGGGAGTCCCTGCGACATCATCTCAGGATTTATCTTTGCTGCTTCCTTGCATTAGAGTCCCTATTGCCTGGATTATACATGTGGTGGAAACTCCGGTTTATCCTCACATCTGTTCCTTCCTTCTTCCATTGTGATAACATCGTAGGTAATACGTAGTAAGATTGCATTTCCTAACTCCTCCGTGGAGCGAGGCTTTGCCACATGAATGCAAGTGAAAGCAACGTGTGCCACTTCCTGCCCCGCTCCACAGTAACCTTGACGCTGTCTCCTTCCGCTGAGCAGGGAAATGAAAGGGCCTGCAGTCAGACCTTGGTTGTGCCCTAAGATAATCATTCTCAAACTTCAGCGCGTATCAGAGTCACCCGGAAGTCTGGTTAGAACATAGGTTTCAGAGCCCTACCCCTAGTTTCTTATTAGATATGGAGCTGGGAGGTAAGAATTTACATATTTAGTAAGTTCTCGAGTGACTCCAAGTGCTATTACTGGTGGTCCCATAGAAGTGTCAGGTACCCAAGTGCTTGAACCATCACCTTTGCCCTAGGGTATATATTAGCATGAAGCTGGAGTCAGGAGCCAGAGCCAGGACTCTAATCCAGGCACTCTGTATAGGATGTGGATATCTTAACTGCTGGGTTAAATGCCTGTTCTTTCTTCAGTAATCTTTAATGATTCTCTTGGTTCTCTCTTTCTATAACATCTGTCTTATATTTTCTTCTCCTTTACATTATGACTATATCCTTTTTTTAAAAAAGATTTATTTATTTATTTGAAAGTCAAAGTTACACAGAGAGAGGAGAGGGAGGGAGGGAAGAAGAGAGACAGAGAGAGAAACATCTTCCTTTTTTTTTTTTTTTTTTACAGGCAGAGTTAAAGAGAGAGAGAGAGAGAGAGAGAGTCTTCCTTCCACTGGTTCACCCCCCAAATGGCTGCTGTGGCCGGCCCACAGCGCCGATCTGAAGCCAAAAGCCAGGTGCTTCCTCCTGGTCTCCCATGTGGGTGCAGGGCCCAAGGACTTGGGCCATCCTCCACTGCCTTCCTGGGCCACAGCAGAGAGCTGGACTGGAAGAGGAGCAACCGGGACAGAATCCGGCGCCCCAACAGAATCCGGGACTAGAACCTGGTGTGCCGGTGCCGCAGGCATCGGATTAGCCTAGTGAGCCTTCCATCCAATGGTTTCCTCCCCAATTGACCGCAATGGCCAGAGCTCCGCCGATCTGAAGCCAGGAGCCAGGAGCTTCTTCCGGGTCTCCCACGCGGGTGCAGGGGCCAAAGGACTTGGGCCATCTTCGACTGCTTTCCCAGGCCGTGGCAGAGAGCTGGATCAGAAGTGGAGCAGCTGGATCTCGAACTGGTGCCCACATGGGTTGCTGGTGCTTCAGGCTAGGGTGTTAACCTGCGCCACGCGCCGGCCCATGACTGTGTCCTTTATTTCCATACCTCTAGCTTTTTGTTCCCCTGCTCCGGATTTCCTCAACAATCTTTCAAAAGAAATGTGGATTTCCCCCCACACTCTAACGTATTCACCTGCTCACAGTGTTTTCATGTATTCTAGCTATCTCAGAGCCTCCTGTTTTCATTCTGTAGATGCAATGCTTTTTCCTTTTTTAGAACTTTTCTTCTGCTTTCTGCCTTGCTTTACTGAGCTCCTCTCTTTGTTGGTTTGGTTTGATCTGGCGCTTTTTGCATCGGGGGCTTTTCTCGAACATCTAGTGCTTCCAGTCTGTGTGGAGTGGAGGCAGCTTCGCCACAGTTGATGTGGGGACGTTTCCTTGGGGAAGCTCCCATGTCTCTTCTCTTGGACCCAACATGATTCTCATGAAGAATCCTCCAGTCTCCTGAGAGCAGGACTGGACCAGGGGAGCGGAGGTGTGGGCCCTGCTGTGAGTGCTGTGGGAAGTGAGCTGAGGAAGGGCTGGGATCTTGCCTCTAAGGAGATGTGCTAACTCTCACCTAAGTTTGCTCCTGTCACTAGGATGCCTCAGCAGTGCCTCATGTTGCTGATGCAAAGCTTGCCTGGTCCAGCCTCTGCAGGGTCAGTTGTCCCCTTGTGGGCTGTGGAAGACATTTGGAGGGTCTAGGGTCTAGCTGCTTTTTTCTTTTTTTTATGATGGTCATGGTTATTACGTCATGGCATAGATTTTAATTTTTAGAAAATTAAAAATTATTTATTTATTTGAAATGCAGACAGGAAAGAGGTCTGCCATCTGCTGATTTCTCACATGCCCATGATAGCCAGAATTGGGCCAGGCTGAAGGCAGGACCTGGGAGCTCAGTCCATGTGGGTGTTGGGGACTCGATTATTTGAGCCGTCACTGCTGCCTCCGTGGTGCGCATTAGCAGGAAGCAGAAATGAAGAGTGGAGCTGGGACTCAAACCTAGGCACCCAGCGTGGAATGTGGGCATCCTAAGAAATGGAGAGTGGAGCTGGGACTCAAACCTAGGCACCCAGCGTGGCATGTGGGCATCCTAAGAAATGGAGAGTGGAGCTGG